>NW_028274823.1:83293882-83920473 GCF_037043125.1 Eumetopias jubatus | reverse complement strand
TCAGCCCCTGTCCATATGTTTTGAATCCTCACCAGAAAAAATACGCCCTTGATGAATTCCTCTAAGGCTGATTCTCCTTGTGAGATGTATTTTAAGGACAATTCTTTAAAAAATGTAGAAATCCCTTCTTAGATTAACTTAGGGGTCATAGGTATATGAAGGGTCTCCCAAATTTGTCTGGTTATAAGAGTTGCCCTAGGGTAATTCGTAGGTCCCTCTCTCTGGAGATTTCCTTATGAATTTCCATCTAAACAAAAGGTAATGCTTAGGATCAATCAAGTCTGGGAAATGAGAAACCAGGCCTGGTAGGAGAGACTCTCCAAGGAGTTCTCAGGACAAAAATGGATCTTTGTGCTGCAATGAGAGAGATGGGGGTGTCACTTGATTCATAACTAAAAGCAAATGTCTTCTAAGGCTTGAGAGTATTCCTCTATGATAGTCCATCAAAATGTAAAAGCTACTGTCACCTCTTGGAATAGAATATATTTAACCTCCTTGTTTCGCGGGTGAGGAAACAGAGACGGGTAAGTGATTTGAGTGAGGACAGAAGTAGACACATGAAAGAAAGGGACGTCCATCCAAGCCATACTTACACCATCCAGCAATTCCTGGATGGTGAGTCATCCATCAGCCAGTGTGTATTCCAAAAGTATTTCAGTTATAACATTTGTTTTCTTTTAAAGCTAACGACTCACTGCTCTGCTTCAGAAACTCCTCTCTCTGCTGATTCTAGGCACCATTTTGCTCGTCAGTGACAAAAGGCAGAGAACCTCTAAATCTCTAATCTTGTTTTTTTCAACGTCTCACTCTGGACTCACTGAGCAGACGTGAACGGGAAAAATATCACGGGTTAGGGTCCTGACAGAAACACGGAGATGGAAAATGTTCCACAAGAGAAGGAAGGAAGAGTTCTCTTCAGTGTGCATATTTGGAGAAGATAGAGGCAGGGGGTGTCTTAGAAATCCCGCCCGGCCCTACTATTGTCCTGGAGCCTCCTGAGGGGCCCGACTGAGAGCAGAGCCACATCATGGTGAATGCAACAAGACTGTGCACACTTTCTTGTGCTGGGAACACAAAGGGGAGTGAGGCAGAACTCTGGCCTTCAAAGGGCTCCCAGCCTGACCTGGAAACCAAGAGACGTCTGTGCAGTAGTCACAGACATAGGTGCCCGGTATCTATGTAAAGTTTAGAACGTGATTTGAAATGACCATAAATTCTTTGACACTCCTCCCGTTGAACTGACCCCCTTCCCTTAAATCCGGGCTGGACGGTGACCACTTTGAGTACAAAGGAAGTCTCGTTCTATTGTTCTGAGCCTAGTTTGAAGAGGACTCGCAGCTTTCTGCCTGGGTCTCTGGAAGCTCTGTGGTACCTTGCCCTGCTAGAGACTTCACATGGGGACGAGACAGAGAAAGAGGGGTCCGTCCGAGCCCTGCCTCTCAGCCTTCCCTGACAAGGTGCTGAACTTGTGTGTGTGATCATGTCAGACCCCCGAACCTGCCCAGCCACCAGCTGAAGACCACCAAGTGACCATGTGTCGTGTAAAGAACCAGCCAGTTGAGCTCTGCCCAAATTCCTGACCCAGGAAATCATGAAATATAATAAAATGGTTGTCATTTTAAGGTGCGGAGTTTTGGGGTTGTTTTTACACAACAATAGTAAACAGAACAAAGTGGTTAGTTCTGTCAGACTCAGAAAAGAGTCCTCAAATGGTGTGGAATCTGAGTATGGCTTTCAAGGGTTAAAGGGGAAAAGGCATTCCAGGTTGACAAGATGTTATGAGAGAATGCAGAGGAACTTGAAAAAGTTTGGTGTGTGAGAACTTCTCAGTGTTTTGGAGAATAAGGTGGAAGAGAGGCATGAATGGGGGTTGGAGATTAGGCTACAGAAAGATGGACCAACAGAGAAAAGACCTTCTATGTTAATCTTTTGTACTAGATATATACCTACATTTCTATAGGAAATGGTTAGGAGGTTATTTTAATAATCCAAAGAAAGATGACAAAGGCCTGAAATACAGCAGTAGAAATAAAGATGACACTTTCAAGTCTTGAATCATGTAAGGAATGGATTGGATGAATGTAGAAGGAAAGATTAAAAAAGAATATTGATTAAATCCCAATTTTTTGATTTGGTGATGGAAGGGATGCCACCAATTGAAAAAGGAAATGGGAAGAGGAACAGTTTGGACAATTACATTTCAAGTTCAGTTTGGATGGGTCTTCAAGGTGGAGAGAGACGTGCAGTCAGCAACCAGAGGAAAAGATTTGGTGGGTTAGTGTTGTCTCTCTCTCTGTTTACACACACAGATATTAAAATTGTCAGTGTGTCAGTGGTGGTTAAAACAAAGTGAAAAGATGAAACAGTCCAAAGGAAGCAAGTAAGTAAGGGGAGGGAGAGGGGAAAATCCATACAAATAAACCAAGAAGATCCAGTCTTTAAATGTCATGGAAGCCATGTTGAGAAGTAGACTGTTCCTTTACTTGTTTCAAACCCACTTCAACCTATCCACCCAATAATCTAGACTTTATTTCAGTGTCCTCGGGGTTGGGCTGCTAATAATATCTAAATGTTATGTAAGTTGACATAAGTATGGATTTAGGTCGGGGGGTAGCAAGACTATAAATATATATTACATTTTTCTTACATGTGTATATTTATTCTATACTGTTCACATGAATGCCTTTAAAATAGCCTTTCACCACCATCATGTGAAAAATGAGCTACTTGCCTTCACACTAAATTATCAAATGACTCATTGCTTCTTTTCAGTTTGATATCCCAAGCCAAAAGAAACACAAATAGTCAGAATTTGTTTTACTTCATAAAGTAACAGCATGCGTCTGAAGCTTTAAAAAGAAGTTAGAAAACTATCAGATTAATGCATATGGCATTGGAAATTTTTCACAAATGCAGTGGAAACTGAGAAAAGAACTTCAAGTGAACTTTATTTTATCAATGATTTGCTTCTGTCATACTCAATGAGAAGTGAATGTTTTGGTTGAAACACCGTTGCTAATCAGCAGCTCGTTTGCTTTAATCTCCATGACTGGCAGAGGATGAAGCCATTTTGCAAAGAGAAAATTCTAAGACGTGACTTAGGATTGCATTTTTCTAGAGATCAGGATTTGGGAAGAAAAAAAAAATTCCACTTCATCTCTTATTTTTTCCTGAGACCTTCAATCTCCTTTAAACGGAATATGGTCAATTCCTAGTTGTGGAATAACCACAAGACAATTGGAAGTTAAATTGTCGAGCAGCCCGCATCTAATTGAAGTCTCTCCATTTTAACTATTTTATTTTTAGCATCTGAAGCAGCCTGTAGCTCTTGCAGGCTATAATCATGTTTATTTAAGAGTAGTGCTGTCCTCGGTGAAAAAATAAAGACCTACCAGAGGTGCTGTACTGAACAGAAGGAAACACGGAGATGGGTGGTATGTTTAGGATACTTTTGAGGTTACGATGTCCTTCCATTTACTGTGCAAATACTCCAGCCGGAGTCCACGGACTCCATGTCTGAATGGGACTCCTTTGGATAGTGTCACGAGCACGTGTATCTGTGTTGACTTAAGAAGTTATCTGAGCTTTTTACCTTCAGGAAGTTACAGCCCATGACATTCTGAAGGCGCTGAGTAAGTTTTAGTTTGCAAGTCATTCCAGGAATTTCCACGGCTAAAACTCTGTTTCCCTCAGTATACAGGTAGAACCAATATGAATGAAGATTGCCTTATTACTTTCCAGAGAGTAAAGACCATAACTTTGGAGAAGCTTCTGTCTTTTCAGTAGGAAGATCTCTGGAGAAAACCGCCACCACCACCACCACCACCAACACCACCATCATCATCATCATCATCACCCCCATATTAGCAAATATTCCTCACTTGCCTGCAGTGTTCCAGGCCCTGCCTTATACCCTTCATGTGGTTTTTCCTTTTTAATTGTCAGAACAACACTATGTGGTAGGTAATATTAGAACTATCTTTTTAATTCATAAATAAACTGGGTTTTATTTATTTATTTTAAGATTTTATTTATTTATTTGACAGAGAGAAAGCACAAGTAGTGAGAACAGCAGAGGGAGAAGCAGACTCCCCGCTGAGCAGGGAGCCCGATGCGGGGCTCGATCCCAGGACCCTGAGATCGTGACCTGAGCCGAAGGCAGACGCTTAACCGACTGAGCCACCCAGGAGCCCAATAAACTGGGTTTTAAAAGTGGCTAAAACAAGCTAGTTATTAATTGGCAGAGAGATGTTTTGAATCGAGCAGTCAGTTGTGATTATAATTTTACCCTCTTAACCACTTCTCTTGTTATTTTTAATGTAAAGAAAATTAAAGTAAAATTTTGTGAAGAGAAATATTTGGGGGGAAAAAAAAGAAAGACAAAGTCCTCATTGCAGCACCCGTGTTTACATGGAAGCAAGGGAGAGAGCTAAGCACTGTTTCCTTGGACAAGTCTTATTCTTTGCTATTTTATCATCTGTCAAATGGGGAAAAAAGGAATACTTCCTTCCCGGTTGTTGTGAGGCTCAAATGAAACATAAAGTGTACTTAAATACGGAGCACCCTGCCAGAGCATGACACGTTTTCAACTAACTTTCAAATGGCTCTGTTTTGTGTGGGGACTATTACTGCTGTCATTACGTATTTCGGAAGGTAGGCTCATGCCACGGTTCAGTGTGGTTCATCAGGAGTGTTGTAGCTCTAGTGGTAGATAGCAAACCAGCAGAAAGGTGCTTTTCCAGTTTGGAAAGGCGAGCAAATGGGTATTTAAAGAAATAATTAAAGAGCATTCTGAAGATGGTATTTGGGAAACTGCCACATTGAACGTAAGCTAAACATAGTACAGGTGGTGAGTGGTTGGGAAGGAGGCATTATCATGAAAGGTGTCGCTGATGGGCTCAAACTGGGGACGAGATGAGAAGGGCCACCAGCTCCTGCAATAACAACAGTCGGCTGAGGAACTGAGCCCTGCGTGTGTTGTGTCATTGAGAAACCCTCTAAAGTATAAGTAATATTGGGTATCACGTCAAAGTGTTGGGGACCCCTACCTCTAGACCCTGGGGCAGAGGAGTGATAGGAAGTCCGTGTCCACAGGCAGCCAGCATAGGAAGGTGAGAGCTGGAGGGAGAAAATCAAGTTTAGGAGGATTTGGGGAAATCAGGTGTGATCTGAGGAGAGCCTGGGACCACAACGGTCACCAAAGGGACGGAGATGCGCCAGGTTTCCGCCTGACCTACAGCAAAGCCTGCGCTGGTGGGATCTCGGGCCAGCAGCAGGCTAAGGTGGCCGAGTGATGGAGCTGCTTGGTGTGTTCCCTGTCCTATCCTCCGCTCTTCCTGGGTACCTGGCCAGTTCGCCTGATTCTAGAGATTATGCACAGACATTTTCCCCTATGCAAATGTCTTGTGTTTTTGTGCTATTAGCTTTCTCTCATCCCTGTGAGCTTTTGCAGGCAAGATTTTTTTCATCACTAATACCCTGCGACATAGTGAAGCTGTTGTAAGCCTGGGTTCACCTGCATCGGAATAGTTTCAGATGCTGGCCAAACAAAGGCAGATTTCTGGGCTCTACCCCACGCCTCCCACATCAGAATCTCTGGGAATGGTCTCTGAGAATCCAAAATCCTAACACGCTCTCCAAGTTATTCTTATGCATGCTCACTTTTGAGAACCACTGCTCTTTTAGAGATGAATGTAGGAGAGAAGAGAATTATGCTTAAGCACCTGCAGTAACCTGTATGTTCCTCAAAGATAAGTTATCGATCTGCTCTAACCACAATTATGTTGTGTGGCTTTAAATAACACATCACTTACTTTTCATCTTTTCAAAGTTCTGTGTGTGAATTAGGGTTTCATAGATCTTTGCGGGGTGGGGCTGGGCTGGGCTTCTGGCCTCTGGTCCAGTCCCGTGGGCTCCATGTCTTATTCTGAAATGCTTATGGCAATGCAGAAAGTCAAGTGCATCCCCAGCATCTGCCCTACTCAAGCCCACTAACATCCTACCGGCCAGAGCCCGTCACATGGGCAAGCCCAAAGCCGAGGAGGAAGGAGCTATGTTCCACCTGCTGAGACGCCATGGCAAGGGTATGAATTTATAATACTGTCAAGGAGAATGGTAACGTGGGGCCGATAAATCAATCTGCCTGTTAGGACTATATATATTTTTTAAGATTTGTTTATTTATTTGACAGAGAGAGAGAGAAAGAAAGGGGGGGTACACACGCAGAGAGAGACCCTCAAGCAGACTCCCCGCTGAGTGCTGAGCCAATGTGGGGCTCGATCTCATGACCCCGAGATCATGATCTGAGCAGAAATCAAGAGTCAAATGCTCAACTGACTGAGCCACCCAGGCGCCCCCGTTAAGACTGTATTTTAACTCTGCTCGTATTTATACTTTCCAAGTGGTGTCTTGGCACGTAGAAGTTTTTCATTTTACTTAATTTTAGAAAGCACTTTTGAACTAAACACAGTGGCTGTTATTTCCTTCAGCAGTATGGCTAACAGGAAATCGTGAGAGGTAGCGGGGAAATGGCATGCGAGCTGGAGATCTTCACTGTGATCCCTGCAAAGTGATAGCCAGTTTGGGTCTTAGGATCTATGTGTAAAATCTTCAGCTGTCTTGTTTGTTTGTTTGTTTGTTTTTTTACTTTATTTTTAATTGTGGCAAAATACAAGTGACATAAAGTTCACCATCCTGACCATTTTTCAAGTTCGGTACCATTATGTTCACATTGTGCAATCCATCGCCAGAACTCATCTTACAGACGAAACTCTGTCCCGGTCCAACAGCTGCTCCCTACCCCTTCCCCCTGACCCTGATACCCATTGTCTCTGTGAGCAAACTAGGTGACATGTGCGAGTAGAATAGACAGCATTTTGAGGGTTTTTTTGTGTTTTTTTTTTAAGATTTTATTTATTTGGCAGAGAGAGAACACAAGCAGGGGGAGTGGGAGAGGGAGAAGCAGGCTTCCCGCCAAGCAGGGAGCCCGATGCGGGGCTCGATCCCAGGACCCTGGGATCATGACCCAAGCCGAAGGCAGACGTTTAACGACTGAGCCACCCAGGTGCCCCTAGAATAGACAGCATTTTGATGGACTCCTGTCTCATATTTAGGTCTTTCATCCATTTTGAGTCTATTTTTGTGTGTGGTGTAAGGAAATGGTCCAGTTTCATTCTTCTGCATGTGACTGTCCAATTTTCCCAACACCATTTGTTGAAGAGACTGTCTTTTTTCCATTGGACATTATGGTGAGCGCTGTGACTGTGTAAGACTGATGAATCACAGACCTGTACTTCTGAAACAAATAATACATTATATGTTTAAAAAAAAAGAAAAGGAAGATAGTAGGAAGGGAGAAATGAAGGGGGGGAAATCGGAGGGGGAGACGAACCATGAGAGACTATGGACTGTGAAAAACAAACTGAGGGTTCTAGAGGGGAGGGAAGGAGGGGTATGCATTAGCCTGGTGATGGGTATTAAGGAGGGCACGTTCTGCATGGAGCACTGGGTGTTACGCACAAACAATGAATCATGGAACACTACATCAAAAACAAATGTTGTATGGTGACTAACATAACATAATAAAATAAAATTTAAAAAAATAAAATAAAATATTCAATTTAAACCTGAAATTAGAAAAAGAAACAAGAAAAAAAGAATAGACAGCATTTGTCCTTGGGCAACTGGCTTCGTTCACTTAGCATAACGTCCTCAAGATTCGTCCGTGGTGTAGCCTGTGTCAGAACGCCCTTCCTTCTTCAGGCTGAGCAATATTCCCTGGTGTGTATAGACCTCATTTTGTTTATGCGTTCACCTGCTGATGGACACTGGGCTGTTTTCCCTTTTGTCTATTACAAATAATGCTGCTACAGACATGGGTGTAGAGCTGCCCTGTTTCTTATAATCACATTATCCACTGTGGCCAAACTGCCCCATTTAGGCAGTTTCCCTTCCTGTTATTAAAAAAATAATAATAACAAAAACACTAATATATTTTATTTTATATTCTTTTTAAAAAAGATTTTATTTATTTGACAGAGAGAGACACAGCGAGAGAGGGAACACAAGCAGGAGGAGCGGGAGAGGGAGAAGCAGACTCCCCGCTGAGCAGGGAGCCCGATGCGGGGCTCGATCCCAGGACCCTGGGATCATGACCTGAGCCGAAGGCAGACACTTAATGGCTGAGCCACCCAGGCGCCCCAACACTAATATATTTTAAAATGGGAGTTGGCCAAATCCAACCCCCCCACACCTGTTTTTGTACCGTCTACATGCTAAGAATTCCTTTTACATTTTAAATGGTGGAAAAAGAAAGATTTCATGACGGGAAGATGACATGAAATTCAAATTTCCGTGTTCACAAAGTTTTATTGGAACACAGCCACACTCACTCACGGACAGACTACCTCGGGCAGCTCTAGCTAGGGCAGCAGGGCGGGCGGTTGCCCCGCAGAGCCTAAATGCCTACTCTGTGTTCCTTTGCAGAAAATGTTCGCCAACTCGGTACAACCGGCAGGAAAGAACCGCTGAGAAGCTACACCCATTCTCACAGATCACTGATGTCGCGATGCAGCAAAATACGGTTTTGACCGACGTGCAGCGATTCTGAGAAAAAGTATTTCTAATTCTCTGTGACGCTTCACTGTGACCATTGTCTGTGACATTTCATGGCAGCCGTGCAAACTAGGTCCGTGGGATGAATGCTTATTTCAATAAACGCAGTGGTCTTGTGGCACCAGGCCCTCTTGGAAATATCACAGAGGCTCTAGAACATTCCCTGGCTGTAGCGGCTGGACCGGGTAGGATCCCGTGGCACAGTCCAGGGGGGTGGGAGCACGGAGGCCAGACCGGGGTGGGGGGTGTCCACGAGCTTCCAAGGAGGACGGCCTGGGGCCCCGGAGTCCTGGGCATTGTCTGGGGCTGCGGAAGGAGCATCACAGAAGCAGTCCTCAGGGACACCTGGGTGGGTGGCTCAATCGGTTAGGTGTCTGCCTTCAGCTCAGGTCATAATCCCAGGGTCCTGGGATCGAGCCCCGCATCCGGCTCCCTGCTCAGTGGGGAGCCTGCCTCTCTCTCCCTCTCCCACTCCCCCTGCTTGTGTTCCCTCTCTCACTGTGTCTGTCAAATAAATAAATAAAATCTTAAAAAAAAAAAAAGAAGAAGAAGCAGGCCTCAACTCATTTCCCAGTGGTCACCCTGGGAACTTTAAATTTCAAAACATGCCTCTCACAATGTTCTTAGCACTTCGGGAGTTATAATGAGGAGGGATCCTTCACTATGTGCCAGGCTTTATGCCGCACCTTTGCCCATGGCATTGTCTCATCTCGGCCTGTCCCTGAGCCCTGTGAAGACAGGTACAACCTACCGTTACTCTTACTTGTGGTTGAGGAAATCAGGGCCTGGCAGCTCACACAGGCAGCTGGAGAGGGGGCTGGGGTTTGATCTGGGGCAGGCCCACTGCGTGCAGGTGTGTGAACGACAAGGGCCAGGGTCCTAGGCTTTAGGCGACGCCTCGGTGTCCCCTGCAGGCCACACGTTGGGCGGTCACCCAGACGGGCAGCCCTGCCAGCCCTGAAGGGACCCCTGGAAGCGCCAAGCATTTGTAACACCAGACTACTGTTGCCTGGACAGTCCGGCGGATCAACTGTCAGAAAGCAAAGTGGGACGAGAACATACCAGAGACTGGGGGGGGGGGCGGTTTGAGACCCCAGAGTTGGGTCTTGGGTCTCAGTGACCTCGGCTACCCTCTCTGACGGGCCAGCCCTCCAGGAGCTGAATGTCTTCCCCTCCACTCTGAGGTCTCCCACCCTTTCCCTGTTCCTCTCTGTCCCTGTGTTGTCCCTGCACCCAGGCCCCCTCCCCAGGGATTTGCTCCCCACGATTCCCAGTGCCCCGCCATTCCTGGCCAGCCATTTCCCACATTCCAGGGTCTCTCCAGTAAGCTTCTTCAATAAAACAGTAAGAAACCCCATGAAGGACAATCTGGTTTCCAGTTTGGAGTCTCTCCTTCCCTTTGCATGCCTCACACAGCTCGAGGGAAAACGACCTCCTCGCCCACGGTCACATCCCCATGAGGAAAGGTTCTGCTCTCAGGGGAGGGTGGAAACCAGTGAGATGCTTCATGAAATAAGGGTTTTAGGCGATACTAACTCCACCATAGGAGAGCTCCTGGAAGGGGTTACAAGTGTCACACTGATGAGGCCCTCTGGTCACCGGCCCCTCTCTGGAGCGATGCAGGTGCTTTAGGCCAGTGGGAGCTGGGCGCTAGAAGCTACTTTACTAAAATCTTGGTGAGACATTGAGGCGCAGGACGCGCTGACCTGCCACCCCTACCATGGCGTGACTGCGCATCGTCCCAAACGGTGCTCCAGGGCACCTGCAGCCCTGGCCCCTGGAGAGCGTCTCAACAGCGCAGGCGGATTGAGCAGAGGGGCCCCCGCGCTCTGTGGCAGGCCTCCAGCAGGAGCTGAGGGGCAGGCGGGGGAGCCACAGCTGGCAAAGGCTCTGGACCCGGAGGGAGTGGAGGGAGCGGGGCGATCTGGGGAACGGCCGGCAGAGCCCAGGTGGATGTCCCATGTCATCGAATCCTTTAGGGGCAGACATGACACTGGAACCCTCGCGTTGCCAAAATTACTTGCAGGAGACTTTGAAGATACAATAAGCTGAATTTGTGACTCATACACATCCGCAGGGTGAAGCCTAAAGGGAAGTTATGTTATGATTTCATGCATTCACTCTATGAGATGGAAATATCCGCATTATATAGAAGGTAAGGTTGTGATGGGGGCTCCAAATACCACCTCTGTAGTTGTTGGAGGCCATCTAGATTCTAGAGGACCGATCAGTCGTAGAGGACTGACATGCCCCACTATCATGAATAGTATCCATTACCATCTCTCATATTGTCCCAAGACAACTGTGGTTGAATTTGCTGGAATCAATAGGTGAATACGTAGCACATGGTTCACCAATGATGCATTCTGATATCTAATAAAATAGCTGGTGCTTGCAGACCTTATGACCATCCTGTATCTTCCTATTTCTTTATCCTCAGGGTGGCATGAAACCACCTAGACCACCCTCTCCAGACTCTTCTATTCTGGTGTTTTTCACATTGAGTTGTCCCTGTTTATCAGCTCTTCACCTCCCTCTAAATAGCAAATTCATTGAAAACAACCCTTTTCCTTTTTTACTATTGTTTTCCAACACACACTCACACACCTCAAATTAGTGTCTCCCCAACTTTTATTTCACGTGGATATTTCTACCCCCTCCCATCTCTGTGCTTCTGCTGGCCCCCACCCCTGACTCCTGCCCTCCATCTTCTCCGAGCCAGGAGTCCCCATGGCTTCCTGCCACTTGTAATATATTTTAATATCCAGTGTCCTCAAAATTTCTACTATCAGCCCAGAATACTGGTTCCAAATAAAAAAAGAAATTTTCAACTACTTTCCTTTAGAATTTGAAACACATTTCTGCTCAGTAAATCAGTTTGGAGGTGTTAAGACCAAATGTTAACAATGAAACAGTCTTATTTTTTTTTTTCCCTCTCAGAGTAAAGGTAAAAATAAGACAAACCAGAAGCAGCTGGGTAATCTCTGATCCACAACCACTATTAAATCATTGGGTCAGATTAAAAAGACAGTGGTCCACAAAGTTTCCTAAAACACTAAATTCACTGGCCCTTTTTCTCTACACGTTGTGCCGTTATTGAATAATATGGTAGTTTTTCTTTTGAGGCTTAAATTTGGCCAGTGAGAGCCCCTCCAGCTGGCTGCTGTGTCCTTCTGACATGTCCCTCTTAGGCTTTCAGCACCTTCTTGTTCTTGTCACAGCAAAACATTCTGGGCTTCCCTTGTCCTTTGCCTGCCCCAGCCCTGGAATCAGAAATTTCTTGATGTTTACAAATCAAGATCTATCTGTACACTAGGTATGCTTCTTACTACTAATGTCTCACAGCTTCTAGATTCTTTGAATAGAACTAGAAAGAACAGACACTTTCAAAGCACGAGCTCCTCCTGATAACCTCTGGCAAAGATCATCAGTGGACCTTAAAACCCACTGCCTGAGAAGTTGTAGAGAACAGAATATGCGCACAGTCTCAAATTATCACCAAGGGATCACAAAGGGAAAAGATGCCTTCACCATGGAAGGGTCTAGCGGACATTGTGGTACCCAGGTACTCAAAGCTCATCCTATCAGCAACGGTACAGACTCATCTTAGGGGCCTTCCTGATATGGCATGATTGGGAGTCATACCGCCTATGTAGTAAACTTGCCGAAAACATTGAATCCTAAAACATCACAAATAAATGATCACATTAATTCAAGGGGAAATATAAAGGTAGAGCAGTTTCTTCATCAAAGAGATGATAGAGACATGACAACCAAGTGAAATGTGTGTGTGTTATTTTTTTAATTAGATCTAGGATTAAAAGTAAAAGTGATAAAGGGTGTTTGGGGAGCAGCTGAGAAAATCTGAGTATAGACTGCATATTCGGTAATACTTTTTTACCTAGGTTAAACGTGTTGGCTTCGCTATCCTGGTTATGTGGGAGCATGCTCTGACTCTAAGGGATACCTACTGAAGTATTTAGGGGATGAAGTGGCATAATGTCTGTGATTTACTTTAAAATGCTTCAGCAAAATATACATAGGAAGGTGAGATGTCAACTGGTGGAATGTTTACAGTTATGAATCTGGGTGAAAGATATCCATTGTCCTATTCTTTTAACTTTTCCAAAATGAAAAAGTTGGAAGGAAAGTACAGAGAGTCAAAGTGAATATTTTCAAACAGGGGAAATTCTTCGACTTGGAGCATTAGCAACATTTTGAAGTTGATTCCAGAAAAAAAAAATTACAATCTCACAGAACTATGAGCAAAAGGATTGGTGTTTCTTTTTAGGTTGACGTTTTTTAAGAAATCACATATTACATCCAGCTAACATTTATTGAGTACTTACTGTGTTCATAAGCAGGATCAGGGTCCAGGTTAGCTAAACTTAGTGACATTCTTGTGTGGTAGATACTATTATTGCTGAGGTAAGGTTGGGGAAAATGATAGGGAGCTTAAATAACTTATAGTCCAGAGCTAGTCTGAGATAGAGGTGGATTTAGAGTCCAGTCCAGAGCCTGAAGTGCTTACCATCAAACACTTGATGATCAGATGAGAAAAGTCTCAACTCTAGCTGCTTCTATCTACCATTGACTAGTTAGTTGTCTGATCTTGGGGAAGTTACCCAAAATGAGCATCATCATTATAATACACACATTATAGCTTGTATGGAAGAGCTAATTCCATTGAAAACCCTTGTTACAGTACCTAGCATTGAGGCTTGATAAACAGTAGCCATTAGCAAGGATCATGCTCGCTGTTTTCATGTATGTTATCTCACTTTTACACATTCCATACAACAAATTTGCAAGGTGGGTTTCTCCCCTCCTACTAAGAGGAGGCAAAAAGAACCATGTGTAGAGCTAAGATTTGAACCTAGGTCTGTAACAACAAAGCCCATGCTCCTTCTGCTATACCACCGAGCATTTTCCAAGTACATTAGGACACTAGCACATTTCTCTGAGTTCTGATTTTTATTCTTCTTTAATTTAATGAAGTAGAATAGACCCCAAAGAGTTCATTACGGTTATACTTCATATCTCCTTTCCTTTACTATAGAACAAAGAGTTATCCATAAACCCTCTCTTGGTTTTAGATCAAGAGAATTATCTTTTGCAACAATATAGGAGTTAGCAGGAGATTTTATAAAGTAAAAATTATAGTGGGAATTAACAATTTTTAGAAGAGGTAGCCCTGGTTTAGCCTTTAAGTCCGACAATATGCAACACCCATTAAAATGCTTTTAACTTAGAAGCATTTGAAGGCAATTTGGCAGCCTTTATTTTATAAACTGAATAATGAAGGCCAAATAACAATCAAGATTAGAGTCTATAATTACAAGTCCAAGGTTATTGCTAAACATACTTACATCATTGAGATTCAAACTAGGGCAACACAATCAATAAAGGTTTGAGAGATACTCTTTTAGCTGTGAAACAGTAAATGCATGAAGTTAGAATCTGAAATATGGCTTCAGTTTATATGCATATGTGTGGCCTGACCACGAGACCTCTTCAGGGAAAAATATGAGTGCTTCTTTGTGGTTTTCCTCAAGCAAGCTGGAGAAATAATAAACTTCTTTTTTCCTCCTTTAGTTTTCATGGCAACATTGTAGCACCTGTTTCTTGCATTCTATCTCCTGTCCAGGAGCTGTTGCTTCCTATTGTGGGATGAGATCAGAAAGGTTTAAAGATGACAATAGATTCAAGTATCAGCACATTTGTATTAAAATATCAGTGTCAGTTATTTAAAAAAACCTGATTATAGCAATGAAAGCCTCCTTACAGTTCATATACTGCTTTAAGTTTGTGACTTGACACTTCACTCAATACAATCAGTTAGCATACATTTTTTAAAAAGATTTTATTTATTTATTTGAGAAAGAGAGAGATCAGGAACAGAGGGAGGGCCAGAAGGGGAGGGAGAGAGAGAGAGAGAGACTCTCCAGCAGACTCCCTGCTGAGAGAGGAGCCTGTCCCCGTCCTGGGGCTCAATCTCAGGACCCTGAGATCACAACCTGAGCTGAAATCAAGAGTTGGACGCTCAGTGGACTGAGTGCCCCTGGCATACATTTTCTATCGAACACATTCAGGGCTTTCATCATCTTGTATCTGGGTCATTGGAAAATGTATTAAGGTAATAAGGGCTAAGAAATGAAGATGACCCTAGATTATGATAGCATTGACAATAAATCACTGATCAGAGGCCATTCTTGTTTCAAAAGCTTGCTCCTACTTTTTTCAGTTTCCTGAGTTTAATTTCTAGGACAATTAATCAAGTGAAAATATCTGTAATAATGACAGTTGGCAATGGTTTGTACAAAACTGTCAGGCAAGAAATGGAACAGTAATGCAAATTAATGTCAGAAGTTACCAAGATGTTAGTTACAAATCACAGAGATCAATCGCAATGAAAAGCTCAAACTAGACAGTTATTTACCTGGAAACTATCCATGTACCATTAATTAAAAGAAATGTTCAATGTGTTTTCCTTACTACTTCTTTCCCCGCTCCCAGATTTTGCTTTGTTTCTTTTTTTTTAAAGATTTTATTTATTTGAGAGAGAGAGAATGAGAGAATGAGAGATAGCACGAGAGGGGGGAGGGTCAGAGGGAGAAGCAGACTCCCTGCTGAGCAGGGAGCCTGATGCGGGACTCCATCCCGGGACTCCAGGATCATGACCTGAACCGAAGGCAGTCGCTTAACCAACTGAGCCACCCAGGCGCCCTGTTTTGTTTAGTTTCAAATGATGTGTTTTGGTCTCTCCTGTTTCACCACCCCTCCCCTGTCCGCTACCTCTGGCTTTTGTTCCTCACTGACATCCCTGCTGGACAAATGTCCCCCAGACAGTCTGGTCCAGCATAAGCGCACCCATCACAGGCTTGGATTCAGGTCTCAGCGCCCCTTCCTTCATTCCCAGGACCTCTTTCCATAGATGGAAACCTGCTAGCAATTACCATGCCACACAGACACCTTTTTTTTTTAAGATTGTCTGTGAGATTAGAATGTTTCTATTAATTATGGGAACAAATAGCAAATAGTTGATCAGCTCTCCCAGGAAGCAAGCTATTATAACATTTTAAGTAAATGTTTGTGTCCAACTTGTTTGCCACTTGGAGAGATCTTTATAAATGTCATTAAATTTAATATTGCTGCCTTCTTTTTCCCATGGAAATTTAAGAATTTATGTCTTCTTTAAACCAACATTTTCTCCACTTTGCTTTTTTTAAATGAATAAAAATCCAAAGCATATCTAATTAATTCCTTGTGAATTTGCTGTTCATAAGGATTTTCCGGGAGATTTATTAAAAATGCAGATTTCATGTCCTCTGAGTTTACATTTTATGTAAGGACCAAGGTAATTCAGATGCAGGTTACCCCCCTTGGAGGAATACTTACATCATTAGTAGGATTGTGAGGTCCAGATAAATATTATCAGATAATTTGATGCTCTAGTTAAACGACTATGCATTGGTTCCTGGTAGAAATTTGAAACCTCTGCCAAGGAAATTGGTCTTAATTAAAATGTTGGTATGGTGACCATCAGCCATAAAAGAGATTAGAGAGCTCAGTTCTGTAACAAAAACAAAAAAAGGACTATGAGTGGGTAATAAATATTCCAAATAAAATTAACTGCATCAATAAACAGTGAGCAAATTAAAACAATATGTGAGCTATTTTCACCCATTTGCTTGTTAAAAATTAGAACGTGGTAGTGTCTAACCCGAGGAAAGATGGGTCCCCATCCAAACAGTGATGTAGGAATATAATATGGCGGAGACTGTGGGAAGGCAATTAGCAATCTCTACCAAATGCTAAAGACTCACTGAAGCAAAACTTGTGTGAATGTACAAAGGAATATACAAGAATGAGCGTCATTTCACTGCTTGGAAGAATGCAATACTGGGAGCCTATTGTCAACCAAGAGAAAAATGACTAATAACCTGGGAATATACGTGCTATAGAACAGCATGAAATCTTCATCAAAGGACATAACAAACATCCATATGTTTCATTTTAAGTATGCTCCAAGACGTATTTAGTGGATAAAAAAGAATTCAAAGTCAGTTAATATAGGACTGTCCCATTCATAGAAGGATAGAAACACTTAATAGTTCCCACTAAGCAAGAGAAGGAGTTTGGGGGAGGGGGAGGAAATCATGAAGGGAGATTTTTAATGTATTTGTTTTTCAAATTTTTTTTACAACAAAAACATGTTCCTGTATCACCTCTTAACGAAAGGAAAAGGAAGTGGAAGAAAATAAGAAACAAATTCCAAAAATAAGCATAATTAAAAATGCAGCAAATCCTCACTTATTTTTAGGAACTGGGAGGGTTTTACTTAGGGGCATTGTTTTAAAAATGTGTTTTCCTCCTGATCTATCAAGAGCAGTCTCTTCTAAACTAAGATGTAAGCATTAATAAATAAAATGTGAGCATATCAATAAACAGTTTAATCCATGGAAAGTCAGTTCTATATAAAAATGTATCATTGTCAGAAAGAGAATTTTTACCTACAGGAATGATTGGTGAAATATTTACCTATAAATCTGAGGAGAGCAAAGGAACGTACAACTTTGAAAATCTTATGTTCTGTTGGAATATTATGGTTGCCTTTTAAGTTTCCTTTCTTTCATTTTGGTTTTTATTGCTAAATGGTGTTTATCCAATAACTACCCTAAAAAAGTGGCCCAGCCCAGAATTCTCATTTCCTTAAGACCATTTGAAGAAATCCCACAAACTAGGGGATATATATATACATATATATATTTTAAATTTTAAGTAGATAAATAAAATCTTTTAAAAAAAAGTAAAAAGAAATCCCAGAAACTAAGGAGTCACTTCAAGTACAATAAGAAATATCTAGATCATTCAGAATTACGAAGTCTGAATCAGTAAAACCTGGATTAATATTGTTTCACTATACTTTGCATCATAATTCCTAATTAAAGATTTGATTTTAAGTCATTGTTCTCAGGATAGAAGCAAGCTGTCTGCTCATTATATATTCATTGGTGGTTTTCACATTCTAATATCTAGATTCAGCATCAGAAGCAGGTACAGTTCTCTGGGTACACTTAACATTCTAGTTTGGAAAATTTGTTTGCATAACTGGATAAGCCGCTGCCAGATAATGTTCTGGCATCTTCTGCACTCCAGGGTAAATACATATCCTACAGTATTTCCATTATGTAAGCCCCAAGCCCAGTCTATAATAAAAGTAAATGCAATAAATTGATATAACACATTCAACTGGTTGACTACGTTGATAATTCCCCCCGACTGTGTACTCTCACTGAAAAGCAGAACCAACCAAATGAATGCTAGGTCAGGGATACGAAAGGTCAGCACTGGAAAAAGAAACCAGTATCAAATGCCGCTTCCTAGAATAGTCGTGAACTTTGCAGCATATTGGAATCGCCTCGGGGAGATTTAAAACCTCCCAGGGCCCAGGAGCCACCCCATCCCGATTACATCAGACTCGCTGTGCGCGGGACATGCGCATCAGTGGTGTTTAGAACAGCCCGAGTGATCCAATCAGCAGCTAAGCCTGAGAACCGGAGTCCTAAAGAACATTAAAGGCTTTCAAATCGGAACAGCCAGAGAAGGGAGCACAGCATCACTTTGGATTCACAGGGCAGTTGGTGGTTTGTTTAAAAGAACACACACACACACACACAAGATTTAGTGTACTAAATGAAGGACCACACTCCTCTTAAGATTTGGACACCTGTGCCTTTCACTGGGAATGAAATAATTAGAAGTTAGAACACCTGTGTGTGTTTTCCTCGCCTCGAATGAGATCAAGGTTCAATTATTGAGAGACCAGAGTCCAAAGACTCCAAAGATGCCAGGGAGCAGCTTAAGCAGGTGGTTTACCGTTTCTTTTTTTCTACTCGTGCTCTGTGCCTTCTAGGGCAGCCGCTGAACAAGGTTTTCACGTTATGGAATCTATATCTGCGGCTTCTTTTTTTAATTAAAGATCGTTTATTTATGTGACAGAGAGAGGCACGGTGAGACAGGGAACACGAGCAGGGGGAGTGGGAGAGGGAGAAGCAGCTTCCCGCGGAGCAGGGCGCCCGATGCGGGGCTCGATCCCAGGATCCCGGGATCATGACCTGAGCCGAAGGCAGACGCTTAACGACTGAGCCACCCAGGTGCCCCTCTGCTTGCTGCTGCTTCTTTTTTTTTTTAAAAAAAATAGACATAGAAGGCCTTCTGGCCACCGGAGATGTTTAAATATGTGCCATGAGAACAGATTCAGTCATTTTTTTTCAGACCACGAGGTTTTCAGGAGTTCACTGGCTGTTAAGTGTCCCTTTAGGCATAGAAACCACTGGTTTTGGTGTTTTGTTTCTGTTTTTTTGTGTGTGTGGAGAAGCTGCAGAGGGGAGTGAGGAACTAGGCATCAGCCTAGAAATGCACGCTCCCGCCTGAATCTCTGGGAGGGAAGTTCTTTTTTGTCAAGATAGGGGCTACCCCTGCCTTTCCCAGAAGCAGACGGGAGCACCTCCCTTCCGCAGAGGCCAGGAGAGCGACTCCCAGAACCCTTCTGTTCTCACTGCCCACTCTGACTGGCTACAACCTGACTTGGCTTGAGGCGTGATCAAGAAACGTTTCAATGGGGTGGGGATAAACTCCTAGAAGGGAAAAGTCAGGACTCAGGAAGGGAGGGTGAGGTCAGGCCTAGCCGGCCAGGGTCTTCGACCCCTCTCCTTCTGCCCTGCTGGTCTCAGACCTGGAATCCCGAGAACCAGACTCTGGTCTTCTAGATGTTTCCCCGCCTCCCCGCAGGGATTTCGGTAAGTCGTCGTCCGCCCGCGGGCTGTTCTCCCGGTCTGTGAACGTGGGTCGGGCCACGGGAGCTCAGCTCTTGAACCGACTGGCTGGGGTTTGGGCTGGAGGAGTGGAAAGTGAGCAGGGCACTCTTTGTTAGCAGTTATGAAATAAGCAGTCTGTGGACAGTTTTTCTGAACTAGCTCTTCGCAGTGCTCAGGGGTGGCGTTAGATACTGCGTGGGGTTACGGCCTAGCTTTTTCCTTCTGCCTCCGATTGAGCCTGAATGAAAGCGTCCACCTGTTTCTCGTTTTCTCCAGCTTGTCTTGGGCTTGGTGCCTTGTACCAGGGGTAATTTGTCGGCGTCCAGATCTTACTATGAACTCTTGGAATCAGTATAAAACTTGGGTGTTAGGAATACCTTGTGTAGTTTAAGGACTCTTTGTTGGGGTTGGGCCTCTGGCCTGAAGGTGAGTTTGGAGTTCCTGTCTTAAAAGTCGGCTGAAAGTGACTGAGGCCTGAGTGTTGAGGCTTGTCTAAAACAAATGTTTTAAAACTACATTTGGTGAAGCTTGCTATTAGCAGACACCTACAGACTATAGTTGCTTTGGTTTGGTCTAAGAAACTCAGTGATAGGAGGTTAATCCGGCTTAATCTAGTTGAGAAAAGCAGCTTGCCATCATCCAAGACACAAGACAATCAATCAGTGGCCACCATAAGTATAAATTCTGAAGCCTCAAGCTGACGCGAGTCTTTCCTTCCCACGGGCTCCTTCCCCATTTTATTTTTCTAATTGAGGTATATATGGCATAATATTGCTTTCAGGTGCCCAACATCATGATTATTTGTCTAGATTACAAAGTGGTCATGATAGGTCTTGTTTGCATCCATCACCATATATCGTTACCCTATATCGTTTTTATTCTCATGATGAGAATGTTTAAGAACTACTTTCTTAGCAACTTCAAATATTAACTACAGTCACACACTCCCCCAGAACCACCAACCTGTTCCCAGAATCCATGAGGGCTTTTTTTGTTGTTGTTGTTGTTGCTTTTTAAGATTCCACATATAAGTGAGATCATCTGGTAGTTGTCTTTTGCTGACTTATTTCACTTGGCATAATGCCCTCGAGGTTTATTCAAATTTCCACAAATGGTAAGGCTTCATCTTTTTTTATGGCTGAATAATATTCTGTAATGTGTATGTGTATTTTCTTTATCTGCTCAACCACTGATGGACACTTAGCTTTCTTCCATAGCTTGGCTTATTATAAATCTGTTATGAACACCGAGTACATATTTTTGAATCAGTGTTTTCATTTTCTTTGGATAAATCTCCATTAGTGGAATTGCTGGATCAAATGGTAATTCTATTTTTAATTTTTTGAGGAACCTCCAATACTATTTCCCAGAGTGGCTGCACCAGTTTGCATTCCCACTAACAGTCCACGAGGCTTCCTTTTTGTCCATATCCTCATCAACACTTGTTTCTTGTCTTCTGATAATAGCCACTCTGACAGGTGTGAGATGGAATCTCATTATGGTTTTGAATTGCATTTCTCTGATGAGTGATGTTGAACACCTTTTCCCAGAGCAGTCTCTTGCGATCCTTTCTATTTCTGTGGTCTTAGTTGTAATGTTGCCTCTTTAATTTCTCATTTTGAGTCCTCTTTGTTTCTTAGTCTAACTACAGGTTTGCCAATTTTGTTTATCTTTAAACCAAAACAGCTCTTAATGTCATTTTTTTTTTCCTATTGTCCTTTTTAAGTTTCTATGGTTTAGAAACCACTAATTTATGAATTCTATGCTCTGGGAAGAAAATTTTGTGAAGTCAGCATACAGCACTATTAATAACAGCCTCAGTGTGTGCATTCCCTCTCAGACCATAAATTTCTCCATTACAAAATCATTTAACTGGTACTTCACTAGACCTTTCTATGATGGTTCTCTTCAGCTAATAAATCATGATCGTGTTAAATTCATTTTAAACCCTGCCTTTCAACTAAGAGTTACAATTCATCCTGCTCAATTCAGCTATGTTTTGGGGGATTAGAGATGGGAGGGATTAAAAATATCCATATATTATTCTTCCTCTTTTTCCACTTTCCCATTCAGTGGTCAACTTACTATCAAAATTTCTATTGGAATTAGTCTCCGTCTCAGGTCTTGACACACAAGTTATGAAAGACCCCCAACTTAAGAAGTGCCCTAAGCATCCCCCTCACTGGGCTTTCCAGGCAAGCCCAGGAAAGGTTAGGTCTAAATCCCAGTTTCAGAGTCAACAAGGTATTCCACAAATCAATTTCAAGATTAAGGTGTGAGGGGGCGCCTGGGTGGCTGAGTCATTAAGCGTCTGCCTTCGGCTCAGGTCGTGATCCCAGGGTCTTGGGATCGAGCCCCACATCGGGCTCCCTGCTCGGCGGGAAGCCTGCTTCTCCCTCTCCCACTCCCCCTGCTTGTGTTCCTGCTCTCGCGGTCTCTCGCTGTCAAATAAATAAATCTTAAAAAAAAAAAAAAAGATCAAGGTGTGAACATCAATACTTCTGCCACTTTGCCTGAAGTAGAAGCTAATGGTGGTGGCTCCCAAGCTTGGTCCCATCTGAACTTTGGTGATTCTAAAGCTGACACCCTCGACTGACCAGTCATAATCCCTGGGGATGAGTCACGGGCATCTGTAGTTCTTGAAGCTCCTCAGGGGATCCCACTGTGAAGACAAAATTTGGGAACCACTCATTAATGGCATCCACAGAACTGAAGTTAGTTGGGGCTCTAGCCTGAGTTTCAATCTGGGTGTTGAAAATATCACTCCACCTCCCTTCTGGAAAGGGATATTCTCTAATAATGACAACTCCTGTGGAACAAGGGAGGCCAAGAGAGTTCTCTGTGGTTCCTTTATCTCAATGCAAACTACAACTGAAAGTAAAATTTCTTTTTATGAAAGTCTGGAAAAGTCAAGTCATCCATCAAGGTCTTAAAGCCTTTCAGTCATTATATAGGACAAATAGCAAAAAGCATGAGATTATTTTACAACAGAAGAAATTCTTAATATATATTTTAATGCTTTATGATTATTCCTGTCTTTGATTTAAATTAGTATTTGTGTAGTTATCAAACTACCAATAACATAAATCATGAAGTAATTTTTGTCTAAATTTTATTTAATGAGTTAATTTTATTACCTAATTCTTTGTAATTAGGTAACTAATAAAACAATGCATTTAAATAGTCCTGTTATACAAAAAAATCATGTAATTCCTGAACCTTTTGGTATATTTATGTATATTATGAATAATGGCCTATCCATTCAAGGGAAAAATTCAAGGGGACTTGACTGACTCATTCAGCAAGTACTTAGCAAATAGTATACCACAAGCCCGGAACTGAGTGCTGTGGGTAGGAAGATGAACAAGATTTCTGTACTCATGAAGCTCACAGTTGACTGGGGAAGACATCTGTTTAGTAAGCATCAAAAGAGTTTATTAGCATTGGAATAAGAGCTGTGAAATAGAACTCGGGAGAGCACATGACCCGTCTGACTCGGTGGTACTAAATGATGGCTCTGGGAAGACTTGCCTTGAGAAGCTGAGACTTCGAGACAGAAGTCGGTTTTAGGAGAGAATGGGGATGTCTCCCATGAAGGGTTTTGTCTCTGTTTCTATTTCTCTCATCCGAGTGTGAAATTCAGTAAAATGCATTTTCTCAAAGGAGTATCTGCAAATGTATAAAGTTTAACACCTGAAAAAAATTTAAAGTTAGTTTTTTCATCACCACTGACCTAACGTGGGCTTCAGGGCCATGGGCATCCAGATCCTCCTCATCTGTCTGGCCTTGCCCCCGTAGGATGTTGAGGACATCCGTTTATGTCTCAGCATCTTGTGTCCTTGCTGTGTTGGTATGCTGAGCATTTACATACACTGCTAGGATCGTTGAAAGAATCACCTGGAATGACTGATTCACCCACGCTCAAGTACTGGTGTGAGAGTATTGCACCGGTATTTTCTTCCCACATACCCGCTGTGTGGCTATTCTGTTGGGAGTAAAGCATTTTGATTAAAGGACATGTAGCAGCGGGTTCCAAAATTAGATGTGCGGTATCAATGGAAGAGCTTTGAAAAATCTAGGTGGATAGGCCCAGTCCTGGGAGATTTTGATTCAGTACATCTTGAAAGGCCCAGTTATCTGAATTTTTAAAGTTGCCCAGGTATTTCAGATGGTGAGCTGAGTGTAGGAACTACTTATCTAAGAAAGCTATAAAATTATCATCCTTGAGGTACCTGGGTGGCTAGTTAGTTGGGCATCTGCCTTCAGCTCAGGTCATGATCCCAGGGTCCTGGGATCGAGCCCCATATCTGGCTGTCTTCTCGGGGTGGGGGGCGTTCCTGCTTCTCTCTCCCTCTGCCCCTACACCTGCCTGTGCTCTCTCTCTTTCTCTCAAATAAATAAAACCTTTTTAAAAAATTAGCACCCCTTTTGAAATGTACTCAGGAGTATATACAGGACTAAAATTCAATGCCGTGACTTCTCAAACCTGCACCGACGTGGAAAATCCCTTTCTGATGGCATGACACACGTCACCATTCAATGTGACTACAGCATCCTCAATAAACAAGTGGACTGCAAGAGTTTCCACACAAGGACACACACACAACTCCCCCACCTTGGAGTCTCTGCCTGGTTTTAGCAGAATGACCACTTAGTGAGCCCTTACTTTGAGCCAGACACCTTCATAAGACCTAAAACCCGGTACAAATTCAACCCTGACCTCAGGGTCCACCTCCAGGTTGTGAGCCCAGCATCAGCTTTGCTCCAAGAAAAACATTCTCTTAAACGCTGAATTTCGGTATCTTCTGTGTGTGACTCTATTTTTAGCTCTTTTGGGTGAATCCATGATAGAATTATGCCAGAGTTTTTTCTCCTAGAATTTGAAACAATTCAGACCTCATTTGTTAACAAATAGCAAATGGTAACCATTAATGTAGCTGTCACTACCCACCGGCAGCATTTAAGGTTTGGAAGGCTGGACTTACAGGCGACAATAATCGGAATGCAAAAACATGCGTGACGCGCACACAGTACGCTTTATATACAGGCGACTCGGTAACTGGCCTTAAATGCAAGGATTTTGTTGTAATGTAGTTCGCAGTATATTGTGCAGAAAGCATCCTCTTGTATGAGGGAAATGGCATAAAAATCTGTGACTTAAAAGTCAACTTTCCTGGTAACGCACTCATTAAACTCTAATCAAGAAAGAGCAGATATTTTTCACTTTAGATTGCTTTATTTTCACAGTTTTATTAATCTCCTTTTTGGTCAACACCAGCACATTACATCTCAAATACATTTTTTAATGGAATTTCATAAAAAGATGTTTCTCAATTCAGAAACTTGAGGTGCTACATTTTCCCAAGTCCCCAGATAAATCTTTAGCCTGTTTTTAGTCTAACTGGTAAGTAACTAAAGGGCTGCCGAGGCTTTAGGTGGTTGACTAACCAGCCCTGTTAGTGGTGGTTAGGAGCCTGGACTTCGGAGCTGACTTCCCGGTTTCCAGTCCCGGCCCTGTCCCTTTGTAGCTCCATGACCTCCGGCAAACACCTCAAGCTTTCTTTGCCTTGGTTTCCCCAACCATAATATGGGAGCAATAAACACACCTACGTCAGGGGGCTGGGAGAACGGAAGGAAGAAACATATACGTGGAACTCAGACTAGTCCCCGCTACCCGACAGGTGTTCTGAAAGCTGTTGCTCTAGTCCCTGCCCTCCAGTTGTATTGCTTAGGCGGAAGGTGGTTTTATTTGCCAAGACCCCAGTCATGAAAAGGAAAGTAAAATCATTCCTGAATTCCTACTGCCTGTCAAGCTCAGCGGGGCATGCTTCCATGTTTTCATACAAACACTAACAAGGCGGATTCAGGTGCCCCCTACAATTCCATACCCTTACTGTGTATCAGGCCAATGGTAGGTTTCTGATGTGGCTCGAAAAGGGGGAGGATCTGGAAGGAGAACAAAGGGAAGGAAGGAGGAAAGGTAAAGCTTGAGGTGTGCGTTTAAGTAAAACAAACAAACAAAAAAAAACCCCTAAATCTCAAAGGCTTATCACAATGCAAGTTTATTTCTTGCTCCTAGAAGTGGCAGGTGGGGGTAGGGAGAATCTGAGGCCACTATTCAGAAACCCAGGCTGGGAGAGGCTCAGCCACCTAGTTGCAGGGCTGTCGTTATTCTCCTGGAGATCTGCAGGTGGGGGAGAAACCAGAGCAGGGTCTCTAGGCACACCCCCTCCCCCTGCCCTTGGCCAAAACCCACCATGTGACTGCACCCAACTGCAAGGGAGTCTGGGAGTTCGCCTAGGAGGAAGGAACTGGTTTGGCAAATAGCTAACCGCTTCGTCCACGCGGTCTAAATGGGCAGGTGGGCAGGACGCAGCTGCAAAAGATTAGATAATTAGAATTTAAAAAACCTGACGGAAAGAGTAAGGGAAAGTAAAGGGTTGCGGGAAACCAGGCGTAGGGTTCCTTAAGGCGAGAGTGGTGGTGGTAGGAGCGGCAAGGAGAAAGTTGTTGAATGCAGCGTTTAATGTAAGAAAATAATTGCCCTGTGTCTGAGTTTTGCCAAAAAAGGGAACTCGGTCTTAGAAAAGTGGAAGTTGTAGCTTTCTGTTTGTTTTCAAATTTTCTGCAATAGCCACGTGCGTGTGAGGACATAACAAGCTCCTGCTGTTCCTTGATCCAGAAGGGGAGACAGGTGATCAAACTGTGAAGTGTGCTGAGCTCCCTGGACAAAGAATGTCCATTGTCTTCCTCGTCTCTAGCTTGGTTTAAATGAGCTATACATCTCAGTCCCCCTTCCCGTGAGATTAGAAGCCACACTGTCTGGGAGTGTCAACTATATTGTCACAAGGTGGAAGGAGAGAGTTTTCTCAGCAACCAAGGTGTCGAAAGACCGTGTCCTGCTATGGCCATTTGTGTGTCATTAATGGACTGTATCCAACATTTCATCACGATACAGAGGAAGGGAAAAAAGTTTATCATCTATACTATGTAGTGCGGTTTTTCTTTCGCCTACTCCCTATTCCTTCTGGATAGTTTAAAAATACTTTTTAAGTATGTTTTGCTGTAATTTTACTGAAATTTGCACAGATATTCCTAATTTTCCTTCCTCGGTTCCTTCATTCAACAAATACTTGTCATAGGTCTTCCCTGTACCAGCTTTGGTTCTCCCAGTCTGTTCATTGAATGGGAAAGAATTTGGTCAGCAAAGGAAGGGCATTTTTCTTTTCTGTAGTTTTTGGGTAACTTCTAATCTGAATGGGCTACGTCAACATAACTGCTTAATGTGTACAACATTTCACAAGGAAAACGCAAGTGTCTGTCCTACCTTTAGAATTACTACTAATGGTAATCCCTGCCTGATTGTTGAGAAAAACGGGAAATAATAAAAAGAGATTAAATAGTTCTCAGAATTGCACCTTCCAGAGATGGTCCTCTACACTTAGCTCTCTGGTATCACAAGTCACTCAGATCATACTCTGTCTGTTCTATAATATGCTTTTTTATTCCCCCCTCAAATGTTCTAACAAGGGAGAATTGGGATAATTTCTCCAGGTAATTTTAATGAATGTAGAATATTTTAAGGACCGATTGTAAATCACCTAAACCATTCTCATGTGACATCGAATTCATTTTGAAGTTTCGCCAAAGTAATGTCACTGTGGACAGATTTTTGTATGCATCCATGATTCTGTCCTTTTTTGGTTTAAAGATTTTATTTATTTGACAGACACAGCGAAATCAGGAACACAAGCAGGGGGAGTGGGAGAGGGAGAAGCAGCCTCCCCACCGAGCAGGGAGCCCGATGCGGGCCTGGATCCCAGGACCCTGGGATCATGACCTGAGCCGAAGGCAGACACTTAATGACTGAGCCACCAAGGGGCTCCCATGATTCTGTTCTTTTTTTTTTTTTAAAGACTTTATTTATTTATTTGAGAGAGAGAGAGAATGAGAGATAGAGAGCATGAGAGGGAAGAGGGTCAGAGGGAGAAGCAGACTCCCTGCTGAGCAGGGAGCCCGATGTGGGGCTCGATCCCAGGACTCCAGGATCATGACCTGAGCCGAAGGCAGTCGCTGAACCAACTGAGCCACCCAGGCGCCCCCCCCCCCATGATTCTGTTCTTAAAAGGAATTTCTAAAGTTGATGCATCAGAGTTTTCATATTTTTAAAACACGTGCCAAATTTTCTTTCAGGAAGGTAATTCCAACTGCGGTTCCTACTAGCAATGTGTGTGAGAGGGCCCTGTTTTCTGCACCTGTGCTGACTATTTTATTATATTACGGGATTATAGTCGACACAATGTTATATTAGTTTTAGGTGGTACAACATTTATTCTATTACTATTCATTACTCAGTGCTCACCATGATAAATGTAGTCACCATACATCGTAATTACAATTTTACTGTATTCCCTGCGCTATACTTTTCATCTCCATGACTGACTTGTTTTGTAGCCGGAAGTTTGTCCCCCTTCATCCCCACCACCATTTCACCCATTTTACCCCCACCCCGGCCCCCCACCATCTCCCCTCTGGCAACAATCAATTTGTTCTCTGTATTTAAGAGTCTGGGTTTTTTTTGTTTGTTCATTTGTTTTGTTTTTTAGATTCCACATGTAAGTGAAATCATGTGGTATTTTGTCTTTCTCAGTCTGACTCATTTTGTGTAGCATCATACTCTTGAAGTCCATTCTTGCCACAAAGGGTAAGATTTTGTGCTTTTTGATGGCTCCGTGACCTTCCATTGTGCGAATATACTGCTTCTTTCTCCATTCATGTCTTGATTGACACTTGACTTGCTTCCATATCTGGCTATCGTAAATAAAGCTGCAGGACACACAGCGGGGCATGGATCTTGGATTTAGTGTTTTCATTTTCTTGGGGCAAATATTCAGAAGTTGAATTGTGGGATTGGATGGTGTTCTATTTTGAGCTTTTTGAGGACCTCCATACTGCCTTCCACAGTGGCCTCACCAGTTTGCATTCCCACCAACAGTGCACGAGGACTTCTGTTTTGCCACATTCTCACCAACACTAGTTATTTATTGTCTTTTTGATATTAGCCATTCTGACAGGTGTGAGGTGATACCTCCTTGTGGTTTTATTTGCATTTCCCCAATGATGAGTGATGTTGAGCAGCTTTTCATGTGTCTGTTGGCCATCTGGATGTCGTCTTTGGAAAAATATCTATTCAGGTCCTCTGTCCATTTTTAATTAGATTATTTGGGTTTGGGTTTTTTGTTTGTTTGTTTGATGTAACTTGTATAAGTTTCTCGTATATTTTGGATACTAACCTCTTGTTGGATATGGCACTTGCAAATATGTTCTCCCATTCAGTAGTTTGCCTTTTAGTTCTGTCGGTTTCCTTTGTTGTATAAAAGCCTTTTATTAGGTGTAGTCAAAACTAAGTATCATTGCCTGCGTTTAGTTTACATTTGAGTGTCCCAGATCATGAACTATTTAAATAGAAGTCTTTCTAAAAGTAATTTCCGCTCATGAGGATGATATTAGTGTGCAATATTGTGAAACATTTTAGGGAGCGATGGTGGCCAGCCATGTCTTCAGCTGATTTTACTTCTTACTACAGAATTTGCTTAATAGTTTATAATTGCAGTGGTTGCTTGCCACTGTACGTCCCATGTCATTTTACGTTCACTAATATCTAGAGACTGTCACGTTATTTTAATTATAACTTGTGGGCAAAAAAAAATCCATGATTTGTGAAAGCTGTTTATTAATTACATCAGTCAAGAAGAGAATTGTATGAAATGTACTTTTTTGAACTCCAACTCCACCTAATATGACCAAGTCTTGCTGGGAATGAAGTAATGTTCTTCTTATTTTATAACTTTTTTTTTTTTTGGCAAAAAACACCCCCAAACCCAAAAAGAAAACAAACAAACCCTCTGTCTTTTGAGGACAGACTAGTAATCTTTGGAGACAAATTGTGTCTCACACATCTTGCCTGCCACTCTCATCACCACCCAATGTGGTAACTGTTGCTGAAAATGAAGAGTTTTTTTTTTGTTTTGTTTTGTTTTGTTTTTTTCTGGGATAACAAAATAAAAAATCAGAAAAGTCTTCCTCTGTGATACACTATAATTGCAGTGAATTATTGGCCCTTGACATGGTTGCATTTTTATTTTCATAGCTTCACAATTTGGCTCATGTTGCTTCTTCTGTCTCCAGTATCCATCTTTTTCTACTTTGTGAACTCCTTCTCATCCTTCAGAACTAGTACGTGGTAGACTTGGCAGTGGTACCTGCTCCTACACGCTCCTCCTTGCAGAACTCCCAGTGTTCCTGTCCCAGGTGGACTGGATGTAGTTGGCATTGTTAGGTTTTAAGATCACCATAGCCAAGGGGCGCCTAGGGGGCTCAGTCGGTGAAGCGTCTACCTTCGGCTCAGGTCATCATCCTGGGATGTCCCTGGGATGGAGTCCCACATGCACACTATAAATAAATAAAATAAAATAAAAATTAGGGTAGCTGAGCTAGACAACTGGACCAGAGGTGGACCCCTGATAAAAGCTAAGCCAGTCAGAACCTTGCGCAGGAATCGGTCTCAGAGTCTGAGAGATGAAGCTGTTTGCTGGACTGAGCCGAGCTGAAAGATGTCATGCACGATGAGGATGGAAGTCCTATCCCCGTGACCAGCCATAGGCATGGGCAAATTACAGCAGAGCGGAAATCATTAGCAAGCTAATGAAGCCAGTCTGCAAAATGGTTTCCATGCTGATTTTTCTATTTTTCTTTTTTTAATGACTTATCATTCCAACCCATGTCTCCTTTTTACCTTCTCTGGTTTAAATGGTTTCTCTTCTTTGAAATAAAAGGACCTTGAGAAGATGGTTGATAGACCACTGTGTTCCTGAAGCTTTTTATGAGCACCTGCAGGCTAATTACCTCTAAATCTGTTTCAGGTACGAATATATCTATATAAATTTCAGGTATTACTATATATAATATATATAATATAGTACCCTACAATAAAATGTATAGGTTTTATTGTCTAGTAGTAAAGACCTAAAATTGAGTGCTTACCATGAGCTAGACGTAATGCTAAATATTCTTACAATGCATGCATTTTTCCTTACACCTACACTCTAAAGCTGGAATTCCCTCTGTATTATCAGGGAGGTGATAGATCGCCTTTGTCCAACAACGTGCAGCTGGAAACCAAGGGAGCCATGATTCTGTTCAGTTTTATGCGACTCCAGAGGCTGTGTTTCTAAGCACTGTCCTGAACCACTTCTTAGCCCTAATTGTTTGCTGTCTCCCTTGCTAACCAGTTAGCTCCTGGAGGCTAGAGAAAGTGTTGTGTACGTCCCTTAAAATGCCGGCATAGTGCCCAGCAAGCAAAGCAGGCTCAATGCACGTTTATTGAGTTAAGATTATCATTACCTGTATTGTAATCACACATTTTTGATATAATTGACTACTTCTAAGCAGTTACATTAGGACAAACTTAAAGGCCCATGCGTACAACCATTTGCACAGACATCAGATGCCTAAATTAGATACACTTATTTTCTGCTCTTGCAGTATAGAGATAAATAATGCATTTATTTTCTATTTTGGTACTACACTCTGATTTAGTCTTTTCAAACTAATGAAAATTGTAATCCGGAACTCAGTGGAACACATAAGCCAAACGGTAACGCTATCCATTTCTCTCTCAAACTCTTTTAAGGGGCTCAGTCTGTGAAGCGTCTGCCTTCGGCTCAGGTCATGATCTCAGGGTCCTGGGATCGAGCCCCACATCGGGCTCCCTGCTCAGCGGGGGGTCTGCTTCTCCCTCTCCCTCAGCCTACCACTCCCCCTGCTGTGCTCACTCTCTCTCAAATAAGTGTTTAAAAAAAAAAAGTTATTTACAAAAGTTGGTAGCATGATAAAGTTAGATAATATAGCTAGTTTAAAAGTGAAGGAAAAGTTAATGATTAAACCTATAATTTTCATAAGTGGCACTGACTGCTAATTTGATGGTGTAATTAGAAATACTGAATCTTGGGGCCTCCGGCTGGCTCAGTTGAGTATGCGACTCTTGATCTCGGGGTCGTGAGTTTGAGCCCCATGTTGGGTGTAGAGATTACTTAAATACATAAAAAAAACCTTAAAATACTGAAACTAATAAAATTTGTAATTGCATAATTACATTACTAATCCCATGGTTTAATTAGTGCAATTTGATTTACCATGGGAAAAATCCATAGAGGGGTTTGATCTGCTGAATTATGAATAACCCTATTGAGGCTGCATATTTGTGGTTTTTCTTTTAAACAATACATCCCCATTCTCACTCCTATCACTAGAGTTCGGGTTAAACAAAACGTGAAAATTAAACTCTTACAGTAAACCAAGAAAAAAAAAAAAGGATGAGGAAAAGACTTGCTTGGAATTTTATTTAATAATTATTTTAAATTCAAAGGAATTAGAGCAACTCTACCTTTCACTGAATGCCAGAGATTACTGTCAGATCGTTAGGATAAACCTGTATTTCCCTCTTCCTCCTTTGATACAACTTAGAGTTTAATCACGACTAGATCGGTGATAAGCACGCATCCACATTTTGCCCAAGCCACCCCTTATGAGTAGCTACAGAAAGCAGGCTTTATTTCAGATTTCGCCTCAAAAATTAGTCATTACTTTTTTTTTAAGATTTTATTTACTTGACAGAGACACAGCAGGAGAGGGAACACAAGCAGGGGCAGAGGCAGAGGGAGAAGCAGGCTTCTGCTGAGCAGGGAGCCCGATGCGGGGCTCGATCCCAGGACCCTGGGACCATGACCTGAGCTGAAGGCAGATGCTTAATGACTGAGCCACCCAGGCGCCCCAGTCATTACTTTTTTTAAAGATTTAATTTTTTGAGAGACAGCACAAGCAGGGGGAGCAGCAGACAGAGGGGGAGGGAGAAGCAGACTCCCCACTGAGCCGGGAGCCTGAAATGGGACTTGATCCCAGGACCCTGAGATCATGACCTGAGCTGAAGTCAGACACCTCACTGACTGAGCTACTCAGGTGCCCCGAAATTAGTCATTGTCTCCTACCAACTATACCAGCACAAGGACACAAAATTCTATGCTTGCGGCATAATATGTTAAAGCAAAAACACTGGAAATAATTAAAATGTCTCCATGATGACTCCAAATAAATTATGGTATAGCCATCTCAACATCCTACACACTGATGGCAGCCATTAAGGGAACGAGGCACCTCTCTATGTCTACAGAGAATGATCTGCAAGACCCAAAAAGAGCAAGATGCGAGGACACGCGTAGAGTATGCGTCCCTTTGATAAAATAGCCTCTGAATGCATTCCCAAGTTCATGTATTTTCCGTTCAAATTGTTTGAAAGTAAAATCATAAACGCACTGAAGTGCCACCATCTAAAAGGTTCAAGATCTTTAAATGATCCTCTTTTGAATTTGTATTGTATCCGCCTTACTAGCTAATGAAGTATCTACAGTTTTCTTGATATTCTTACACCTTTATAAATGTGCAGAGCTTCTTTTGGGTGGAAATCCCTTCCTAACTCCTGCCTCGATGGGAAGAAGTGTCCCTGCCTGGTTGGTTTCTTACTCTCCCACCCCTGTCACAAGACGGGGAGCATCAAGGAAGGAACATGGTTGAAGTGGGCAGAGACGGAGGATCTCTGGCCGCGGCGGCTGACTCCTGGAGAGAGGAAAGGATCTCCTAACCGAGGCCTTTTAAATGATTGCTTCTTTCCCCCGCTTAAAACAGAGGCCCTTCTTTCTTTTTGAAGAAAGGGTTTCCTGTTTCCCCTCCTCTATTGTGCTTTATTGGAGATGGCAGGCCTTCGAATTGGCAAGTCAGCGAACAGGCACATGTAGAAAAATAAAGTTTCTCCTCTCTTTCAGGAGGCTGAAACTTGCAGACAACAGCGAACAGAACAACAGACATCCTGCCAGCTGCCTTGTTAGGGAAGAACCAACCAAACCTTGTGTCTCCTTGGCTGAGCCCCTTGAAATTGAACCACTTCCCGGAAGACAAAAACATTCCCGGACATCTGTGTTATTGAAGGAAACTTTGTGGACAGTTGATCAGTCCTTGTCCTCTGGAGTGCCTTAAACCCAGCATTAAACCCAGTGATTTTTTTTGATACCGACTTTTAGAATATGACAGAGTAAGTGAAATTGGGACTGCATGCTTCCCTCTTCCCTGGTCTCGGATTTGCTGATGCCAAAGCTGGCAAGTGAAGATGCAAAGCCACTTTAGATCTTGTTTCTGGTTTTTGTTTTGTTTTGTTTTTTTAATAACAATTTATCTCTACACTCTTTCTAATCAACAGATTTAAGGAAAATAAAAAGGGAAATATTCACCTTACCTAGTAAGGGAAGGAAATAAAGGTATGAGAGAAGATTTGCAGTTTTTATATAATTCTCTTAAAATCAAAGTAATTAGAACAAGTCTTCCTGGCATGAAATAGTAAAGATACTTCAAACCGAATAATTTGGTACAAAATCTGCATGTGTTTCTCAACTGTATTTACACACACACACACACCCTTTCTGCTAACCATCCAGTACTTTGCTCTGGTATTTTGTGGGAAACTTTATTGCTCAAGAGTTATTAACCATTTGGGTAGATATTAATTTATTTGAAGCTGTTTTTGAAAGTAGTAATGTAAGATTCAGTCTCATGATTGCACCATGATTGTGAGTTTGTCAGCGGAGAACACATGTCTTAAAATTACTCTAGAATTGACCAACACTGTCTTAAATTTAGACAGTATCTTCCTCTGATCATCTTAAAACAGGTCACCTTTCTGTCCCTTTAGAACACATATACACACACACACCCCTCTGAGAGCACAATGCCAAAATTTATCTATACTTGTAACATTGTGTAGTATTAAATGTTAAATTTTATTTCAAGGACTATCACAGCCTAGAGATAAATGTAACCTAAGCACTGAGATAGTACATTTCAGAAAATAAGCTAGCATTTCCATGATCAAGTTTAGATACCTATTATTTGTCATTCCAAAAGCTCCTTGCGTTCTAGGGTCTAGAATTAAAAGGGAAGGGTTTAAGCATTTAAGAAGTATAAGCTGAAATTATTTATTTCAATTCAATATAGAATATTAGAGTCAAGATAATAATCAATGTGTACAAAAATTTACATAGCAAGAGAAACAATAGACAATGCAGCACCTTTAGAAAAATAATTAAGTTTTGTTGCATTTACAGGTAAGTGCCACACTGAGAATTTACAACACAGTAATTTACTGCAATCAATGATAGGGGAGTTCCATAAAGAAACAAAGCTCTTAACACTCCAGATTTTCAGAAGGTATTATTGGAATGCTTAATCATAACCACAGAATTTGTACATCCTTTAGGATTGAGCTGATAGAAGTCACACACAGTTTTCATAGCATCTACTATAGCAAAGGAGTCCACGGTGTTCGGACGGCTGGCTTAGTGCCTCTGACAGGTGTGGAGTCTGGAAGAGTTGCTGGCTTGATGGTGATCTCTCTGTATCCGGCAAGACAGACCCTCTCCACAGTAACAGCGCTGGAATATCTCCAGCCCGTGGGAGCCTTTTCTCCTGTGCTTGGTGCACACTTGACCTTCTTTGAGGACAGGTTTACAGATCTTGGACCAGAAGTGTCTAGCACAACACAGCCCTGTGGCACAGTCTGATGATCGGAGACAGACCGAGCCTTCTTGCCCTGGAAAGGAGGGGACCATAGGGAAAGTACATGGTTACTGCCAGGTCTGCATCATTTCATGAAGAAAATCCCAAAGACACTCCCGACGTGCTAACAGAGAACGAATGGTAAGGTCCTTTACCTTTGGTATGATACAGTTTTGAAGACAGCGTGGTTCTTCTGGAATACCCATCCACGGTGCTGTGATCGTTACCAACACTTTCGAGAATGGTTTCTTCGATTTCCCCTCGATGGAAAGGATTGTGATCAGAAGGCATACATATCCCTAAGGAAGCAGGAGACAGTAGTAACACATTACAGCTGGGAGTTAACCACCAAGAGCCTTGCCCATGGCAGTCTGTTATGCCTGCACCGCCTTGAGATGCTTCGTTGTGGTGACATTATTTTAAACACAAGCCAAACTTCCTCCCTAGTGTCAATGCAAAACTCCCCAGATGGACAGAAGCATCAATCCGTGCACTGTGCAGTCATATGCAACATCCCCAATATAGCTATTTAAAATACTTTCCTACCAACTGTGGTAGTGGCAGTGAGATTTCTGCCCATGTTAATATCACCCTTGGGGTAAGAAATAAAAGTAGTCACTTAAATTTTTTAAAAATAACTTCTCTGCCCTCGGTGCTATATGGGTACTGGCAGACCAAGTTAAGCAAATGCAACACCAGCTGCCTGGAAGATTACAATCTCACCCACCGGTTACTTCACTGTATAATTTCTATATTACAGAGATTGAGTTAGTTCAGCCCCAAGTATTACTGGGTCCTAAAGAGGGTCGCCAGCCTCAAGCTTATTTCTGGAGACTTTTTTGGCTGTCTGAGCCTACCTCTTTGAGACATTAAATTTTAGTGGATCTGTGGTCCAGGGCGGAGGACTTATTTTAAGGTAGCAGGAGGTTGGGGGCAGGGGGATGGATTCAGACGGCAGGATGCGTATCAAGATCCCCCTTAAGGGTGGCCAGCACCGATAGCTAAATCACTGTCTTCTGGCTGACATCAGTTTTAACAGGGACCAGGAGAGGGAGGCCAGCGTGGTAGAGCCCTGGGAGACACTGTAAGAGAAACACAGGGCAGCTAAGGCCAGGGCTGGTTTCCTTGGGCTCTCTGTATACTTGGTTTCACCTTCCTCCCCATCTTTCTCAATTGATGTCAAGGTACTCTCGACACATGTTCAGGGAAGGGTTCACTCTGTGGCAAGCAGTCCTGTTAAGCGGGCCAGGGGCACGGAGGAAGAGGAGGCGCTCCACGACCTCCGAGATCAAGCACTCCAAAGATTTTGGGGGAACCCTGCAGGCTGAGCACCCGTTCGCAGGTGGCGCCACTGGGTTCCCAAAGCCGGGAGCATTCTCCTCCCATCCGTAGGAGGCCAAATGCGGGACGGTCCGAGTCCGAAAGGGAGCTACCGGACTCACCATTTTTGCAGTAATTCCCGGGGCAGCACATAGCGTGACGCATGCAGCGTTTTCGGCGCTTCCTGCAGGCCAAGCAGATTTGCGCGCCCGCGCCCCCTGCGCGGGTGGGGCTGGCGCAGTACTCCTCCGTGCTGCACTCCTCGTCCTCGGCGCACGGGTACGGCTGCGGGGAGGGGCCAGGCAAGGGCGTGAGGCACCTGCGCCTCCAGGGCCCCAAGCTCCGGGACCCCGACGCTCGTCACCGGCCCTCTGCGCGCACCTCTCCGAAGCTGGTGTGCCCAGGGCTCCCAGACGCAAACTTCCCGACTGAGCCCCGCACTGCACACACTCAACACGTTCTCCATGCTCTTCCCCACTTGAGCCCCCCCCCCTTTCGGGGTCTCCGCGTCCCGGGTTCCCCGAGACCCTGCTCACCTGGTAGTTGTCAATGGTCTGGTACTTGTTCCCGCCCTCGTACGGGATCCCGGGAGCCGCGCTGACCGCGGAGCCCGGGTGCCCGGCAGCGCCGCCCAGCGCCGGGGGCAGGTTCTTGATGGCGTTGGAATTGACGAGAACCGAGTTCAAGGTGGCGCTCACTCCGACCTGGAGGTGACCACAGAGGGCCGCCGCTAGCAGGGCGGCCAAGACCGGGGCGGCTCCCACTGCGCCCGGGGCCGGCATCGCAGACGCTGTCCGGGGAAGGCTCCGAGCGAAGGCAGGAATGTCTCTCTGCAAGGTTGGCCCCTGGAAGCCGCGCCGGCACGGCTGCAGTCGGGGCTCCGAGCGCCTCCCGCGCTCCCTGAGTCTCGACTGCGGGCGCAAGTCTGCGCCGCCACCGCTGCGGCGGCCGCCTTTATACCACGGGCTCCGAGCATCCCGGCCCCTCGGGGGAGACAACAAAGCAGGGATGGGATTTCAAAGCGCTGGGAGGGGCTGGAGGGTGTGTGTGTGTGTGTGTGTGTGTGTGTGTGTGTGTGTGTGTGTACACGAGGTGGGGGGGGGGCTTGGCCCTCCCCAGCCCGCCCTCCTTGGCGCGCCTGGTCCCCTGGCCCAGCTCGGTTCGGGGCGCGGGTGTTGCGGAGCGCGAGCGCGGACCGCGTCCACAGAGGCGCGCGGAGGGAGGAACCTGGGACCCCGGCGCCCGCCCCCTGCAGCAGGGGTTGCGCTCCCGGGCTCGGAAGTACTTTTCGGAGCGGGATTGTAATGTTCTGCAAAACCGCTTTTCTCCTGTCTCCTTTATTCCAGTCCTACTCATTTATTGGGCACCGTAAACAGAATTCGGGGTGAAATACAGCCCAACTGGTAACTCAAAGTGTCTCGAAGCGTCCCAGCGAGAGGGCCAGGGGGCCGGTGCACGTTGCTGATTAACCTTTCAGACCCTCGGTTTGCAGATTTAGAGTGAGGTCCCCCGTTTAAGTTGGTTCAGCTTCGCCCCCACCCCTTTCCTTCCTCCACACCCCAGCCCCCCCTCCTGCCGCCACCGCGAGAAAAATGTGTAAAGAGAAAGAAATTTGCACATCAAACGGGGGTAAGAAGGAAGAAGAACTAATTCTCTTTTGATGGGAAGTTTAGAGAGGGAGGCGAGAGACTGGCGTTGGGAAATTAGATCAGGGGTGGAGGGAAGAGGGAAGTGAGTATCGATAATCAGACTATTTAATGCCGCTCTTTGAATGCGAGCAGTCGCGCTCCGTAGATGAACTTGATTAGGCAGACGGGCGAGATCAAAGTGGCCAGAGCGAGACCGGTCAGAGTCCACGGGCTGGGTCCGTGGTCCTTCCCTGCGGGCCCTGCTCGGGGGTGGGTCAGCGCAGCCAGGGGAGCGAGCCTTAGGGCTCAGCGCCTGACTTCCTCCAACACTTTTCCAGATCGCAAAGCTGCTCCCCAGTCAGAGCGTCCCGGGACCCGGGACTAACACCCCTCCAGGGAGATGAGACTAGCTGCAGGAAAAGGAAAACTGAAAGTGAGCCAGAACGTGAGTGAGTTCCACGTCCTCTAGATCCGTGTAGAAATATAATAAAGTCCTGCTTATACAGTGGAAATTATTTAACAAACGCACGCCTCTGGGAAGCATTGGGCTACCCTCTGCATTGTTCCCCTTTGGGGGGAGGTGGGTAGGTGCAGTGGGTATAAATACTTAGGAGACTGTCCTAATTATAGTAATAATAAAAGATAAAGTACTGCAATTATTTTTATAACAGGTTGATGTTATAAGTGTCAGGAAATGGACAACTGCCGTGCAAATTTAGGAAAGGAAGAGATGACTGAATAATCACTGTTGAATAAGAAAGGCTAAGATATATTAATTTTGTGCTCCCTCACCTCTATGGTACTTAATATTCTACACATAGACCTATATTCATGACCAGGACCACCACTAAGTACAGCTGATGAGAGTCTTGAAGTCCTATAATCCTAAAGTTAAGAGGGGGGAAGGGTTAAAAAAAAAAAGTTTGTAATGGTCTGAGTTCTAGTTCCTTGGGTTTCAGAGGTCCTGTTGAGAACATCTTCCAAATGATTCTTTAATAATGCCTAATTACACCCACCCATCCCAAATCCCATCTGTCCTATGAAATTTCCTCTGGTTTATTGGTAATTCCTTCTTGAAATTCTAATACGGGTTAAATCCCTCATTTTTTTTAAGTTTTATTAACACATACAATGATCTAGACTTGGCTACAATTTTAGAAATTTTTGGCACAAATTGAAACTTGGAAACAAAGGGGAGGCTGCTTATATATATTTCTTTTTAAAATGAGCCTAACAAGTCGAGGAACATTTTATTGAGAATAAGCAATAAGCCAGGTCTCTCTTGTGCAGATATGGCCCTAGCTTCAGTTGACCTGAAGTTGGTAGAGAGGGAGAGGTATTATAGGATAACAGGGTAAAGCTCTAGGGGATTTTAGGTGTCATATTATCAGTTGCAGAATATGATAATGTCAATAATTGATGTGTTGAGCATCTTCAGTGTAATAGAAAATCTGCAGTCGGTCTCAAATTGTTATGATGTTGAAATGCAAGGGAAGAATCCCCTGACCTTGGGGAGGGTGAAAATGTTTTTTCTTAGTCCTATTATCCTATTTAAATATTTCTAAAAATATGCTGTGCCACACTTATGGCCAATCTCTTTTCCTCTTTTTGAAAGAGATTCATGGTAATGTCGTTAACACAGTTAACAAATTTAGTTCATTAAGAGCTTGGATTCACAAATGAAATTGTTGTCTGGGGCAAAAAAAAGTTTCATCAGCAAAAGAAAAACTTTAACAAAAAGACATGTTGCATAAATTCAATCTCAAATGCTGAATATGTATGTCTGTTGTGGTTTACTGTTCTTTGAGTCTGTTGTGTTGAGTTAGGGGAGCTAAGTCAAGATTAGGGTTTTAAAGAGCAGACTGGGTTTTATCTCCTTCCCTACTTTCCACACTGTTCCCCATGTCGTGACCTGAAATCGGATAATGAATTGGTGAATATCTGAGTTTCTACTATGTGCTAAGCCGGGTACTGGGTGCTGTGGGATCAAAGATGAGTGCTCACGTTAGCTATCTTACAGTAAGTGAGTGGGGGCAGGGGTGGTAAGCTCTTAAATTATACAGAAGAGCTACCCCCCAGGAAGGCCTGAGAGCTGAGTAGGTAGCAAGCCAACTCTGAGTTCCACATGGGAAAATGGACTTGCTTCAGTGGAGTTTCCATTTGAAAATCCCTTCCATGATTGGGCTTCCTCGCTGGCAACAAAAGAGGACGGATAAGGAGGTAAAGTGGGGTTCATCATGCCACCAGGGACCAATTAAAATTCAGTGAATGCCCATCATATGCAAAATGCTACCCTAGTACCTTTGAGAATGTACCCCCCAAGTATTAAAGGCAGGTTCCTTGTCCTCAGAAGGCTTTCTACCTATAAGTAGTGGGGAGAAGCAAATATTACATGGGAATGGGGGTAAACATTTTTCCAAAAGAGGTCCTATTTTGGCACACATGAGGTCATGGGGGAAGACCGAAAAAGGTCCAGAAATGGTGACAACTAGCCTCAGGGAAGGGGGGGTTGTGATGACCCTCTGAGCAAGGTGGCAGAGGTGGGAGGAGTCAGGGCTGCTGTATTTCATTTATTAAAAGTAGTGTATTTAGTTCCGGAGGGACCCCTAACTCCTATTTCATCTGTTGAACTATTTTCATAATGCAATAGGTTTAGTAGATTTTTAAATAGATGGGATATGCATACTGATGTGGAATCAAACCTCATAGCTCATCAGTGGCATGAGAGTGAGTGTTCCTCACATTGTCAGTGCTGAGCACCCAGCACAGAATACCCTCTTCATCTGCAAGACGACAAAAACATCATGCCTATTCACAAATGATCTTTCCATCTCTGTCATTTGAGATTCTTATGTGATCCCTGCATATTTAATTCTCTCCCCCTCCCCCCTTCCCTCTTTCTTTCATTCTTTCTCTGTTAAATCAAAGGAAGCAGATCTGTTACCATGTAATTTTACTTTACTAGGACAACGTTAAATAAATGTCATTCCTTACGGTGCATGTTGTCAACATTTATGCTGGTACTGATCTTAAATTTATAGTAGGGATTCCTCATTCCCGAGTTTAGTAAAAAAAAAAAAACACAGTAAAAATAAAAAATGTTAAGACTTTCTCATTGGCCTTTAAAAGATTTTGATCTTAATGCTCTTCATGATGTTAAAAGGGCTTTTAGACCAGGCCCATGTTAAGACTCCCCAGAGGCTGGATTAGGCTTTTCTGCACTCCTCAGTACAAAGAGGAGGCGAGATTTGACAATGGTTATGTTTATTTAGTCAGTGGAGATGGCCAGCCCAGATAAATCAGGCTCCCTGGTAGCTTTCCAACCTAGCTCAGAAGATGTGTTTTACAGGAGCAAGACATTAAAAACTAATCTGAGAATAGAGCTCAGGACCCAGAAACTTTCGACGAAAAACCGCAGAGGATCTTTTCTGATGTCCTGACACGGAGAGAGGGCTGCAGAATATAGTGACAGAGACTTCAAAACAGCCCCCTTAGCATCCCTCCTAAAGGATTTGACATTTCCAACCATAAATATTGGCCAATGGCAGCAGAAAGCAGGATACAAGATCCTTTTAAAACAGACTCTAGACCTAGAGAAATGTCATTTTTTCTTCATGTCTCTCAGTTCCTATTATTGCCTCCTTTATAACGCAGGTGCTCTCCAAGGATCGTGGCCTGGAAAGGTATTTTGCCATGGGATCGGGAGACTGGGGCTGGAATTCTGGTTACTGGGGACTTCTGTGACAGCCTGAAGTTGGCTGGAAAATATGGTAGCTTGGTCAAGCCATTTAATTCTAGTGTTGGTGTTGGTCTTTCATTTATAAAATGGCATGAGTGGTAGGTGGGGAGGCCCCTTGCCTCTCTCTCTCTCTCTCAAAAAAAAAAAAAAATCACTCTCAGGACAAAGCCTTTTATATTCTGATTAAATAAAAATATCCTGTAAGAGGCCATTTCTCAGGCAGCCTAAAATAATAACCACTGACATCGTGTATTTTGATTTCGAGTAAGTTTTTTCAAAGAAAACGGGAGTTTAAATCTCCGAAAATAAGTGAATACATGATCAGGTGATTTTTTTTTTTAATTTTTTAAAGATGGAGATATACACACATATTTCTAAATTATGTGAGATGTTCTTGGAGAAAACGCAGCAAATACAAAAAAGTCCAAAACTGAGTGACCGGTGCATTGCCATCACTGTTAACTTGTAGTTCTCCCCGCAAACACACATCCACCCAGAGCAAGTGCGCGTGTGAGAGGGAGTGGGAAATCGTTTGCCTTCGCAAAACTGACCCTAATGCTTTAGAGCTGAATTTTTCCAGCTGTCCCTAAATTCCAAACTAGGGAATTACACCCAGAGGTGGAAAACAGAAAGCAGGACCAGGAAAGCCCTTTAGTGTCCCAAGACCCTGTCTTAGAATGGACTCCGAGGGACCAGGGAGGTAGGCCCGAAACAGAACTGTGGCCAGAAAGAAGGATGTGTAATCCACGCCAGGTTCACCACCAGCCTCAAGGCGAGCTGGGGGCCACCTGCGCGCGCACCCACTCCCTGCATCCCTGCTGCACGGGCACCCCCGCACACACCCCTGTGAGCATGCACCTGCTCCCTGCACCCCCACTTGTGCGGGAACCCCTCCCTGCACCCCCGGTGAGCGTGCACCTGCTCCTTGCACCCCTGCTGCGCGTGCACCCCCCCGTACCCCTGCTGTGTGTGCACCCACTCCTGCACCCCCAGTCTGTGCTCACCAATCCCTGCACCCCCACTGCGCAGGCACACTCCCCCCGCACCCCTGCTGTGCGTGCACCCACTCCTGCACCCCCACTCTGCGCGCACCAATCCCTGCACCCCCGCTGCGCATGCACCCGCTCCCTGCAGACTTGCCCACTCTGCGCGCCCCCGGGGGGGGGGGGGGCCGGGGGGAGGCCTGCGGCGGCGCACGTGTGCTGGCCGGCTGCTGATGGCCTTTGGGCTGCGCAGTCACGACCCGCCGCCCGCGCACGGGAGTGGAAAACCCAGCTTGTTTAGGGACTCGCTTTGATGAGTGAAGATCAAAAGGCCCGAGGACCCCCGTCCTAATCAGCCTTGAGCCGGGATGGCATTTTCACAGTCAGTTCGCTCGGCTTTGAGCAGACTTCGTGCTCAGCACATTCATGCTTCGTTCACACTACAATGGCTGCAGTTGGTTTGCTGCGTCAGTTCATGGGCAAATAAATATAGGGCCCTTCCGACTTAATTAAAGAGGGGTGAGAGGAAAGGCGACGGAGGGGAAGATTAAAGCTCCGAGGGACATCAGGCTCCGCTGTGTCCCGTCTCTGGCCTCCGGTGGGAGAAACCTGCTCTTCTGCTGCCCCCTGGTGGAATTGCCGTAGAAGTTCTTCGTAGGGAAGATCAAACGGTTTATGAACCCCGCCCGTTACTCTCCAGAAATATTATTCTCCAGGTTCAGTTACTTATATACCATATAGCCTTTTCAGTTCGCTGCGCTCCAACCGCCTCGGGATTGGGTGTTCTCTTCTTCTTGTTCTACACAATGCTTTGTTCACAGAATAACTTATTTCTTCATAAGTTACAATTAAAAAGAGAACTGGGGTCCAACATGTAGTTTCTCAGTTTATGTCTGCGTAGTTCCACTGAAGTTGAAAGGCTCTGTATGGCATTCCCAGATAAAAATGTCAAGGTCTCCGGATTATGAGAAATATATTATTGGGAAATTCTAGGCCAAACAAATCGTAGACAAGACCATCCATATATAATTATTCATGGAGAATAAAAATAGAAGGGAATATTATTCATCCATTTGAGAAACTACTAATCATTTCAGGTTTCCATGTTCAAAAAGAAGATACAAACCTGTAGTCTCAGGTTAAATAATAGTTACAGTAAGCTATTTAATACTTCCATTTCCTTAGAGCCAACATGCACAAGTAAAAAAAGCAGAAAAATTAGTAAAACAACATACTGAAGTTTAATATATGTATCTGTTAAAATTAGTAGTAGTTCTGCATTGTTATTATTTTGCAGTTAGTAATTCTAAAGTACTCCCAAGGTTTTTCTTACAGCTCATTTTTCTTGGAAGTGCTTACAGAAAAGAAACAAAACAAAAATGTTTCTCTGCAATTAGGATATCTTTTAAAGAATAAAGGATTCTGAAAGATGTGTGACAATGCTGTTTCTAAACATTCAATTCAATAAATATTTTTATATACTAAATTCACTTCTATAGATCAGATGCTAAGTATAAAATTGCTTACTATTATTTTAATACTATAATGTAAAATATATAAGAATGACTTTACAATCAGAGAAAGACAATTATATTATCTCACTGATATGTGGAATTTAAGAAACAAAACAGGATTATAGAGGAAGAGAAGAAAAAATGGAACAAGACAAAACCAGAGAGGGAGACAAACCATAAGAGACTCTTAATCACAGGAAACAAACTGAGGGTTGCTGGAGGGGAGGGGGTGGGGGTATGGGGTGGCTGGGTGATGGACATTAAGGAGGGCACGTGATGTAATGAGCACTGGGTGTTATATAACTCTGATGAATCACAGACCTGTACCTCTGAAACCAATAATACATTATATGTTAATTAATTGAATTTAAATTAAAAAAATGACTTTAAAGAAGCAAATTAACCTCAAACTTTTTCATAATGTCATTGTTTTGGTTGTACCCTGCCCACCTTTTTTGATCTATATTCTCCCCCTTTTCCTTTGCACGTTATTACTTCTATCCAGCTGGTTCTATTTACAAGAAAAGCAGTCTTCAAGCAAGCTCTATGTTTAACAGTGCATTTTGCTAATATCAATAGCTTTGTAAATTCTGCTTAGCCACAAACTTATTCAGAAGGTATGAAAGTGTCAGGCAAAGAATCTAATGGCTAATTAGCTTTCTATCAAAAGTTGATCCCTTACCCCTTTCTGTTAATATCATTTACTATTATCATTGGCATTTGCTGATAATTTTAGGAGGGGACTGTGGCTAGAGCTGTGACGTCTAAGGGTTTAAAGCATACAGTTTGTTCTGTTTATATAGTTCTTGATTTCTAGGCAAAGTCCTGAATTTATTTGGAAAATTACCTTGCTATGGTTTTATTAATAGATGAGGTTCGAAAAACAAGTAAGTAAATAAGTAAGTGGAGCTTTTACTTGCAAGTGTAAGAGACAGAGAAAATAATAGACTCCTTCCCTGTTTTTGTAGGCAATGAAAAGCAAGTATCAGTCAAGAGGTGTTTATTTTCCTGAAAAAGACTATTAACTCTGCAGTTCTGGGATTCTTGAACTGCTGTGTAGATAATAAACAATCAAACAAAACAACCCTGAGGATGCATGTTAAAATGCAGGTTCCCAGATCTCCTAGCTCTTTTGATTGATTGCAGAGGTGTGGGGTAAGTTTAGTGACTCATGGTTTTTGTTTGTTTTTAAGGATTTTAGTCATTTGTTTTGAGAGAGAGGGAAGGGGGAGGCCAACTTCCTGCTGAGCAGAGAGCCTGATGCCAGGCTTGATCCCAGGACCCTGAGATCATGACCTGAGCTGAAGGTAGACGCTTAACCTACTGAGCCGCGCGGGCGCCCTACTGACTCCTGTTTTAACACCCTCCACTGGCTGCCTGTAATGCAGGTCATCTTTAGGCTACGCTTTGCAAATTTCCACCATCAATCCCTCAGTTCCCACCAAGCTGGTCTGTCACTTTTCAAACTCCAAACTCCCATTTTCTGCCTCTGGTTAAAAGTTAATTCCAGGGGCGCCTAGGTAGTGCAGTCAGTTAAACCTCTAGTTCTCGGTTTCAGCTCAGGTCCTGATCTCAGGGTTCTGGGATTGACCCCTGCGTTGGGCTCCGCACTCAGTGCAGAGTCTGCTTGAGAGTCTCTCTCTCCATCTGCCTCTCCTGCTTGTGCGCATGCGCTCTCTCTCTCTCTCTCTCTCTCTCTCAAATAAATAAAATCTTAAAAAAAAAAAAGTTAATTCCAAATTCAGTGTTTCCCCTTTTGGAAAGCTGGATTAACATCCCCCCACCCCGACGCGACACTACACATTTACACCCATCTTTTCAGAGTCTTGCTCCTCATACCCATTCTGTATATCTGTTGCAGAGCCCAGAAATATTTGTTATTATATTTTAATGTCCCAGATGATTCTGATGAGAGCCAGGTTCGGGACAGATTGCCCTTGTTCAGACTTACTGATCGAAAGAATCACCAGGAGGGCTTTTGAAATTGGATGCCTAGAATTAATGGTGTGCTGGTAAACAGTGAAGAACCAGCACTTTAAAAAAAAATGCATAAGTGTATATGCACATATATATGCATGTTATAAATTTTACTGATATAAAGGATATGCAGCACACAATTTGCAGCTAATCAAATGTATTCATTATTGCAATGTCCTATAGCCAATTGATGATTACAGACGTTTTTATTGGTTTTTGCTGAGCTCTTGTATCCATAGCAAACATATGGGTGTAATTCCACCAGGTTTTGACAAATGGGATTGCATCATGGTCTACGTGCTTTTTATTAATCAATCTGTTAGTAAATCTGATGCATGACCCACTGTTAAACTACTCTTACCCTTGTACAAATTACACTCATTAAACTAAAATGGCCTTCTGCTTCAGTTTTAACCCAGCCTTGAGTTTTCCTGTCTGCCGATTTCTGTGACTACTCCCACTGTGGTTAAATTCAAGGGGGAAATGTGATTCCACTAAACATGCAGGTGGGAAGCAGGCTCCGCATGACAAAGTATTTCCGCCAGACAGATGCAAGTGACCTCAAGAACTTTGATAAAGAGCAGAATGAAGTAAAACAGGACTCGATGGGTTGTGCATATTTACCACCTTTGTTTCAAATATCATTTATTTATTGGGACGTTGATGTGCCTTCACTTTTAAAAAAGGGCAGTCTAGTCCCTGGGCATTGACTTCTAGCTCCCTTGTCCCAGGTGGTCTTTAAACCAAAGTTTAGCTTCACCAAACTGTGTTTTCTCAAGACAATCATAGCTTCTGTAACCCATTTGCTTCTCATGGTTCCTACTTCCCTTAGGTTTGGGCTTAGTTTTTTCTTAGTCTGTTGTCAAGTTTTGGAGACATTTAAGAACCAAATTTTAGATATATAATTTATTCAACATAGAATTTTGTTGTTGTTAAGAGGGTTGGTCCAAACAACCTAACCTATTATTTCCCCAGAAATGAAAATTATTTAACTTTAAGAAAAAAATTACGTAAATGCTTTCGAACTGTGTTCTTAGGCGGTTTCATTAAGTATTGTTTGTGAGTCATCCATATTAAGTTTAGCTAATATGTTTATTTTCACATCAGTGTGTAAAATTCCATTGTTCAAGTATGTCATATTTAATGGCCCATTACCCACGTGATGAATATTTGAATTTCTAAATTTTTTGCTATTTCAAAATGCTTATGTGGGCATCCTTACATGTATCTGCTTGTGAATATGTGTAGAATTTTTTTTCTAAAAAATATACCAGTGAGTGGAGTTGTTGAGTTGTAGAATATGAACATTTTCAACTTTATTAAATATTGCAAAATTGTTCTTCAAAGTTGTAATAATTCACATTGTACCAGCAGTCTATAAGAATGTTACATTGCTATACATTTTAACCAACACTTTTTATTTTAGAATTTTCATTTGCTAGTCTGATGGGTGGAAATGGCTTCTTTTAATTTTTAAACTTACAGTGGCTGATAATTAATGATCTAGAATATATATGCATCTATTTCTATATTTCTATTCTCTGGAAGAGAAGACTTCACCAGACTTCTTAGACTGTATAACGAACCACACAAAAATAGTCCACGAAATTACAGAATACTCTCTTGAAGCTGTCAACACAAATATCTGAAATATAACATTGGTAAATCAAAAATACCAATGTATTAAAAATGCATTTCATGACAAAGTTGTGTTCATGCCAAGGAAGCACAGGTGGTTTGTTTTTTTTCTTTCTTATGAGAAGTGCACTTTTTTTTTTTAAAGATTTTATTTATGTGACAGAGACACAGCGAGAGAGGGACCACCAGCAGGGGGCGTGGGAGAGGGAGAGGCAGGCTTCCCGCGGAGCGGGGGGCTCGATCCCAGGACCCCGGGATCGTGACCTGAGCCAAAGCTTATCGGCTGAGCCACCCAGGCGCCCCAAGAAGTGCACTCCTTCATCCCCATCACCTATTTCACCCATCTGCCACGCCCCTGCCCCTCCCCTCTGGCAACCATTAGTTTGTTCTCTAGAGTTGAGTCTATTTCTTGGTTTCTCTTTCTCTCTCTCACTTGCTCATTTGTTTCTTAAATTCCACCTATGAGTGATATCATATATTTGTCTTTCTCTGACTGACGTATTTCGCCTAGCATTATAGCCTCTAGATGCATCCATGTTGTTGCAGATGGCAAGATTTCATTCTTTTTGATGGCTGAGTAATATTCCATTGTGTGTGTGTGTACACACACACACACACACACACACACATTCTCTTTATCCATTCATCTCTCAGCAGACACTTGGGCTACTTCCATAATTTGGCTTTTTGTAGATAATGCTGTTATTAACATAGGCATGCATGTACTGATTCACATCAGTGTTTTTTATATCTTTTGGGCGAATACCCAGTATTTCTGGGTATTCTATTCTTAATTTTGTAAGGAACCTCCATACTGTTTTCCACAGTGGCTGCACCAGTTTGCATTCCTACCAACAGTGCATGAGGGTTCCTATTTCTCCACATCCTTGCTAATGCTTGTTTCTTATGTTTTCGATTTTAGCCTTTCTGACAAGTATGAGGTGATATTTCATTGTGGTTTTGATTTGCATTTCCGTGATGATGAGTGATGTTGAGCATCTTTCCGTACGTCTTTTGGCCGTCTGGATGTCATCTTTGGAGAAATGTCTGTTCATGTCTTCTGCCCATTTTTTAATTGGATTGTTTATTTTTTGGGTGTTGAGTTGTACAAATTCTTTATATATTTTGGAGGCTTACTCTTTATTGGATATGTCATTCGCAAATATCTTCTCCCATTCAGTAGGTTGCCTTTTACTTTTGTTGACTGTTTCCTTTGCTGTGAAGAAACTTTTTATTTTAATGTAGTCCCAATAGTTTATTCTTCTGTATCCCTTGCCGTAGGAGACGTATCTAGAAAAATGTTGCTACAGCCAATGTCAGATTACTACCTGTGCTCTCTTCTAGGATTTTTATGGTTTCAGGTCTCACATTTAGGTCTTTAATCCACTTGCGGTTTATTTTTGTGTGTGGTGTAAAAAGCGGTCCAGTTTCATTCTTTTGCATGTTGCTGTCCAGTTTTCTCAGTGCCATTTGTTGAAGAGACTGTTTTCCTCATCGTATATTCATTCCTTCTTTGTTGAAAATTGATTTATAATTGTGGGTTCATTTCTGGGTTTTCTATCCTATTGACTGAGCTGTGGGTCTATTTTTGTACCAGTACCATTCTGTTTTACTTAGTACCACGTTGGAATATCACTTGAAATCAGGAAATGTGAGTTCTTTTTCTTTTTCAAAATTACTTTGGCTATTCAGGGTCTTTTGTGATTCCATACAGATTGATCTGGTTGTGAAAATGCTGTATTTTGATAGGGATTGCATTATATCTGCAGATCACCTTGGGCAGTATAGACATTTTTAACAATACTTGTTCTTCCAATCCCTGAGCATGGAATGTCTTTCCATTTTTGTGTGTTGTCTTGAATTTCTTTCAACAGTGTTTTATAGTTTTCAGAGAGTAACTCTTTCACCTCTTTGGTTAGGTTTATTCCTAGATATTTTCTTGTTTTTGGTGCAATTGTAAATGGGTTTGTTTTCTTACTTTCCCTTTCTGTTGCTTCAATATTAGAGTATAAGTATGCAACAGATTTCTTTATATTGATTTTGGATCCTGCAACTCTACTGAATTCACTTATTCTAGTAGCTTTTTTTTTTTTTTGGTGAAGTGCTTAGGGTTTTCCATATATGGTATCATGTCATCTGCAAATAGTGAGAGTTTTACTACTTTCTTATCAATTTGGATGACTTTTATTTCTTGTCTAATTGCTGCAGTTAAGACGTGTAGTATTATGTTGAAAGAAGTGGTGAGAGTGGACATGATCTTTTCCTGACCTTAGAGGAAAAACTCTCAGTTTTTCCCCATTTAGGATGATATTTGCTGTGGGTTTTTCATATAGGTCCTTATTATGTTGGGATATGTTCCCTCTAGAGGGTTTTTATGAATGGATGTTGTACTTTGTCAAATCCTTTTTTTTTTTTTTTTGCGTCTATTGAAATGATTGTATGGTTCTTATCCATTCTCTTATCAATGTGATGTAATATGTTGATTATTTTGTGAATATTGAACTACCCTTACTTCCTGGGAATAAATCCCACTTGATCATGGTGTATGATTTTTTTTAATGTGTTGTTGGACTCAGTTTGCTAACATTGAGGATTTTTGCATCTATATTCGTGAGAGATATTAGCCTAGAGTTGTCTTTTTTAGTGGAGTCTTCATCTGGTTTTGGTATCAGGGTAATGTTGGCCTCATAGAATGAATTTGGAAGTTTTCCTTCCTCTTCTATTTTTTTTTTTTTTGAAACAGTTTGAGAAGAATAGGTACTATTCTTTAAATGTTTGGTACAGTTCACCTGTGAGGTCATCAGGTCCTGGACTTTTGTTTGTTGGGAGTTTTTTGATTACAGATCCAATTTCATTGCTGGTAATTGGTCTATTCAAATTTTCCATTTCTTCCTGCTTTGTTTTTGGGAAGTTTTATGTTTCTAGGAATTTATCCATTTCTTCCAGGTTGTCCAATTTGTTGCCACATAGGTTTTCATAATATTCTCTTAAAATTGTATTTCTGTGGTGTTCATTTCTATTTCTCCTCTCTCATTAGTGATTTCGTGTATTTGGGTTCTCTCTCTCTCTGAGTCTGGCTAGAGGTTTATCAATTTTGTTGATCTTTTGAAAGAACCATCTCCTGGTTTCATTGATCTACTCTATTGTCTTTTTTTCTATGTCATTTTTTTTCCTGCTCTTATCTTTGTTATTTCCTTCCTTTTGGTTTTTAATTCGTCTTTTCCTAGCTCTGTTAGGTAGAAGGTTAGGCTGTTTGAGACTTTTCTTGCTTCTTGAGACAGGGCTGTATTGCTATACACTTCCCTCTTAGAACCACTTTTGCTGCACCCCCAAGATTCTGGACTGCTGTGTTTTCATTTGCATTTGTCTCCATGCAATTTTTTTATTTCTTGGTTGACTCATTCACTGTTTGGTAGCATGTTATTTAACCTCCCTCCATGTGTTTGTGCTCTTTCCAGATTTTTTCCTTGTGGTTGGTTTCTAGTTTCATAGTGCTGTGGTCAGAAAAGATGTGTGGTATGACTTTGATCTTTTTGAATTTGTGAGACTTGTTTTGTAGCCTAACATGTGATGTGATCTGGAGAATGTTCTGTGTGCACTTGAAAAGAATGTGTATTCTGCTTTTTTAGGATGGAATGTTCTGAATGTCTGTTAAGTCCCACTGGTCCAGTGTGTCATTCAAAGCGACTGCTTCCTTGTTGATTTTCTGTTTGGATGATCTGTGCATCGATATAAGTGGAGTGTTAAAGTCTTCTATTTTTGTATTACAATCAATTATTACCTTTATGCTTATTAGTATCTGCTTAATGTATTTGGGTGCTCCCATCTTGGGTGTATAAATATTTGCAATTGTTATATCTTCTTGTTGCATTGTCCCCTTTATTATAATATTGGGTTCTTCTTTGCCTCCTATTACAGTCTTTGTTTTAAAGTCTCTTTTGTCCAAAATAAGTATTGTTACCCTGGCTTTCTTTTGATGTCCATTTGCGTGGTAAATAGGTCTGCATCCCCTCACTTTCAATCTTCAGGTGTCTTTGGGTCTGAAATATGAGTCTCTTGTAGGCAGCATATAGATGGGTTTTGTTTTTTATCCACTCTGTCACTGTATGTCTTCTGATTGGAGTGTTTAGTCCATTTACACTCAAAGTCCTTGTTGACAGATATGTCCTTCTTGCCATTTTGTTACTTGTTTTGTTGTTGTTTTTGTAGTTCTTCTCTCAGTTTGTTGGCTTTCTTTCATGATGTCCTTGGATTTCCTCTCTTTATTTTTTACCTATCTATTACTGGTTTCTATATAACATCCACTGCCAATAAGCAGTCTATATTAAGTTGATGGTCACTTAAGTTTAAATCCATCCTTTACTCCTCTCACCCCCACATCTTAGGTGTGTGGTGTCATATTTTATATCCTTTTATTTTATGAACCCCTTGACTTGATTTTTACAGAAATACTTATTTTTACTGCCCTTGTGTTTTTTACTTTTCATAATCTCCCTTATGGTCTTTCCTTTCCACTCGAAGAGTCCCCTCTAATATTTCTTACAGTGTGGTTTAGTGGTCATGAACTCCTTTAGTTTTTGTGTATCTGGGAAACTGTCTCTCCTTCTATTCTGAATGATAGACTTGCTAGACATTCTTGGCTGCAGATTTTCCCCTTTCAGCACTTTGACTATATCATGCCACTCTCTTCTGGCCTGCAGAGTTTCTGCTGAAAAATCTGCTGAGAGCCTTATAGGGTTTCTCTGGTATGTAACTGTTTTCTCTTGTGGCTTTAAACAATTTTTTCCTTATCAGTACTTTTTGCCATTTTAATTACTATGTATCTTGGTATGGACCTCCTTGGGTTTAATGTTTGGGGTGATCTCTGTGCCTCCTAGATCTGGATTTCTGTTTTCTTGCCCAGATTCCAGAAATCTTCAGCTATATTTTTTCGAATAAATGTTTGCTCTCTTTTCTCTCTCTTCTTCCTGTGACATCCCTGTAATGTGAACATTATTATGCTTGATGGAGTCACTGAGTTCCCTAAGACTGTTCTCAGTTTGCATAATTTCCTTTCCTTTGTTTAGGTTGGTTACTTTCCATTACTCTGAAAGGTCATTAATTCATTCCTCTGCTTCGTCTTGCCTATAGTCCATCTAGTGTATTTTTTATTTTCATTTATTGTGTTCTTGATCTTTGGTTCCTTTTTATCTCTCTGTTGAAGGTCTCACTAATGTCCTCCACTCTTTTCTCATGTCCAGTGAGTGTCTTTATGATCACTGCTTTAAATTCTCTATCAGGCATATTACTTATATCCATTTCTCTTAGGTCTCTTACAACGGTTTGGTCCTTTCTTTCGTTTGGGAGATATTTCTCTGCCTCCTCATTTTGTCTAACTCTGTGGCTGTTTCTCTGTGTTAGGAAAGTCAGCTGCTGCTTCTTGCTCTTAATGATAATACCCTTATGAAGAAGAGGTCCTATCACACCCTGCAGTGCAGTGTCCCCTGCTCCTCAGGACGTGGCACCTCAGGGAGTGTCTCCTGTGTGTGTTGTATGTGTTCAGCTACTGAGTCTTGGCCCCTTTGCCCTTCAGTCCGGTTGACAGTGCAGAGGCTCTATTTTCCTATTGTGGACAGTGCTTGGTCCCCAGCTGGATGGGGCATGTTTTAGCAAGGTTTGCTTGTTAAATGAGACCTGCTTCTGCCATCACTGAGGTCCCTTAAAATGCACAGGTCAGGAGATGTGTTCTTGGCAGGGTTTTCACTGGTCTTTTGTTGGCAAAGAGGTTTCGTGCAAGCAGTTTAGGTAACAAGTGTTGGCACCACGCTGGTTCCCACAGGTGGCCGTTGTTTATGCTGGAGGTGGGGGAAGGAAATGCTGCCTGCCAGTGCCTTCGTTCCTGGAGGCCTCACTCTGAGATGAGCAAATCACTCTCACTCCCATCTGCCCCGGTGTTTTTCAAACTGCTGGTTCCAAGCTGTATCTACAGGGGCCGTTTGTTGTGTTGTCTCTTTAAGGGCAGGGGCTCTGCCTCCTAATGCCCTCAGGGCTCTCCCAGAGCCCAGCCTGCCGATTTTTAAAATTCCAGGCTTGAAGTCCTGCTGGTGGCAACAGCTCAAGAAATTCAGTCCCTCTCCCTTTGAAAGGCAAATATTATGGGAATTTGTCCTCCCCGCTCATGGGCTCCTTGGTGCAGAAGTCTGTTTTTCAACCTTCTCCACACTACTGTCTCCCTCCCCACTGCAGATGGCCAGAGTTTGTTTTGCGCCCAGACCACATCTTCACCCTTCCTACCTTTTTCAGTGTGGCCCCTGCTCTGCCTTTAGCTCTGGAGCTTGTTCTTTCAGTCTTCTGGCATTTCTGGGTTATTTGTACTGCTATGAGTTTTATCCCGTTGGTTCATTGGATGAGGCAAGTTTAGGGTCCTCTTATTCCACCATCATCCCGACTAACTCCATAGGTGGTTTAATATTAGAAATCCATTAATGTTACCTACCAGGTGCCACAGCAACAGATTAAGAAGAAAGCCATGTGTCTGTCTCAGTATATCCTGAAAAATAATTTGATATAATCAGTAGCTACTCATGATTTTGTAAAAGATTGACAAACTAAGAACTGTCTTAATATGATAACATGTACATAAATATCTAATGGTAAAATTTTGCCTGGAAAAGGCAAGAATGCCAGTAGTGACTTCATGGTTTTATATTTACCTGCGGTTCTTGCCAGCCTATCACTTTAAGAAAAAAAATGGATTGGAACTAGGAAGAATGAAATAAGACATTTTATTATTCAGAGATAATATTATTATCTTTAGAAATAACCCAAAAGAGGACAAATGAGTTAGTGAAATTTTAGCAAAGATGCTGGACATAAAAGTGACATACCAAAAAATCAATTTAGGTTTGCTATGCCTTAAGAGTTTGTGCTTATGAATATATTATTTTAAAAGATGTTCTTTAAATAGCAACAGAAGATGTGCATGAATTCTATTATAAAATATTTTTGAACATTTTGGAAAGCACAAATAATAAAGAGATATCTATATGTCCACAGGTAGGATAAGTTAGTATCATAAATTTATAATTTCTCTCCCAAATTCATCTATAAATTCAAAGAAATTCAAATCAAAATCCTAAAAGGGTTTTCATGAACCTTGACCATCTGATTCTAATATTTATATGGAAGAAAGGATTATAGCTAGCTAAGACAATTTTAAAAACAGTAATGAAAGTGGGGGAATGCCTGTAAAATGTAAAGAATTTCTATAGGGCCACCTGGGTGGCCCAGTCGGTTAAGCGTCTGCTTTCAGCTCAGGTCATGATCCCAGGGTTCTGGGATTGAGCCCCATATCAGGCTCCCTACTCAGTGGGGAGTCTGCTTCTCCCTCTCCCACTGCCCCTCCCCCTGACTTGTGCTCTCTTGCATGCTCTCACTCTCTCACAAATGAATAAATAAAATCTTAAAATTTTTTTTTTTTATAAAGCTATATTAAGATAGTAATACTGCTGGGAGAGACAAATATACCAATGGAATAAAACTGGGTGTGTGTGTTGAATGAATTGGATAAGTTGGATATCTGTATGAAAAATAAAAGTAAAACAGTCCCACACATTAAAAAAAATTCCAGTGAGATTAAAAGCCTAATGTAAATGGCAAATTTTGGAATTTTCATAAGTAAATACGAGCTTATCTCTATATCCTTGTGACATCATAGGGAATTCCTATTAGGTAAGGCACAAATCATAAAATCTATAGAAACATATTGCTAATTTGACAACAAAAAGTGAAAACTTCCTTAGGAAGACATTACAAAGAAGGTGAAGAGAAGCTATTTGCAACATACATAACTGATCATAACAATAAAATATTTATTTTTAATTATCTTAAATACTTTTCAGTATTTTTTCTGGGAAATGATTTTTCTTAAAATATTAACATAAAATGCTACATTAGTTTCAAGTGTACAACATAGTGATTTCACAATTCTATAAATTGCTCAATGCTTACCATGAAAGTGACTTTAACATCTGTCACCATACAACATTATTACGATATTACTGACTATATTCCCTATGCTATACTTTTCATTCATCTCACGACTTATTTATTTTATAACTGGAAGTCTGTACCTCCTAATCCACATTACCGGTTAAATCCATTTCTCCCACCCACCTCCCTTCTGACAACCACTAGTTTGTTCTTCATATTTGAATGTCTAGTTTTTTTGTGTGTTTCCTTCCTTTTTTGTTTCATTTGGTTTGTTTTTCTTAGATTCCACATATAAGTAAAATCACATGGCATTTGTCTTTCTTTGTCTGACTTAATTCACTTAGCATAATACCCTCTGGGTCCATCCATGTGGTCACAAATGGCAAGATCTCATTCTATTTCCTGGCAAAGTAATATTCCATTGCATATATGCCACATCTTTATCCACTCATCCATTGATGTACAGCTAAGTTACTTCCATCTCTTGGCTGTTGTAAATGATGCTGCGATAAACATAGGGGTGCATATATCTTCTCAAAATAGTGTTTTTGTTTTCCTTCAGTAAATACTCAGCAGTGGAATTACTAGGTCATGTTTTTTTTTTTAATTTAAATTCTAGTTATCATATAGTGCAATATTTGTTTCTAGGGTAGAATTCAGTGATGCATCACTTAAATACAACACCCAGTGCTCGTTACAACAAGTGCCCTCCTAATACCCATCACCCATCTAGCCCATCCCCCACCCTCCTCCCTCCATCAACCCTCAGTTCTCTATTGTTAGGAGTCTCCTACGGTTTGTTTCCCTCTCTCATTTTTCTCCCCCTTCCCATATGTTCATCTATTTTCTTCCTTAAATTCAACATATGAGTGAGGGCATATGGTAATTGTCTTTCTCGGACTGACTTATCTCACTTAGCACAATACACTCTAGCTCCATCCATATTGTGCAAATAGCAAGATTTTATTCTTTTTGTTGGCTGAATAATATTCCACTGTGTATATATACCACATCTTCTTTATACATTCCTCAGTTGATGGACCCTTGGGCTCTCTCCATAGTTTGGCTATTGTTGATAATGCTGCTATAAATATCAGGGTGCATGTACCCCTTTGAATCTGTATTTTTGTATCCTTTGGGTAAATACCTAGTAGTGCAATTGCTGGATCATAGGTTAGTTCTATTTTTAACTTTTTGAAAAACCTCCTTACTGTTCTCCAGAGTGGCTGTACCAGTTTGCATTCCCACCAACACTGCAAGAGGGTTCTCCTTTCTCTGCATCCTTGCCCACACCTGTTGTTTCTTGTGTTGTTAATTTTAGCCATTCTGGGACAGGTGTGAGGTGGTATCTCATCGTGGTTTTGATTTGTACTTCCCTGATGATGAGTGATGTCGTGCATCTTTTCATGTGTCTGTTGGCCATCTGTAGGTCCTCTTTGGAAAAACATCTATTCATGTCTTCTGCTCATTTCTTAACTGGATTATTCATTTTTTGGGTGTTGAGTTTGATATGTTCTTTATACATTTTGGATACTAGCCCTTTATCTGATATGTCATTTGCACACATCTTCTCCTGTTGCATGGGCTGCCTTTGTGTTTTGTTGATTGTTCCCTTCACTCTGCAGTGATGAAGTCCCGATAATTCATTTTTGCTTTTGTTTCCCTTGCCTCTGGCAACTTGTCTAGTAAGAACTTGCCACAGCCGAGGTCAAAGAGATTTCTCCGTATGTTCTCCTCTAGGATTTTGACAGATTCCTGTTTCACATTTAGGTCTCTCATCCATTCTGAATTTATTTTTGTGAATGCTATAAAAAGTTTCTTCTTCTGCATGTTGCCGTATAGTTTCCCCAACACCATTTGTTGAAGAGACTGTCTTTTTTCCATTGGATATTCCTTCCTGGTTTATTGAAGATTAGTAGACCATATGATTTTGGGTCCATTTCTGGGTTTTCTATACTTTTTTTTCCCCTTAAAATTTTTTTATTCTTATGTTAATCACCATATATTACATCATCAGTTGGTGATGTAGTGTTCCATGATTCATTGTTTGGGCATAACACCCAGTGCTCCATGCAGAACGTGCCCTCTTTAATACCCATCACCAGGCTAACCCATCCCCCCACACCCTCCCCTCTAGAACCCTCAGTTTGTTTTTCAGAGTCCATCGTCTCTCATGGTTTGTCTCCCCCTCCGATTTACCCCCTTCATTCTTCCCCTTCTGCTATCTTCTTTTTTTTATTTCTTAACATATTTTGCATTATTTGTTTCAGAAGTACAGATCTGTGATTCAACAGTCTTGCACAATTCACAGAGCTCACCATAGCACATACCTTACCCAATGTCTATCACCCAGCCACCCCATCCGTCCCACCCCACCCCCACTCCAGCAACCCTCAGTTTGTTTCCTGAGATTAAGAATTCATCATATCAGTGGGGTCATATGATACATGTCTTTCTCTGATTGACTTATTTCGCTCAGCATAGCACCCTCCAGTTCCATCCACATCATTGCAAATGGCAAGATCTCATTCCTTTTGATGGCTGCATAATATTCCATTGTGTATATATACCACCTCTTCTTTATCCATTCATCTGTCGATGGACATCTTGGCTCTTTCCACAGTTTGGCTATTGTGGACATTGCTGCCATAAACATTGGGGTGCACATACCCATTCGGATCCCTGCATTTCTATATTTGGGGTAAATACCCAGTAGTGCAATTGCTGGATCGTATGGTAGCTCTATTTTCAACAGTTTGAGGAACCTCCGTACTGTTTTCCAGAGTGGCTACACCACGTTGCATTCCCACCAACAGTGTAGGAGGGTTCCCCTTTCTCCACATCCCCGCCAACATCTGTCGTTTCCTGACTTGTTCATTTTAGCCATTCTGACTGGTGTGAGGTGGTAGCTCATGGAGGCTTTGATTTGGATTTCCCTGATGCCGAGCAATGGTGAGCACTTTTTCATGTGTCTTTTGGCCATTTGGATGTCTTCTTTGGAAAAATGTCTGTTCATGTCGTCTGCCCATTTCTTGATTGGATTACTTGTTCTTTGGGTGTTGAGTTTGATAAGTTCTTTATAGATCTTGGATACTAGCCCTTTATCTGATATGTCACTTCCAAATATCTTCTCCCATTCTGTCGATTGTCTTTTGGTTTTGTTGACTGACTGTTCTGCTGTGCAAAAGCTTTTTATCTTGATGAAATCCTGATAGTTCATTTTTACCCTTGCTTCCCTTGCCTTTGGCGATGTTTCTAGGAAGAAGTTGCTGTGGCTGAGGTCGAAGAGGTTGCTGCCTGTGTTCTCCTGTAGGATTGTGATGGACTCCTGTCTCACGTTTAGGTCTTTGAACCATTTGGAGTCTATTTTTGTGTGTGGTGTAAGGAAATGGTCCAGTTTCATTCTTCTGCATGTGGCTGTCCAATTTTCCCAATATGATTTGTTGAAGAGACTGTCTTTTTTCCATTGGACATTCTTTCCTGCTTTGTCAAAGATGAGTTGACCATAGAGATGAGGGTCCATTTCTGGGCTCTCGATTCTGTTCCATTGATCTATGTGTCTGTTTTTGTGCCAGTACCATACTGTCTTGATGATGACAGCTTTGTAATAGAGCTGGAAGTCCGGAATTGTGATGCCGCCAGCTTTGCTTTTCTTTGCTTTCTCAACATTCCTCTGGCTATTCGGGGTCTCCTCTGGTTCCATAAAATTTTAGGATTCTTTGTCCCATTTCTTTGAAAAAAGCAGATGGTATTTTGATGGGGATTGCATTGAATGTGTAGATGTCTCTAGGTAGCATTGACATCTTCACAATGTTTGTTCTTCCAATCCATGAGCATGGAACGTTTTTCCATTTCTTTGTGTCTTCTTCAATTTCTTTCATGAGTATTTTATAGTTTTCTGAGTACAGATCCTTTGCCTCTTTGGTTAGATTTATTCCTAGGTATCTTATGGTTTTGGGTGCAATTGTAAATGGGATCGACTCCTTAATTCTCTCTCTTCTGTCTTGTTGGTTTATAGAAATGCCACTGATTTCTGTGCATTGATTTTGTATCCTGCCACCTTACTGAATTCCTGTATGAGTTCTAGTAGTTTTGGGGTGGAGTCTTTTGGGTTTTCCACATACAGTATCATATCATCTGCAAAGAGTGAGAGTATAACTTCCTCTTTGCCGATTTGGATGCCTTTGATTTCTTTTTGATGTCTGATTGCTGTGGCTAGGACTTCTAATACTATGTTGAATAGCAGTGGTGAGAGTGGACATCCCTGCCGCGTTCCTGACCTTAGGGGGAAAGCTCTCAGCTTTTACTCATTGAGAATGATATTCGCTGTAGGTTTTTCATAGATGGCTTTTATGATATTGAGGTATGCACCCTCTATCCCTATACTCTGAAGAGTTTTGATCAAGATAGGATGCTATACTTTGTCAAATGCTTTTTCTGCATCTATCGAGAGGATCATATGATTCTTGTTCTTTCTTTTGTTAATGTATTGTATCACATTGATTTGAAGATGTTGAACCAACCTTGCAGCCCAGGGATAAATCCCACTTGGTCGTGGTGAATAATCCTTTTAATGTATTGTTGGATCCTATTGGCTAGTATTTTGGTGAGAATTTTTGCATCCATGTTCATCAAGTGTATTGGTCTGTAATTCTCCTTTTTGATGGGGTCTTTGTCTGGTTTTGGGATCAAGGTAATGGTGGCCTCATAAAATGAGTTTGGAAGTTTTCCTTCCATTTCTATTTTTGGAACAGTTTTAGGAGAATAGGTATTAATTCTTCTTGAAATGTTTGGTAGAATTGCCCTGGGAAGCCATCTGGCCCTGGGCTTTTTTTTTGTTGGGAGATTTTTGATGACTGCTTCAATTTCCTTAGTGGTTATAGGTCTGTTCAGGTTTTCTATTTCTTCCTGGTTCAATATTGGTAGTTGATACATCTCTAGGAATGCACCCACTTCTTCCAGGTTATCTAATTTGCTGGCATAGAGTTACTCATAATATGTTCTTAGAATTGTTTGTATTTCTTTGGTGTTGGTTGTGATCTCTCCTCTTTCATTCATGATTTGGTTGATTTGGGTCATTTCTCTTTTCCTTTTGATAAGTCTGGCCAGGGGTTTATCAATCTTGTTAATTCTTTCAAAGAACCAGCCCTAGTTTCGTTGATCTGTTCTACTGTTCTTTTGGTTTCTAGTTCATTGATGTCTGCTCTGATCTTTATTATTTCTCTTCTCCGGCTGGGTTTAGGCTTTATTTGCTATTCTTTCTCCAGCTCCTTTAGGTGTAGGGTTAGGTTGTGTATTTGAGACCTTTCTTGTTTCTTGAGAAAGGCTTGTATTGCTATATACTTTCCTCTCAGGACTGCCTTTGCTGCATCCCAAAGATTGTGAACAGTTGTGTTTTCATTTTCATTGGTTTCCATGAATTTTTTTAATTCTTCTTTAATTTCCTGGTTGACCCATTCATTCCTTAGTAGGATGGTCTTTAGCCTCCATGTATTTGAGTTCTTTCCGACTTTCCTCTTGTGATTGAGTTCTAGTTTCAAAGCATTGTGGTCTGAAAATATGCAGGGAATAATCCCAATCTTTTGGTACCGATTGAGACCTGATTTGTGACCTAGGATGTGATCTATTCTGGAGAATGTTCCATGGGCACTAGCGAAGGATGTGTATTCCTTTGCTTTGGGATAGAATGTTCTGAATATGTCTGTGAAGTCCATTTGGTCCAGTGTGTCATTTAAAGTCTTTATTTCCTTGTTGATCTTTTGCTTAGATGATCTGTCCATTTCATTCAGGGGGGTGTTAAAGTCCTCCACTATTATCGTATTTTTGTCAATGTGTTTCTTTGCTTTTGTTATTAATTGCCTTATATAATTGGATGCTCCCATGTTAGGGGCATAGATATTTACAATTGTTAGATCTTCTTGTTGGATAGACCCTTTAAGTAGGATATAGTGTCCTTCCTCATCTCTTATTACAGTCTTTGGTTTAAAATCTAATTTGTCTGATATAAGGATTGCCACCCCAGCTTTCTTTCAGGGTCCATTAGCACGGTAAATGGTTTTCCACCCCTTCACTTTTAATGTGGGCGTGTCTTTGGGTCTAAAATGAGTCTCTTGCAGACAGCATAACGATGGGTCTTGTTTTTTAATCCAATCTGATAGCCTGTGTCTTGTGATTGGGGCATTTAGCCCATTTACATTCAGGGTAACTATTGAAAGGTATGAATTTAATGCCATTGTATTGCCTGTAAGGTGACTGTTAACTGTATATTGTCTATGTTCCTTTCTGGTCTATGCTGCTTTTAGGCTCTCTCTTTGCTTAGAAGAACCCTTTCAATATTTCTTGGAGGGCTGGTTTCTGTTTGCAAATTCCTTGATTTTTGTTTGGCCTGGAAACGTTTTATCTCTCCTTCAATTTTCAATGAGAGCCTAGCTGGATATAGTATTCTTGGCTGCCTATTTTTCTTGTTTAGTGCTCTGAAGATATCATGCCAGTGCTTTCTAGCCTGCCAGGTGTCTGTGGATAGGTCTGTTGCCAGTCTAATGTTTCTACCTTTATAGGTTACATATCTCTTCTCCCGAGCTGCTTTCAAGATTTTCTCTTTGTCTCTGAGACTCGTAAGTTTTACTATTAGATGTTGGGGTGTTGACCTATTTTTATTGATTTTGAGAGGGGTTCTCTGTGCCTCCTGGATTTTGATGCCTGTTTCCTTCCCCACATTAGGGAACTTCTCTGCTTTAATTTGCTCCAATATACCTTCTGCCCCCTCTCTCTCCTTCTTCTTCTGGGATCCCAATTATTCTAATGTTGTTTCGTCTTATCGTATCGCTTATCTCTCGAATTCTGCCCTCGTGATCCAGTAGTTGTTTATCCCTCTTTTTCTCAGTTTCTTTATTTTCCATTATTTGGTCTTCTGTATCGCTGATTCTCTCTTCTGCCTCTTTTATCCTAGCAGTTAGAGCCCCTATTTTTCATTGCACCTCATTAATAGCCTTTTTGATTTCGACTTGGTTTAGATTTTAGTTCTTTTATTTCCCCAGGAAGGGTGTCTCTAATAACTTCCACACTTTTTTCAAGCCCAGCTAGTATCTTTAAAGTCATGATTCTGAACTCTAGGTCTGACATCGTACTAATGTCTGTATTGAGTAGGTCCCTGGTAGATGGTACTACCTTTTGTTCTTTTTGCTGAGGTGAATTCTTTCGTCTTGTCATTTTGTCCAGAGGAGAATAGAGGAATGAGAGAACCAAATGCTAACAGGTTAACAACGTCCCCAGAAAATATACTCCAAACAAATCAGAAAAGACCTCGAACCAGGGGAAAAGAAAGGGAAAGAAAGAAAAAAAGAGAAAAAAAAAGACATAGAAAAAGATAAAAACAAACAGGAACAAAACAAAAAAAAAAACAGAATATGATCAAATATGATCAGGTTGGTGCATAGATCAGTGCCACACACTAGATTTTGGGTGTATTTTGGTCTGTTAGAAGATAGTGCCTCCTAAAATTGTAAAGAAAGACAGACATATATGTACAAAATAAGGGTTGATACAATGAAGGGATGGAAGATGACTGTAAAGATGAAAAGTATAAAAGATTTTATAAAAGGAATTGAGAAGTTGTTTGAAAAAAGAAAGAAGATTTAAAAAAAAAAAGGGAGAGAATGTGATCAGGCAGGAGACTAGAACAAAGCCATACACTAGAGAGTTAGGGTTTATTTTGATCTGTTAGAAGAAACTGTATCTCAAAATTTTAATGAGTGAACAACTTATATATATATGCCAAAAATAAGGGTAACTACTATGAAGGGTTAGAATATGACTCTAAAAATGAAAAATAAATTTTTTTTTAAAAGCGATTGATAAGATGTTGGTTGAAAAAGGGAAAAGGAAAAATTAAAAAAAAAACAGTTTAAAAAATTAGCTTTGAAAAACTAATGAATCATGGTAAAAAAGCCATGAATTCTATGTGCAGTATTCCCCCAGCGCTGGAGTTCTCCCGTCCTCCTTGATCGGTAAACTTGGTCTTGGCTTGCTGGCTGTTCGTGCTGATCTTCTGGGGGAGGGTCCTGTTGCCATGGTTCCCAAATGTCTTTGGCGGAGGCGGAATTGTCCCGCCCTTCTGAGTCTGGGCGGGGTAAGCAATCCGCTTGGGTTTGCTCTCGGGAGCTTTTCTTCCCTGCAAGCTCTCGGTACAGCTTTGGAGGATGAGAGTGAAAATGGTGGCCTCCCAATCTCCACCCGGAGGAGCCAAGAACTCGGGGCCCCGCTCCTCAGTGCGCCCCCAGAGAAAAGCGGTCACTCCCGTGTCCCCGGTCTCCGGCCGCACTCCGTGCTCACCCGGCCTGTGACCGAGCGTTGCTATCTCTGGCACCCGACCCCGTGTGGAGTCTCCAAACCCAGCAGATCCCTGCGGTGCGCTCCCGCGCCGCTCCTCCCGGGGGAGGAAGGGGAGTCTCCCCGGCTCTGCCGCCTGTTGGGTCCCTGCTGGAGGAGCAGTGGCCCGACTGGCCCGTGGATCACAGTTTATGGCCACCCCGAGCTGAGGGCCCGCGCCTCGGCTCCGTCTCTGCAGCCGGCTTCCCCGCTCCGATCCCTGGGAGCTCTGCCGCACTCAGGCACCCCCGGTCTTTCTGTGACCCCAAGGGTCCTGAGACCCCACTGTCCCGCGAGGGTTCCACCCCCTGCTTAGCCACTGGAGCGACGTCCCTCCGCGGAGCCGACTTCTAAAAGGTCCGATTTTGTGCTCCGCGGCTCTAGCACTTGCCAGAAGCGGCCGACGGAGGCCCCTCCCCCGCCGTCTATCCTCCCGAATATCGCCTCGGATTCACTTCTCCGCACGTCCTACCTTCCAGTAAGTGGTCGCTTCTCTGTCCAGAGAGTTGTTGCTACTCTCTTCTTCGATCTCCTGTTGAGTTCGTAGGTGTTCAGAATGGTTTGATCCCTATCCAGCTGAATTCCTGAGACCAGACAAAATCCAGGTCTCCTACTCCTCCGCCATCTTGCTCCGCCACCGCCCCCCCGGGTTTTCTATTCTGTTCCATTGATCTATGTGTTTGTTTTTGTGCCATTACCATACTCTCTTGTTGACTACAGCTTTGTAATATAGCTTGAAATCCAGAATTGTGATGCCTCCAGTTTTATTTTTCTCCTTTAGGATTGCTTTGGCTATTCAGGGTCTATTGTGGTTCTGTACAAATTTTAGGATTGGTTGTTCTAGCTCTGTGAACAATGCTGGTGGTATTTTGATCGGGATTGCATTAAATGTGTAGATTGCTTTGAATGGTATAGACATTTAAACAATATCTGTTCTTCCAATCCATGAGCATGGAATCCTTTTCCATTTCTTCGTGTCCTTTTCAATATCTTTAATAAGTGTTCTATAGTTTTCAGAATACAGATCTTTTACCTCTTTAGTTAAGTTCATTCCTAAGTATGTTATTGTTTTTGCTTCAGTTGCAAATGGGATTGATTACTTGATTTCTTTTTCTGCTGCTTCATTATTGGTGTGTAGAACTGCAACAGATTTCTGTACATTGATTTTATATCCTGAAACTGTGTTATTCATGTATTACTTCCAGCAATTTTTTGGTGGAGTCTTTCAGGTTTTGTGCATAGAGTATCATGTCGTCTGCAAATAGTGAAAGTTTGACTTCTTTCTTGCTGATTTGGATGCCTTTTATTTCTTTTTGTTGTCTGACTGCTGAGACTAAGACTTCCAGTGCTAGTTAAATAGGTATGGTGAGAGTGGACGTCCCTGTCTTGTTCCCGACTGTAGGGGAAAGGCTCTCAGTTTTTCCCCATTGAGTATGATATTAGCTATGGGGCTTTCATATATGGGCTTTGTGAGGCATGTTTCATTTATCCCTACTTTGTTGAGAGATTTTATCAGGAATGGATGCTGTATTTTGTCAAATGATTTTCTGCATCTATTGACAGGATCATATGGTTCTTATCCTTTCTTTCATTAATTGTATCACATTGATTGATTTGAGAATATTGAACCACCCCTGCAGCCCAGGAATAAATCCCAAGTGATCATGGTGAATGATTATTTTAATGTATTGTTGGATTCGATTTACTAGTATCTTGTTGAGAATTTTTGCATCCATGTTCATCACGGATATTAGCCTATAATTCTCCTTTTTAGTCGGATCTTTGTCTGGTTCTGGAATCAAGGTAATGCTGGCTTCATAGAATGAGTTTGGAAGTTTTCCTTCCATTTCTTTTTTTTGGGGGGGGTAGTTTGAGAATAGGTATTAACTCTTTAAATGTCTGGTACAACTCCCCTGGGAAGCCATCTGCTCCAGGACTTTTGTTTGTTGGGAAATTTTTGATTATTGATTCAGTTTCTTTGCTGGTTATGGGTCTGTTCAGATTTTCTATTTCTTCCTGTTTGTTTTGGTAGTTTGTAAGTTTCTAGGAATTTGTCCATTTCTTCCAGTTTGCCCAGTTTTTTTTGGCATTTAATTTTTCATAGTATTGTCTTATAATTGTATTTCTGTGGTGTTGGTTGTGATCTCTTTCATTCATGGTTTTATCTCTTTGAGTCCTTTCTCTTTTTGATAAGTCTGGCTAGGGGGTTACCAATTTTATTAATTCTTTCAAAGAACCAGTTCTTAGTTTCGTTGATCTGTTCTGTTTTTTTCTCTCTATATCATTTATTTCTGCTCTAATCTATTTTTTCCCTTCTTCTGCTGGCTTTACACTTTATTTGCTGTTCCTTTTCTAGCTCCTTTAGGTTGTATATTTGAGACTTCTTCTTGAAGTAGGCCTGTGTTGCAATATACTTCCCTCTTAGGACTGCCTTTGCTGCATTCCAAAGGTTATGGACTGCCTTGTTTTCATTTTCATTTATTTCCATGTACTTTTTTATTTCTTCTTTAATTTCCTGGTTAACCCATTCATTCTTCAGTAGGATGTTCTTTAACCTCCACGTATTTCTGGTCTTCCCAAATTTTTTCTTGTGGTTGACTTCAAGCTTCATAGCACTGTGGTCTGAAAATAGCATGGTGTGATCTCATTCTTTTTGTACTTGTTGAGGGCTGATTTATGACCCAGTATGTGATATATTCTGGAGAATATTCTGTGTGCACTTGAAAAGAATGTGTATTCTGATGCTTTAGGATGAAATGTTCTGAATATATCTAAGTCCATCTAGTCAGTGTGTCATACAAATCCATTGTTTCCTTGTTGATTTTATGCTTAGATGATCTGTCCATTGCTGTAAGTGGACTGTTAAAGTCCCCTCCTATTTCTGTATTATTACCTATGAGTTTCTTTACGTTTATTATCACTTGATTTATATATTTGTGTGCTCCCACACTGGTGGCATAAACATTTACAATTTTTAGATCTTCTTGATGGATAGACCCCTTAATTATGACATAATGCCTTTCTTCATCTCTTGTTACAGTCTTTGGTTTAAAATCTAGTTTGTCTGATATAAGAATGGCTACTCCAGCTTTCTTTTGATGTCCATAATATGATAGATGGTTCTCCATCTACTCACTTTCAATGTGCAGGTGTCTTTAGGTCTAAAATGGGTCTCCTGTAGGCAACATATAGATGGGTCTTTTTTTTTTTTTTTTAATCCACGCTGATATCCTATGTCTTTTGATTGGAGCATTCAGTCCATTTACATTCAGAGTGATTATTGACAGATATAAACTTAGTGCCATTTTGTTCCCTGTAGAGTTGGTGTTTCTGGTGATGTTCTCTGGTCCTTTCTAGTCTTTGTTGCTTTTGGTCTTTTTTTTTTTTTTTCTTTTCCTCCACTCAAAGAGTCCCTCTTAATGTTTCTTGCCAAGCTGGTTTAGTGGTCACGAACTCCTTTCGTTTTTGTCTGTCTGGGAAATTCTTTCTCTCTCCTTCTATTCTGAATGACAGCCTTGCTGGAAAAGTATTCTTAGCTGCATATTTTCCCCATTCAGCACATGGAATATATCCTGCCACTCTCTTGTGGCCTGCCAAGTTTCTGTGGACAGATCTGCTATGAATCTGAACTGTCTTCCCTTGTAGGTTAAGGACTTTTTTTCCCATTTCTGCTTTCAGGATTCTTTCCTTGTCTGTGTGTTTTGTGAATTTGACTATGATATGCCTTGGCAATGGTCAGCTTTTGTTGAATTTAATGGAGTTCTCTGTGCTTCTTGGATTTTGATGTTTGTGTTCTTCCCTGGTAATTAGGGAAGCTTTCAGCTAAACTTTGCTCAAAGAAACCTTCTGCCCCCCTTTCTCTCTCTTCATCTTCTGGGACTCCTATGATATGAACGTTATTCCATTTTAATAAGTTGCTGAGATCCATAAGTCTACCTTCATGATCCATTACCTTTGTTTCCATCTTCTTTTCAGCTTCCTTATTTTCCATAATTTTCTGTTTCTTTGATTTGTTCCTCTATTTCGTCATCCTCATTTTTATGGCATCCATTCAGGTTTCTGTTTTGGTTATAGCCTTTTTAGTTTCAGCCCGACTAGATTTTAGTTCTTTTATCTCTGCAGTAAGGGAATCTCTAATGTCTTCCATGCTTTTTTCAAGCCCATCTAGTATCCTTATATAATAATTTTAAATTCTAGTTCAGATATCTTACTTATATCTGTACTGATGAAATCTCTGGTCATCATTTTTTCCCTTTCTTTTGGGGTGAATTCTTCTGTCTTGTCATTTTGTGGGGGGAGAAAAGCAAAATAAAATTAAAATTAAAATTTTCAAAAAAAATTTTACATACATACATACATACATAAAGGAAGCTAGATCTTAGATGTGCTTTGGTCTGCTTGTTACAAGAAGCTTGATAGAAAAAAGGCAGAAAAGAAAAAAAGAATCTGTAAAATAAAATAATTTAAAAATTGCTCTTTCTGTATCCAAAACAAAAACAAAAAAGCAAAAAGAAAAAACCCAAAGATTCTAGAACCTGTTTCCCCTAGAGCTGGAGCTTTACAGTACTCTATGATCAGTCGACATGGTGTGGGTGAGGAGTTTGTGCTGGTCTCTTGGGTGGAGATTCTCAGATGGAATTGCCCTAGTGGCGATGCACCTGCAAGGCTTAAGGGGGCCGAGCTTGGTGTAGGGGCTCCATTCTCCACTTGGTGGCGCTGTTTAACTCAGGTGGATTAAGCTGGTGGTCTTGGGGGAGGAAATGGCTTCAGTCAGTTCTCTCCTCGCTGGAGCAGAAAATGCATGCCACCCCTCTTCAGTAAGCCCTCACAGCTGTGCAAACAAAGACCCCTCCTTTGTCCCTGGTTTCTGTCAAATCCCTGAAGTCACCCTGTTTGTGTCTGAGCTGTCTGCCTGCCAACTTGGACGGTACTCCTTGCTTTATCTCAGGCGGGGCTGTGTTTTAAAAGATCACCTTTCAGAGGCCCAGGGCAGGGATCGCACTGATCCTCTGGGGGAGGCTCTCCCTGTGCTGTGGCTGGTGCTGGCTTGTCCCAGGAGACAGTCCTATGACTACGCAGCAGTTCCGGGTTTATGGTAAATTGCAACATACGGTCAGTCCAGGGACAGCTGCCCTCAGCTAAGGTCTTTTTTCCTATACCGGTGAACTAGGCAGCTTGATGGAGCTGCAGATGAGGTTGTATCATGTCTACCAAATGCATTCCAAGCAGGGGAAACCACTTCTCCCCGTGTGACCCTGGAGATCCTCAGGCTGCGGAGGCTGGGACTCTGCCCTGCTCTCCCACTGCATCATGGCTCAGCTCCCTGCAATGTCTCAGATTTCTGCAACTTCAGACTCTTTGCTCCACTGTCTACAGAAAACTGACCCAGTCCTAACCCTCTCCTGTTCCCCCCAATTAATGGTTTTGAGGAACAGTTTTCTTGTGCAGTCCTCTGCGTTTTCACTTTTTTTTTTTTTTTAAACCTGTGCTTTCTCTCTCTCTCCTTCTTCTCTCTCGCTCCTCCCTCCGTGATCAGGACTGTCTCCTCTGGGCAGCAACCATGGGTCTTTTCTCCCAGAAATCAGCTCTCTGCAGTTCACCTTCCAAGGGTTGTTCTTCCAGTGTGTAGACGTGCAGCTTTGTTCTCGAAGACTTCAGATCAATTTCTTGGGTGTTCAGAGTGATTTGTATTTATCTAGCTGTGTTCTGGGGAGGAGGCAAGCCAAGGGTTGTCCTACCACTCTACCATCTTACTTCCTACATCATATGGTATTTCTAATTTTGATTTTTTTTGAGTAACCTCTATACTGTTTTACACAATGGTTGCACCAATTGACATTCCCATCAACTGTGTATGAAAATTCCCTTTTCTCCACATCCTCACTGAAATGTATTTCTTGTCTTTTTGATAATGGCCATTCTGACAGATATAAGGTGATATCTCATTGTAGTTTTGATCTGCATTTCCCTGATGACTAGTGATGTTGAGCATCTTTATATGTGTCTACCGGCTATCTGTATGTCTTCTTTGAGGAAAAATGTTTATTCGGGTCCTCATTTTTAATTGGATTGTTTGTTTCTGGTGTTGAGTTGTATAAGTTCTTTATATATTCTGGATATAACCCCTCATGAAATACATCATTTGCAAATATCTTCTTTCTTCAGTAGGTTGCCTTTTTGTTTTGTTGATGGTTTCCTTTGCTGTGCAAAAGCTTTTTGTTTTGGTGTAGTGCCAATAGTTTATTTTTGCTTTTGTTTACTTTGCCTGAGGAAATATATCTAAAAAAAATGTTGCTAAGGCCAATGTCTAGGAGATTGCTGCCTATGTTTTCTTTTAGGAGTTTTATAGTTTCAGGTCTCACATTTAGGTCTTTAATCCATTCTGAGATTATTTTTGTGTGTGGTGTAAGAAAGTGGTCTGGTTTCATTCTTTTGCATGTGGCTGTCCAGTTTTCCCAGCACCACTTATTTAAAAGACTGACTTTTCTTCATTGTGTGTTCTTGCCTCCTTCATTGTAGATTAATTGACTGTGTAAGTGCTGGTTTATTTCTGGGCTGTCTGTGCTGCTTCATCAATCTTTGTGTCTGTTTTTGTGCCAGTCCTATACTGTTTTGATCACTACAGCTTTGTAGTATAGTTTGAAATCTGGGATTGTGATACCTCCAGCTTTGTTCTTCTTTCTCCAGATTGCTTTGGTTATTCAGAGTTTTTTGTGGTTTCATACAAATTTTAGTATTTGGGTCTAGGTCTGGGAAAAATGCTGTTGGTAATTTGATAAGGACTGCATTGAATCTGTAGATATAGATTGCCTTGGGTAGTATGGATATTTTAACAATATTGGTTCTCCCAATCCATGAGAATGGAATGTCTTTCCATTTGTTTGCATCATCCTCCGTTTCTTTCATTAATGCCTTATATTTGTCACAGTAGCTCTTTCATCTCCTTAAATTTATTCCTAAGTACTTAATTCTTTTTGGTGCAATTGTAAATGGGATTTTTGTCTAAATTTCTGTTTCTGCTACTTTGTTATTAGTGTATAGAAATCGAGCAAGTTTTCTCTATATTAATTTTGTATCCTGCAACTTTCCTGGATTCATTTATCAATTCCAATAGTTTTTTGGTGGTCGTTAGGGTTTTCTATGTATAATACCCCATCATCTGCAAATAATGACAGCTTTATCTCTTCTTTACCAAATTGGATATCTTTGGTTTCTTGTCTGGTCACTACAGCTAGGACTTCCTGTACTGTGTTGAATAAAAGTGAGAGTGGTCATCCTTGTTCCTGATCTTAGGGGAAAAACTGTGTTTCACCATTGAGTGTAATGTTAGCTGTGGGTTTTTCATATAATGGTTGGTATTATGTTGAGAAATATTCCCTCTAAACCCACTTTGTTGAGTGTTTTTATCATGAATGAATGTTGTATTTTGTCAAATGCTTTTTCTATTGAGATGATCATATGGTTTTCATCATTTATTAATGTGTATCACATTGATTTACAAATATTGAACCATTTTTGCATATCTGAAATAAACTCTACTTGACTGTGGAGAATGATTTTTTTAGAGGTATTGTTTAATGTGGTTTGTTAATATTTTGTTGAGTATTTTTGCTTCTATGTTCATCAGAGGTATTGGCCTGTAGTTCTCTTCTCTCTCTCTCTCTCTCTCTTTTTTTTTTTTGTAGTGTCTTTGGTTTTGGTATCAGGGTGGTGCTGGCTTCATAGAATAAATTTGAGGTTTTCCTTCTATTTTTTGTAAAGTATGCAAGGAATAGGCTTAACTCTTCTTTAAATGTTTGGTAGAATTCACTGGTGAAGCCATGTATTCCTGGACTTGTGTTTGTCAGGAGTTTTTTGATTACTGATTCAATTGTATTGCTGGTAATTGGTCTGTTCAAATTTTCTGTTTCTTCCTTTTTCAGTTTTGGGAGGTTATATGTTTCTAGAAATTTATCCACTTCTTCTAGCTAGTTCTGTATGTTGGCATATATTTTTTAATACGATTTTCTTATCCTTTTTATTTCTTTTGGTTTTTATTTCTCCTTCATTTTTGATTTTATTTTTTGAGTCCTCTCTTTTTGATGATGAATCTGGCTAGAGGTTTATCAATTTTGTTAATCTTTTCAAAGAACCAGCTCTAAATTTCACTGATCTTTATATTTTGTTTTGTTTTGCTTTGGTTTCTTTACGTGTTAGGTTATGTGTGTATGTGTCCTTGTGTGTGTGCGTGCGTGTGCATGTGTGTGTACTTGCGCTTGTTAGGCTTTTTATTTGAGATTTTTCTTGTCTTCTGAGGTAGGCTTGTGTCACTATAAATTCCCTTCTTAGAACAGCTTTTGCAACACCTCAAAGATTTTGGACAATTGTGTCCAAAATGTGTACATTTTTATTTATCTCAATGTATTTTTTAATTTCCTCTTTGATTTCTTGGTTGACCCATTCATTGTTTAGTACTTTGTTTAGCCTTCATGTAGTTGTGTTACTTCTGTATTTTTCTTGTAATTGATTTCTAGTTTCATACTTCTGTGGTAGAAAAAAATGCTTACTATGATTTCCATCTTCTTAAATTTATTGAGAATTTATTGTTTTTCGGCCTAATGTGATCTATCTTGGAGAATGTTCCGTGTACACTTGAAAAGAAGTTGTATTCTGCTGTTTTGGGATAGAATGCTTTTTGTATATCCTCTAAATCCATCTTTTTTTATGTGTCACTCAAAGCCACTGTTTCCTTTTTGATTTTCTGTCTGGATGATCTGTCCATTGATATAAGTGGGATATTAAAGTCTCCTACTATTACTGTATTATTGCCAGTTTTCCCCTTTATATCTGTCAATATTTACTTTATTATATTTAGGTGCTCCTATGTTGGGTGCATATATATATATATTTGTTACATCCTCTTGTTGGCTTGATCCCTTTATCATTATGTAATGCCCTTCTTTGTCTTGATACAGCCTTTGTTTTAAAATCCATTTTGTCTAATGTAAGTATCACTATCTCAGGTTTGTTTCCTTTTCTTTTTCCATTAGCATGGAATATCTTTCTCCGTCCCTTCACTTTGAACACGTATGTGGCTTAGGGTCTGAAGTAAGTCTCTTCTAGGCAGCATATGGATGAGTCTTATGTTTTTATCCATTCTGTCACCCTATACCTTTGATTAGAACTCATAGTTTGTTTACATTTCAAGTAATTATTGGTAGGTCTATACTGATTGCCATTTTGATTATTGTTTTCTGGTGGTTTTTGTAGTTCTCCATTCCTTTTTTCTTCTCGTGCTCTCTTCCTTGTGACTGATGACTTTCTTTGGTATTACGCTTGGATTCCTTCCTCTTTATGTTTTGTGTATGTACTGGAGACTTTTGATTTGTGGTTACCATGAGCTTCATAGATAATATCCTGTGTATTGAGCAGTCTCTTTTAAGTTGATAGTTGCTGAACTTGGAACACATTCTAAAAGCACTACTTTTTTACACCCATTATATTTTGTGTAATGTCATATTTTATATCTTTTTAGCTAATTATTGTAGACATAATTGATAAACTACTTTTGTCTCTTAATGTTCATATTTACTGTAATAGTGACTGATCTATTACCTTTACTATATGTTCGCTTTTACCAATGAAATTTTTTTCTTTCATTATATTCTTATTTCAGGTATGGCCTTTTCTTTTTTGCTGAAAGAATTACCTTACCATTTCTTATAAGGCTGATTTAGGGTTGATGAATTTCTTTAACTTTTGTTTGTCTGGGAAAGTATCTTTCCCCAATTCTGAATAACCTTGCTGGCTAGAATATTCTTGGTTCCAGTGTTTTTCCTTTCAGAACTTTGAATATATTATGCCAGTCCCTTTTGGATTGCAAAATTTCTGTTAAAATCAGTTGATAGCTTTATGGAGTTTTTCTTGTATGTAACTAATTTCTTTTGCTGCTTTAAGACTCCCTCTTAAAGTCTTAAAGTTTTTCCACTTTATTATGTGGCTTGGTGTGGCTATCCTTGGATTTGATTTTTTTAGGGTTTTTGTGCTTCATGGACCTGGAAGTCTGTTCGCTCCCCCAGACGAGGGGAGTTTTCAACTACTGTTTCTCCAAAGAAGTTTTCTGACCCTTTCTTCTCCTTCTGGGACCCTTATGAATATTAGTACAGTTGATGTTGTCCTAGAGACTTCTTAACCTATCCTCATTTTTTTAAAAATCTTTTTTTATCTTTTTACAGCTCAGCTTGGATAATTTCCAGTGCACCATCTGCCAGATGGCTGATCCATTCTGCATCCTCTAATCATCTTGATTCCCTCTCGTGTATTTTTTCATTTCAGCTATTGTATTCTTAAGCTTTGAGGTTTTTTTTTTTAATATTATCTCCTTGTTCAAGTTCTTGCTGAACTCATCCACTCTTCCCTTAAGACCAGTGAGCATCTTTGTGAGCATTACTTTGAAATCTTTTTCAGGTAGATTGCTTATTTCCATTTTGTTTAGTTCTTTTTGGGAGGTTTTGTCTTATTGTTTTGTTTGGAACATATTCCTCTGTCTCATTTTGTCTGTGTTTATTTCTGTGTATTAGGTAGGTTAGCAATGCCTCCTGGTCCATAACATAGTAACTTATGTAGAAGGTGTCTTGTGGGGCCCAGTAGCTGAATCCCCTGTGGTTCCCAGAAACAGGTGCTCCAGTGGTGTTTCCTGTGCATGCTGCATACATTCTCCTATTGTGACTGGGCAATGCTGATGGGCAGGGCTGGCTCTCAGCCCAGCTGTCATCAATGGTCTGCTGCAAACTACTGTGTGCACATTGGTGCAGGGCTGGTCCTAGGCATGGCTGGCTGAGAGGTCTGGCTACATTAGATCTGGGCATGCTAGTGGGTGGAGTTAGCCCCTGGTGCAGGTGGCTGAGAGGTCTGGCTGCATCCATTTGGAGTGTGCTGGTGGGTGGGGTGCCCTCCCCTTCCTGGGGCAGGAATCCCTTTGGAGGGGCAACAGTCTTATCTGGGGCTGCCTGCTGGGTGTGGCAGGAAAGTAGTTGCTTTGGTAAAAGGTGAAAGATTTATATGACCTGGAGAGAAACCAGAGTATTGGAAGGTAGTTGCTCTGGGAAGATGCTGGTTCTGACTGGGGCAGCCTGCCAGGTGTGGTGGGACGGAAGCTGCTTTGGTGGGAAAGCTGCCAGGGTGGGTGGTCTACAGGGGAAGGTCGAGGTGGGGCATGCAGTGCTAACAAAGTAGATGGAGAGCTGCAGAACTGGTTCCTGCCAGTGTCACGTCAGCTAGGCTGAGGGAAAGCAAGACAAATGGCACCCCAGAGCACTTCCGTTCCCAAAGAAAGTTCCTACAAATTGCTGTCCCTCTGCATACACCTAAAATGAGTTAATCTCCTTGATGTATAACCCAGGTGCTTTTCAAATGCTGCCTCTCTGCTGGGTCTCAGAGTGAGTAATGTAGTGCACTGGCACTTTTAAGAGGGGAACTCTGGTTTTCTAAAGTTCTCCAGTCCTCCTGGGGTTAAACCTCACTGATTTTCAAAGCTGGACATAATGGGGGCTCTTCTTCCTCATGCAGATCCTCAGGGCTGGGGTGTTTGATGTGGGGCTCGATACCTCACTTTTCAGGAAGGACCTCTGTGCCTGTAATATCCCTCAGAAGGGGATTTGGTTCCCAACTGTGACTTTGCCCTCCTACCCTCCTCGGTGTTGACTTTTCTTTACATTTTTAGATGAGGAAGATCTATTCTGCTAGCCTTCAGGGTGTTTTCAGAGCGAGTTGCCTAATATTTAGTGGCAGCCTTGGTGTATCTGTGGGAGGAGGGGAGCTCCCGATCCTCCTACTCTGTCATCTTTCCAGCTCCCAGAGGGGGCTTTCAGAAGGTAGTTATGCCCGTGCTGAGATCAGAACAACTTGAGCCAGTCATGGAAAAGTAGGGAGATAGAACAGTTCTGTGTACAACTGAAAGTGATTGTGAGGGGTTGGAAGCCAAGTAAGTGGTTGAAGACATAGCACTGATTTTAAAAGAACCTGGAAGTTAACTTTATTAAGGGGTTTGACCAAATCCTAGGTCACCCAGGAGCCATTGAAGGGAGCTAGAATTCCAAGATAAAATTGTCAGTTTTTGGAAAGCCGAATTGGACCTCAATAAGGAGACCAGATTGGAGGAGGATGAGGGTTGGAGGAATAAAGATTTTTCAAAAATGCTTTAAATGAAATTTATTTTTACACATGAAAAAATTAATTTTACATGTGAGGAAAAAAGGCAAACATAGTAATGCTCCCTTGAACTCAGAGGCATGGACCAAGAAGCAGCATGAAGTTCATAACTTTTGGTATATTATGTATTTTCATTTGTTATATGCTTCAACTCTTTTTAAAGTAAACTTACGTAAATTATGCAAACATACAATTTGATGTGTTCATAAAGTGAACATACCTACGTCACTAGTCAGTTCAAGAAATTAAACTACTGGCACCCAGGAAGAGCCCCTCTTATTGCCTTCTGGCCACTACTGTTCTGTCCAAATTTAACCAATATCTCAACTACTATCCCTATGGATATTTTCAGTTAATTTTTTCTCCAAAGAAATGAGCTACCATTTACTAAGAAAGTTGCACAAAAAAAGAACTTTGAAAAAAAGGAGAGAACCTCAAGTACTGGTTTGATCATTTTTCAAACATTAAAAATTAACAGTAGGATAGTTTCTTAAAATGAAATGTCATATACATCTCACCTATGTGGAATAGATATCAGAACTTCTCTGATTGAATCAGAATCAGAAATTTGGAGCCCATGGACCTTATTCACTGCCTTTTCTCTTTAGGATCCATATTGCCCCCCTATTTCTCTCCCCGTTTCATCCTGGTGGACTCTGAGACATCCTTTCATATCCTGAGTTTCTGTGGAAAACTCAGCTTGAAACCATTGATTCATTGTAAGCCCTTCCTTTTGAACAGGTGTTGGCAAACTTTTCTAGAAAGGGCTACATGGTAAATGTTTTAGGTTTTAGCTGCCATACAGTCTCTCTCTCCCTACTCAGCTTTTGTGCTGCTCTCCTGTGAGCAGCTGCAGACAATAGATGTTGGTGGTGTTCTAGTAAAACTTTATTTACAAAAACAAGCTGTGAGCTGAATGTGTCCCATGGGTTGTAGTTTGCCAAGCCCTGCTTCTGGGGAAAAACAAGGAAAGGGAAGCTCAGAAAAGTAAAAACTCAGAATTACAGAGTTTTATTATTAAAAGGAACTTAACAGTCTTGTAGAAACAAATCAAAGCCCTAGCAATTTATGCTAATTTATGAAACAATTTGTGGCACGTGTAAACTAGCAAAGGGTTACACATGATATCATAATTATAGTGAAGATCATACGTTCTTTCCCGTTTTTATTAATAAAACTCTCAGCTTCTCATCTCTTTCCAAGAATCTTTTTTTTTAAATTTTTATTGTTATGTTAATCACCATACATTACATCATTAGTTCTTGATGTAGTGTTCCATGATTCATTGTTTGTGCATAACACCCAGTGCTCCGCACAGAATGTGCCCTCTTTAATACCCATCACCAGGCTAACCCATCCCCCTACCCCCCTCCCCTCTAGAACCCTCAGTGTGTTTCTCAGAGTCCATCATCTCTCATGGTTCGTCTCCCCCTCCGACTTACTCCCCTTCATTCTTCCCCTCCTGCTATCTTCTTCTTTTTCTTTTTTCTTAACATATGTTGCATTATTTGTTTCAGAGGTACAGGTCTGTGATTCAACAGTCTTGCAAAATTCACAGTGCTCACCATAGCACATTCCTTACCCAATGTCTATCACCCAGCCACCCCATCCCTCCCACCCCCCACCACTCCAGCAACCCTCAGTTTGTTTCCTGAGATTAAGAATTCCTCATATCAGTGAGGTCATAGGATACATGTCTTTCTCTGATTGACTTATTTCACTCAGCATAACACCCTCCAGTTCCATCCACGTCATTGCAAATGGCAAGATCTCATTCCTTTTGATGGCTGCATAATATTCCATTGTGTATATACACCCCATCGTCTTTATCCATTCATCTGTCGATGGACATCTTGGCTCTTTACACAGTTTGGCTATTGTGGACATTGCTGCTATAAACATTGGGGTGCACATACCCCTTCGGATCCCTACATTTGTATCTTTGGGGTAAATACCCAGTAGTGCAATGGCTGGATCGTATGGTAGCTCTATTTTCAACTGTTTGAGGAACCTCCATACTGTTTTCCAGAGGGGTTGCACCAGCCTGCATTCCCACCAACAGTGTAGGAGGGTTCCCCTTTCTCCACATCCCTGCCAACATCTGTCGTTTCCTGACTTGTTCATTTTAGCCATTCTGACTGGTGTGAGGTGGTAGCTCATGGAGGTTTTGATCTGGATTTCCCTGATGCCGAGTGATGTGGAGCACTCTTTCATGTGCCTGTTGGCCATTTGGATGTCTTCTTTGGAAAAATGTCTGTTCATGTCTTCTGCCCATTTCTTGATTGGATTATTTGTTCTTTGGGTGTTGAGTTTGATAAGTTCTTTATAGTTTTTGGATCCTAGCCCTTTATCTGATACGTCATTTCCAAATATCTTCTCCCATTCTGTCGGTTGTCTTTTGGTTTCGTTGACTGACTGTTCTGCTGTGCAAAAGCTTTTTATCTTGATGAAATCCAGATAGTTCATTTTTGCCCTGGCTTCCCTTGCCTTTGGCGATGTTTCTAGGAAGAAGTTGCTGTGGCTGAGGTCGAAGAGGTTGCTGCCTGTGTTCTCCTTTAGGATTTGGATGGACTTCTGTCTCACGTTTAGGTCTTTCAACCATTTGGAGTCTATTTTTGTGTGTGGTGTAAGGAAATGGTCCAGTTTCATTCTTCTGCATGTGGCTGTCCAATTTTCCCAACACCATTTGTGGAAGAGACTGTCTTTATTCCATTGGACATTCTTTCCTGCTTTGTCAAAGATGAGTTGACCATAGAGTTGAGGGTCCATTTCTGGGCTCTCGATTCTGTTCCGTTGACCTATGTGTCTGTTTTTGTGCCAGTACCATACTGTCTTGATGATGACAGCTTTGTAATAGAGCCGGAAGTCCGGAATTGTGATGCCACCAGCTTTGCTTTGCTTTCTCAACATTCCTCTGGCTATTCGGGGTCTCTTCTGGTTCCATACAAATTTTAGGATTATTTGTTCCATTTCTTTGAAAAAAGTGGATGGTATTTTGATGGGGATTGCATTGAATGTGTAGATTGCTCTAGGTAGCATTGACATCTTCACAATGTTTGTTCTTCCAATCCATGAGCATGGAACGTTTTTCCATTTCTTTGTGTCTTCTTCAATTTCTTTCATGAGTATTTTATAGTTTTCTGAGTACAGATCCTTTGCCTCTTTGGTTAAATTGATTCCTAGGTATCTTATGGTTTTGGGTGCAATTGTAAATGGGATCAACTCCTTGATTTGTCTCTCTTTCTTGTGGTTGGTGTATAGGAATGCCACTGATTTCTGTGCATTGATTTTATATCCTGCCACCTTACTGAATTCCTGTATGAGTTCTAGCAGTTTTGGGGTGGAGTCTTTTGGGTTTTCCACATACAGTATCATATCATCTGCAAAGAGTGAGAGTTTGACTTCCTCTTTGCCGATTTGGATGCCTTTGATTTCTTTTTGTTGTCTGATTGCTGTGGCTAGGACTTCTAATACTATGTTGAATAGCAGTGGTGAGAGTGGACATCCCTGCCGCGTTCCTGACCTTAGGGGAAAAGCTCTTAGCTTTTCCCCATTGAGAATGATATTCGCTGTAGGTTTTTCCTAGATGGCTTTTATGATATTGAGGTATGTACCCTCTATCCCTATACTCTGAAGAGTTTTGATCAAGAAAGGATGCTGTACTTTGTCAAATGCTTTTTCTGCATCTATTGAGAGGATCATACGACTCTTGTTCTTTCTTTTGTTAATGTATTGTATCACGTTGATTGATTTGCGGACGTTGAACCAGCCTTGCAGCCCACGGATAAATCCCACTTGGTCATGGTGAATAATCCTTTTAATGTACTGTTGGATCCTATTGGCTAGTATTTTGGTGAGAATTTTTGCATCCATGTTCATTAAGGATATTGATAATTCTCCTTTTTGATGGGGTCTTTGGTTCTGGGATCAAGGTAATGGTGGCCTCATAAAATGAGTTTGGAAGTTTTCCTCTCATTTCTATTTTTTGGAACAGTTTCAGGAGAATAGGTATTAATTCTTCTCTAAATGTCTGATAGAATTTCCCTGGGAAGCCATCTGGCCCTGGGCTTTTGTTTGTTGGGAGATTTTTGATGACTGCTTCAATTTCCTTAGTGGTTATAGGTCTGTTCAGGTTTTCTATTTCTTCCTGGTTCCATTTTGATAGTTGATACATCTCTAGGAATGCACCCATTTCTTCCATGTTATCTGATTTGCTGGCATAGAGTTGCTCATAATATGTTCTTAGAATTGTTTGTATTTCTTTGGTGTTGGTTGTGATCTCTCCTCTTTCATTCATGATTTTGTTGATTTGGGTCATTTCTCTTTTCCTTTTGATAAGTCTGGCCAGGGGTTTATCAATCTTGTTAATTCTTTCAAAGAACCAGCTCCTAGTTTTGTTGATCTGTTCTACTGTTCTTTTGGTTTCTAGTTCATTGATTTCTGCTCTGATCTTTATTATTTCTCTTCTCCTGCTGGGTTTAGGCTTTATTTGCTGTTCTTTCTCCAGCTCCTTTAGGTGTAGGGTTAGGTTGTGTATTTGAGACCTTTCTTGTTTCTTGAGAAAGGCTTGTATTGCTATATACTTTCCTCTCAGGACTGCCTTTGCTGTATCCCAAAGATTTTGAATGGTTGTGTTTTCATTTTCATTGGTTTCCATGAATTTTTTTAATTCTTCTTTAATTTCCTGGTTGACCCATTCATTCTTTAGTAGGATGCTCTTTAGCCTCCATGTGTTTGAGTTCTTTCCGACTTTCCTCTTGTGATTGAGTTCTAGTTTCAAAGTATTGTGGCCTCAAGATATGCAGGGAATAATCCCAATCTTTTGGTACCGGTTGAGACCTGATTTGTGACCTGGGATGTGATCAATTCTGGAGAATGTTCCATGGGCACTAGAGAAGAATGTGTATTCCGTTGCTTTGGGATGGAATGTTCTGAATATGTCTGTGAAATCCATTTGATCCAGTGTGTCATTTAAAGTCTTTATTTCCTTGTTGATCTTTTGCTTAGATGATCTGTCCATTTCAGTCAGGGGGGTATTAAAGTCCCCCACTATTATCATATTTTTGTCAATGTGTTTCTTTGCTTTTGTTATTAATTGCCTTATATAATTGGATGCTCCCACGTTAGGGGCATAGATATTTACAATTGTTAATGAATCATGGTAAAAAAAGCCATGAACGCCATGTGCAGTATTCCCCTAGCACTGGAGTTCTCCCGTTCTCCTTGATCGGTAAACTTGGTCTTGGCTTGCTGGCTGTTCGTGCTGATCTTCTGGGGGAGGGGCCTGTTGCCGTGGTTCCCAAATGTCTTTGCCGGAGGCGGAATTGCCCCGCCCTTGTGACTCCGGGCTAAGCAAGCTGCTCGGGTTTGCTCTCAGGAGCTTTTGTTCCCTGCAAGCTCTCGGTACAGCTTTGGAGGACCAGGGCGAAAATGGTGGCCTCCCAATCTCCGCCCGGAGGAGCCGAGAACTCGGGGCCTCGCTCCTCAGTGCACCCCCAGAGAAAAGCAGTCACTCCCGTGTCCCCGGTCTCCGGCCGCACTCCGTGCTCACCCGGCCTGTGACCGAGCGTGTCTCTCTCTGGCACCCGACCCCGTGTGGAGTCTCCAAACCCAGCAGATCCCTGCGGTGCGCTCCCGCGCCGCTCCTCCCGGGGGAGGAAGGGGAGTCTCCCCGGCTCTGCCGCTTGTTGGGTCCCTGCTGGAGGAGCAGTGGCCCGACTGGGCCGCGGATCACAGTTTATGGCCACCCCGAGCTGAGAGCCCGCGCCTCGGCTCCGTCTCTGCAGCCGGCTTCCCCGCTCCGATCCCTGGGAGCTCTGGCGCACTCAGACACCCCCGGTCTCTCTGTGACCCCGAGGGTCCTGAGACCACACTGTCCCGCGAGGGTTCCACCCCCCGCTTAGCCACTGGAGCGACGTCCCTCCGCGGAGCCGACTTCTAAAAGGTCCGATTTTGTGCTCCGCGGCTCTAGCACTTGCCAGAAGCGGCCGACGGAGGCCCCTCCCCCGCCGTCTATCCTCCCGAATATCACCTCGGATTCACTTCTCCGCACGTCCTACCTTCCAGAAAGTGGTCGCTTCTCTGTTCAGAGTTGTTGCTACTCCCCTCTTCGATCTCCTGTTGAGTTCGTAGGTGTTCAGAATGGTTTGATCCCTATGCAGCTGAATTCCTGAGACCAGACGAAATCCCGGTCTCCTACTCCTCCGCCATCTTGGTCTGCCTCCTCTTTCCAAGAATCTTGAAGAATCATGCTCTCCAATCATATGATGAACATAATTTTCACTTGGGCTCTTTCAATTCTCATGCCACTGACCCTAGTGCTTCTAAATTTGAAAGTCTTCACTCAGGTGGCCCAAGTAACTTCACTGATTTTAGATGGTCTGGGTTCTGAGCACTTTCCCTCCCATTACCTTGTTAAAATGGATCTTTGCTATGTTGGGCTTAAGGGAGCTTCTGTGAAAGAACTAGACATTTGAGTGAACTCATCAAGCTTCACTGTGGTTTCATTGTTCTTCATTCAGAGTCTAAAGACATTCTGTGACCTTCTTTCTGAGCGCGGGGTATTTATGTTGTCAAATTCCCATGCAGAAGCGAGGGCAGGCCTTAGCTTTCTTTCATGCATGCTGGTTGTATCAGTCAGAATGGGCAAGATTATGCTGCTGAAATAGGTAATCAAAACCTCAGTGGTTCCCCACAGCAATATACCCCACTCTAGAACCTTTGTGAGGGGGCTCTGCTCTTCTTCACAAGCCCCTCATTCTGCTTCTGAAGCTGGCAGGGCAGCCGCTGGTGAGAACTGCCCAGCACAGCAGTAGAGGGAAAAGATGTGTGAAAGCAAGAATAGGCTCTTAATGTTCCTGCTTAAAGTGGCAGGCTCACCTTTTAATGGCCCAAGCAAGTTAAAAGGCTAAACCTGGCTTTGATGCAGCAGGGAATTCCTAGGGAGGAAAATAGGAGCTTGGCGAACAGCAGTCAAAACCCCCTCTGTGCAACTGATGAATCACTAGATTCTGCTCCTGAAACTAATAAAAAATAAAATAAAATAAATAAAAATAAGCTAAAACAAATAAAAATAAAATAAAATAAAAAATAAGCTAAGCACAGATGTGGTCTCATCTGGAGTCAGCTTCTGCCTGATCCCACAGAGAGCTCTGGAGCATGAAGTGTATCACAGAGTTGAGCCCATCTTGAGGCAAGAGGACTGGACTTTTGCACCCCCAAGTCAGCCAATCTCTGTGGGGTATCCCCAGTTGGGAGAGGAAGCTATAATCTTTCACGTGGGCTCCCTTTTGTCTGAGATAAACTTTCCAGAGAAGGGGCAGCTGTGAGCCTTTAGCAGCCATCATTCACACCAGCTGGGGGCAGGTGCGCTGGTACGATACAAGGGACCAAGGGAGTCCCTTACAGATAAGGCCTTCCTTTGAAGTCAGCTGTGTTCCTCTTCATGCTCCTTTGGCTGAATTTATTTGGAACAGAGAGGTTAAAGAGGATGTTCTCTAAGAGGATGTTCATTGTTTCTCAAGCTCAACTAGTATATGGATGCTCTCCTAAGAGGGGAGTTTTCTTCATTTTCACCATTGGCTTAAATTTTTTTTATTATAACTTTACTGAAATATACATAAACTTAAAAGTTTCAATAAACTTCTTATGTTCACATTTATTAAAAAGGCATGAAATCACAACAAATTACAAGTTAAAATTTAAAAAGTATAAAACCACTAACAATCAAATTGATAACATAAAAGAAAAAAAATCACACTGAATAGAAGCACAAGCCTCTGGGATCATTTCTCCAAATGACTAAGAGCCCTCATGCAAATTAAATGCCTAGTGTCCTGTGCCGATATACCAGATGCTAGAGTGGGAGTAAACATTTGTCTGTTAATGGACACTTAGGTTACTTCCATATCTTGGCTATTGTCCATAATGCTGCAGTAAACATAGCAGTACCTATATCGTTTTGAATTAGTGTTTCCATTTTCCTTGTGTAAATACCCAGTAGTGGAATTATTGGATCATCTGGTAATTCTATTTTTAATTTCCTCAGGACCCTCCATGTTGTTCTCCAGAGTGGCTGCACCAACTTGCATTCCCATCGACAGTGCATGAGGGTTACTTTTTCTCCACATCCTCGTTAACACTTATTTCTTATTCTGATTTTAGCCTTTCTGACAGCTCTGAGGTGATATCTCACTGTAGTTTTGATTTGTATTTCCCTGATGATGAGTGATGTTGAGCATCTTTTCATGTGTCTGTCGGCCATCTGGATGTCTTCTTTGGAGAAATGTCTATTCATATCTTCTGTCCATCTTTTAATTGGATTGTTTTTCTGGTGTTGAGTTGTATAAGTTCTTTATATATTCTGAATATTAACCCTTTATCAGATATATCATTTGCAAATATCTTCTCCCTTCAGTAGATTGCCTTTTGGTTTTGTTGATGGTTTCTCTTCCTATGCAAAAGCTTTTTATTCTGATGTAGTCCCAATACCGTTTTTTGTTTTTTGTTTGTTTGTTTGTTTTTTATTTTTGCTTTTGTTTCCCGTTCCTTAGGAGACATATCTAGAAAAACGTATGGTCTATGTCAGAGAAATTACTGCTGTGTTTCCTTCTAGGATTTTTATCGTTTCAGGCCTCACATTTAGGTCCTTAATCTGTTTTGGGTTTATTTTCGTGTATGGTGAAAGAAAATCGTCCAGTTTCATTCTTTTGCATGTTGCTGTCCAGTTTTCCCAAAACCATTTATTGAAGAGATTATCTTTTTCTCATCGGATATTCTTGCCTCCTTTGCCACAGATTAATTGATTTATTTCTGGGCTCTCTATTCTGTTCCATTGATCTATGTGTCTAATTTTGTGCTAGTGCCACAGTGTTTTGATTACTACAGCTTTATAGTATAGTTTGAAACGTGGTATTGTGATATTTCCAGCTGGTCTTCCTTTTCAAGATTGCTCTGGCTCTTTGGTGTCTTTTGTGGTTTCATACAAGTTTTAGGATTTTTTTTGTTCTAGTTCTGTGAAAAATGCTCTTGGTAATTTGATAGGGATTGCATCGAATCTGTAGATTGCTTTGGGTAATATGGACAATTTAACAATATTTCTCTAATCCATGAGCATAGAATGTCTTTCCATTTTTTTGTGTGTTGTCTTCAGTTTTCTTCATAACGTTTTGTAGTTTTCAGCATATGGGCCTTTTTACCTTTTTGCTTAATTTCTTCCTAAGTATTTTATTCTTTTTGGTGCAGTTATGATTGGTGGTGTTTTCTTAAATTTTTCTATTTTATTGTACAGAAATGCAATGGATTTCTGTATATTTATTTTTGTATCCTGCAACTTGACTGAATTCATTTATTAGTTCTAATAGTTTTTGGTGGTGTCTTTATGGTTTTCTATATATGGTATCATATCATCTGCAAATAGTGAGGGTTTTACTTCTTCCTTGCCAATTTGGGTGCTATTTATTTCTTGTCTTGTTGCTACAGATAGGACTTCTGGTACTGTGAGACATAAAAGTGATGAGAGAGTCTTGTTCCTGATCTTAGGGGAAAAACTCTGTTTTTTATCATTAAGTATAATATTAGCTGTGGGCTTTTCATATATGGCCTATTTTATGTTGACCTATGTTTCCTCTAACTACTTCATGAGCTTTTTTTTTATCATGAATGGATTTTGTATTCTGTCAAATGCCTTTTCTGCACCAATTGAAATGATCCTATGGTTTTTATCCTTTCTCTTATTGATGTGATGTATCATGTTTATTGATTTGCACATATTGAACCACGCTTGCGTTCCAGGAATAAGTCCCATCGTGGTGAATGATTTTTTTTTTTTTGAATATACTGTTGTATGTGGTTTGCTAATATCTTGTTGAGGATTTTTGCATCTAGGTTCATCAGAAATATTGGCCTCTATCTTTTTTTGTGGTGTCTTTATCTGGTTTTGGTATTTGGGAAATGCTGGCCCCGTAGAATGAATTTGGAATCTTTCCTTGCTTTTCAATCTTTTTGGTAAAATTTAAGAAGAATAGGTATTATGTATTTAATATAAATTGAGAAGAATAGGTATTAACTCTTCTTTGAATGTTTGGGTAGAATTTGGGTAGAATTCACCTGTCTGGCTGTCTGGTCCTGGACTTTTGTTTGTTGGGAGTTTTTTGATTACTGATTCAGTTTCATTGCTGGTAATCGATATGTTCAAATTTTCTATTTCTTCCTGATTCAGTTTTGGGAAGTTATAGGTTTCTAGGAATTTATCCATTTTTTCTATGTTGTCCAACTTGTGAGCATGTAATTTTTCATAATCTCTTATGATTGTATTTCTTTGTTGTCAGTTGTTATTTTTTCCTCTTTCATTTCTGATTTTGAGTCTTTAAAAAAATTTTTTTTTGAGTCTGGCTAAAGGTTTATTGATTTATGATCTTTTCAAAGAACTAGCTTCTGGTTTCACTGATTTTTTTTTTAATTTTTGGTCTCTATTTCATTTATTTTTTGCTCTAATCTTTATTATTTCCTTCCTTATAGTGGTTTTTGATTTTGATTCTTCTTTTTTTCAACTCTTTTAGGGGTAAAGGTGTTGTTTACTTGAGATTTTTCTTAGGTAGGCCTGAATTGCTATAAACTTCCCTCTTAGAACAAAGAGGGAAGCCTTCCAAAGGTTTTGGAGCACTGTGTTTTCACTTTTATTTGTGTCAGTGTATTTTTTTATTTCCTCTTTGATTTCCTGGTTGACTCATTCATCATTTACTAGCATGTTTTTTATTTTTACTTTTTTAAAGATTTTATTTATTTATTTATTTTTTAAAGATTTTATTTATTTATTCTTGAGAGACAGAGGGAGAGAGAGAGAGAGAAGCAGAGGGAGAAGCAGGCTCCCAAGGAGCAGGGAGCCTGATGCGGGACTCGATCCCAGGACCCTGGGATCATGACCTGAGCCGAAGGCAGACGCTTAACCATCTGAGCCACCCAGGCGCCCTTACTGGCATGTTTTTTAATCTCTATCTGTGTTTTTTTTCCACATTTTTTTCTTGTGGTTGATTTCTAGTTTCATAGTGTTGTGGTCAGAAAAGATGCATGGTGTGACTCAATTTTTTAAAAATTTGTCGAGACTTGCTTTGGGGTCTAGTATGTGATCTCTTCTGGAGAATGTTCCATGTGAACTTGAAAAGAATATGTATTTTGCTGTTTTAGGATGGAGTGTTCTGAATATATCTATTTGATCCTTCTGGTCCAATGTGTCATTCAAAGGCACCGTTTCCTTGTTGATTTTCTGTCTGAATCATTTTTCCATTGATGTAAGTGGGGTGTTAATATCCCCTACTATTATTGCTATCATTACTTCCTTTATGTTTGTTAACAGGTGCTTTATGTGTTTGGGTCCTCCCATGTTGGGTGCATAAATATTTACAATTGTTATATCTTCTTGTTGGATTGTTCTCTTTATGATGATATAGTGTCCTTCTTCATCTCCTGTTACAATCTTTGTTTTAAAGTCTATTTTGTCTGGGGGTACCTGGGTGGCTCGGTTAAGCATCTGCCTTCAGCTCAGGTCATGATCTCAGGGTCCTGGGATCGAGCCCCACATGGGGCTCCCTGCTCAGTGGGAAGTCTGTTTCCCCTCTCCCTCTGCTCCCCCATGCTTGCTCTCTTTCTCTCTCTGTCTCTCAAATAAATAAATAAAATCTTTAAAAGAAATAAAGTCTATTTTGTCTGATATAAGTATTCTACCTTAGTTTTTCTCTTCACTTCCATTTGTGTGGCAAATACTTTTCCATCCCTTCACTTTCAATATATATGTGTCTTTATGTCTGAAATGAGTCTGTTAGAGGCAGCATATGGATGGGTTTTTTTTGGTATTCATTCTGTCACCCTGTGTCCTTCAATTGGAGTGTTTAGTCCATTTATATTCAAAGTAATGTTTGAAAGTTATGTACTTATTGCCATTTTGTTACTTGTTTTATGTTTGTTTTTGTAGTTCTTCTGTGTTCCTTTCTTTGCTCTCTTCTCTGACAATTTGCTTTGCTTTCTTGAGTGATATACTTGGGTTCCTTTCTCTGTATTTTTTTTGATTAACTATTACTGGCTTTTGATTCGTGGTTACCGTTCTGTTTGTATGTAATGTCCACTGCAAATAGCAATCTCTATTAAGTTTATGGTTGCTTAAGTTTGAACCCATTCTTTACTCCTTTCCTCCCCATTTTTTTAGGTATATAGTCTCATCCCTTTATTTTGTGAATTCCTTTACTGATTTTTATAGATATACCTTACTGCTTTTATGTTTCCTACTTGTCTTGCTCCTACGTATGGTCTTTCCTTTCCACTCAAAGAGCCCTCTTTAACATTTCTTGTAGGGCTAGTTTAGTGGACATGAATTCCTTCAGCTTTTGTTTGGGAAAATGTTTCTCTCTCCTTCTATTCTGAATGATAGACTTGCTGGATAAAATATTCTTGGCTGCAGATTTTTTTTTTTTCCTTCAGCCCTTTGAATATATCATGCCACTCCCTTCTGGCCAAGTTTTTGTTAAAAATCTACTGAGAGCCTTATGGGGTGTCCCATGTACGTGACTGTTTTCCTTTTTCTTGTTGTTTTTAAAATTCTCTCTTTATCACTACTTTTTGCCATTTTAAATGCTATGTGTCTTGGTGTGGACCACCTTGGGTGATTTTGTTGAGGTATTTCTATGCCTCCTGGATCTGGATTTCTCTTTCTTTCCTCAGATTTGGGAAGCCTTCAGCTATTATTTATTTAAATAAATTTTCTGCACCCTTTCCTCTCTTTTCTCCTTCTGGCATCCCTATAATGCAAATGTTTTTATGCTTGAAGGTGTTGCTAAGTTCTCTGAGTCTCTCTCTCTCTCTCTTTTTTTTCCCCCTTTCCTGTTCACCTTGCTTGCTTTCCATTACTCTGTCATCCTGGTCCCTAATCTGTTCTTCTGCTTCCTCTAGTCTACCATTTAATCCATCTACTGTATTTCAGATTTCAGTTATTGAGGTCTTCATCTCTGATTGGTTCTTTTTTATGTGTTCTGTCTCCTTGTTGCCAGTCTCAATGATGTCCTCTGCTCTTTTCTCAAGTCCAGTGAGTATCTTCATGACCATTACTTTAAATTTTTTTAGCAGACATATTACTTTTCACCATTTTGTTTAGATCTCTGCTGTGATTTGGTCTTGGTCTTTCATTTGGGACATATTCCTCTGTCTCCTCATTTTGTCTAACTCTCTCTGTATCTGTTTCTATGTATTAGGGAAGTTAGTTACATCTCCTGCTCTTGGAAGTAGCAGCCCAGCGGTCCTGTAGCACCCTGCAGTGCAGTGTCCCCTCTTCGCCAGACCCTGGTCTTTTCAAGGTGTCTTCTATGTTTGTTGTCTGTGTATCTTTTATAGGTTTTGTGATTTTGGTTACCACTAGGTTCATATATAATATTCTAAGTAAATAGCACTCTATATTAACTCAGTCATTTAAGTTCAAACACATTCTAAAAAGAAAGCAGGGGTGACTTTTTTCTTTCTTTTTTACTCCATCTTCCACATTTAATGTATCTCCTGTCCTGTTGTATATTTTTTTTTCATAATTTTCTTATATCTTATGGCCATTTCTTTTCTACTTAAAACAGTCCCTTTAACATTTCTTATAATGCTTGTTTAGTGGTGATCAACTCCTTTATCTTTTTTTTTGTCTGGGAAGTTTTTTATCTCTTCAAATCTGAATGATAACTTTGGTGGGTAGAGTATTCTTAGTTGTAGATTATTTTTTTCTTTCAGCACTTTGAATATATCATGCCACTCCCTTCTGGCTTGCAAGGTTCTTACTGGGGGAAAAAAACAAACAAACAGCTGATAGCCTTATTGGTTTTCACTTGTAGATAATGTTTTGCTTCTGCCTAGCTGCTTTTTACAATTATCTCTTATCTTTAGCCTTTGGCATTTTAATTATTATGTGCTGTGGTGTGGACCTCTTTGGGTTCTTCTTGTTTGGAACTCTTGGTGCTTCTTAGAGCTGGATGTTTATTTCCTTCCCTAGATTAGGGAGGTTTTTAGCAACTATTTCTTTAAGCTTTCCACCTTTTTCTCTCATCTTCTTCTGGGATCCCAATAATGTGAGTGTATATTTGCTTGATGTTGTCCAAGAGACCCCTTAAGCTATCCTCATTTTTTTAAAATTTGAATTGCTTTTTGCTGTTTTGCTTGCGTGCTTTTTATTATCCTTGCTTACAGATTGCTGATAGATTCTTCTGCAACTGCGAATCTGTTGATTCCCTCTAGTGTGTGCTTTTTAAAATTTATTTCCCTTCTTACAGTCTTCAACTGAGATCGGTTCTTTTTTATATTTTCTATCTCTTTATTGAAGGTCTCACTGAGTTCTTCTGCTCTTCTCCAGCCCAGTGAGTGTCTCTGTTTCATTTAGTTCCTTTTCAGAAACTTTTTTTCTTGTTCTTTCTTTTGGAGCACATTTCTCTGTCTCCCCATTTTGCTTGACTTCCTATGTTTGTTTCTATGGATTAGGCAGAACAGCTACTTCTAAGCCTGAAGTAATGGTCTTGTGTATGGCTGTCTCGTATGCAGAGTGTGCGTGCTTGATGACTTTTCCTGGCTGGCTGGAGCTGTGGCTGGCATGGGCTGGGGATCTTGGGGCTTTCCAGTAGCGGGAACCCTGTGAGGGTAGCTAAAGCTGAGAGGATGCAGGCTGTGGTGTCCCAGTGTTCTAGGCACTGAGGGTACCCTTCCAGGACAGCTGAAGCTGAGATGGGTACAAGCCACTTGTCCCAGGGTACTCGGTGCATGGGGTGCCTTGGCAGTGTGGCTGGATCCGGGGCAGTGTATAGGCTGGGAGCCTCTGAGCTCTGTGCAGAGAATATACCTGGCAGGTACCATCTAAGGTGGGGGCAAGATGCAGGCATCTGGGGCTCTACACATAGAGGTTCACCTTGGCAAGATAACTGAAGCTGAAGTAGATGTAAACTGGGGTGTTCTGGGAACTCTCCACACAGGGGGCCCCCAAAAAGGCTGCTAGAACTAAGGCAGGGCCCCATAGAGGCTGCTAGAACTGGGAGGTCCTAGGGTGCTCTAGGGAGGGGGTGGGGGCCTGGCAAGACAGCTAAAAGCTAAAATGGGTATGGGATGGAATGGCCACTGAGCTCTCTTAGCAAAATACCCACTGGCAGGACACTTGAAACTGAAGGGGTTGTAAGCAAGGGTGTCCAAGCACTCTCCATACAGAAGGCGACCTGGTGGGACAGTTGAAGCTGAATCGGGTACAAGCGGGTTGTCCTAAGGTGTTCAGGGCAGGGAGTGCCCTGGACAGGCTGTTGGAGCCAAGACTGGTGCAGGCGGGAGTGTTCTGGTGTATTCCATGCAGGGGTGCCCTAGCAGGGTGGCTGAAACCATGCCCATGACTTTTTCCTTCTCCCTTTTACCTTATAATTTCTGAAATACTTTCCTGTGAATCCTTTTTTACTATTTGTCTTCCATGGATGTATATAAGTATTTTCACTAAAATATACTAAGGTGCTTGTTAAAAATACAGATTCTTGGGCTACCTCAAAAGAACTGTGGGTGATGCTGGAAATATGTTTTCACCATATTTCCCAGATACATATTATCATATTGATGTTTGAAAAACACTGGTCTAGAACATGTGCCCTGAGAGCCTGTCCAATAATTTTTATGAAATTTGTGCCAGCCTTTAGGGTTATTTAGGGATGCCTTGTTTTCTTTTTCTTTCTTTTTGGTTTGTTTTTTATTATTTTTGCGTGAGGTTGAGATTAATCTGTCTGGCTTTGCTAATAGGCATGTGGATGGATTTGGGTTTTGCCCCATAGACTCCCCCTGGGTGAAAAACACAGCTGTAATAGGTAAACATTACTGTTTTATCAATTTATGGGCCTTGTGAGTTGGAAAGGAGAAGTATGGAACACAGAGAGAAACTCTAAATAGGGCTCTCAGAAAAAACAACAACAACAACAAAAAAACAGTGCGGTGGTTGTTCTGTGTTACGTGCATTACACATTTAGGGGCTATTACTGAGAATCTAAGCGGTTGATCTGCAAGCATAATGTGATCAAGTTGGATGATCAATAATACATTCAGGTCAAATGTATAATTGATTCCTTTTGTCATAGTCAAGTAGCTGGGTAGTGATTTATTTCAATTGCAAGATGGAACAGTGGTGTGGATGCAACATTCTCACCATCCCCCACACTAATGATCCTGAGTATTGGTCTACGTGCCTCTCCAAAAACTGTAATTACTACACAAAAATAACTTTCCAGGGTCAAAGAAGACCATTCTTGGATCAAGGATATGAAAATCACAGAACTTAAAGGATGGATCCTGAAAACCTGTGGTTCAGTTCTATTTGCAGGAGAAATGGAATTATTGGATGTGTTCTAGTCACATAATATTTTTTTAAAGTCATTTTATCAGTTCTGCCTGGTAAAGTTAACTGGATTATTTCTAGTTTTTATTCAAAAGGGGTTTTCAACTCACCATCCCTGGTGATGGGATGTCAACAAGACAAGGACAGTCGGATTAAGGAAATCTTTATGTTGCAGCCAATTTTAATTTGTGTTCCATTCACGGCGGTGAGGAACGGAGGGGTAGAGGAGTATGTTCACCAGGGTTTTGGAGAATTGAACTTGTTGCAATTGTATTGTTTTCTAAATTTATCTTCCTTAAGAATATAAAATATAACAGAGGAATCAGATACATAAACCTTAGACAAAGATTCATAATGTTGCTTTCCATACAAAATAATTCCCTCGCAGCACACAGCCTTATACAAGAATTGTCTTTTTGATTGTTTGTTTGCCTGGCTCAGAGTTTGACTAGGGGTGGCCCAAACAAGGAGTGTGTGGTGGTGGGTGGCGATTGTGAGGCACAGAGCACTGCTGCGGTTGGGGTTTGTGTGGGTATCTATGTTGGCTTTTCTGTTCACAGTGGATGGTCCAACAACATTATCCCTCCTGAAATCTTTAAACCGATTTGCTAGATTAGTTTTACATCAGATCCTAATACCATGATGTTGTGAAGGACACTTGGGTTATGAGTAAGTTTTACATTGTTTTAGTGATGTTCTCCCATAGTACCCCAGGGTATTTCCATTCCAGTATGATACATCAACTATATTCTTGGAGTCTTGTCTGGAATTAAACATCCACTAAGTTCAAAAGTAATTATTTTTTTTTTATTTCAACTCTATAAAGTATACAACAGGCACTCGGCAATTACAGCTGCAGGAAAAATACAGAGCAAATCAAAGCAGGTTAATTTTATGAAAAAAGTCTTTAATCTACATCAAAAGAGTGCAAGTGGTCAATGACCATTTGATGACGGTTGTTGCATTCTGACTAACAAAGGACTCTTTCATGTAGAACAAACTGTAAGAGGACAATCAACCATAGCTGTAAGAATACAAAAGAACTGACCAGTTGTAAAAACATCATACAATGAAATAAATTGGATAGATGATGCTTGAAGAAATGTCCCTTTCCTCGGAAAGCCCAAACCTCTGAGTCATGGTCAAGGTCCCAGAGCTCTATTAATTCAGGGGCAGATAAAGAGGAGGGCTAACACACTTCCAATGTTTATCTTGCCAGGTCTGTTGAAAACTTGCTTCATAAATGATTTGCATATACAAGAACTCAGAAAGCATCCTGTTTTGTTGAGGAGTGCACCAAGGTACGTGTTCATCATTGGTTTCATAACGAGGTGTGGTTAGCAGTCACTTTCCAATTTTTCTTTTGAGTTGGATCGTTGGTAATGGAGTCTATAAAATGAGACGTTAGAACTTGACTGCACTAAGTGTTTTTTTTTTTTTAAACTGAATCTGCACAGCTTAGCAAAACAGGAATACCTGTATACAGACTGATAGTATGTCATATATTAATTTGACCCGCACATACATTTATACATTTCACAGAAATGACGCTGTATCTCAGTAACAGATACACAGCTCTGGTACGTGTAACAGAAATAAGAGAACAACTTTATCATTTCTGTAGTTCATCAATATTATATAATAAAGGCTTATAAATTGTTAGCAGAAAGAACTGTAAAACGCAGCAAGCTAAGAAAGGACAACATTTTGAGGTGTATTTGTCTTTGTCATGCAGCATAACACCAAATTTGTTTTTTAATAGGATGCCATGAATTTAAGGCACTTGCAACAATGCCAGATAGCCAGGTCATGTTCTAAACTATGGAACAGATGAAACCGTACAGTTGACGTAATTTTCAATAATACTGACAATTATGACATTAATTCAAGTCTACTTGGACCTAAAAACATCATTCGGTACAAAGAAAATGAAATAATAATGCTGTGAAACACTAAAAAAAGTTATATGTACCACAAAATATCACACAAAAATATCTATTTACATAAATATTTGTGGTCCTATTGTGAAAGAAAATGTCATTATGGAGAATGCACGGATCACCTTCTACCGTATGAAATCAGTTCTAATATCCTTATTTTCAGTATGATAGCTGACTTCTTTAAAATTTCAGTTCACCATCAGTTCCGTCACATAGAAATGAAATGAAAAAAAAAATTCAATAGCTGAATTTATATATTACACATGTGTGATTCACATGCATATCCCATAATTTTAAGTAAAAAAAAGGTGACCTATAAAGTAATCAAAAGAAAGAAATTTGTTTTCAATGCCACATGGATCTGATTCATACGTGAATAACAAAGAAGATACAAACATAAAGATCGTTTATAGCAAATTTCAAGAAATCATTTTCTCTAATGTGTTCAATTTATCTCAAATATCATGATGTTCCTTTCCTTGGCAGTTTTCAGTTTTCCTGTGCATCAAGAGGCACAGAAAGCCCTTGTTTCTTATTTCTTATTAACAAGAACGTCAGTTAACAAATCAAACAAGTTGGCACTAACTTGTCCAGATGTTCTTTAGTGTAAGAAAAGAGAGGGGCATGAACAATTCAGAAATAAAGTGAGATGCGCTTTACAAAGCTGACCATGAATTTTAGCCCTAGTGTCTTCATTAAGACAAGATTTAAATCCTTAAATTTCAATGCTGACGATTAGAGGACTGTTTTCTGTTAGCAATTTTTGGAAGCTGTAGTTCACCTTTATTTGTTAGTGATTGCTTTAGACATCCTAATGCAATGCCACTGGTGAAATTTAACAAAGATGTGCTAACAAGTGGGAAAAATGGCCGACAGTCCCATTGAACCGGATGCTGCTCCTTCATTCCTCAGAGAACTTGTATACATTGCTGTCTTAGACTTGAACCACAGTAAGGGTTAAGCTCTGGGGCTATTGGGGCATTTGAAAAATTGCAGGAGCAGATTCTCAGAATCTCTCTCTTAATTAGTGACTAGATGAACTTAGTATTCTAGCAAACCTTTAGCGGGCCTAAACTGCTCTGTCTTTAAACAAAAACCACTGAACAGTGACCATGATGTTGAAATTGTATACTTTTAAAAGCCCAGTTAAAAGCAATGTGAAAATGCTGAAATAGCATTCATAGCTGGATTTTTAGGTTGATAGGTTTAATTTTATATTCTGATATCTGTAGAAGAATGTGGGTATCTTGGGGAATGAATTGATCTTGAGCAATTATTTGTAAGGGAGGGAAAACTCTAACACAAGAATTACAGTAACATCTTGGGATCAAACTTTCAATGTAACTTTATTCTGATTATATATAGTATGCCCTTAGTATTTTTATTCCCCAAATGGTTCATAGATTATGTTTTGACACCATATTCTAAAGTACTCTTGGTATGAAAAATTCAAACAGAAATCATAATATATGCCTTCTCGGATATGGTGTAATGACCTGTGTGGATATATTTTTTGCAGAAATGTTTACGTTTCATTGATTTAAAAAAAAAAAAGCAACTTTATACTGGAAAAAAGCAACCTTCAATTTAATATAAGAGTATGCATTTGTTTACTCAGGGAGAATGCTACTTGTCCAGGAAGAGCCTCCAGAACAGTCTGCTACCTAGGGACAGTTTAGTCAACTCGCCTGCCAACAAAGGACTCAGTTTAAATGCTGCTTCTTTACCCCTCATGAGAAAAGCAAGTAAGTTTGGTATTTTCCAGTACATTACAGGATTGCAATATTTCTGTCCTAGGTAGCTAAAATTTATGTTTGAGAAATAGGCGTCCTGTTTTCTTCTCGACCCCCTCCCTACTCTCACATGTGCAGGAACTCACAGTGGCTCATTCTCCACAAGGTCCTCAGCAGCGGGCTAGGTCTGGTCCCGTTCCCTGACCTCACAGAAGCAAGCTTTCTCATCTGCTGAATCTCAATGGTTTTGTGCTTTCCTCCTCTTCTTTCTGGTTCAGGCCTAAGACAAGAAGCCAGCTGAATGGGTTTCAATCACCTTTCCCCCTCAACCCTTGGCTATGTTGTGTAAGTGAAATCGGACGGGAGTTTGGTTGGTAAACGTAGTGAAGAATGCTTGAGTCTCTGGCTACACAGGTGATGAGTAGAATTTGTGTTGTCTGCTCAGACACGGACATTTACAGATGAAAGATATACATAGCACCTATATAGTTTCTTATTTTTATTTTTGGATGGATCTTAGTCCCTCTCCACCCCACCCCCCAAGGGTTTCTTTTTATAAAAGGGAATATTTTTAAGCCTCAGTCTGAGGGCATGTTAAGTAATAAATAAAAATCAATTGGCTGCTAGTCATTTATTTCCAGGACCATCTTGAAGCACAACGTTTTAAAAGATATGAAATGGTTTGTGAGTTGCTTTTTGTTTTTTTCCCCCACTCTGTCATGCCAATTTATCGAGAAAAGAAACAAAGATCATGCATGTTGTTGTTTTGTTTTTCAATCCTGTGAAAACGCATATATACCTGCTATGAGAGCTCTCAGCAGAACCTATAGCAGTTGTGCTTTTATCGTATCAATTTTTAAAATCTGTCGGAAAGGAAAGGTAACATTCAGTCTCGTCATCAGCACTGCTGGGAAATTAAATCATGAAACTTCTAGCACTGGTTTGCCATGACCTCTGTGACCAACGATGCGTGACCCTCTTCCGGCTTGCGCGAATGTATCTGAATGTAGCCTATGCCCTCACGGGAAAAGGAAAGGAAGCTCCCAGTTTTTGTACCACCGTCATCTATCGTACCCAATACTTAATTTTTTTTGATCTTCTTGATAATTCTAGCAAGGTGCAGACGCTTTTACTAGACTGAAGTGTTTCTGGCAGTCTTTCAAATTATAGAGCAAAGCAAGATCATTCCAACACTAGAAGACACCTCTTGACTGGTGTGAAAGGCTTTGCTTCAGGACCACCATGTCAACTGCTATTTTTAGGATCAAACAGAAAACATGTATAGAGCACTGTTGTCCTAATGCCACTGCAGTTACTGGAGCAGCATCGATCAAAGGCATCATGGTGACCCCGAGCACTAATCTTCTCTCCGTCCCTCAGGTTTGCTGGCAGCTGTGTCTCAGAAAAAGCTGACTTCAGCAAGGCAGAAGCAGGTAAGAGAAATACATTAGAAGTCTATGTCCCATCCTGAGTTGTCGTCAGGTGGCGGTTCGTCATTGTCCTCAGGGAAACTGTCAAAATTGCTTGTGTCTGTGGGTGATGCAACCTGCACACGAGAGGATGGACAGGGAAAGGATTTCTTCATTTGCGAGTCAAATTCCAAAGGGGAGTTTTACAAAGCGTTCTTTATTCAGGCCCTCATCGACAACTATTTTTTTTTTTTTTTTTTTGTCTACCAGGTTTTGTGCTTTGTATAGGGGGGAACAGCACTGAATAAAAACAGACATGGCTCTTATCCTCAAGAAGTTTCTACTCTAGCGGAGGGTACATTGTCGGATTCAAACAAACAAAGTTTGGTTACTGCTGTGAAGAAAAAAAGAGTGTAAGAGTGATGATGGAAAGCCTCTTTGAAAAAATATTATTTCAAAACTAAGAATCGATGAGTTCGATTTTTGCACGTGCAAAGGTCCTGAGGTGAGAAAGAGTGCTTCATGCTGTGATGTAACCAAAGAAGGCCAAGGTGGCTGCTCTATAAGAGAGGAGAGTAGTGGAAAGAGAAATAGGAAAAAGAGGCAGAAATCCTGTCGTGAAGAGCCTTGGAGGCCATCTTAAGGCTTTTGTGGTATTTCAAGTATAATAAAAAGCCATTCCTAAACTCAAGCAAAACTCTTGCAAATTTACTGGGTAAAGTCCAATCTGGAGAGCATCAGTAAAAGCGGTGAAAATCCATGCTTTAGTTTCCCTCATCTTCTAGAATATTTGCAACCACTGAGACACTAATATGGAATGAAATATATATGGGTATACCCATAAATATATCCCATTCAGTATTACTGTTACAGAAAAGGAAACTGCTGATAGATTTAGGTAAGTATCATTTCGGCTTACTATTTACACCTCCAAGTTTCTTACTCTAATTTATTCTAAAAACAGAACCTCAGGAATGCCATTAGCATCTGTAATGGGAGGTATGGTAATGGGATTTGTGTTTTGTCTGGAATAAACACAAACGTCGTCACAGAAATAAATCTTAGCAGTAGGGAAAATGGTTCTGTCTCAAGAGCAGTCTTGAGTTAGTCCCAGAAAAATGAAGTATGTATCTGAATGGCTCAGGACAGCGCAGCAGCCCCCTCTTTCTTTGTAAAGATGCAGCACATTTCATCGGACAGATGCAGTGTCAGATACAAATACGTAAAGGTGCCACACACTTGGTCACCATCACCGGGCTGCTATTTAACAAAACGCCTGATGTGTTCAGAAAAGACAGTTCAGGAAAGAGAATCCTTTCCTTTTAGAGCCTCACGAAAGGATAAATGAACACGGTATTGCCTGGGAGTACTTCGAAGTGATACGGAGGCATAAATGGAAACACTATTGGCCAGGAATTGGTGGCTGTTGAAAATGGCCGTTGGACTGTTGACCAAACCCAACCAGAAACCAGAGAGCACAGGAATGCTCTGAGTGGCTCTTACAGGTTAGGCTCCTGCGGACAGAGCAAGGTGGGGCATAAACCGGGATCATAAAGACAAAATAACAGCCCACTGCCCTAACTCACCCAAGTATACTCTTGTATACACTAAACTGGCCATAATTCATCAAGAAGCCTAATTCATTAAAGTTGTTCATGCATTCTCGGGCAGTGATGTATGAAGTTTATATATTCTGAAAAAAAAAAAAACTGGTTGCTGGACACCCATTATGCTCTTTTGTCTACATCAGTGGATATTTAACACTTACTGTACTAAAAGTCCATTTTTATTCACAAATAAAGGAAAGTAGAATGAATAGTTTAAAAAGGTAATGGTAAAATACACATAAAGCAACCATCCCCTAAGTGACCTGTGTTTAAGCTTGGGTTTTCAATGCCATTATTCTAAGGTGGTACTTCTCCTGTAGTTTATTTAAGCCGATCAGAGGATAAAACTTTTAACAACTGACCTAAGCACCATACGTGTGTCACAGAAATATAAGCTGGATGGTCTACTTACACTTGGTATTATAGGAGGTGTCAAGGTGCCTTTTCTTAAGCCTTCCCAATTAAAGCCCTCAAACCATCTAGGAAAGAAAAAAAAAAAACGGTAGCTAGTTAAAGGCATTTTACTTCAGCTAAAACCTCATTGCAACATATGTGATAGAAAGCAGCTAGGCAAACATTTTCAATGTGAAAGAATGTATTCTATTTAATTGCAAATTTTTAGGGCCAGGTTTATTTAAAAGATGCATTCCATAAAAGCAGTTAATTGTTGAAATATTTAGCACCAACTAGAAAATAATTCCTTTTCTAGCAATTTCAGGCAGACTGTATGACCTTGTTCCTACACTATCATTATAACTTAATAAATGTCATGATATGCTTGGCCCTGAGCCTTACAGGACGTTTTATTTTAAGGCTATAGAACCAGGGCATCAAAAGTCAGGACAGAAAATTATCCTTTCAGCTTTGCACTGATTCTGTGGGCAGCCTCAGTTAATTAACCTTTCCACATCACTGTATTAGGTCTAACTCTGACTTGGCACTTTTTTGTGTGTGTTCATAGAAGAAAAAAAAAAACATTAAATATGCAATACTAGGGTCATAGCAATTCCTAATAAAATGTCAACACATTTAATTAAAATAGACTGAAGGTATTTTGTGTAGTTTTTCCTGTGAAAATGAGGACCAGATAACACTAAGGTTTTTGGTTTTGTCCTTAAAGTAGCAAATGCTTACACCAAATTCTTAGCAGGTGTTTCAGATATTTACAGATATTTTGATGAATAAGTTCTTCTGGTAGGGATATGAATTTCTTGTGAGTGTTACCAAAATAGACTAATAAAAACCTGTTGGGTCTTAGTTTAGCATTTAAAAATCCAATTAACTAGATAAAGTTTAGTATTTAAGATGTCGCTGTGGTTTAAAGAAAGCCACTGTACTCTGTACTTTTTCTCTCTGTTTTATCATCTAGTTAAGGAAGTGGTGGGAAAATATATTCCAGTTTTAGTCTGGGAAATGAGGCATGATATGGTAGAGGACTTTGGTTTTTGATACCCTGGTAGAGAACAGAATCCCAGAATTAAAAGTACACATTTCCTCTTTGTGCCAGAGAGGAAAAATGCCCACTAGTGGGAGTTGGAAGAAACCGAATTCAGTGAATCAGTCGCTTAGTATGGCTCAGGGGTCGTGTGTATTTGTGTGATGTTTCCAAGACACCCCAGCACCAGGGCCTCAGATCAGAAGGCTAACTGGTCTCACGTCCCCTTGGATGTTTCTGTAGGCTAACTACCCATCACCCAGCCTGGGGAGGTACCTGTCCTGCTTTCTGGACCCTCCACCGATAGGGACAAGGAAAGAACACTTACTTGTGCTTCTGAATGTCTTTCACGCCATTTTTCAAATTCCCCAATCTTTCTGATGGGTTATCCCTGGAACGAAAATAAGAACTTTAAGGAATCGAATCACTTTGGCATTATGATCCTTTCAAAAGCCATGGGGCTGAAATGCTTACCTGCATAGTTTTTTAATTAAATTAGCAGCATTTTTGGCGATCTTCTTTGGAAATTCTATCATGTCAATCCCCCTCAGTATGATGTTATAGGTTTTCATAGGATCTGGGCCTGAGAAAGGTGGGCTGTGAGAAGGAGACGTGAAAAGAGAATCACTTTGGTTTTCTAAATAAGAAATCTTAAATTGTTACAAGTCCACAAATTATATCAGTTCTTATCTAGGGACATATATGAGTAGTGGTAAGGGAATGATGCTGCATCAATAGCAAAACAGCATGGAAACCTTTTCAAGGAGATCGCTTAGCAAAACCATACATGGGTCAAGTCTGTCTTTTTCGTGCAGGTGCTGAACCCCTCTTGCTGTCCTTGGCCATTCAAGATGCTTCTTCCACTTTCTAGCTCTTTCCCTGCCCTTGATTACCCCGAGCCGAAGTGCAACATCACTAGAACATACAAGGACGTCTGTGATAGGACGCCATCTCCTTCCAACACCACCCTGGCTCAATCGGATCAGCACGCCATTTCTGGTCACGGAACTGATCCCATGACCTCTATCAACCAACATAAAGTTTAAATTCAAGTATTAGACTAGATCGTTGCAATGTGTTTTTTTAAGATTTTATTTTTTTAATGTAATCTCTGCACCCAACGTGGGGCTTGAACTCACAACCCTGAGGTCACGAGTCGCATGCTCCACCAACTGAGCCAGCCAGGCGCCCCTTGAATTTAAGCTTTAGAGTGGCCTGCTATGCTCTCTCACACACCCTTTCTGCCACTTGCTATGCTTTTTCTCTGCCTTCCTTCCGGACTCAGTGTTGTTCCCGAGTCGGGAGAATGCCCAGCACAGAGCGCGTGATCAGTGAACATCTGCTGAACGAGTCCTTCTGCAGAAGAGTGCCCCTCCTCCCCTCCCCTCCCTGCTCATCAGTCCTCAGTAGATGACCTGACACGAGGCCTCCTTATTAGGAGGCCCCCACGGGCCAGATCCATCCTCGGAGGGTAGCTTTGTGCCAGGCTCAGGGAACACAGAGATGATAAAGACCCCTCCTCCCATCAAAGTGAGACACCTGGACAGATCATTTCTTGGGAGACTATTCTCCTAATACTGGGTTCATGTCTCTCGCGATTATTATTTTTGCCCCCCACTTTCACTAAAAGCAGTTCAAATTATTTCCTTTCAACGAGCAGGCTCCAGACAAGGACCCCAGCACAACTCCTCCTGCCGATGTTAGTAGGAGAGCGGCTACAGCGTGTGTGGAGTGCGTCCTCTCTGCTCCACCCATTCTTCTCAGGGCTTTCTCTGTTCACTGAAGCCTCACCAAGGACCCGAGGCTAAAAGTCCTCGGTCTTCCTGTCATTTTCAGGGCAGCTACTACTTTCTCTGAAGCAATCTTTTCCACCGCATCTTAACTGCTCTAAGTTCTCAGCTTCCTAGATGTGAGTTACTGGAGTGAGCTTCCAAGCAGCTAGCCTGTCCCTCTTCTGGCTTGCCCCACACGTTACTCCTGGCTCATTATTCCTAAATACTACCACATAGGTTACCCCCTTCCAGAAAATACTCAATGACCGCCTCTGGATGGAGTGCAAACATTCAAGTGTAGCAGTCGTGATCCTCACGAGATGACGCTTATCGATCTCCCAGTATTACTAATTTTCTACTGAAGTAGAGCTGACACACAATGTTAGTTTCAGGTGTAGGATACAGTGATTCTGCCAGTCTGTGTGTTCTGCTCTGCTCCCCGGAAGTGTCGCTACCGTCTGTCCCCACATAGCACCATACCGTAGACTGTATTCCTTGTGCTGTGCCTTTCATCCCGGGACTTCCTCATTCCATGGCTGGAAGCCTGTACCTCCCACTCCCCTTTTGCCCATTCCCCTTTTGCCCATCCCCCCCCCCACCCACCCCCGGCAACCATCAGTTTGTTCTCTGTATTTATGGGTCTGTTTCTGTTCTTTTAGTTTTTCTTTTTTTAGATTCCACGTATAAGTGAAATCCTATGGTGTTTGTCTTTCTCTGTCTGCCCTATTTCACATAGCATGATACCCACTAGGTCCAGCCATACTGTTGCAAATGGCAAGATCTCATTCTTTCGTTATGGCTGAGCAGTAGTCCTCTGTGTGTTTATCTATCTCATCTTCTTTATCCATTTATCTACTGACGGACACTTAGATTACCTTCCTTACTTGGCTAATGTAAGTAATGCTGCAATAAACATAGGGGTGCCTATATATTTTTGAATTAGTATTTTCCTTTTCTTTGGGAAATACCCAGTGTGGAAGTGAATTGCTTGGTAGCTCTGTTTTTAGTTTTTTGAGGACCCTCCATACTGTTTCCCACAGTGGCTGCACCAGCTTGCATTCCCACCAACGGTGCATGAAGGGTTCCTTTCTCCCTCCATCCTCACCATCATCTGCTATTTACCATTCTAACAAGTATGAGGTGATATCTCATTGTGGCTTTGGTTTGCATTTCCCTGATGATGAGTGATACTGAGCATCTTTCTCATGTGTCTGTTGGCCACCTGGATGTCTTTTTTTTGGTAAAGTTACTCTTTAGGTCCTATTTAGGTCCTCTGTTCATTTTTAAATTGAACTGTTTCTTTAGTGTTGAGTTGTATGAGTTCCTTGTATATTTTGGAATATTAACTCATTATTGGACATATTATTTGCAAACATCTTCTCCCATTCACTAGGTTGCCTTGGTGTTTTGTTGTTTCCTTTGCTGTGCAAACCCTTTTAATTTTGGTGTAGTTTATTTTTGCCTTTGTTTCCCTTACATTAAAAGACATATCTAGAAAAATGTTACTAACATCGATGTGAAAAAGATTGTTGGGGTGCCTGGGAGGCTCGGTTGAGCATCTGCCTGTGGTTCAGGTCATGACTGGGGGGTCGTGGGATGGAGCCCTATATCGAGCTCCCTGTTTCTCCTTCTCTCTCTGCCCCCACTCATTCTCTCTCTCTCTCCCCCAAATCTTAAAAAAAAAAAAAAATTATTGCCTATGTTATTTCTTCTAGGAGTTTTATGGTTTCAGGTCTTGCATTTAGGTCTTTTATCCATCTTGGGATTATTTTTGTGTATGGTGTAAGGAAGGGGTCTAGTTTCATTCTTTTCTATACAGCTGTCCAGTTTTCCCAACTACTGGTTGAAGAGACTGTTTTTTCCCTATTGTATATTCTTGCCTCCTTTGTTGGGGATAATTGACCATATAAGAAAATGATTATTTCTGGGCTCTCTATTCTGTTCCAAAGATCTCGGTGTGTATTTTTGTGCCTGTACCATAGTGTTTTGATTACTGTAGTTTTGTAGTATATCTTGAAATCTGGGATTGTGATGCCTCCAGCTCTTTTCTTCTTTCTTAAGATTGCTTTGGCTATTCAAGGTCTTTTGTGGTTCCATACAGCGTTCAGTATTATTTGTTCTAGTTCTGTGAAAAATGCTATTGGCATTTTGAGAGGAATTGCACTGAATCCATAGAGTGCTTTGGGTAGTATGGACATTTTAATAATATTAATTCTTACAATCCATGAACATAGCATATCTTTCCATTTATTCCAATTTCTTTCATCACTATTTTATAGTTTTTAGAGAACAGGTCTTTCACCTCCTTGGTTACATTTATTTTTAGTTATTGTATTCTTTTTGGTGCAATTGTAAATAGAATCGGCTTTCTTAATTTCTCTTGCTGCTACTTTGTTGTTAGTGTATAGAAATACAACAGATTTCTGTATATTAATTTTGTACCCTGCAACTTTACTGAATTCATTTATTACTTCTAACAGATTTTTGATCGCGTCTTTATGGTTTTCTATGTATAGTATTAGGTCATCAGCAAGTAGTGACAGTTTAACTTCTTCCTTACCAGTTTGGATACCTTTTATTTCTTTTCCTTGTCTGATTGCTTCAGCTATGACTTCGATTACTATGTTGAATAAGAGTGGTCACAGTGGACATCCTTGTATTGTTTCTGGATCTTAGAGGAAAATCTTGGTTTTGGGTTTTCCTATAGGGCCTATATTAGGTTAAAGCATCTTCTATCTAAACCCACTTTGCTGACGGTATTGTCAACAGATATTGAATTCTGTCAAAAGCTTTTTATGCATCTATTGAGATGATATGGGTTTCGCCCTTTCTCTTGTTCATGTGATTTATAATGTTGATTGATTTGAAAATACTGAACCACTCTTGCAACCCTGGAATAAATCCCACCTAACTGTAGTGAATGATCCTTTTTATGGATTGTCGAATGTGGTTTGCTAACAAACATTTTGTTGAGAATTTTTGCATCCATGTTCTTCAGGGATATTGGCCTGTAGTTCTTTTTCTGTAGTGTCTTTGGTTTTGGTATCCGTGCAGTGCTGGTCTCATAGAATGCACTTGGAAGCTCTCCTTCCTCTATTCTTTTGTAATAGTTTGGGGAGACTAGCTCTTAACTCTTCTTTAAATGTTGGGTAGAATTCACCTGTGAAGCTTTCTGGTCCTACCCTTTTGTTTGTTGGGGTTTTTGGATTACTGCTTTAATTTTGTTCCTCGTTATAGGTTTGTTCAGATTTTCTATTTCTTCCTGATTGTATATTTCTAGAAATGTATCCATTTCTTTATATGCCAGCAAAGTGGACAATCTACAACGTTTGTATTTTGTTGGTGTCAGTTGTTACTTCCTTTTCATCTCTGATTTTAATTATTTGGATATTGGATCCTCTTTTTTTCTTCATGAGTCTTGCTAGAGGTTTATTTTTTCAACAAAACAACTCTTTCGTTGATCTTGTGTATTATTATTTTTTTGGTCTCGCATTTATTTTCTCTCTGATTTTTATTATTTCCTTCCTTCTAACTTTGGCCTTTGTTGTTATTCTAGTTTTGTTAGGTGTAAGGTTAGATTGAGATTTTTCTTGTTTCTTGAAGTAGGCCTGTGCCTCTAAAAATTTCCTTCTTAGAACTGATTTTGCAGTTTCCCAAAGATTTTGGATTGTTGCATTTTCATTTGTCTCCATGATTTTTTTTTCCAGTTTTATTCTTGTAATTGATTCGTAGTTTCATACCATTGTGGTTGGAAAACACGCTTGATAGGATTGCAGTCTTAAATGTATTGAGCCCTGTTTTGTGGCCTAAGTTTTGCTCTATCCTGGGGAATAGTTCATGTGCATGGGAAAAGAATGTATTCTGCTGCTTTGGGATGGAATGGTCTGTATATCCATCTAATCTAACGTGTCTTTCAAAGACACGGTTTCATATTGATTTTTCTGCCTGGATGATCTGTCCATTGATGTAAGTGGGGTGTTAATGTCCCCTACTATTACTGTATGACTGTCCATTTCTCCCTTCATGTCTGTTCATACCTGCTTGCTATATTTAGATGCTCTCATGTTGGGTGGATCAATATTTACAACTGTTAGATCCTCTTGTTGGATTGATCCTTTTATCATTATGCAGTGCTTGTTTGTCTTCGTTACAGTTTTTTTTTTAGTCTATTTTATCTGATATAAGTATTCTTCCTGCAGCATTCATTTATTTATTTGCTTTGCCTTCCTTTTGCATGGAATATCTTTTTCCATTTTTTAAATTTTCAGTCTGTATGTGTCTTTAAGTCTGAAGTTTGCCTCTTGTAAGCAGCATGCAGATAGGTCTTTTTTCTTTTTTATCCACTCCATCATTCTGTGTCTTTGATTGGAGCATTTAGACCATTTACAGTTAAAGTTACTATTGATAGGTGTGTACTTATTGCCATTTTGTTAATTGTTTTCTGGTTGTTTCTGTGGCTCTCAGTTTCTTTTTCTCTTGTTCTCTTGTGATTGATGAGTTTCTGTAATGTTTGGTCTTTTTGTCTTTATTTTTTTGTGTATCTTTTATAGTTTTGAGGTTTGTGGTTACCACGAGCTTCATATATAATATACTACTTATAGGCTATATTAAGTTGAGGGTGTCTTAAGTTCAAACACACTCTAAAAGAACTTGATTTTTTACCCCCTTCCTGCCACTTTGTGTATATGTTGTCATATTTTATATTTTTTCGATATTTTACTACTTTTGTCTCTTAATCTTCATACTAGCCTTATAAGTCATTGCTCTATTACCTTTACTGTATGTTTGCTTTTACTAATGCTTTTTTTCTTTCATAATTTTCTTCTAATTATGGTCTTTTCAACTTAAAGAATTCCCTTTAACATGTTTTTTTTTCTTTTACTAGTAAGGCCAGTTTAATAGTGATGAACTCCATTATTTTGATGGTCTGGGAAACTCACTCACTCCTGCAAATCTGAATGATAAACCTGATGGGTAGTGTATTCTTGGGTGTAGGTTTTTTCCTTTTGGCACTTTGGATGTATCATGCTGCTCCTTTGTGATTGCAAAGTTTCTGCTGAAAAATCAGCTTATATAGCCTTATGGGGTTTCCCTCGTACATAACTAGGAGCTTTTCTCTGGCTTTTGAAATGTTCTCTTTCTCTTTAATCTTTGACATTTTAAATAGTACGAGTCATGGGTTTATCTTGTTTGGAACTTTTTGGGTTTCCTAAATCTGGATGTCTACTTCCTTTTCTAGGTTAGGGAAGTTTTGAGTTATTATTTCTGCAAATATGTTGTCTGCCTTTTTTCCCCTCTCTCTTCTCCTCCTGAGACCTAGATAATGGGAAGATTGTTTGATATTTTCCAAGAGATCTTTTTTTTTTTTCTTGTTCACCTGGGGTACTTTCCATATCTCTGTCTTCTAGATCTCTGATCCATTCTTCTGTCTGTTCTAATTCCCTACTGATTCCCTTCAGTGTATTTTTGATTTCCATTATACTATTCTTCAACTCTGACTCGTTTTTTTTGTATTTTTCTCTCTCTTTGTTCAAGTTCTCACAAAGTTGACCCATGCTTACCTCCATTTCATTTCATTTTTTTTTAAGTTTTGTGTTGTTCTTTCATTTGGAGCATATTCCTCTCTCTCCTCATCTTGCTTGACTTGCTTTGTTTCTATAAATTAAGCAGAACAGCTACTTCTCCTCCACTTGAAGGCATGCTCTTGTGTATGGTCAGCCCTGTGTAGATTATGTGGCCTGGTGACTGTGGCTGGCTATACAGAGCTGTAGCTGTCCTGGGCTTGGGGGCATGGACCGTTTGGTGTGGGGCCATCCTGGTAGGATGGCCAGAGCAAAGTGGGCATGGGCGGGGGCAGTCCCAGGGATCTCCGCAGAGATGCCTGGCAGGACAGCTGAAGCTGAGGTGGGCATGAGGTGGGGTGGTCCTGGGGTTCTGCAGGAAGGGGGCTCCTTGGCAGGACAGCTAGAGTCAAGGTGGGGAGGGGACAAGGGTTATTCTGGCAAGTCATCTAGAACCAAAGCAGAGCATGCCCAGAGTGTTCTGGGGTGCTGTGCACCTGTTTTACTTTGGTGAGACGGCTGGAGCCATCATACCCTGGTGTGTGCCATGCTGGGGCCACACTGGTGGGACACCTGCTGAGCCAGGGGCCTGGGCTCACTGCGGTGGCAAGCCAGCTAGGGTGCCCGGGCTCTGCTCCCCTCTGCACTATCAAGTTGGAGGGGAAACAAACATAAGTAGGGGTGCTCACCAGCCCCTCAGACCTGTAGAGAGTTCCAGCAGCTCTCCTACCATTTGGCAGGGTTCTGGGGCTGGTTCCTTTATTTGAAGTTGCCCTTTTAAGCCCCAGCTTTTTTTTTTTTTTTTCCTGTGCCCGGGGCAGATGCATCAGTTCACAGACCCCCCTGTACTATGCCTCCCCACTGCAGTTCACGCATTGGGGGTGGGGCTCCCCTGTGTCCCCAACCCTCTCACTTCCATCTCCCCTGTCATTATCTAGGGGGCCCCTGTTCTTCCTTTAGGGCCCGGCTACAGTCTTGCCTTATTCAAAAGCCGCCCCAGACAAACCAAGCCCTCTTTGGAACTCTGTGGTTTATAATGACCCTGCTACTCCTTGTCACCTGGGCATGGCAGGATGGTGTCTTTTTCTTTTCCTTGAGGAGCTTACAGTCTATCTTAGACCTGGAAGTATTTAGTGGTGGATGACTATAATATTATTCCACAGAAGACCTGCAAAGCATTCACATTTCATTTAGATACAACAATTGTTAATATGTCCTCCTCTTTCTATAAATAGTTGCCCCTAGGTATTTGTACAACACCATTCTCTCCCTTGCTTCATTGCTGGCTAAGCAACTAGGCTCAAAGACCTCACAGAAAGACCCAGGATTTTTCCACATTCTCATATATGTATAAAGATTTAGCAATGAGGAGGCCAAAAGTGGATGTTGAGTTTCTTTTGCCCTCATTGGACCTGTTTTAGAGTTTGTTTTATGAACTCCTGGTCAGTAGCATAATTAATGGCAATGTTGGAACAAGAAGTCGTGAGATGTGCTTTAAGACGGCCTGAGCAGAGGGGTAAAGGCACAAGTTTGCAGCTGTCTGCTGCTCTATTTTTATCAGTGGTTCTATGTCAATGTCCATACCTGCCAGTCAGAAGTTCATACATTAGGATTCCTAGTGACCAGTAGTCGGCGGAAATGTCATGGCCTTTGTTCAGGATGATCTCTGGAGCTACGTACTCTGGAGTCCCACAAAAAGTCCATGTTTTCTTTCCAAATCCTATTTTCTTTGCAAAGCCAAAATCAACCTTACAAAAAGAGAAAAACAAGTTATTTTGAGACCCTTAGAGTAAGCTTAAAAGCAGTAAGTTACTGAGCTGTGGTGCACTTATAGTACAATAAAAACAGATGCCCATTACTGTAGTCCTATGGTCTAGAAGGGGTTGTCTCTACTTCAAACAATACAGCCTCCCTGATCAAACTCAGGTTCAATAGGAAAAGTGGAAACCTGAGTACAGGAGGAAACTGACGTCATTACAAATAAAGGCAAATCTTTCTTTCCAGAAATATTTTCCATCTTTCCTTCCTTTCATGCCAAGGGAGGTTGGGCCAGAACTCCTTTACTGAAAATGTTTACAAGACCCGTTGGACCTCCTTGACAAATTTTCCAGAATATGCATGATTTCTGCTGGCTTGAGGAGGTTGACAATCCATTTAGTATCGAGAAGCCACTTCACTGCTGAAGGAGCTGAGTCACAAAGTTCATCCCCACCCTTGGTAAACACAAACAGGGATAAAATGCAAATGTGTTCTTTGTTCTTCTAGAAACCTTTTGATGGAGGAACATCAAATGCTGAAAATCTATTGTTTTCTAAAACAATTTGGTTGAGAATCTAACTCATTAACTGCCTCGATTTGATTTCTTTGAACACCGGATGCTGAATAGAAATTCCAAAAGTTTAAAAAAATAGGCACTGGCAGATGCAAGGGCCATAAAAATTGTACATTTTATAATAAGAGAACTTCCCTCCTACAGTTAAGTCTTTAGAGTGACCCATTTTATTATTGATCACTACTATTATAATTAAAATGGCCTGAATAATATCACCTACCAAGCCCCCCCCCGCCCCCCCTTAAGCTTATACATAAAACAGGGTGCCTGGATAGCTCAGTCAGTTAAGAGGCTATGTTAGGCTCAGGTCATGATCCCAGGGGCCTGGGATCGAGTCCTTCTGCCGGCTCCTTGCTCAGTGGGGAGTCTGCCTCTCTCCCCAGCTCGTGTTCTCGCTCTTGCTTTCTCTCTCAAATAAGTAAAATCGTAAAGATTATACCTGAATCTAAAATATTAAAACGATTCATGGTTTTCTACAATGTAAATATCCCCTGTGAATGGCAGAAAGCAGATTCAGAGGAGGTCTACAAAGGTCTTCTAGGTCTAGAACATAGCCATTGAAACACAGTCTGCCAAGGGAGTATTAATTTAGATTTAGCCAATTTAATTTCTTATAAAACTTTTGCATCATTTGAAAAGAATGGTTGGTTGAAAATAGTAACTCTCAAATCTGCTTTTAAGAAAAGTTAACAGCATTTACAAGGGGAAATGGAGATGTTAATGAACACAGCTTGCCAAGTGAGTATTTTAAAAAACTGCAGGGTGGACACTGTGTGTAGAGTGTACTGACCAGCTTGGTGTAGCCTCTGTGATCCAGGATGAGATTTTCTGGCTTGAGGTCCCTATAAATGATTCCTTTGGAATGCAGATAGGCGAACGCTTCCACCACGCATGCTGTGTAAAATCTGGTCGTAGAATCTTCAAATGAACCTCTGAGATCCGGAAAACGAAAGCACATAAGACATTAGTTTCTCGGATACAATTTTAGTTACGTGTTCTCATTTCCTGATGTTCCTTTGCCAAAGTTTGACCCCAGAGACCCACGTCCTCCGGCCAAATGTCACAGGATGGGCACGGCCTTGGGTTTTCCATAGCACGTGAGGATCAAGTCATGGAATTCTTTGCCCTTAGGAAGGGATAGTTAAAGGTAACCTGCAAGCCTGCAGAAGAGCTCAACCACACAGTTCTTCTGCGAACTCGGTGGCTTCCTCCCAGCAGCCCCCTGCCCTCAACCAAGGCACAGCTTCTGGCCAGGGGGAGACTTGAGTCCTGTTTCACGGGTTTGTTTCGTTAAGGAGAAGTTTATAGATTCAGTCATATTTATTTTTAGAGAGCTTGTTTCTGAATCTCCCTAAATTCAGATACAGTTCATGAGAGGATGAATAAAAAAGGTAATGTTTTCAAAGAACCACTTAGGAAATGAGGTGTGATGCTATGACGTAATCATATCTCACACGCTAAATACTCTGTTTTCGAAACTTTTGCCAGCAAGAGACATAATACCTCTGTCTCACCCTTATTGCCCCCTCTTAGTAAGAAAAGATGGGGTAAAGAGATAAGTCGAAGGAAAAAGGTACTTGGAAGGGAATATAGATTAGGAAACTTGATTCTGAGGTTTAGCAAGAAAGCCCAAAGTCTCTCCCTCTCTTTACTTTTTTTTTTAATGAAATAACAATAAAGGGGGACAAAACCCAAAAAACAAAAACATCAGCATCTAAGGTTAGCTCCTTGGTTCCACAGCAGAACCTTTATACTTTTTTTTTTTTTTTTAAGATTTTCTTTATTTATTTGACAGAGACACAGTGAGAGAGGGAACACAAGCTGGGGGAGTGGGGGGGGAAGGAGAAGCAGGGTCTCTGGGGAGCAGGGAACCCGATGTGGGACTCGACCCCAGGACCCTGGGACCATGACCTGAGCTGAAGGCAGACGCTTAACGACTGAGCCACCCAGGCGCCCAGAACCTTTATGCTTTAACTGTTTATCTTTTTAAAGAATTTCATGGGAAAAACAAAACTGTATTTCCCTTTTCCCAAGTAGTCAATGTAACGTAATGATTTCCTGATATTTCTGGAACATACCTGTGAACAGCTGCTCCAAAGGAGGCTGTGAGGTAACACGAGAGATGAGCACACTGGCCGTTAAAGGGAGTGTGGCTCCAAACTCACTTCCACTACAGTCCCTGATGCCAGTTTGCATTTTGGTGACTTTTGCTGCTTTTTTCAGTATTGAGGAGTAGAGGTTAACACACCGGGAAGTCGAACATGACTGGCATTTTTTTTTTACAAAATGGAGCAGTGAATCTAAGGCGAAAGCAACACCTTTCAGGTCATTTTTACAAAGACCTAGTTTCTTCTAGAAAGTTCCTCAACTACTAATGTCCCCTGAGTTGTCACCGAAACAATTAGCTCTTCCCAAAGAAACATCTTCCTTTTGAAATACAATTCAAGGCATGAGGATATCTACTCTTTCAGCTACTAGAATCTTCACTCTAATTATGAAGATTCTAGTTTCTCTTCAACAATGTCTGGATGAAACAATTGTGAATTTATAAGGACAAGAAAAAAGTTTCTTAGAGCAGGAATGACGCATTGTATGCTGCCATTGTCTGCTGCCTTGGAACTCTCTTTGCAGAGGGAACACTGTGCAATTCTGTGTATTGAGAAAGGGGTTGGAGTAGTGCCTTGAAGGTCCTTTCTTCTTTGCCCTGAAGCAAGTATGCTTGCCCATGAAGAGCAGCGGATGTCTTTGAACTGGAGATCACCGGTAGTGAATAGTTAGCATCCCCCATGCAGGTAATGAGCACCACTTGAACTGTGCCGAGTGCCCTACGCGACTCCAGTCCTTTGTCACTGGAGAGCTTTGCAAAGTCACGGCAGAACCAAAACAAAACCAGACAGTACGTGGAATATAGCTTTGTCTTATTTCGCATTACATGTTTTAATGAGAGACTTAGTGACTTCCTTGGATCAGTCCTGTGATTGCGCTGGGCCTTTTCGAAAGCCTACAAATTCTTGATTACTCTTGGAGATTATTTCTGCAGTTGTGACTTTGGGCAACATCTCTGTTTTCCTTAATAGTCACTTGTTAATGGAACCAAATGGACAAATACGTTGTGAATATTGTCAGGAAAGTGAACACTTAGGAGAGATCAACTTCTCAGGGAATCTCTGCTGAAGATAAATCTCATATTTATATTCTAAGTTGGTCATTAGCAGGAAGATGGAAAAAAAAATCCTAATACAAACTCAGATTCATAAGAGGAGGCTCTAAGTTAGGAATATGGACACCGAAGCAAGAATCCTGGGCTCACATTTGGGTTTCGCTTGTTTAATGTTGAGCAACGCCCTGTACCTCCCTCAGACTCTATGATTCCCTTGTGCAAGATGGGGCTAGTAATAGAAACCATTGCATTGGATTGTCTTAAGGGTACAAATAATTGATACGTATATTTAGAATTAGTGCCTGGCACACAACCGGGTACCTGAGAAACATGAGCCAATCTACTTGAGCACCAAAAAAGTTGTCTTCAGCTGCTGTGTCTTAATCTAGAAAAACTGAATGACATGGACAGGTCTGACGTCTTCTGGGGATGGGAAGGAGGGGTCTGCAATACCTAATTAACACTGTCTTTGGGGTATTTGCTGCTTTTCACGGCTAAGGCTAACTACCATGGGTAAACTCTGTTCTTTTCATTTTCTCTACACTTCTCACAAATGTACAGATTGCCTGCCCGCTTTCGTCATCAGGTGAACTGACCACCAACATTCACCTTTGGGTCTTCAAGGTTTCTCTGAGGCATTTTGGAATTTGGAAGGTTCTAGAAAGCTGGTTTCCATTCCTTTAAAAACCTCTTTTGAGTCTCTCCTCTATAGAAGCATATTTGTAAGTGATCTTTAGAATTAAATGAAAACGCTATCTCAAATCTGTTATGTGACAAATCGGCATAATATATGCATACAAAATATGTATCAGCTTCACAGCTTCATCCCTAAACCTTTGATGTGGGTAATTTGTGGATTTTAAAATACACGTCTGGAAAGCAGTCAGAAAGCATAGCATCAGGGGGACTCAAAATGAAAAATTACTATTAGAATTGAAAATGACAACATATATTTGATCTAAAACAAAAATGAAAGCTTGTTTTATCAACAGAAAGTTGCTTAAAGAAAGTCTTGAAAATAATAAATTATGCCCTGACAGCTGTGTCATTGCAATTAAATACGGAATGGGGCCTCACACCTTCTTCGAGAAGGGGCTGGTAGTTTCCTGTTAGCTAGAGGGCAGTAGGTAACATTTTGAGAGAACTAGAGAAGTATGTATACTCATGGATAGACCCAGCTTTCCATTTCATCACAGCGTTTAATCAGCTTGTCATAAACGGAGTCCTGGAATGACAGAAAGCAACAAAGACAAAGCATGTTCCCTCTTGTGTCTACTAACCCCAGTCATCAGTGAGTACACACCTGAAGGGTGTTGCAGCCCGTGAAGGTTCACTGCCAACTGTAAAGCTAGGGAGGCTACATTAGTATGAAAGTAGACTCATTTCCTTGAAATACTTTGCTTTTTGTTGTTGTCAAAGTGTAATTAAAATACAGTGTTTGTACAACATAACGATTCAGTGGACTATACATCACTCAGTGCTCACCACGGTGAGTGGAGTCACTGTCACCATGTTATTGCGGTATTACTGGCTATATTCCCAATGCCGTATTTTTCCTCTCGGTGACTGATTTATAACTGGAAGTTTGTACTTCTTCATCCCCTTTATCTATTTCGCCCGTTCCCCTTCCCCCACCAACCTCTCCTCTGGAGGAGACAAACTTGTCTGGTCTTTGTATTTAAGAGTCTGTTTTGTTTTCAGGAGTCCACAGATGAGTGAAATCGTATGGTATTTGTCTTTCTCTGACTCATTTCACTTAGTACAATACTCTCTGGGTCCATCTGTGTGGTTGCAAATAGCAAGCTCTCATTCTTTTTTATGGCTGAGTAATGTTCCACTGTATGCACACACCCCATCTTATCCGTTCATTTGTTGTTGGACACTTGGGCCGCTTCCTAATTTGGCTACTGTAAACCATGCTGCAGTAAACACAGGGATGCATGGATCCTTTCACACTAGTGTTTTTGTTTGTGTTTTTGTTTTTTTTTTTTTGGGTAAATACCCTGGAACAGAATTACCGGATCATAGGGTAGTTCTAGTTCTAATTTTTTGAGAAACTCCCATACTCCTTCCAGAGTGGCCGCACCAGCTTGCATTCCCACCAACAGTGTGTGAGGGTTTCTGTCTTTTTGATTCCAGCCATTCTGACAGGGGGGAGGTGGTATCTCATTGTGGTTTTGATGTGCATTTCCCTGATGACGAGCGATGGTGAGTGGCTTTTCATGGGGCTGTTGGCTACTATATGTCTTCTTTGGAAAAATGAATGTTCAGGTCCTCTGCTCATTTTTTATTTGGACTTTTTTTTGATCGATTATAGCATTTGCAAATATCTTATTCACTCGGTTGCCTTCTCATTTGCTGATGGTTACCTTTGCTGTGCAGAAGCTTTTTATTTGTGTGTAGTCCCAATAGTTTATTTTTGCTTTTGCCTCCCTTGTCTGAGGAGATGGATCTAGAAAAATGTTGCTAAAGGTGATATCAAAGAGATTACTACCCCTGTTTTCTTTTCGAAGTTGTCAGGTCTCACATTTAGGTCTTCAATCCATTTTCAGTTTATTTTTGTGTACAGTGTAAGAAAATGGTCCAGTTTCGTTCTTTGGCATGTAGCTGTCCAGTTTTCCCAGCGCTCTTTGAAGAGATTGCCTTTTCCCCATTGTATATTCTTGCCTTTGTTGTAGATTAATTAACCATATAATAGTGTCAGTTTATTTCTGGGCCCCCTATTCTGTTCTGTTGATCTGTGTGTCTGTTTTTGTGCCAGTGCCATATTGGTTTGATTACTAAAGCTTTGTAGTATATCTGGAGATCCAGGATTATGATACCTCCAGCTTGGTGGTTCTTTTTTGGGATTACTCCAGTTCTGAGAAAAATACAATTGGTATTCTGATGGAGATTGCAATGAATCTGTAGAGTCCTTTGGCAGTAATGGACATTTTAATATTCTTCCAATCCAGAGGCATGGAATATTTCTCTGTTTGTTTGCATCATCATCAATTTCTTTCATTACAGATCTTTTACCTCCTTGCTTAAGTTTATTCCTAGGTATCTTCTTCTTCTTGGTGCAATTATAAATGGGATTGTTGTCTTTTTTTCCCTGCCCACCTGCAAGAAATTAAGTGGCAAGGTCACTCGGTGAGCTGGCCACACTTGGTCTTTCTGCAACAGCTGTGGGTGCACCAAAGGGCAGGTTTTTTTTTTTCCGCCCTGTGCTGGTAACTCAAAGGCTTGGCTATGGGAGCTGTGCTGCGGTTATCTTGCTCTCCGCCGCCCCCCCCCCCCCCACTGGCAATCAGGAATCCCTTTGGAGGGATGGCTGCTGAGGGAAGCAGGTTGAAGGAGATGGGTCCACAGGGAATGTGGGAGTGGGGCATGCAGTGCTAGAGTCCTGGCTTCCCCAAGTGTCTGCCCATCGAGGCTGGAAAAGGGAACAGAAATGCCTGCCAGCCCTTTTTTTCCTGGAGAAGGTTCCTGCCGCTCCGGTGCATACTCTGGAAATAAATGTCCTTCACGTGACTCCAGGCACTTTTCAAATTGCCGTTTCTGTGCCCTCCTGGCAGCTTATTTATTATGCTGGTTCTTTAAGGGTGGGGACTCCGTTTTCTGTTGCCCTCAGGCTCTTCTGGAGATGTCTCAAGTACCTGGAGCCAAGCCCCCAGCTGATTTTAAGCCCTTGCTGAGTGAAGCGTCATTGGTTTCCCACACCAAATGGTATGGGCCCTGGTTATCCCCGTGCCGACCCCTCGTGCTGGGGGGACCTGGGGTGGGGTCTGGTCCTCCCGCTTCTCCATGCTGGCGGTGTCCCTCCTGGCTGTGATTAATCTCATGGGAGATCTGGTTCCCAGCCGTGGGTCCGTGCCTCTTACCCTTCCCGATGTGGGCTCTTCTCTACGATGAACTGTGGCAGGCTTGCTCTGACAGTCTTCAGGTTGTTTTCAGAGTTCTTTGTCGAAATGTAGCTGTCACCTTGGTGCATCCCCGCAATGAGGTTAGTTCAGGATCCTCTGATTCTGCTCCCCTCCTGACCCCTTGAAATACTTTTGATTTGCACTATCCATTTTGGCATCCTGGATGGAATTTAAATGATTACCCTCCACAGTATAGTTAGAATCAAAGAGAATGGAGATTTAAGTTACTCGCCCTCTTACAAAACACGTCCAGGAGGACACGTGACTAGAAGTGAGAGGTGTGTGATTTGAAAATCATGGTTTCTGAAATAAGCTATTCAGTAGGAAATATTAACAGATATTAAAAAAATTAACAGTTGAAATGAGTTTGAGATTACTATAAAAACCATATTAGGATATATTAGCATTTATATATTAAGAAAGTTGTAGGGATTGCCAGTTCTTTAAGTATTATGGAGGAAAGGTGAATAAAATAAAACGTGTACCCACCTATTCCAAATGGTGGTACAGAAGGTGTGGAAAACACAAAGTCGCAAGTGAGAAGCCAAAACATGAGAGCTACTAAAGACTAAACCAAAGAAATAATTGCAACAATTAACATGTCAGGGGTGTTAGTTATATCTTTCTCAGAGATAAATACTTAATAGTCTGTCGGTCTACATGGTATCATTTTATTTTTTATAGTATTTTAATTCTTAGTTTTTGACAACAACAGAAACACTGTGTGGTCCTTTTCTAGGTGGATGAGACAAAAAAGAGGGGCAGGAGGTGGTCCTCTCACTTACTAGGTGACAGGAGGAGGGAGGGCTGTTGCTCTCCAGACTTCCTTTGCTGAATCCCTGAGGCTTAGAGGTATTACCATGTCGGTCAAGAATAGTCACACAAACCTTTCTTAAAATCAACCCCAATCCATTTCCTTTATCCTTTCAGAATAGCTACTCCCTACTGCTGCTTTCCTCGGATGCGAAAAGAAAACGGAATGAATTGAATGGGATTTGTTTTGACCCTGGAAATTTTCATATATACTGTGACTAAGAGCATAACTAATTGTTTTCCTTTGTCTCTTGGCATTTTTTGGTGGTTGTTCTTGTTTCTTTCTAATAACTAACCTTGAGGACTTCCAGCCTCAGATAAATAGAGAGCTAGTCAGTGGCAGTAGTAACTGGAGCCTAGAGCTCCACAACTATTCCCCCCACCCCCCCAAACCCCAGAACCAATTTTTTGAGTAGTGGGGGGGGGAAGAGAATAAAAGCAATAAGGTGCTACATGCATATATAATAGTTCTATTGCTTTTAACACCGAGGCTTCAGCCCTCCTGAATCTTTGGGAAGGAACAGGTAGCCTTTCTATCTCCAGATCATGCCTCTTCATGGAGTAGTAAGCGCACTGCGGGGGACTCCCCAACCGTGTATCCCAAACCCAGGGATGATAAAAGGGAAGGAAATGGTCCTGACCAAAAAGCATCCAGGTTGAGGCACAGAAAGGACCACCCACTAATATTTTGCCTCCATCCACTTTTACATGGCAACCTGAGGTGCCCTGGCCGATCAAAATACTTCTCCCTCGGAAGCCTTGGCTGGCATTTAGGAGCCAACAAAATGCAAATCGAGTTAAATAGGGAGAAATTGGAAATAATATTTTCTTTCACAAACTAGATTGAAATTGGATTCCTATGCATGTTTGATGGCCCGTAAGTGGACTTGAGATTGATTTGTATTGTTGTTGCCTGCTTAAAGAAGTTAATAAAAGCTTAAACTATTTCCTCTCCCTCTGTGGCTTATTATTGCTTTCATGTTTACTTCCACCTGTAAATCTTCTATTCTAATTATCTTCTATTCTAATTAGAACAAATCAGGGAAGATATTTCAAATAAAATGGATTGAAAGGTCAGGTCAAAAATAGTAGAACCACATTAGGATGAAGCAGACATTAACTCACAAATCAGAATGGGAACTTTATGCAGCAGTCTGCAAATTATGAGAAGGGGATCACATCTTTTTTTAATCGTATCCCCAGCTTCCAGCACAACGCCTGGCATATGATCTGTGCTCAAATATTACTAGAAATAATGTAATAATGCAGTATAAACATCTTAGTACAGATGTTTACCCTGGCCCCTAATGCCAACATGATGCATTGCCCTTAAATTTAAGAAGCGAAACACAACATCAATGTAAGTAAGACAAAATAAGGTAAAAAGAAATCCATTTGGTATATACAAGGCAGGCAAAGGAGATAAGACCTGAAAGCTCAAGGTTTCCAAAGAAAGTTACCATATAAAGTTACCATAAGAATGCTATTAGGGATGAGACTTCATAAGCTACTCTGGGTTTTCTGTTAATTACTATGCTGGGATATCTACAGAGTAACACGCTGTCAAAAAATAGCACTGCTTTCTGGGAACAACAGGGCAGTCTACAACAGAGTTTCAGTAAGATGTTACCCAATGAAGGAGGACGTGGGTTAAGACTGTAACAAATATGAAAAAAGAAAAGATGTCAAAAGGTGAACCTTCAAAGGAACAAGGATGACTTCTAAATGTTTGATCAGTCATAGGAAATGATCAAAAGATCATTCACAGGAAAAGAAAATTGTCTTTTAAGTAAAAATTTCGGATTGATCATGATCTCCTGGGACATTTTATAGAATAGATTTTAGTTTGCTGGTTCTATAAATAAGAGATAGAAACAAGCACTAACTAGACCAAATTTACTTGCCCTCAAAGGGCAAACATAAGTCAATCTGAATTAGATTGAAATACTGCTTATAAGTGGATTCATTTTTTCCTAAGATCAGCTGAAGCCTAAAGAAGATGGCTGGACCTTGTTAATTTTGAAACCAAAGAGCAATGTAAAGCCAGAAGAAAAAGTAACTCAGGGAAAAAAAATTCTCAATGTCAGAAAAGGCAGACTGCCCATCTGGCCAATGAGTAAAGCAATTAAGCTGTCAATTAATCCAGATAGCAACTAGAACCCACCTCTGTTCCCTTCAGTCACAGCAACAAACTGAATTCTAGGCATACAGTTAGCTGAATTCAAGGTAAAAAAAAAAAAGACCTGTGCATATACCTTGCTAGGTTACCATTTCCATGCTGGACCAAGCCTTTATCATTAGTTACAAATCAGAAACAGAGCGAGCATCACATTGACTAAAGCATGTATGTACGGTGGGCTGTAGCCCATATTTACTTATTTTCTGAAAAATAAGCATATGTAACATGTAAGTGATTTTTATACTTTATAATGAACTCTTCTTATAGACCATCATAGTCAACTACGTTTTTAGAGAAATGATAGACATTTCTTAAAACTCCTACCTATCCCTGAGAATGGTCCAGAGCTCTCCACCCAGGCACACTTCCATCAACATGTACAAATATTTGCTGTCCTTAAACGTTCTGTACAATCTGTGAATTGCAAACAAGAAAACAAGGGTTATAAACATTGTTGTCTTTGAAAAGAATGTAAATGCTTTAAGTGCTCAGATTCAAGTCTTATACTTGATTTACCAAGCTTGAAATGTCATTAAAGGAAAGAAAAGATTAGGAAAGGAAAGATTAAAGGAAATCTGTTTGCACATAGGGAAAAGGAGGCAACAGGATCCTGACTAAGATGTGTATGGTGTAGGGGCTAGTCTTTCCTGGGCCAATGAATGGATGAATCCAAAGGATTATGGACCAAGGTGGCTTCTTGGGGTCCCAGTTTGGCTGATGTTTTAAGCATGGATACTTGAGCCACATTGAGTGGTGATAAACATGCAATCTACATGCATATAAAATAGATATACTTTACAAACATAGACATGTATGCAATTCCCATGCTGTTCCTTAAGTTCACCTTATGCCCTATTTTTAAGTGCCCCTGACAAATTAACTAGAACAGGTTTTATTTTTTTTGTATATAAGAACTCCCCGTTATCCTCTTACTAATGCTCTGAAAATACGGAGATGGAATAGTCATTTCATTTTTTTAATCTTCCAAAAATTAAATTTACATATTAGTATTCAAATAATTAAAGGGAGGACAGTTTGATTTTTGTATTTTTGTCTTTCAAGCTCCCAAAGTCTATGTAGGGTTTTTCAGTCACAGAGAGCATAAAAATGGAATGTCAGAAATGGAGAGATCTCCTTTGGGAAAACCGTTCTTTTCACAGTATCGGATTCTTTAAAACAAAAAGGATAGACTCAAACTGTTTTTTTTTTTTTTTTAAAGCCTAACAAAACTTTCTTAAAATCAGATTTAAAAATATGTTTCCTGGGTAAATGAAATGTGTGATGGTGAGCAGGAGTGGCGACAGGTTTGGTGGCTTGACTTTCCACAGAGAGAGGGCACATCAGCCCCGGGGGGGGTGGTCTTTACCTCACTATGAAGTCAGAATGCGCCCCCTGCATGATCTGCTTCTCTGAGCGGATATGCTCCTGCTGTCTCGTATCCACAATGTGGCGTTTCTTGAGAATCTTCATGGCAAAGGTTTTGGACTCTTCACTTTTCAACTGGACCTTAAAGAAAACCACAGAAAATAAGTGAGAAAAAATCCACAGCATTAATATAACAGAGTGCCTTCTCATCCCCAAATTATCCAGTGTGCTGAGCGCAGCAGGGACCCCCCCGGATGCCGCCTGAGTCACACGGTACGTGCCTGCCGGAGCCGGGCAGAAATCCAGGTCCACGGCTCTTGTCCACGGTCCTTCCACTGGACCAGATAGAGGGTACCTAGATGCTCACTTAGTGGTGTGTCTACTGGGATTGGAAGAGGGAAAGTGAATTGGACTCTCACTGTGTTATTTCATTTCATATCACACAGTACGTTGGAGCATACTTTAGAGTTTCTCTCCTGCAATCAAAAGAGCATAAAAACAAAATTCTCCAATTTCTCTTCCAGTAGATGTGGTAGATGTAGGGCTGTATGGGTCTTTACAACTCTTCCTCCTCGGTCCTGGCTGGTAGATGTTTCCATAGGAAACCCCTCTCTCTGCTGAGACTGCAGAAGCACGTACTGTCCCTTCTTCTCTTCCTACTGTCTTGCCCTTCCTCCCAATTAAAACAAAATTTTCAAGAGATTCTGAAAACTTCTTCTTCTTCTTCTTCACCAGTGTGCGTGATAGCTTTAATCCTGTCTGTCCTCAAAGCTGACCGCTTTGTCGTACTAACTGGGAACGCCTAAGCTGGGCTGGGACCGTCTCCATGGCCTCCACGCCATTGGTGCAGCCTCACATGGCTCCTGGGGGCTTGTGTTCTCCGAATACTGGTCCTCAGGCAAGCCGTGGGTCTGTGGGTCACTGTTTTATAAAAAAAAGTCAACAAGGTGACTTTTTTTTCAGGTTTTTATTAGAGATGGGGGGAAGGGAGAGGATCTCTAGCAGCCTCCCTGCTGAGCACAGAGCCCGACACGGGGCTCGATCTCATGGTCCTGAGATCATGACCTGAGCCGAGACCCAGAGGTGGAGGTTTCACGGACTGCACCCCCCCCAGGTGCCCCTCAACAAGGTGACTTGTAAGGAAAGGAGGAGATCTGGGTGATGGAGCTAATTGCTTAATAGCAACAGCAAAGAGTTTTCTAGTGTTGTGGAGCCACAGACAGAATCTTCAAGCCTGCATCATTTGGAAGTCATGAAGGCCTTGGGTAAATGACATGGCAAGCTGTTTCTGCTTTTCAGCTGAAGGATCGCTGCCCCCTGGAGTTGTGAATTGTTTACTGCGTCATCTGCCCCACAGTGCGATTCTTCACGGTGTTGTTCATGCACACGTGTACAGACTGAACACACAGTCCAAGAGGACGTCCACAGGGCAGGGGCCTTGGACGACAACACAGGGGCACTTCACATCAACGGGCCTCAGGCTGTGGCCAGCATCTGTGAATCTCTCTGACAGGTCAGAGAGAAAAATGGAAATTCGAATTTGCCTTAAGTGGCCAAGGGCCCCTCTATGTGTCTTTGAAACTCTTTAAGATGACAGATGAGTGTGATTCAAATGAATCAATCCAGTTGTAGTTCATAATAAAACAAAATGTGAACACGCACTTCTAGAAGAAATCTGGACAGACAGCATGAGAAATGAGCCGTGTCAGAGTGCTAAACACCAGAGAAGAAATGAACTCATGTTCTCTTCGGACCCTTAGTGTAAGGACCTCAGTCTCTTGGGTGGCTTACACACCTGATGGAAAACTTGTCCATTGTTCTTTGCAGTGATGGTGATGTATGTTTTTACTTGTACACAGGGTGGGAGGAAAGAACTCTGGTTTGGGGCTACAGGTCTGGACCTCAACCCTGCCTTCGCTTAGTTGCTTTGCTTCTCGGGGCTCCAGTACTTGCTGAAGAGAACGCGGTATGGAGTTATTGTGACCTTAAGTGAGAAAGTGCCATGGGTGGGAAATTGCCCGTGGTCTGTCTGCTGGACCCTTGCCCCAGCCAGTCGGCTCTGCTCGATAGCATACATCATGTGTCTGCCAAACAAAGCCAGATCACCTCACTCCTCTACTCAGAACACTCCAGTGCCTTCTCATCTCGCTTCTATAAAGACAAAGCTGTCACAGAGACTATGAGGTCTAGACCCCAGCTACCCTCTAACTCACTCTGCTTGGGTCACGCCCGCCCCCTTGCTATTCCCGGAGCCCACCGAGCAAGCCTGTGCCTCAGTCTATCTGCTTGTGCTTTTCTGCCCAAATATTTTCCCACAGATATCCCCAGGAGTCCCCCTCTCAGTTCCCGAAGTTCTCTGCTCAAATGTTTCCTCGTTGGCGTGTCCTCACACCAACCTCCATAAACGAGAAACCACCCCCCTTTCCCTGCTTCCTTGTTCTCTCTAGCTCTATCCCAAGCGCATACACGGACTATTTTTCATTACTCGTTCAGCTCCTGTCTCCTCTCGCTAGTCTGTAAGCAGCCTGTGATGGGGGATCTCTTTACTCACTATCCGTGACACAGAGTAAATGCCTCTTAAATATCTGTTGACTGCATGAATCAAAGAGGGAATGCGAGGAACCACGACAACTTATCACGGGCAAAGCCACAGCAGAGCTGGGGTCTCAGCTCCACACTGTGTATCTCTTAGCTTCACAGGAGAAAAACAAGGGAAACTACAAGGACATGGGGTATTTGGTCTTTTTCTTTGGTCCCAAAGGTGCCCTTAATTAGGCATGGAAGGGAAGAAATGATTTCTACGTGTCAACAATGCATAGGCAATAAACGTGGCCAAATACCCATGCGATTCAGCTTCCAGTTTTCAGTTTGTATTTTCACAAGATGCTTTCTTAACCCAGCCTTTTCCTTGAATGCCATTCCCAACCACGGAGACTACTAGGCTAATAAAATCATCTCTAGGACCAAGTCCAGTTGGCTGCCAACGAGCTCTTGAGACCATGGCCATTTGTTGCGACCCATCTCCTAGCCAGCACTGCTCCTGAGTTCTGAGTTCCCCTCCAACGAACACATTCCACAATTGCCCGTATATTGCCCATTTTCATTCTAACCAGCCCATCACTGTTACACCCACACACACAGATGTTTATTTCACCGTAGCCAGGATATGAGGTAAAAACATGTACCTACTTTGCTATTTCTTCAGTAGTTTTGTACTGTATATTAGGGAGAGTCTGTGCAAGGAAATAAACGAAGCTCTCGGGGATGTCAGAAAGAAACAGGAATTAGCCTTTGTGAAACATATACGTGCTGGGCACATCCATATGCGTTATTTTTAGTCCCGACATCAACTCTTATGGGCGGGAGGAAGAGATTTTTGTTGTGTTTTCACAAAGACTTCATCATCACTAACAACAAATCGCTAACATCGCTAACATTACTAAAGCTCGTATTGTCGGGAATAGCACAGTGAGTGAGTTTTCTCCCTTAATCTTCTAGGCGCCTCTTTGAGGGACTCTTGTCATCCCCGTTTTTCAGAGGAGCTAACCGAGGATTACCAGAGGGGGTCACATCTTGCCCAAGGCCACCGAGTTGTCAGGTAGCAGAACTGGGTTCATGCTCCAGTCTTTTTGGCCCGAGCTATTTGTCGTATATGCTGCTTCCCTTCAGCTGAAGAGAAAAGGAACTGACAGCACAGTGATTGATGCTTTACAAATGAGAGTTTAATGGAACTGGCTCCCTCGGAGAGACTCCCTGAGAAAAACTGAACCGTGCGGTTAATACCATGAAGCTTCATCCATGCTGGAAATGCCAGAGCCTCACTGGCCTTTCCCTAGGGACCTCAGGGGATGCTCGGGGATCTGGGGTGCCTGAGTGATGGCTTCTCCTTGCGGAATTCAAAGGATGGAAGTGGGGGGGAGGGATATGGTGCTAACAGCTGGTGGGTGGCAGGTGGTTGCTCCCCAAGAGAGGCATGCATGTAAAAGCTGCAGAGATGATTGGGAGTCAGCCGCATCAGTTGCCAATTTAGTAAGTATTAATTATAAGAAGTTTACAGAGTCAAACAGCTCATCTATGGAGGCTTTCCGTTTTATCTTTGCTTGAGTGGAGACAGTCCCACCGTCTGGAACCACCATCCTTTGCATTCTGTAAAGACCTATCTAGTTCCTTAGAGGACAGCCCTTAGAATCTCCACTTTCATTTTAAACTAGGAGGAACCAAGACTCGCAGGATCCCGGCTTGTAACCCAGAAGTCAGACCGCCCGAGGACTACTGGCAGAGGTAACTCAGCAGACATAGCGCCTTCTGCTGGAGTGAATGCTCTGAAAAATTTTCTCCCGATTAACCGACATGTCCGACTCTTAGATTGTGTCTAATGGCAAAATTTGGAAATAATCTAAATGTCCATGCAGAGAAGCGTGGAAAAATAAATTATGGTACATTCCTGCAATGCAGCTGTAAAAAACTAGGACTTAAAATGATGACTTAGCAAATGGGGCGGGGGGGGAATACAGAGGGAGACAAAGCAAGAGACAGACTCTTAACTATAGAGAACTGATGGTCACCAGAGGGGAGGTGTCAGGGGAATGGGAGAAACAGGTGATGGGGATGAAGGAGGGCACTTGTCCTGATGAGCACGGGGTGATGTACAGGGAAGTGTTGATCACTGTATTGTACACCTGACCCTAATATTACACTGTATGTTAACTGGAATTTAAATAAAAACTTATTCTAAGTCTTTGTTTTTTATTATGGAAAACTATGCCCCCCAAATTTATTTACACACACACACACACACACACACAGATAACATATATATATGTCATATATAGAGAGACAGGATACGAGCCAGCATACATTTTATGATCCTATAAATAACATTTGTATGTACATGTATATCTCTATCTAAAATAAATCTAGGAACAGACAGTCAGAAATGTGTTTCCCAATATGTTAATAATGGTTTTCCCTTAGGGAAATTTTCAGTTCTACTTCTTTTTGCTTTTTTGAATTGCTTAATGTTTGTACAATTAGCATATATCCCTTTTATGATGAGTAAACACAATGACTCTCATGGAAAATAAATTTTAAAGTCTCTCTTAGATTGTACTACCTATTCATTAGTGTCTGGCTCTCTCAAAGGATCCTGGTTCAATGGGAACCACTCCGCTAGAATACCATGAATGCAAAGACCTTGCGAGGTTATATACAGCCTAACAATCCACTCAAGTTTGGGCAGAACCACACTATTCAACTCCTTAAAGGACCTGCCATATTCTTTTGTACACTATGAACTCTCAGGGTAAGTTATAGCAATTTGTATTTACTGGGTCTAAGCTATTAGGCTTTATTATGAAAGGGCTTTCACAAAACGAGCCCATGAAAATTTTGAAGGGGAAATGTAGTTTGCTTTTTATTTTTCCAGTTGGCCAAATGAATTACCCTAAGTCTGCTTCTGTCACCTTGAGATGATGACGACGACGAGTTTGCAGGTGGGTCAGCTAGAGATAGGAAATCCGTGTGGACGCAGGCAAGCAAGGGAGGGGGAAAGGCGTGTGTGCCTTTCATTCCCTCCTTCCCCAGGAATCCTTCCCAGCCTAGCCGGGTTGGCATTGCTCCCTGGCTCTGTCTTCCTCCGCAGACTCCCACCCCACCCCGCCAGCATGCAGGCTGGAGCCTGGGTTAAAAGTGTGAGCTCTAAAACGTCACTGCTTCTGTTAAATTTCAACCATTTTTGGGCTTGTGATCTTGGGCCCGTTTCTGACACCCTGTCCCTTTGTCCTTACCCGTAACGTGAGGACAATCCTCAGTTTACTCGGGAAGATGAAATAAAAGGGCCCCCCTATCAAGCGCAGTGTCTGGAACAGAGCGCCCATTCAGTGCGCATTAGCGGCTTTGATTCTTAGGTGCCTCCAACGGTCATGGTCCCTTCAGGTCAAAGCAATGTCCTGAAAATATGAGCTAGCACAGGCCACTGTCACGTTATGCCTGTTCCTATCCTCACTCACCCGTCTCAGACCCACCAAGGGGACAGGTGAAGGGCCGAGAAGCTACTTGAAAAAGACAGCTGAGCCTTGCACCACACTGGTTTTACTCTCAACATGCCTAGAATGGGGAAAACAGCAGGAAAATGCTAATACTCTCGATCTTCCTCTTCTGTTTCAGAAACAATGCTTTGCGTTATATCGGAAACTAGAATTAGTAAACGTTTCACTTCTAGCAAGACGTTACTTCCGTGTGGAGCACCGTGTTGCCATTTGAACGAACGCATCCCAGGACCGAGGAGATCTTAAAGTGGGAATGTCTGACATCGGTTTTGGCAAGTTCTTAGCTGCCGGGCTCCAGGTGATGCCCAGGTGACAGGGACTAAAGCTGAGAGGCAATGCCACCAGCATTTCAGAGAGCTTTGGAGACACATTCGCTGGCTAGAGTGAATGCTCCCATTTCTGTCTGCGGCAGGCACTTGTCTTTAAAAGGCTTGTGTCCTGCTGGGACCCAGTTCCTGACCCTGAAAAGGGGAGTTATGATAGAACAAACTTAAAACTGACTCACCACCTCGGGCTGTTTCTGTCCTTAGAATATGTTCCTCCACTCGTCTTTCAGACCTTTTTATTGATAATTCATAGTTCATTTTGCAATATAGCTGTATCTTCATTATTTGGGGGAGAAAGTGGCTTTCTGGATGATGCTGTAATTAAAATGATTTCTTACACGAAGCCTTAAATGGACAGCATCAGTTGCTTTGCATGAAACACCTGGATATTTGGGTCCATAATGAACTAGATCTTCAGTTGTACAAGTAGAAAATAAAAACGGTGTAAAACAAAGCGTAGCCTAAGAAAACACAGCAGAAGAGGCTCATGCTTAGGGATGGAAGGTGGGTGAGTAGTCGCTGGAGACGGGACAGGAATGGACGGGACCTGCCAAAGGGATGGGACCCTGTGGGCTGCAAATCATACCTCGACAAGGCTTTTAAAGGCTTTTTTTTTTTTTTTAAAGAGGAAAAAGCCAGAAACTATGTCTATCTTCTAAATCTTGTCTTCACTGATTGTGAGATATATTTTTAATTTATATCTAAGGAACAAAATGTTAGAAATAGATTTGTCTCTATGCTTATCATTCCCCCTTCGATAAAAGTTCCCCAGTTACCTAAAACTGTATTCCATTTTTACTCCAGTATCTGTTAATGATGAGCATTTTTATTAAAAATATGATCCTTTTTTAGGACTTAACTATTGTGATTACAAGTCCTAAATTTTAAAAAGGCCTCACTTCCAAAAAAAAAAAAACAAAACAAAACCAAAAAACGTAGGATCATGAGTTATTTTCAGCAAAATATGCACATTATCACAAAATTATTTCATCAAAATCACAGGTAATTGCTGGGCCATGCCTTTAATATTTTAATAATGTACAACGGAGATCAGATGCGGCCTCCTGTAATCTCCTAGAGCCTTCTAAAGGCTCCCAGGCTTCTAGAGCCTTTGCCTCACTTATAAAAGGGGAATAAAATCACCTTATAAGCACAGATATTATAAGATCAAATCAGAGAGCATATGTGAAAATACTTGGAGAGTTTACAAGTGCTACCTAAGATGATTATCAAGATATGTGGGAATGCTAACTAAAGTGGAAACTTGTAAACAGCATTTTACTCTTATAATTCATCATTTAATCTGTGTGCTCACATATTCAGAAGAAGTTACTATATTCATGTGAGAAAGAAAAAGTTTTTAAGTGCATAGAAAACTCCTATTCCACACAGTAGTATTGGATCGTATTCCTCAACATTTCCTAACCAAAAGCATTACAGTCCTTCTATGAGAATTACTTTTCTCTGTAATAGTACTATAGTTTCAGGCAAACACTACTATAAGTCATGACAGAAAACCCCGGTTGGTTAAAACTTCTTTTCTCACTAGCTCCTCAGAGTCTTCTCCCTCACCTCTCTCTCCGCACTGCACAATAACATCACATGTTTTCCCTTCCTTAGTCAGCGTCCAAAACTTAAGAATGAATCACAGCATCTGGTTTGTTCCAAAGGACGCACAAGGGAGGGGAGCATAAGGGACTTGTCACAGCCCGTGTGACACACAGCTGACGCAGAGAAGCCGAAGGATGGATTATGACTTTAAACAGATGCCAGAGTTGAAAAGCTTTTCAGACAGGAGGAACAGAGGCATGGCACCATGACACAATTTTACGGTAAGGATTTGACATGTAAGACTTATTTCATCGGTGACCACTAAGTGGCTTATATATACATAAATCGCCGTGTATACCATTCAGAACAAAGGAGCATAGAAAAAAATAGCTTATTTTATCTCTGCATTTTCCTCTGCCATTTGCACAAGTGATAATCAAGAGAGGGTCTCTCTTCCTTCTCTCTTTGTTCTCCTTCCCGTGTTCACCGCAACCCCTCGTAAAAAATGTCAATTCCATTTGCTTTGTAACTTGCCTTCAGACTTAAAATTCAGTTCTGTAGCAGGATATGTCTATATGATTAAATTCAAATTGATCAAAAGCCAAGTAAGACTATTTTCATAGAGGAGATAGTTTTCAAAAAAGACATTTAACTTTTAGTTTGGAGGAAGATCAGGGAAAGAACATCATACTTTTTTATTTTTAATTACAACATGAACAAACGGACTATTTTAAAGAAATCACTTGGCAGTCAAAGAATACTTGTGATTTCTCCTACTAAGGAATTAGCACTGATTCATTTTGACTCAAAAGGCTACCTATATTGAATCAAAATGATTTACTGCAGTGTGCAATTTAAATATATCATTTCTCTTCTTATAGTAGCTGTGTAAAGTAAACCTTATTTCACTTTGTAGTGATTAAAATTGATATGATAAACTTTAAATTATTTTCTTTCATCACCGGCACAAGAACAGACACAGAGATAAATGGAACAGAACAGAGGGCCTAGGAATAAACCCACGCTTATATGGCAAATTAATCTATCACAAAGGGAGTAAGAATATACAGTGGGGAAAAGACCATCTCTTCAGCAAATGGTGTTCGGAAAATTGGACAGCCACATGCAAAAGAATGAAACTGGACCACTTTCTTACACCATGCACAAAAATAAACTCAAAATGGATTAATGTGAGACCTGAAACCACAAAACTCCTAAAGGAGAGCAAAGGCAATAATCTCTTTGACATCATCCCTAGCAATATTTTTCTAGACATGTCTCCTAAGGCAAGAGAAACAAAAGCAAAAATAAACTATTGGGACTACACCAAAACGAACAGCTTCTGCATGGCCAAGAAAACCATCAACAAAACAAAAGGCAACCTACAGAATGGGAGAAGATATTTGCAAATGACGTATGATAAAAGGTTAGTATCCAAAATACATAAAGAACCTATACCACTCAACATCAAAAACCAAATAATACAATTTAAAAAATGGGCAGAGGAGTCAAACATGTTTCAAAAGAAGACATACAATGACCAGTGAACAAGATGTGCAAAATTACTAATCAAAATACAAATACAAAACCACAGTGAGGTATCACCTCGCACCTGTCAGAATGGCTGAAATCAACACCACCAGAAACAGCAAGTGTTGGTGAGGATGTGGATAAAAAGCAACCCTCATGCATGACTGTTGGTGGGAATATAAACTGGTACAGCCACTGTTGGAAAAGAGTGTGGAGGTTCCTCATAATGTTAGAAATACCATGTGATCCCCTGGTTCCACCACTGGGTATTTACCCAAATAAAAACATTAATTCAAAAAGATATATGCACCCCTCTGTTTACTGCAGCATTATTAATAGCCAAGAAAGCTGCCCTAGTGTTCATCGATAGATGAATGGATAAAGAAGATGTGGTGTGTGAATATGGGTACGTACGTACGTATGTACACACACACACACGCACGTGCTGGAATATTAGTCATAAAAAAGGATGAGATCTTGCCATTTACAACAACATGGATCGACCTAAAGGACATTATGCTAAGCAAGATAAGTCTGACAGAGAAAGACAAATACCGCATGATTCACTTATCTTTGGAATCTAAAAAACAAAACCAGCAAACAACAACAAAACAAACAAATAGAATGAACTTGTGGTTGTCAGAGGGGAAGTGGGTGGGGGGATGGGCAAAAAAATTTACTTTCCTTATCAAGTCATCAAATATTTTCTTGCCCCAACCGATACTTGATTCCTATGCACAATCTCATTCATCCATATGAAGCAATACTACATGTAGGTTTCCAACTTGCTTACCCACTTCTAAATTGATCACTAAACTATATCCCATAATCCTACTTATGCTAATACTTAAAGCACACTTATAACCTGAAAGTTCACACAGATGGGAGTTGAGACTCCTAAGTTGACACTTCAATTTCTTTCATTTATTGACTCTGTGAAAGCTTAAAGTCAGTTGAAATGAAACAGAATCCCATATTGCAAAATTCAGCTCTGTGCACTGTGCTCAGCTTCACCCATGAAAGTGTTTGTATTCTCGTGATACTTTTGAGACATAAGGCATAAAAAACTTTATGATGTTTTCTGTTACGTACTGGGAGGATTTTAACCAATGGCTTATAATCCGTTCTTAATGTCTTGAGATAGGTGATAATACTCAAACTTCACCCTGAAATTAAATAACTCCTTCCTCCCTGTTTTTGGACTTGCAATTTTTCACAAGATTTCATACAAATATAAATGTACTTTAAATGTTGTTAAGCCCATTCCAAATGTATTTTGTATTTTTTTTGCCCGTGCTGACTTCTTCAATGGAAAACAGTCCCGTGAAGCATTTAAGCTGCTCCGTCCACATGGATGTGGAATCAGAGACCGGAGCCATGACCACACAGTGGCTCCCTTGGGTTGAGCTTCTGTGATTCTTTTTGGGTGCCGAAGGTCTCTCTGTTCTTCCCGCGAACTTGCAAGGCAGCTGGCTGGAGGTCAGGGGCTCAGAACCGAGCATCCGGCCCCCAGAACCTGATCTCAGAGCTCAATGTTCAAGCTACCATGCTGTTGTGTGTCAGCGGCAATGGGGAATATTAATACGAGGGACAGAGTATGAATTAGCAATAAATTAAATGTATACAGTTGATGAGCTACCCTGAAACATACAGAATGGCTCTTTCCTATCTTCCCCCCCACCCCAACAAAACAAGAGAAACGATTTCATTTTAAGGACATGGCTATTTTCAACATTCCTCACATATACAAGGGGCCTGTTTTCCCTTCTCATGAATGAGATTTCTCTTTGAAAGTGTTTACATGAAATTTTCAGGGACACGGGCTACCTCCTGGAGCAAAGTGGACTACCTTATTTGGAAGAGAAATGATGATGTTTATTTTTGGGAGGAGCCCCACCTAAAAATAGCCTGTCCAGTCGCCTTATAGCGTATTCTTTGAATTTCACAGGTGGAAGCTGAGCTGAGGCTGTGTTCTATATGTTTTCATCACCCAACCTAATGCCCACAGATGCCTAGTGCCTTCACATCTGACCTCCTCTAAGAACAGACCACAGTGAGCCCTGGCCGATGGGCTGCCTAAGGGCCTTTCTCATCCCCTCCTCCATGCAACCCCTGGGTGGGTCTGCCACTGGGTTCAGTGGCCTGTGAAGACGTGTGGCCCTCTGTGTTGCAACCTTTGCCTGGAATGGCCTTCCCCAACTGTTCACTTAAATCCCAACCTATTCCCTAAGCCCTGGCTGGAGTCCCGTGTCTTCCCGGGGCCTCTTCGACCCAATCAGCTCCAAATGGTCTCCCTCTTTCTGCAATATGAAGAACCTTTCTGCATCATTTAGATGTTAATACAAAAGGATTTCACTTGCTTTTCTTTACATGTGTTAGTCTTATTTTCTTATTTACAAGAAGGCAGACATTCCTTAAGGGCAGGAATCACCTCTGCTATTTCTGATCCCACAAAAAATATTGAGGGATTTTATAAAAGATACATTTTTGCTGAATGTGATGTGCCCATATTTTGTCACAGAAAACATAAGAGTGACTGAAACGTTAACTTTCAGATATACTCTTTTATCACCCATATCTTAACCCTTGGAAAGACCTGTCTAGTGCCTTCCAGATTTACATGGATCTTTCTAGAATAACACATGGTTTTGGAGGAGAAATGAACATTTTACTGGACACTAGGGCACTGATTTAAAATACCTTTAGCGAGAAAGATTCATTTCTATAAATAGCTAGTATATAAAATTGATACTTTCAAAGATGTGTAAGCAAGTAATTATTTATAGTCTGTGCAGACCAAACTGTGTTCCAGCTACTGTATAAAATATATCCTACAGTAACAAGATGAATTAACACACTTTTTTTTTTTTTTAAAGATTTTATTTCTTTGACAGAGAGAGACACAGCGAGAGAGGGAACACAAGCAGGGGGAGCGGGAGAGGGAGAAGCAGGCTTCCCGTGGAGCCGGGCACCCGATGCGGGGCTCGATCCCAGGACCCTGGGATCATGACCTGAGCCGAAGGCAGACGCTTAACGACTGAGCCACCCAGGCGCCCCTGACACACATCTTTATGAGCATAATGTCAAAGTAGAGCTAGACTTGCCTCCTGGCGCTGCGTACTGAGAAACTATCCTGGGAGGTGCCTAGATCCTGACTGCACCTCTTAGGCTCAGCTAGTGTCCACTGAATGGGACTGTCCGTAGCTACCCGAATAACTCCCTTCGAAATCAGTATGATTTATCACCATCAATAACTGGCATCAGCTTAGATTCTTTTGAAGGATGCACCTAAAATGAGGATGACCTTTAATAACAAGCCCACTAGAGGAACGGCGAGGGAAGAGGCTGCTGGAGACCGAGGTGAGCTTTGAGTTTCCATGGAGCGCAGAGCCCTCGCTCACCGGGGTGACAGAGGACGCAAGGCCTCGGGGCAGAGGGCTGCCTGCCGTCCCCCCAGCTACTCCGTTTCACTGCTGTGCGGCCTGCCAGGGAAGAAGTTCTCGAAATGTTTCCCTCTTACGTGGGGATTCCCTTTGCAGTTAGGCTGTTCGCCTTTCAGAACGATGAAACGCAACTCTGCTGACCAAGCAATGGATTTCTCGCCTATCTGCTGCCTTAATCACCTCTCAGTCTCCTTTCACTTTCCACTGGTGGACATAGCCCTCCAGTTTGGCCTGCGTGTGACACCCAGGGCCAAGCCCTGGCAAAAACGCCACGACAGTGCTCCCGACCCCGTCTGGCCCTGTGACCCCGTGCGGCAGGTGCTTGCGACCTGCTGCCACCCCGCCCCCTCCCTCGCTGTCCTCTGGTGGGGCTGGGGTGCAGGAGAAAGGAGAGGGGAACTGTCTGGTCCATGTGGCAAGAGCCAGACCCTCACTATGCCCCAACAGGGATCCATGGTTGAAGGAAGCTGTGCAGGAACCTGATAGGATTCAGCAGACTGCACCGAACCTAAAGGATGGAGCTTTAGTGCTTTGCAGGGATTTAATAGAAGCTGCCAGGGAGGTCACTACGAAGACCTCAGGCTCTTTGGGACTCAGCAGAGCAAGGGAGAAAAAAAGTAAAATTTTTCCATCCCCTTCCTTTTCTCTCAGTAGAGCTGGGAATAATAGTTATTGTTAGCATATTTTAGTCACAATAGCATCACAACACTTACTGACCTATGGTGTGAGGCACTATTTGGGGGCTTTCACTCATTCACTCTTTGTAACCTTGTGAGGCTTAATATCCTACCATTATGTTCATGCTGGAGAATGGGAAACTGAGGCTCGGAAGTGACCTCTGAGGAAATGACTCAGTATGCCCAGAAAAGTTCAGAAAAATCTGAATCTAGGAGATCTGAGTCCAGAGCTCCAGCTTTTAGGTGACTTTTTTTTTTCTTTTCCTGCATAGACATTTTACCAAGGAAATAAGAACAGCAAAAGATTCAGAGAAAGGAGAGCCTCTGCAGGTTTGACAGAAGCAGATGTGAAGAGTGGATCATCACAGCATTGATTCTACTAGATTTAGGTCTAATACACAGGTTCTTGATTTTTTTTTTTAAACAAAGGTTGTACATGTGACATTTGTTTGATGTCGTCATGGTGGCTGTTGTTGGTGTGATAAGAATCTAAATATTTTTAGAAGCCAGACTGATAGAAAAAGCTTCTAGTTAAAAACAAATCAGTGGGGATGCCTGGGTGGTTCAGTCGTTAAGCATCTGCCTTCAGCTCGGGTCATGATCCCGGGGTCCTGGGATCGAAACCCACATCGGGCTCCCTGCTCAGCAGGAAGCCTGCTTCTCCCTCTCCCGCTCCCCCTGCTTGTGTTCCCTCTGACAAATAGATAAATAAAATCTTAAAGAAAAACACAAACAAACATATCAGTAGTTCTGGGCAGTAACAGCCCTTTTACTGACTGCATGGTCTTAGGCTCCTGAGATGCATTAATCCTGACTTCCTTCTCGTAGAAGCAGATCACGCCTCCTGTTCTGCTCCCAGAGTAACTAGAAAGGTAAAATGATACACTGGATGTGGAGCAATGTAAAGGTCACAGAGCAGGGTTCAGGTGCCAGGCTTGATTATTTTAGTAAGGAAGTGGCATCGCTAAATTAAAAACATGATTAATATCACTTTGTCAATAAACTAGCCTGCAGTAGGTATATTTTACAGGAGTGTACCGTAATGCTTCAGGTGATTTCTGTAGATGCCCTAACTCTCCCTCTGTCTTAGGATGCCACCTCCTACACGACCCCGCACATGCTGCTCGTACTTTGATTACTGGATTATTAGTTTACATGACCGTCCTTCCCAGTAAACTGAGTCCCTAGAGGCAGTGGCTACCTCACTTTAAACTGTATGTCCCAGCATACAGCTTGCTACATAAATATGTAACAAGTGATAGAGGATGTAATCCAAGAAGACAGAGATTATGTCTTCCATATCTTGGTCCCTATATCTTTATGCAAGTATAGTACTCTGGTCAAGGAGGCATTGGATTGCTGAATAAAATGATTAAATATCTAATATCTAAACCACAACAGCATTGCCAGATTAAAAAGGCTGATTTGTGCAAATCTATTCTGAAAAGCAAGCACCTCTCTGACGAGAGCAAAAGTAAATCAGGAATGTGACCATAGAGCGATGAGACAAATTTCCATGTGTGACCGTAAAATCAATCTCCGTATTTTGCAGTCATACCTTATTAATTAAGAGGATTACCATTGTGTCTTAGAGCAGTGCTTACTGCTTTAATGAGTAAATCATCTATAAAAAACTGAGTTCTTTTGCTGAAAGTGCTATTATAAATGAAATGTGGTCTTCTGGAAGATAAACAGGCAGCACTGAACAAATTAAAAAGCTCATTCTTCAAAATAAAAAAAAAAATGGTCAGAAAATATGGTTTCTGCCAGATAACAGAAAAAAGCAGTATGGATGACTTCCTGGAGGTAATAGCTGTGAAGAGGACATGTCTGATACTCACCTCATTAAAATCAGTTCTGCTAAAAGTATTTATGAAATAGAATTAATAGCTTCAGAGCAGAATTCCCATTCATATAAGACCAGTTCTTCAAGCTTCTGGTCTCATCACTGAACAATGATTCAAGTTTCTATTAGGCGCCAAAATTACATTCTCTTCTCCAAATTTGGCAATAAACTACTTGGTAATTGTCCTTCCTGAAAAATCCTCTGGCATCTAAATTCATCCAAATTGAGATAAATAATAAAAAATTAAGACATGCTAAGAAGCCTTTGCATATCATTACGCAAAATAACACGAAGCTAATTTGTATACCAAACGATGAGAAAACTTGTAACTTAGTCCTACCAGGAAATGGGGTTCAACAATTCAAATTTAATTCTTCATACCCAATTCAAGAGTTTGTCATCTTATAATCTATACTTGGGAAAAAGTTTTAAATACCATTGTAAAATTAAAGTGTCATGTGGTTTTTATGATGTTATTTACCTGATCAACATCATTGCTGAACCAAGGACTGGTAGGTTCAAGGTATCCATTTTATATACTTGTACATGTGGGGCATATGTGAAATTCATCCATGTGAAGTCAGTACTTTTTAATATATCACTCTATAATACTGATAACATGATCTTGCAAGCATCAGTTTCAGAGGGGAGTGAAGCGAAGTTCTATAATCACAACAGAACCGGGCTCAGCCTGGTCCTCTCCCACTAAGAATGGCGTGCGTACTGGTCTGAGGGTGCACTCTACTGCCCCCTGTGCCAAGTTCATGGCGATTCACTATTTGCAGCGATGACTATTCAAGGAGATGACTATTCGCGATGACAACAGTCAAAGCGCTGAGGCCAGACTCCCAATTCTGGCATCACCGAACACATGTGACAAACGAACAATCACAGAGGAGAATACTTTTCATACCCCAAAATTAATATTCTCAGGCGGTGAGTAAGTGGTAAGAACAGGGGGCGATGAATTGTAGGGCAAGAGTCATCACCTAACCGGCTAGTCCACATCGAACAGTGAAGACAATCAGGGTATTCTGATTTTCACGAGGGGTTTCTGGGGAAGTGCAAAATCACATGACATGAAGATGTCACTTCAGAGGTTAAAACCACGTGCCTCTTTTCTAATGTACTGGTTGTGCCTACCTGGCCCATTATGGATTTATCATTCATGAGCATATCTAACATTTTTGCAAACTGGACTCCAATTAAAATTAATTCCTGAGGTTATGGTTTTCATTAGTCTATAAACGTCTGTGTGGAAGAGTAAAATATAATATCCATGAGAAAAAAATTAGGCTGAACTACCCTTGACTCTCTCCTGGGATGGAAATTATGAATGTGTACACACACACAAACACACAGGTATTTTGTCTTTTTAAACCACATTTTATATGGTCACCTTTTATATGCTCACACTGAGCCTTCCCTAATTTTCTGATTAGTGGTGCCTCCTCAGACATTTTTGAGGGAAGTCTCTAGAAGGTTTCCACTGTCCGCTTGGCATTTAATTGTTCAGCTTGAAGTGATTTCAGTGTCTATGAGCAACCTTCAGCATTTCAAACATCCAGAGTAAACTCTATTTCATAAAATACCTTACTGGTGACCTAAAGGTCCCCGACTTGAGATCCTCAGACCTTTAAGAATCCACAAATTTGTGATATAAATTTTTTTTGGTCAACTAAGACAACAATTTTATTGTACAAAGTCTTTACAAAATGACACTTAAGAAACTACAAGTCACAAAATCAACCTCTAGGGAGTTCTGTCCATATAGTGCTTCATTCAGAAAGGGGTGGAGATACATGCAGGTATGTAAATAAACACAGCAGACAATACGCTATTCCTGGCAAGGACCTCTGCCCCCCGACCGTTTATATGCCCCAACACCCCAGGACAAATATAACACTGGTAATAAATCTTCACTAGCTCTAAGAACAGTTAGATTTTGTCACAAAAGCAAAGTTCGTGAAAATGAAACCAAAGACTGTGTTGACTGGCAGAATTCAGAGAAACAAGTTTTCCTAGACCCCTGATTTGTATTCCTATAGCCGAAAATCCTCACTAGGACGTCAGACGTCAAGTCAGAAGCAGCCTGACTATAGCATCTCCAACTAGTGTTACCGGAAGCCTAATGCCAATTCAACGAAACACACCATGGCTCGAAATTTTCTTGTCTAGTTATTTTCTTGTCTCATGTTTAAGTAAATGGCATTTTTCTTGCCTGTCAAAAGCCAGGAATCCCAACTGCAGCACAAATGGGACAAATATCAAACACAGGGCCGGGTCAATCTGCTTTTATGGAAGGGGATTTCTCTTGTCCATGATGGCAACAGTAACTGTTTACTGCACTGTACAGGGAGTTCCTAACATACTGTACTGGTATCTGATATCAGGGGCTCCTCCAGATTCAGCAGAGAGGTGGAAATTAATCTGCCTTCTCAACAGAGGTTATATCCACACCATCTCCGAATGCAGCAACTCAGTTACCAGAATACATTTTTTTTTTCCTGGTCTATGTTGTAACAGACCAGTTCTTAAATTTATATTTCAAAGGCTATGCTTCCGTTTGGTTTGCACCACATTCATGCAATATGTTGAATGAATAAACTTGCACCAAAATGTCCCCATCATCCTGATACTTACCTGTATCTGTTTGTGTACACAAACGTGTGTGAAATATTCAAACCATATTATCTAATATATTATCTAATATAACTAGGTGCTTGCTACGGAATCACAGAATTAATACTAGAACGTTATTTATGTTTTCTTAAAGTTTTAAAGCAGTATTAAACCTCTTTAATTAAATATAGATTTTACTCATTTATTTGCTTCCCTAGCTCTGAGCCATATTCTCTAACTTATTCATGTACCTGATCTACAACTACAATAATTAAAATGTAAATTTAAATATATATAAAGGAAATGAAATATATATACATATGTATGTATTATATTATGTATGTATCTACATATAACATATATATATATATATTCCATTTCCCTCTCTATATTTAAACTTAATGTAGGTAGGGCGCATGACTAAGTTGGTGAGCACTGCTCAGAACTAAGGGAGTAGAGGTCGCAGAATATCAGCTGGGTAAAAAGCGTTTTATGGCTCCTCGTCAAGTTAATGTGTTTACCTTTCATTTACTATGAGGAGGTTTTTCTAAAAATATATATATATATTTTTTTATTGTCAGTTTACAGGCTACGTAATATATAGCTCACTGTACCTGTTTCACACTCGGATGTGCGGACATGAAAGCATTTGGTACGGATTCAGGAACGGTAAAAAGTGATGATGAGAGAGTAGAAAGAAATCTTAATCTACAGGGAAAAATGCAACAGGAAGAGGGGCTCCCCAGAGCATGTAAAGAAGAATCACCTACCAGCTCCACTCGTCCGAAGCCTCCGACTCCGAGGGTGTCGATGATGTTGAAGTCAGACAGCTTCAGGTTGGCGAAGAAAGCAGCTTCGGCTTCGTATCTGGATTTTTTGATGCGAAAAAACGGAAATTTCTTAGAGGCGCAAACACGAGAACCACGCACGACCGCCCCGGAATGACAGGCCTGTGGCTCGGGGTTTACCTGCTCAAATTCCATCTTGCTTCTAGAGTCTGTGTCTCCTCCCAAGCATAATTGTTTGGTCCCCGTTGTGCAGAATAAACAAGATTTGCACTTGTTTTTCAAAGGAGAATAAGACAAACTACCTGGTGCCTGCCAGTCACGTGACTGATAGGTCCAGTCACCAAGTCAAAGTTACATCGCAATGCTTTCCTGTGCGTCTTCTTTGCGGGCATGGATTGTTGGGGTGGTTCTTTTTGGGTTTTGTTTTGGGATTTGTGGTTTTGCCCGGTTTTGGTTTTGCTGTTCAGATTTGGGATGGCAGTTCCTCATGAGTTTCCCTTATCCACAGGCTGGTAGTGGCTCCTATCAGCATTTATTAAAAGCGGCAACATCACTGAGGTCTCTGGAGCAACTTCACAGCCGGGTTTTAGGAAAACAGATCCGAAAAGTGGAGGACTGATGGGCCCTCCATGAAATGGAGGATTTCGGAAGCATATTCACATTCCTAAGCAGTATCTCCCCTTCGTTTATGTTTACCCACTGCCTCTCAGCTGGTAATCCCAGGGACTTTATGTTGGCCACTGTCTTATATGAGCGCTGTGCAGGAGCAAGACCGCGCTCCGAGGTCTAGCTATGCCCCATGCACATCTGACACATGCAAGGGGCCAAAATAAGCTTCTCCTGATGAGACAAGTGAATATGAGAGGCTTAAAATATCTTCTTATTAAAGGCCCTACTATTTTTAGAAAGGGCAGGAAGGCATAACAGTGAAGATGACCCTCCCTCTCACTCATGTCAGGTCAGGGAGTAATTCAGCTGTCTCCAAAATAAAGTATTTGCATAGCTCTGTGTAACCCATGACTTTCAGCCAGGTGGTACCCGATGCCGTCTATGCTATAGATAGACACAATGAATGCACTTGAGCGGACGATCCTAAGGCTGCTCGTTCAGGTCAGTTTCTGGATAGAGTAACCCATAGGCATGCTTGGCATTAAGCCGTGTCACATTTTAGCTATTCCTTTATAATCAAACACAAATTTAGACTCTTCACTCAGAAGAAATGTGAAACGGCTTTCTAGGTGAGGTTTTAACATTCTCCAAGTTACAACCACAGTTCCAGTTTTTAACAATTCTTGACAGACTCATGAGAGGGTACAAACAACCTCAGTTTTCATTATTGGCTCCCTCTAATAAACCTCCATTAACGAGGCTGCTGGCCAATCCTGATGGCATTTGCAGACTTCTCTCATTAACTACACAATCAAAAGATCAGCACAGCGATTCTGGAGATGGTTTACTAGAATGGAACGTAAGCAGCAAATGTGCATTTCTAGCATTCCAACTGGTCCACTACTTTTGGAAAACTAAAACAACTCCATCTCATTTAAAGGGCCAGTGGCAGAGTTCAGTTCAACAGGTGCTTTACAAGGACATCTGTTGGGATCAGACCCTGTCACGGTTTGTATGTGGTCAAGCATTTCCTGGCAGGTTAGATAATCAAATTCTTAATGAGACTGTTGTTGGATAATATCCTATGCACTTGCTGGATTTAGAAATCTCAGATACGAAGAGGGTAAACTCTTTCAGACTATTTTGATACCATTTTATATATTTCATAAAGTGTGGTGTTCTTACAGTTCCTAAAGATACTCCCGATTTCTTACACTTGGGCTCTGTCAAGCTAAGCTGGTGATACATCTACACAAGTGACGTTCAGCCCTGTGTGCACACCAGAACTACCCAAGCATCTCCCAGAGACCATGTAATGTGGGTCCCACCAGAGAATGAGTGAAGCGGAAATCTTTGGAAGCAGTATCCAAATATCTGTATTATTTTAAAGCTCCCTCGGTGATTCTGATGTATAGCAAGCATTGAGAACTATAGCTCCAACCTCTCTGAAAGCCTTGGGAATTCCAGAAACCACGGGAGCATTTTGGGGAGGATTATAAAATGATCCTGGGAAATCAGTAGCTGCCCATTGAGTTTGGGGGTGATGCATTCATGCCAAGAGTGCTGGGGGCTCTTACAAACTTGGTCTGGGCTCCCGCCCTCTGATCCTAGACCCACTGAAATGACCAGTAATGGCTACAGAGCTTAAAACAAATAAACAAATAAAGAGGACCATTGCCAAAAGGAAAAAAAAAAAAAACCCACAGATACAGAATGCAGAAATCATAATGTAGCCGTTTTGTGTTTGCATTTCTACAGCAAAATCCGCCTGACTTTGCTTATAGTTACTCTCTGATTAACTACTGATGGTACTTTCATTAATGGCATGATTGTATTAAATTCCTGTTAAATAGTAGACATTTTCTCTGTAGCTATTAAAATCCACCTAAACATATCCTGCTCCATCCACTGAAAGCACAATTACCATTAAAGAAAATATTTCATATTTTAATGAAAAGAGGTTGGTAACACTGTAATCATACTTTGCTAACCTTGGTAATTACTTTGCTAATATGGCCTGGTGACTTTTTAAAATACTACCCAGTGGGGTGATTTTAATCTAGTGGTTGGTGAGATACATTTTGAGGGGCCTTCATATAATGTGCTCTTAATGTTCTATTCTATTGTTTGTGCTGGCGCCTGATTCTCAGAGAAGTCAAAAAATGTAGGAATGCTACCACAGCGGGCTTTATTTTTTCTTTCCCACCCAGGACATGTTAGTTGCTTAATATTTTGTGTGCATTTATTTCTCATTTAGATTACTCTTTATGGACAAGAGTTATATCACAGAGACCCTGTATACTTTTCCTTTTTTAATAACTTCTTTTTCTTTTAATGTGGCAATCACCCTGGGAAGGGGCCTCTGTAAAAAAGTTAAACTGTGGATGATTCAGCCTCTTCAGGTATTTACACTTGTTCATAACTTGGACATACATTTTCATTCTTCCTTTTTACTCAGGTATGATTTGAAGATAATGTGAATCCATCAGTTCTACTTATTTTAGAGTTGGTAAAAGTTTGAGCGGGAAAGGAAACTAAATAAATTGGGTAAGTAAATGGATGTTGTTCTATTAAAGAAATTTCTTTGGCCTGAAGGAGGTCAGTGTGGAACCCAAGCTTCTAATGGAGCACCCCAATGGGGCCCAAGGAATTAGGCCCAGCTTCATTCAATTCTAAAATTCATCCATGAAACAGCATTTATGAAAGGGACAATTGCCAAGTGCTAGGGGAAATTCTTATCAGTAAGAAACAAAAGTTCTCGACGTTTGGTTGCTTAAAATCTAGAAAGGCGTAGAAAGTGTATTTTCTAATGGTCCTCAGCTTAGTTTGAGATACTGATTTCTTCAAAGAATATTATTTTAGTATTATTAATTAATAATTACTTTTAAAATGTAAAATAACTTAATTTTACATTTTAAATAATTATTATTATTTTAGTATGGGGTGAAAGCTAGGGATCCTCTTCTCAGGAAAGTGTAAATATCAACAAGCCTTTTTCGCATATGACCCTAAAACAGGTCAACAACACAAAAATGACTATACAACAAGAAATTAACTGTGCTGGGTGAAGGAGACCGAGACAATTTATCATATCTCAAACAACCTTGACCATAACATTGAGCTGAGGCTCTGGGTGATTAGAATCCACAGACAACTGCTCATCTGTATAGGGTCCTCTTTAAATAGTGAAATACTAAACTTTTTTTTTTTTTAAAGAACTGATTAAAAGGAATGAAGTTGTCTAGATGTTCCCCTCTTTTCATTTCTGCCTATACAGCAAGGAAGTTCCAAAAGTGATGAAAATGTAAAGCTCCAGGTATAAAGATGAGAAGAGCAAGGCATATATGCATAGCCTAGAAACAGAATGGTCCTGGAATAATCTCAGCTTCTCTCTATTTATACAACTGCATATCTTTACAGTACTATATTCACTGTTTTTAGGAAATGGGTAATAACCATTTTTATTTTGCCATCTCTTCCAATATTATCAGCTTCCACAAAGGCATGGAGTAAGAATCCGGTGTTCTTCATTATTCACAACTGGTTTTCCATTGTTGCCATATGTCCATGAATCAATGGTATCATCATCCCACAACCACAGAATCGGGCTCTATTCCTTATGGATGACCATTATTATTAAAGTAAACATGTCGCACTCTCTACTGGAAACCACATATGATGATTCTCCCCAGTACAAAAACGCGTGGACCTTAAAATTTTATCTTTATCTTGACATTAGAACAGTAGTCAGAGCTCAGCATTATTTTACAAAGCAGATTGTATCACGTGCAATTTTAAAGTAAGTGCCAAGGGTCCAAAGGACCCTCATAATAGTTCTAGATAGGTTACAAAAGCCAGTAATTAAGAGAACCAAAGGCTACTGTGGCCTTACCTGCCTTATCCCTGCTCATCTATAATCCACATTGCTTCAGAAGCCTACTCTTAAGAGTCTCCAAGGAAAATCACAGAAAGTCTTAGCCATCTCCCAATCCACCTGCAAATTACCATGGCTTCGCCTGAGCTCATCCGTTATTGGGTATATTTTTGTTTCTCGTTTAGTTTTATCAGTTCTTGGGAAATCCATAAAAATGAAATGCTTCAGTAAACACATGGACTCTCATCTATGACTAAGTTTCTTATTCCATAACTTCAATACGTAAGAGGAGAGTCAATCAGACAATGTCTACTCTGGACTTAAAAATAACAAAAGAGCATCCTAGCATACAGACAAAAGGTAATGACTTGTGGTCCTAGCTCTGCCAATGACTTGGTACTTCCAAGTCCTGATTTCTTCAACATGTAGGCCTTTCTAGGAGTATCAACAAATTTACACTTAATAAAGATGAATTTTTTGTCAGAATCCTTACTTAAATGTCCAGATAAATGCCTAAAAATATATTTTTAAAAATTTTATGTGATCGAAGAGCATTGAAATCTGTAAATATATACAGAAATAGTTTAAAAGAGGATAAGAACTTTCAGAAAGTGAGCCTTAGAGCACAAAAGATGCATACCTGGTCTATGATATAACCAAGTTATCATGCTGCCTGTCCAGTGAATAAACACTGAATTTGGTATGCAGAACTTTACGCAGTAATAGTTCCTGATTTCATAAAGCTTGGTTCATTCAGTAATTTGTAGGTCTGTAGAAATTCAGCCAGAAAACTAACTTTATAGAGAGAAAGTAGAATTGGAAACTGGACCAATAACATCTGCACATTTAACATAAATGTGGTTTGGGCTTAAACTGCAGAGCTGCTTCAACTCTGCGTATGTAAAAGCAGTTAGTAGGTACATGTCCTTACTCCCCTGATTCTCAACTGTCTGGAGTTAGACGAGCTCAGCCACCCAAATAAAAATCAGTAGTCTTTCTTAACTCTATAACCAAGCTATCAATCATGTCTTATTAATTTAATTCTTTATTAAAGTTTCATTGATAACTAAACTCTAAAAGTGGCAGTTTGAAGTTATTAGTTTTTAAAATCAGTACTTTTTAATGGAAACAACTTGACCAAAAATCTGTCACAGAATTTTGAGACCATTAAAACAAAAGTTTAATGAGAAAAAAAAAAAAAATGGAATCTTTTGACTTCATTGGAAAACAGTGAACCATTTTATAGCTTAAGGTTTGAACAGGGAGTTATTTCCTGTTGAAAGAATCATGTTTTTCAAATAAACATTTTATAAAAGTCCCTGTTAGCATAAGAAACCCTATTCCTAAAATTCTAAACAAAAAGGGATGATTTCTTATTTATTTGGTCATAAGACACATAGGGATAGTTGTTCATATAGTCACTCTTCTTTCAGCAGTAGTGGTAAAAACTTACAGAAATAAAAAGTTTAAAAGTAATTTAATAAATATAAAGTATTTCATTTTATCAATTTTCTCCAGAAAGTGTAATCTCGCCTTCAGGGAATCTGAGATAACACTACTTTGCTCTATTTCAAAAATTGTTGTTTTCAGGAACACAGACTTTTTGTTTTGTTTTGTTTTGAGTACTCTAGTCATGAAGTAGTTCTACTTCTTTTTCAAATACATTGCCTTGAGGAGATATGGCCAACAGGAATACACAGGAAAATTGCATTTCTCATATCTGCTGCATAATAAGAATGATAGTGATGCAAATATCCTGCATTTAGAAAGCGCCTTTCTTCCTAGGACTTTAAATTTCTCTCATTTAATTTATCCTCCCTGACTCTCTGTGAAGGTGGGATAACAAATACTTTTACTTCTCTTTTGCAGTGGGGCGGACCAGTCATTGACAGTGGTTGGTTTCAGTAATTAAACAGCAGGAGGAGGACTAGAACATTTGCTCAAGTTTCGAATCACGGCACAGTTACACTTGCTCCAAAAAACTTAATTTACTTTTAAGCACGATAGTAGAGAATCACACAACCTCAGAGAGAGTTTGATCTCGAAGTCTGGAGATACTAACATGGCTCAAAATCTGGACCGACACCATTGGAAGCTCACCTAACCCAAACTCTGCATTTTTTAAAGAAAAAAAGCAAAGTCCAGAGATGGTAAGTGACTTAGACAAGGTCCCAGAGACTTGGGGACACAGGCCAGGCATTTTGACCCATGATGTTTTTTCTATCTGATTCTATCTTTGCAGTTTTTATAATATTCTGATAATTGAAAAACAAAGGCAAACATCAAACTGAAAGTGTATTTAAGTAATATGGTACAATTTATTACAATTGAGACTAATTTTAAGGTTAAGATTAAACTTTCCCTTATTTCTTTCAGTATTTTAACCCATATATTGAACATGACCTATAAAGAAAAGTCTTTGGGTAGAAAAGAGATTTTTTTTTTATTTATTTCAGGGGAAGACTTGGGCCGTCTTTACCCATCTTTTCTTTAGCAATGTAGGCTATGGTGAACAGAGTCCTCAGGGAAACTGAATGAGAATTTTGCTATAACTGGTATTTCTCTGAAGTGGCAGGAGGCAAGGAGTTGAGGGTGAGGGCTACTTCCCCAAGGCCTGAGTTATTGGAAGAGTAAAGGCAGAAGGGATGGTCATTTCCACCTACCTTATTTGCCCTGTACCTCACCTCCCTGGCCTTGAGAAGGTTAATCTTCACCTTAAAATTAGTCTCAACTCTAATCTTAAAGGAACCAGAACACTGAACTGGCAGCAGGAGGATGAGGGCTCAAATAAACACGAGGGTGAGACAGTAAAACGCAGTGTGTGACAAGAACACGAGAAGACAAATACCACCCTCCCAAGCCTCTAGGGATATAATAAAGGAAGTGACCAGGGACTGGCCCAGCACAGACCTAAAAAAGACACTCTCTCTTCTGTAAAATGAAGGGTTTGCACTAGACAGGTCTACAAAACTCACTTGCAGCTTGATGGTTCTGGGATGCCAAGTGTCCTGAGGTGCATACTTTCCCTTTTCCTCCTTTGGGGTCCTCTTTGCCAGCCCGTCATCTAATCCCTTCTCCTGGAGCTCCTATTTCAGGAAATACTCCCAGAGGCCTTCGTGTAAGGGAGACCTGCTCTCAGCTCCCGGTATCCGAAGGAGGCAAGCAGGAGAGCCCGCTTCCATGGCCAAAGCGCTTGTGTGGGGTGCTGGTATTGATAAACCACTTCTCTTACAAAGCCGACCCAGGATTCGGCCCCACTGAGGCGCCATACCATGGCAGGACTGGAAACACAGGACCCAGCTCCAAAGAGCACCAGTGAGCTGTGCGAGACATCTGCCTGCATCGACCAATCAGGGCAAGGCTCTTCCAGCCAATCAGGATGAGGCAGGGCTCTTTTTTTCTTTCTTTCCCTCCTTAGCATCCTGGACACCTGAGTGGGCACCTGAGTGGGTACCCCAGGGGGAAATTTACCTAAGCAGAGTCTCCTCTCTGTTGCGGGGGGCCAGGTCAACTCTCCTCTGTCGGCGCTGTGCCTCCCTTCAACTTGATCTGTGACCTCAATAAAGCCTCACCTGAGCCTCATTTCTATGGTGTGGGGCCCAAGAACCCAACCCTGCTAACAACAGGTAAGTTTCAAAGAACTACTAGTGTTAATTTGTACGTGTATGTGACAGACACCTACTGCAAGGTCTACGATATCACAGGGGGCTGTGTCCCAGGCGCTAAATAATTGTTCTCTAGTGATCTTTGAGAATACCACCCGTACTTGAAAGGGGGAAAAGCTGTAAATCTTTTCCTTAGTAGAGAAAATATTAAGTAGAAAAAAAGAAAACAAAGCAAAAATTTTGCTATGTCAGGTTGTTTAGTAATAGTAATGGTGCGTTTATCAAATGAACTAAATCTCAGGAAATAGCACAAGTTTGTCATCAAGTAACTGCCATCTGGATGCAAAATCTGGCATTGTTCTATGTTGCAGCCAATACAACCGAGTGAGAACGCAATCTACAGGCTTTGGGGCTCTCTATTTCTTCCCTCCTTCCCTCCTTCCCTCCCTCCTTCCTTCCTTCCTTCCTTCCTTCCTTCCCTCCCTCCCTCCTTCCTTCCTCCTTTCCTTTCTTTCCCTGACGTCCATATTTTTAGTCAGATTTCCTTAGTTTTTACCATATGTCCCTCTTCTGTTCCAGCCTTCTTTCCAGGCTGCCATATTACATTTAGTTGTCCTGTCTCTTGAGAGTCCCTTTGGCTGACATAGCTTCTCAGACTTCTCGTTTTTGATGACCTTGATGGTATTGAGGAATACCGGTCAGTGTTTTATGGAATGCCCCTCAGTTGGGGCTTATCTGACATTTTCTCATGGGTTTTGCTGGGGTTATGAGTTTTTTTTTTTGGGAGGAAGACTATATAAGTAAAGCACTATTTTCATCACATGCTAACAAGCATACATACTATTATTGATAGGACTTATCACTGATGATGCAAACCTTGATCATCTGTCTGAGATAGGAATTCTGTAGTTTCTAACACAGTACTTCATTCTAGGAACCAATAAATGCAAAATGGGCTGTATTAAAATGTAATCCTCTTCATAACTTTTACCTTAGAAATGCGTCCCCCTCAGGATGGGTTAAGTTCATAAAGTCCACACTACTCAGCTTTCTGCACAATAATCCAAAAGGGTCACGATAAAATACATTGCTTAGAATTTGCACGCTGATGGCTACAATATTAAAAACTGGTGTCTTCCCACACATTTTTATAGCGCCGAGGGAAGAACTCGATACCCTCAAATTACTGCTTCTTATCTACAAGTATAACAAATTATTACCAGAATTGTTTCTCCGAGTACATGTCTCACTTGTCATGGACGTTTAGAACTAATTTGTAATCACATTTCACGTCAGTTGGACCACTGATTTAAATAAATACTGTTATAACGCTTAAACTGAGCTTTGCTTCCAGGTTAGCACATCTTGGTAATTTCTCTGTGCCTGTAACAATGGTTTTTAAAGAGAACTACACATTAAAAGACTGCATTGTTGAGCAATCTGTTAGAATGTTAAGTGAATTCTTCTAATACTCGGTTACGAGTACTTTTTTCTGTGTACATATAATGCAAATGATGACTTTATTTTACTACTTTATAAACCTCCTGGCTTTACCTTGTATATAGCCTCTAGAATAGACTACGTCATTTCCTCCCTTTTTAAGTAATCAGTAAATAATAGAGAGTAAAATGAAGAAAATGAGGAGGGGCATTCAGACTTATTATGATTATTCTTTGTATTATTTTACAGCTAGAGAATGTTTTTTCCATGTGTGGCTTCCTTTTCCTTACCGATTGTCCCCAGATAGAGTTGACCTTTTGGCTACACCCTATTCTCAATTCTCCTTTTGTGACTTCCTTTTTTCCTCATCCAAGTTAATAACTTTCTCTCAAAGTTAATAATTAGCAGATTTACATGGCCTCGATGAATTGATCTGGATTTGCAAGAGCCTGTGAGGATAGAAAAAGCTGTATGTGTGATCGGAGCATCGCCTTGACTGGTTGCTGCTTGTCATCAGCAGGGCAGTGCGGACGCTGGATGTCCACTTGAGAACACACGGTATCCGACTGGGTTCTCAGTCTGATTTACGCTCCTCTGGCCTGTGGACGTAACATAACTGCAGAGAGAGAGGACAGAAAATCTTTCTTCTGGCTCTTCAGAAGAGAAAATTGCTGGGCTGGGGAGGGGAGGAGCCTCAGACACTAGCTGAGCCGTCAGGGACCCCACCAGTGGGGCAGCAGAGATGGGGCGGTGCGGGGGGGAGGGCTCTCTTTCTGGGTGGGAAGCTGAAGGAGTTACATGCTTTCTTCATTTCTACAGCACTGGCATTATTTGGCCAGGCATAGGAAAAAACAAACAAGATCCCAATGCAAATACATAAAATATGAAGGAAACAAATGAAAGCTAAGGAAATGAGATTATTTTCAGGGGTGATTACTCTAATTTTAGAGAACTACAAAGGATATTTCATTGGTAATAGAATTATACTATGGTACTATTTGCACAAAGATATCACTTAAGAAACAGAATCATTCAGCTTGCACAGAGCTAACTTTTTTTTTTTAATTTCTAAATTGTATTCCAGCCAATGCCTGAAGCTGAGAAAAGGCTAAATATCTATGTTTCTTGCAAGATACACGATTTGAAAGAGTTTCATAACCATGATTGTTAATTTCTAGAGTGTCACTTGCTAGTTGGAAAGCAACTATGTAAACAGAAAAAAAAAAAATGAACGGAAATAAGAATTACCGGTTTCAGGTTTCCGGCTGATCACATCACAGCTGCAAGCCTTATCATGTCTGCCTAGAATACGTTTATATATAGCAAGTAGGATTCTTACTGTCTATTCTCAATTACAACAGTTTAGAGTTTTGCTAGACAATCTCTTTAGAGAAGACCTTCCTTAGGTGACGTAATACATGAGATTTATTACCTAACACCCCAGTGGGTGAAGAATCTGCTGAAAGCAAATGGTTCTTCAACCATGAGTTGAAGTTTTAGGGAAAGTAAGCTGAATGGGTAATTCTCAATATCCAGGATCTCTTAGGAAGATACTAATAAGGATGACTGGTTCTTTAATAGTGATGCCCCAATTATCTAGCGCCATCTAGGGACGGGGGGTGTTCCATGAGGAAGGGCATTGTCCAGATTATTGAAATTTATCTCTTCTGATCATCACATGGATCTCTCACCCCATTAAAAAAACAAACAAACAAAAAACCTAGAGAATCAATATTTTTAGAATGGATTATCTTCTTCCAAATCATTTAAGGCATAATTTAGTGACTACAGTACAGTGTTCAGAGGATGGCCCCGGACCATCAGTCCCAGTAATCAATCATGTGCTGCTACGTCTAGTTGGGAGGACCGCCAACAACACTCCTACCATGTGATACTTGTGATTAGTTGCTCAGGTTTTAAGTATTATCTCTTGCTAGAATCACGGAGTCTGTGTTGCCTCCCATTTCTGACCCAGATACTCTTATCATCTGTCCATTAAAAGCCAGATAGCCAAATTCACTACAATTGTACCTATAATATAACCACGTAATCAGGGATTAGTTAAGGAGGCAATAATACAAAATGATTAAAATACAGTCTCTGGAGACAGTGTGCTTTGGGCAAATCCTAGCTCTAGTATGGACTGACCACATGAGTTTGAACAAGCTTCAGGATCTCTCTGTGCCTCAGCTTTCTCTGACTGTTTCATGGGCACGCTAACCAAACCAACTCCATTGGGTTACGGTGAATAATAAATGAAATAAATGCATGTGAAACAGAACTGTAAGCAAGCAATAATAATATGATCGTTACCTTTCGTGGAGTTTGTACTGTGCACCTGATACTTTTCATTATTACTGACTGCCTGATTTTCCTGACTATGAATGTTTGCTTCTCTAAGTTGCTGTTTTTCCCTTCGGCTGGGATCTAGGTAGTAGAGTTGTGCGTCCAGCAAACCAGAGATAAATGGGATGTTACTATGGAGAGATTACATTAATTTAGAAACACATGAATATGCAAATATGCCATAGCGTTGACATTTTGTTCTTTTCCATATTCTCAATTTCTTCATTGGAAATATTCTAATTGGTGGTTTATGGTGCTCCGACTAGACCCTGGCTAACTCTTTGTATTGCTGCTATATAATGCAATGTATGTTATGTTTTCACCTTTGAATTTCTAAACTATCTTAGATAGAATCAGGTGCTATCAAATGATGGGAAGCATGCGATTTCTACAGTCCATTGTAAAGCCCCTATTAAAAGGAGGATATGTGAGGGTCTCCATTTGACATTTAAATTTAATACGCTTTTCACAGTTCTACCAGGTGTTACTCAGAGAATATGGAATTTATGAGCTGTCCCTTGGATGAAGGAAAAGCACGACATTCTCAATGGGGCTTCAGCACTAGGTCCTTCCGTTCAAGTCTTCCCTGAGCTCGTGGGAGACAGACGATACCTCACCACACTGTCAGCCCCAGTCAGGCAACAGATACAGAGTCAGACAGTGACCACTGTAATCCAGAGCCTGGGATCGCCTGACACAGAGTCTCACGAGGGATGCACAGAAAGTCTGAGAGTGTCCTCTCTGAGGACAAATTGGTGCCAAAATCAGAATTGCCCAGAAGCTGCTCAGTGACCCAATCCTGCAAACAGATCCCTCTCCCATTTTCCGGGGGCTTACTCCCTATGAGTCACTCCCTCAAAGCCACCTTGAGGGCAGTTCCCTGGGAAACAGGACAAAGACCTGGCCAGGTTCCAGAGGCAGAAACGATCTCGCTGGTTCCTTCAGTAACGTGTGGGCGACACCGCAGATGCCTCATTCCAGACCAGAGACTTCTAAGTGTGCCTTCAGCAGAGGCAGCTCAATTTCAAATCTTCCACTTTCTTGCCTTTGGCAAATCATTATAAATATTCCTTTGATAAAGACCTGACAAGATTTATAATGTCTTTATCCCACTGAGTAATGTTTATGAGGGGAACATTCCCCCAGGTGAGTGGTGAAGATAAAAAAGAAGAGACAGAGAATTCTGTCTTTATCGTTTTCCTGACAAATAACAACAAAAGAAAAAATAGTACCCAGAAGATGTATGTTCTCTTTTTGGGCTCCAACGAAGCGCATTTGCAACATTTTATCATGTTGCGTGAATCTATTAGCTATGCTGTTAATATACAGTACAGTTAACATCACATGGGGACGTTCTAGTTCAGTGGAAAAAAGACTCATCGGAGGGCTAATGTTTTTGAGATGACATTGACACGATACGGCTTTGGAATCAGTCAGTTGCCCTGTCTTGCAGCTCTCTCTTCTAGCAAATATGATTGACGGTCTGCTTCTGCCCATGCTGGTGCTCTGCTAAAATCGAGCCCCTCCTAATGCACCTGGCGCTGTGACAGGACCTGTCAGATGGGCTCAGGTGGTAAAGAGAACACTCTTGCTCACGTGTCCTGCCCAGCAGGAGACACGCCGAACAGCCTAAGAACCTTGATAGAGGAACTAGAAGACGGGTCTGTCTTTCTCAGGCTCGATGCGATGATTCCTCTGAATAGCGTTTGCCTGGCTGGGACAAATGGAGAAAAGCAGGTCTTTCCCATCAAAAGATATCCCCTGATTGCTTAAGTACAAGAGTGCCCTTTTCTTTAGCTCAGGTCCCCCCCTTCCGGACCCATTTCTTCAGGGATCCGCAGTGCAGTGGCTTAAACTGCTGGTTTGGCTGCTACCTCTTCACGTCCCATCTTTCACTTTCCGTCGAAAATCCAAATCAGAATCCAAACAAAGATTACGTTTGGATTTTAACCCAAAGTAATGGAAACGGGGCTGCCAGGCAATAGACAGCCACAGCCGCTCAGTCCTATTACAAAAGAAAGGTTTTCTTTTTATTCAGAAAAATGTCCCCAGGACTGTGACTTCAGCCTCACGGACCCACACTTGAACTTGAAAGAATTCCAAATCGCGAGAAATGATAAACACCTGTTTTAGATTTTCTAACAGAAAGTGAACACTTGAGTTTTGTAGCTGAAACAGACATTAAAGCTGTGCATCCCTAACTTCCTCCGGAAGGGGAGGGAGATCCGAAAGTAGAAACATACCGTTAAGAAGTAACACGGAAATTGGCATTGTTTCCAATCCTTGCAGAACAATGTCTCACTCATCACCCACAGAACAACAACAGTAATAATGTAATGGGGCACGTGCGCAGCGCTCCTTCCCCAAGAAGTGAAAGGGGGACACTTCTGTGTCACCTTGTCCACCGTCATTCCAGCACTGCAGGTGTTGTGAGATCTACAGAAGATATTTCTATTATTTATGTCTTTAGATATTGCTAAAAATACCAAGTCCTTTCTTGTGAGAAAACTACCTTCCGTTTGTACCATCTATAAACCATTTCCAAACTGAATACATTGTATTCTTTGTAACACAATAGCGCTTTACCAAACCGTATTACCTCTAGGGGAAAAACAGGATCTTAAATGTCATTGTGACTACTAAATGTTGGTTAGATACCCAATATTTCCTTACCATGATTACTTATGAGATAGACAGATAATTGAACAACTTCTGCATACTTTCAAAAGAATTCCAAATAAGGCTTAAGTTCAATCAGTGATTACGTCTGCCTCATTGACTTGAATCATAAAAGTGTTCAATTTCCCCCCATAGATTGTGACCTCTAGTTATATGATGTATACAAGATACCTAATAGTCCTGAAAGAGGGCAAAGCTTTTTTCTTTTTTCTTTTTTCTAACCTTGCTCTGGAGTCTCTGTGAAGTGAAAATGTGGTTCACTGGGACATCCTTTGGTCAGGGACTCAGCTATCTCTGTGAATGACTCAAACCCCCAAGGGATACCTGCAGGCTGGACCCATTCCACGTCTGGTGAGGATACACATCCTTCAGTCATTATTTTTCAGCATGAAAATTAGATTTCAATTGACCCAAAACCACAAAGTCCATTTTCAAGGCTGGTAAGATATCACCTTTGCTCGGCAGGCATGTTTTATAATGGAAACCAAGTGGCTAAGAGTGACAGCAATTATCCCCAGGTTGATAACAGACTAATCTTGCTGTGAGGGACGGGCCGATTCCAGGAAAATTCTGCAGTTCTTTTCTAGCACTTACTAATCCGACTAGCTCTCCCGAGACTGATAAATGATGCAGGCCAGATATGCTAAAAGGCATTTGACAGACTAAGGTAAATAACTGGACCAACTAGACCAGGTGGAACAAAAACTCTGAGATTATGTTCCACAGTTCAAGGAATCTGAGCATGATAATCAAAACGGGACTCCAATTTCCTGTTTTCAGCAGAATCAGCCAGTTCTTTGAGATCATAAACTACTTTTGGCAAATTACTAATAAAAACAAGGGTATGCCAGGGCACTGTTATAGACGCTGAAGAACCCGTTGTGGACCCAATATACCAAAAAGCCCCAGGAAAATAATGAAACAAGCCCAACCCTCCTGGTGGCGGAGAAAGACAGAGAAACAAGTATGTGTAGAGTATGTCAATTTGTGGTAAGGGCATGGAGAACATTTAGGCAAGGAAGGGGACCAGGGAGTGCCCGGACACAGGTGAGCAGTTAGGACGACACCTCAGCAAAGGTCTCAGGTGAGGGCAAGGGGCGGGCAGAAGGGGAGCAACGTGCCCACAGCCTGTAGACCCGCCAGCATCCACCTCATGCCCTGTGTGAACGGGAGGCTGCTGCAAGGGTGTGAGCAGGGAGCTTCTGCAAAGCGGACAACAGGAGGGCAGAGGGGAAACGTGGAGGCCAGTCCAAGTCTCTGCCATCAACCAGGCAAAAGCCAATGAGGCTTGGACAGAGGGGGGAACGGCCGCTAGTTGGTTCTGGAACACGTACCGAGGGGAGAGTCCGTGCGATTTGCCGTCAGACGGATGGGAAGAGTAGAAGAAACGGGGAGCACGGGGCTGAGTGTTGGAATCTCAAGAATGAGGATCGAGTTGTGTTGACTGAAACAGGAAAAACCATAAGCAAAGCAGGCTGGAGGAAGAATGGGAGTTCAGTTTTGATATTTTGAGTTTGTGGGGTGTATGATTTATCCAAGGGGATTTGTCAACTGGGCTGCTGGACGTCCGAAGTTCCAAAAAGATGCCTGGGCTGGAAAGTGTATCTGGCAGGCTTCTGCATAGGGAGGTACTGAAAGCTGTGCGGCGAGCCCAGGTCACTGAGGATAGCAGCACAGATGCAGAAGCAGACGGACCCAGGGGTCCAGCCCTGCAGCACAGCGACACTGAAGTCAGAGAGTAGGAGCACACACGGAACACAGAACACCAGCGAACGCGGCCTCCTGGGAGCCAACTAAGGACACACTTCAAGGAAAGGAAGCGGCCAGCCATGTCAGATGAGATAAGAAATAAGACTCAACCAGGGAGTTTCGCTCGTTGGAGGTTGGTGGTGGTGATAAAAGCCTCAGGAGAGATCAGGAGGCGAGGGATTGGAGATACACTTAAAAAAAAAAAAGATTTTATTTATTTATTTGAGAGTGAGCAAGCCTGAGCAGTGGGAAGGGGCAGAGGGAGAAGCAGACTCCCCGCTGAGCAGGCAGCCCGATGCGGGGCTTGGTCCCAGGACCCTGAGATCATGACCTGAACTGAAAGCAGACGCATAACCGACTGAGCCACCCAGACACCCTGGAGATACTCTCTTTATATGTGCTTTACATTCACTTATAAATGGGAATCCAAGGTGTTGGGTTGCTTGGTTCGTTTTCAGTGACTGAAAAGAGGCGAGATGGATGCAGCAGAGGGTGGACGAGTTTCTGGGGTGATGCCTTATGCAATGGAAGGAAGATGTGATGGGCGCACAGGAAAGGGCTGGAGTGGGTCCAGACCAGTAAGACCGCCAGGAAGAGTGTGGAGAGTTGCCCAGCAGGGGTGCCTGCAAGATCAGACTCCAAGAGAGGTGGGACTTTATAGGTTTCAGAAAGGAACAGGAAGCAAAACTGGAGTACACTGCAACATTGACACAAGGCAACATGTTTTTCTATTGACCACCCCAAACACAAACCGCCATTTTATTTAATGAATGCTTAACATGACTTAGCCATTATTCTAAACCCTTTACTTACTGTCATTTATTTTCTCACAAGGAACAACCCCTCCCTGAGGAAGCTAAGGCAGCATTTGCCAAGTTCCCAAGGTCATGTGGAGGAAGGAGCACACCTGGGTCTTACGTGTAGGCAGCCGGAGTCTAGAATCTATGCCTTAAATCACCCTCTGACTGTTAACGACCCATGTCTTTATATATCCATCCACTTTCCTACCTAGAAAGTCCCAGAGTCCCACTTCTGTTTCATGTTTTCAATGGTGAATAATTATATGAAGAAATATTTATAAGAAAATGGAAGTTTCAGGAATATGAATACCATGAACCTAGGTAGCAACTCGTGTCATTCTGGTGGGGTTGGAGTTGAAGGACGGACGTCCTGGGAGAAGAAACTCTTGCTCTCCACAGCCCCACTCTTCCCAGGAGAGGCCAGAAGCAGGCTCGCTGGCTGTTCACAGAGCAATGATGCGCCACTCCCAGGGTAGAGTGCACTGACTCCTTAACAGGGGTCACCCTGCTGGTGCACCAGCTGTGGTCATCAAAGGGAAGACCCTAAGGGAGCATCAGGGACGGTCCACTGGGAGATGAGGCCTCCCTACCCACTCGCACAATTCCCTGGACTGTGGGAGTTGGGCAGCCGCTTGCCGCGGGGTGCACTCATCTGCACCCTCACCAGACTCCCAAATCCTACGTAAAGAAAGTGACTTTTCTCTAACCATCCAAACCTCCTCGTGAACACAGCGGACTCTGTCCCAGCTTTCTTTCTCTAGTATTTGGAACATACTTACCCCAAGAGCACAGAAGTCTACTGTAATTATTACATTTTTAGTATTTGCTAGCTTTTTGCTGGCTAATGAGAAAAAAAGATGACTCTTTTAAGGAAGAAACTGTGTCTTACTTTGCATTTACTACAATATTTGGAAATAGAAAGCCTATAGTAGACATTCAAGAACAATTTTTGATTTGTAAAAGGCCTCATTTTAGACCATTATCCTGTCTCTTTGTGTGTGAATCAGATGAAAAATATCTGATATTACAGCTCCTTATTAATTTCTTCACGACTTAGTGAATGCCTGTGTAAACATCTGCATTACTTACAAATTAACACAACTTAACACACAGAACTCACATTTAGACTTTCCTTTTAAAGTTACATTTAATGAAGTTTCTATTCTCAGGATTTATGTGCATAAAATGGAGTGCAATGAAATAGGTTGCTATGCAAATAATCTTAACTTTAATATTAAGTAGGAGGGAAATAAGAAAGTTGCACTGATTTGTTTTTTAGTAACATTTATTGTAACGTTTATGCAGCATGCTTTTTACATGAGATTTTAATAAGGCTTATATATTAGGGATTTAATGCTGCATAACAAATTATCCCCAAACTTACTGGCTTGAAGCAACAATAAACATGTATTACTGTACAGTTTCTGTAAGTGAGGAATTTGGGAGCAGTTTCGCTGGGCAGCTGGGTCACAGGGTCTCTCGGCGAGATGTCATCTGAGGCTGTAGTCATCCGAAACCTGAGTAGCATCAATCTGGTTCCAAGGCGGCTGAATCACATGGTTGGCGAGCTGGTGTTAGTAGGTGGCAGGAGGAGTCCCAGTCACTCACCCTGTGAGCTTTTCCATAAGTTGCCTGAGTGTCCTTAGGACATGGTGACTGGCTTCCCCCCAAAGCAATGGCAGAGGGTAAGGCAGAGGCCACAATGTCATGCACGGATTACATTCATGGTATCCTACTGGTCATGTGGGCCGGAAGAATTCACTGGAAGAGGGGATTCCACAGGGCACGGATGCATTACAGAGACAACTCATCTACCCTTGTCCCCCTCACATCCAACACCTACACTCTGCTCCAGAGCAGGATGCAGGATGCCAGTGCCTCAGTGAGCCCTGGAGGCCAGGAATCTATTCTCTGTAGCTTGCCTCTGCCTTTGGGAAGGCTCCTCTGAGCCATACTTCCTATCCTATGGAAGGCTGCCCATTTTTGAAATAGAGGAGTTTTATCAGCCAGCTTCCTGCTTGAAGAAGTTTGAGGGTCCAGAGGACTTTCTTCATTTGTTGCTGGCTCTGTTGTTCCCAGTCCAAGCTGGCGATCTTTCTCAGTACCATCCCCTTAGAAACTCTGTGGGTCTCTGATGTAGACGGGAGTTCATTCCATAACAAGAAGCCATGAGCTCTTCTCAACCTTACGCTTCGGGGAAGGCTGCGGAGGGACAACACCCTTCAGCTTTTTGGAAACCCCATGTCTGACTGAATACTTCTCTGATGCAATACTTCAAGTGTTCTGAGGTCATAACAAAGGATTTCACAGCCATGGTTTTAACTCTACACGTGTGTAATGTTTTCCTGACAGTGCCTTGGATTTAATGTTTGCCTGGAAGACGCTTCTGAAATGTAGCCTTCTAGAGAAGTGATGAATTATTCAAACCAGCGAGTCCTGGTTCTTTCGTTTGACATTCCTTCATTTAACTCATTTCTCTTGTATCACATTTTCCATAAGCAGTGAAAAGAAACCAAGCAGCCTCCCAACGTTCGGTAGGGAATCAGACTCCTTAGCCAGTTTGCTCAGTTCACCAGAGGCATCTTCTGCTTTCCACATCACCACAGGTGATGGCGTTGCTCAACTTTCTGACACTGCGGTTTCCAACATTCCCCTCACTTTTCTCTAAATCCTCCCAGGCAGCCTCCTCAGAGGCCGTCAGACTCCTGTTGAGTGTCTCTTCAAAATCTCCAGGTCCTTCCACCTCCAGGTCCTGCCACCCACCTCCCTCTTCTAATCCCTACCCCTCCCCCATTTCAGGCAGCACCAAAATTCCAGGAACCAAAATATGCATTAGTTACCTGACGCCATATAGCAAACTACCCTCAAAACTTGATGGCTTGAAACAAGTTATTGTTTTAAACATTTATTAGCTCAGAGTGACTAGGTGTGGAGTGGCTTATCTGGGGAGCTGTCTTGAGTTACTTGCGAGGTTGCAGTTAAGATGTCGGCGGGGGCTAGAGTCCTTGGAAGGCGTGACTGGGATGAAGGGAATCCCACGCCCAGGTAGCTCAGCCAATGGTCAGCAAGCTGGTGCGAGTTGCTGCCATTTCCTCTCCATGTGGGTCTCTTTGGAGGCTGCACGAAGGCGACCTCACCCCAGAGTGAGCGATCCCAGAGAAAGCCTAGCATCCGATGCCACACAATATCATCTCTACCGTATTTTCTCCATCCCATGGTTGAGTGTGGGAGGCAACGAGGAACTGATGTGATTATCAGAGGGCGAGGATCACTGGATGCCCATCTTCAGCATCTGGCTACCAGCGTATCGGGGTGAACAGTGCCCCCCAATATTACTTCCGCCCAGAACCACCGAGTGGGGCCTTATTTGGAAATAGTGTGTTTTTGGATGGTGATTCATTAAAAGGAGGAAATACCAGATTCGGTAGGCTCTAAACCTAATGACAAGTCTTACCAGAAGGCTGTGTGAAAACAAACACACAGAGGAATGACAACCATCTTCAGACAGAAGCAGAAATCTGACTAACGTATAAGCCAGGGAGCAGTGAGGAAGGAGTCTTTCCAGAGTCTTCAGAGGTCAGCAGGCCCTGCCAATACCTTGATTTCAAAATTCCCGCCTCCAGCTCGGTGACAAAATAAGTTTCTGTTGTTTTTTGAGCTGCCTAGTTTTTAGTAATTTGTTATGGTAGCCCTGGGAAACTGATACATACATGCTCTTTAAATTTTAGGTTATTAATCCATTCAGTTTTCAACTGCAGTAATAATCTATTAGTTCACAGAGAAATAAGTAATTCCTATGGCGCTCCATTAAATGAACCAGCAAAACAAACAAAACATGAAAGCTCAGTGTGAGAACCCACATATTTCAACCCTGCATGCGACCATTTCAGTGTGAATTTGCTAATTACACTTATTAAGCATCTGCTAGTTTCTAGATTCTGTGCTCACTATACTGGTCAAACACATACCATCAGTATTTTTATTTATTTATTTTTATTTTTATTATTTTATTTTTTTAAGTTTTCTTTTTTAAGATTTTATTTATTTATTTGAGAGAGAGAGAATGAGAGAGAGAGAGCATGAGAGGGAAGAGGGTCAGAGGGAGAAGCAGACTCCCCGCTGAGCAGGGAGCCCGATGTGGGACTCGATCCAGGAACTCCAGGATCATGACCTGAGCCAAAGGCAGTCGCTTAACCAACTGAGCCACCCAGGCGCCCCACCATCAGTATTTTTAAATTGATTATAATCTTGTAGAGAATACACACACACACACACACACACACACAAATGACTTGAGAATGTTTTTATAAAAAAAAATCCATGTAATTATGACTCAAACTGAGTGCCCAGGCCCAGTTATTGAAATAAAGTCAAGATTTCACTAGTTTTGCAAAAGAGAAAATCTGTATCACAAGGAAATAAGTTGGATGGATGGGATTTGGGGAAAAAAAAAAAAAGACGATCAAGTCAAATTTGTTGCTGCCTTGCGTCATACACATTCCTGGGCACACCCTCCAGTCACACCATTTCCACACCCCCGAGTGCTCTCTTCCTGCCTGTCTCACATCTTACTCCCTGGACCCACTTCCTGTCCCCAAATCCTCCCTCCTAGCTAGCCCACCGCCCCTGCCCCGTTCCTCTGAATTCCTGTTATTCTTAGTGTCCTCATCAGTGGCCAAGCATTAGCCTGGCTACATACCTTTGACACCGCATTTCAGACTTTGAGGACGGGGAGCAGACTGTAGAGTCCGGTCTACTCACCACCTCACCCACAGTGGGTGCCCAGGAGACAGGGCTGACTATCGTTGATTCCTAGCAGTGATAACATTTTATGTTTAGCTCTTAAGTTTGGTTAATTAACAGTATTCGAATTGGATTTTTTCTGTGCATTCTTAACTGTTGAATAACACAATGGAAACTTGCTAAATAACCCTTTGTGTAACTATTTTAAAGTGGACTGTCTTCCTGTGACATATCCTCCATCCTCAATCCCCTGTCCCCGTTCCTCAATACTCTCCTATGAACCAAAGTAGCCAACAAGAGCAGGGACATAATTATAAATCAACAGCCTGAGAGAGACACGATTTCTCCTTCTTCCTAAGACAATGTGAGTGATAAGCAGGGAGGATGGAAGAAAGACAAGCTTATGAACTGTGAATAGCACACAGTTTTAGGAGATTTGCTCTCAGAGGTGTATCTGCTTTCGTCCCTTATGCACAACAGTAACGATAACTACTTTGAAATGTTCTGTCTTTAAGTGTAACAGGGCCCCCTCATCAAGTTCTACTTGTGACCCCATCCATTCAAGAAACCCTGGATGCCTACGGGTTTGAGGGACTGTGACCCCAAACTTCAGTCTCATAGTGAAGGTGGGTAAGGAGTCTTCTTCAGGGTGAAGAGGAAAGAATCATTAAAATCTCCAAAGTGGTATTTAATTGAGAGGGGATTTTACAACCTTAGCGTGGTCCCAGTTTAGAACTTGGCTCCAACAACTGTGCAATAATCAATTAACAAAGGAAGACCATCAAACATTTTGTGGGCAGTAATAGAGAGAGATGCCACATGGGTCCCCCTAGCTTGTCGTGGAGAATGCAACATCTACCCAAACCCAACTTTTGATTCCTGCCTGAACCAGGACGACCGCACCTCTGCCTGCCCACAAGAGCTCCGTCTCGGCAAACAACACCAGTACTCACCAAATCAGACCAAACCATAAAGTCTCCCTTGATTCTCTCTCAACCCCATATTCATTTATCAGCAAATACAGTCAACTGTCCTTCAAACAATGGCCCCAAACCAGTCACTTCTGTGTCCTCCACTGCCACCACCATCTTGCAAGCCACATTCATCTCTGACCTGGACGACTACGTTAACCTTTTAAATTGGCCCGTCTGCCTCCACTCTAGAACCATCACTTTATCCTATACAAAGAGTCAAACTGACTCCTACAAATCACAAATCAGACCAAATTATTTTCCTACTCTTAACTCTTCAATGGATTCAGCATTTAGAGTAAAACTAAAAATCCCCACCATGGTCTACCAGATGCTGTACGTCCTCACCCCGGCCCCCTTTCCCACCTCATTTTGCTGCCGGCCCACTGTGCTCCAGCTCTGTTGGCGTCCTTGGTGGTCCTGAAATATGCCGAGAAACATTCTCATCCTCGGTCTTCTGTACATACTGGACTTTTGCCCTCAGAGGACGACCCTGCTCCCTGGACATGTGCTGGTCCCTGCTCGAGGGTCACTTCCTTCATGCAGCTACCTCTAGACATCTGGTCTACCATAGCACTTCTGTCACTTTCTGTCTGCTTTTCCTTCTACAGCATTCATCTCTCCCTGGCATGACATGCTGGAAGAGATACTTGAGTAGGAATGGTTGGGAATTTGGCAACTGGACATAGGAAGAACATTCTTCAGTTGGGGAAGCATTTAATGCAGAAGAGTGAAAGGACCTGATGCCCACAGAACTAGGAAAGCAGTTGGTTAAAGCTACTTGTGAGGGTGACAATTAAGGTAAGTAGTTGGCTGCCGGCTCACAGAGGACCTTATATGCCAGGCAGAGAGGCTGGATTTGCTCCTGATAAGGGAAGCCAATTACACTTGACGAAGGATCTTAGCAAAGAGCTAATTAATGGAAATGTGTTAATATTTCTTATAACCCTGAGACCAGTCTCAGCTCTATCTCCCCTTCCGCCAAGGGTTCATCTTCAAGGAGAGAGATATAATTCAAGTTGGTGTCTGCAGAGAAGAGGCAGTCTCCATGAGTCATTTGTGTGGTACCTCTGCACTCACTGAGTTTGCACCCACGTTTGCTTTAGGAGGCAATTACAGGGGAATAAGTTGCAAGTAACTAATATGGCCAATTTCAATACCATGGAATTAGTATCCTAGATTCAGGCTCTGTTCTGTGATCATAATACACAAGGCAGATATGAAATGAGTCTAATTCTGCTCAATCAACATTTGATGCCCTACTCTAGGGTGGACACAGGCAAAGTTTGGGAGAAAGGAGAGTATCCACATGGATACAATGTGGTTTGTGCAGTGATGGGAAGCAGTGTAAAGGGCTAGCTATAAAACTGAATCACAAAAGAAGCTTAAAAAAAAAAAACAACAACGGTGTAGGGGTGTCTGGGTGGCTCAGTCGCTTAAGCATCTGCCTTCGGCTCAGGTCATGATCCCGGGGTCCTGGGATCAAGCCCCACGTTGGGCTCCTTGCTCAGTGGGGAGTCTGCTTCTGCCTCTCCCGCAGCTCATGCCCTGTGTCTTTCTCTCTCCAAAAAAAATAAATAAAATCTTAACAAAATAAAAAAACAGTATAAGTGAAATGCAGACAGCTCTCAGAGTGGGGTCTATGAGAGCTTGAGGATGACATGTGCCTTCAGAAAACCACTAAAAACCACTCAGGAAATGATGGCCCAGCCATGGAGCCGGACGGGCTGGGGAACCACACCCGAGAAGACCCTAAACATGAGACTGAGGCTTCTGGACTATGTCGTACAGTTTGCAGGAATCAAGGTCACTTTTTTTTTTTTTTAATCCCATTCCTGGAAGGGATCCCAGGGAAATGGTGGGTGTTGTGCTTATGCGTTTATGAAAAACATGTGACTTGGGGCCATAGGACTTAAAGATGACCTTCCAACTTTTAACATTCCTTTCTCTCCAAGGGAACGCATTAAGTTATTTCAGAAAAGTGAGTGGGAAATACATGTTTATCTTGTTTTTTTCTCCTTCCCTCTTCCATTTGTAAGATTTTAAGACACACGGCATCTCAGGCTCTTGGAGGGTCATAAATACTCCCAGTGCTGAACAGTAAAGAGGATCAGAAGCAGCAGGTTCCACGGGCCCTGAGCATTCATGAGTAAGTTCGCTTGGGTGACCAACACAAAAAATAACAAATAAGAGGGTGTGTGTTTTTCAGCCAATTCTTGGTTATTCAGCACCTTGCTAGCCAGTGAGGGTGTTATTTGGGTTCTTCCTGGCTCTAACTCCTTTCCTCTAACAGGTCCTTGGAGGCTCTATGTGGCTCACCGGTAGCCAGTGGGGAAAACTGGTCTGTGTTGTAGTTGGTTAGCAACCCTGGAAAAAAGCTAACTGGGGGAGAATGACAGGGGGAAATGTAAAGTAAGATTTCGGGATTCTTTGTTACTAATATTTATCTCCTACCTCGTTGGTCATGCCTGGTCCTACTCCAGATTATCAGTCAGGGCATTTTAAACTCAAAGGACTACTGGAGGCTCATCAGGCAGTTTGTAATCTGAAGGAAAATACGGTCTAATTACATTTTCTAATTGTCCAAATCATTGTCATTCTTTTCAGCTAATTTCTTTATTTTTCCATGACTTTTCCAATTCTCGTAAGCTCGTAAATGTGTTGCACATGGCTAATTACAGCCTCCACGCTTAAAATCCATTCATATGAACATGTCAGCGTTCGATGAGCCGCTTACCTCCAGCGTGAACATGGGAAGCATTCCCTATAGAAAAGCTCACCATGGAAACAAAGTCCCACAAGGGGACATGCTTCTTTCCCTCTTTTTCCTTTTTTGTTTCATTTTTAAATAGATATGCTATCATTTGCCTTTTAGGTATAGCTTCCCTGACTTCTGGTGAATTTTTATTGTGGTTGAACACAGACAGGTAATATTATCTCTCATACTTTGTTCAAGAGGCTCAGGGGAAATGGAATTATTAGCATTAAGTTATATTTTGGTGAAAAAGCTTGGTTTAAACTATTAATTAATGATGATAAGACTCTTAAAAACCAGCCGCATTTCGTGGAAAGACCTGAAAGTCAGAATGGCCTCTTCACTCTTCAAATGCTTAGAAAGTGCCAAAGGGAAATATACCTTGGAAGGTATCCCAATCTCTTCAATTTCTAAGATTTAAGAAACTAGAGTAATCATCTATTGTTGCAACATAAGCATTTTCAAGAGTAATGCAGGTAGAATTATAAAATACAAAAGAAGCAGGTTTCTTGGAAGTTAAGATTTGCATTTAGGTTAAGACCCAAGATTTTGGACTGCAACTATTGACACATTTGAGTACCCCATGCCCTGTGCTTGGTCGAAAAGGAATTAGGTCAGACTAGAGCACACTTAAACAAAACAACAACAAAAAAAAACAACTCCAAACCCAAAAACCAAATGAAACCAAAAACAGCCAGAAAATCAGAAGCCTTAAAAAACATCTAATAACTCTTTCCTGATCTTTCGTTATTATTATTATGTTTTTAATGAGAACTACTTGGGTTTGGTATTTCTCCACGGCCCGTGCTTGGGATCTCCATGCCAGGGGAAAGAGTGGGCTGTCTGATGGGGGCCAGCTGTTAAGTATCCCTAGTTCATCCTGTTCTTATGAAAAACAACAGCTTATTTTTCTACACCATGAAGTTCTTACGGGAAGCCATTGAAACGAGAGGCAGAGTTGCATTTTGTTCATGCAAATTACAACTACAGCGTCGAGGAGGAATAGAAGGGCCAGCAGTGTGGTCGTTCCGAAAACATTTCTTCTGGTGGGTTCGGTGCTGTCCACGCGGCCGATAGGCCTGGCGTACTTCCCAGGCGGCACCTGCGCATCAGTTCCCTCAAGCCGAGGGGAAGAGATGGCATTGGAAGGTAGAACGTGTTTCCACCCTCTTCTATCCGGTATCACAGGTAGCATGTTAACCCACAGGGTTTGAGTCATTGTACACCTAGATAAAGGCTTGCTTGTTTCTATCAATCCATACTGAGCAACTAAATCTCTCTATACCATTTGGGGGTAGGGTTGAAATAAAGTGCATTAAAAAATAAAAGAGTGATATGGTTTGCTGTAGGCCCTAGACTATGAGACTCAATGGATGCTAACCTCCTAGCCAAGAGAACTCAGAATATATCTATGTGCATATCTATCTGAGTTTGGATATATATGTACACACACACACACACACACACACACACACACACGCTCATATATATCTGGGTGTGTGTATAATATTTAAAATTATAAATATACAATTTCATACAAAATGTATTTACATAGATTACATAACATTCATGTAAATGTGAATGTCTAATCAGAAATATGTCCAATTATATAAATATATTTTTGAAAATAGATAATTTTACCTAGCAGGTCCCTCGAGAGAACTCTAGCCTCTCCCAGGATACATATTTATCCCTCCCCGATTAAAAATAAATACAACAAAAGGAAGTAGGATAAACTTACTCCCCAGTAGGCTTACGATTCAGAGGTGGAAGGACGCAAGGTCAGAAGAGCTTTGGGTACTATTTTGGAAGAAAGAGAAACAGAGCCTACATAACCACCCTTCCCTGACCTGTGGTTTGAGAAACCAGGCTCTGAGCGGTTCCCACACACCAGCTGTTTTTCGGCATCCCCATCGCTGAGGACAGGAAGTGGAATGGCACACAGAATGCAATTTATAGGATCTGTTCTCTCGCAAAGTGAAACAGGATCTCCAGGCTATTAAATTCACTTGGTGCAGCATCTGAACTCACTTGTTAAAATGAATTGTCTGGCTAGGAAAAAAAAAAAAAAGCTTCCATTTGTGAAAAGCTGAAGGGTTTGCAGGAGCATTACATAATTACTTAGAGAGTCGTTGGGTTTAAACAAAACTATATTGAAAATGTAGAGACCCCACGATCATTAGTTCTCTGCAAGACTGCCAAATGATCTTAAAATGATCTAATATCTATAATCACATAAAGGCCAAAGGCTCAATTCACTCTAAGGGCCGAGGAGGAAGTGGCCTCAGAACTGTGTATCCAATTGCAGCCACATTTGGAGTAGGAATAAAAGCCCATCTGAGGTGCTCTGCAGACCTGGCTTCATGAACTGCATCTAATTCTGGGACTAAACTCACGCAGAAAGGTAAAGAGGAGAAAATAGACAATTTCAATCTCAATAAACAGATGTTTTTCTAATTTGGATGTTTTATCCACCTAGGACTGTTGAATTAAAATTTTATAGCAAAGCTCCTCACTCTGCCAGTGCAATTTGATTTTAAGGATCTTGCAAAATCCACGTGAAATGGTAGCATCATTATTTCCCTGGTGTTTTGGTAGCTGGTTCCCCAAATGATCCCAAGCCCCCCAAGGAGCCTGCTTCCCTGAGGGTCTAGCTCTCACAGCTTCTGAGGCTCGGTGTCATCTGTGTCTCGCGCGTGAGTCTTTTCAGGGAGACCGAAATTCAGGCGTCCATTCTGAGCCTGATACACCCATGTTAGAAAAGGGTCTAAAAACAGGTATTCAAGAATGATCAACAGAACTGTCTATGCTTCCAAACCAATGGTTCTTTTGCGTTCTTGGAAGCAGTCTGCAGGATCTCCAAACTCAGCTGGCTCTTTTCTGCCTTTAACTGGATGAGGTAAGGGCAGGAAAGGCCCTCCGGGTCTAAGAGGTACGGTTTGTTTCCTTCCTAAGCCATGGATGGGCTTGCTTGCTCTCCTTAGCCACTTGGCATTTAATTCTAGGATAGGTCAATTCCCTAGATGGCCACTAGGGGGCGTAAACGTACAAGGTTTGCCTAAAAGTGGAGCCTTCAGTACTTTCGCGAATTCTTTTTGCACATAATCCATCCTTAAGATATTCAATTAGACATTACCTTGTAGCTTTCAGATTCACAGCTATTCATTACGGACCTTGTCACCTGCTTTTTTGTTGTTGCTGATATTCGCAATAAGATCAAAACCAAACGTTGTTTCTGTCCCTACTATAAAAACGTATTTCAATATATTCTTTACTTCCTATTAACTAATCTTTCGTATTAAGGTTAGCCATCCAAATGTATGATTTAAAATTTTCAAAAGGAGCTTGTTTTCCCCTGAAAAGTGCATGACTTTGTGGCCACCACCAGCACATATGCTGCCATTTCCCCACGGCACAGAGAGACAATGTGGAGGTGATGTCGGCAGGCACCACGAACGAGGCGTGCGATAGGAAACAGTCTTTGTTTCTTGTGTCTTTTGCTGCAGAGATACCCGTGGACCCTGCTTTACAAGACAGCATGCTCTCAGCAAGGCAGCTTCGAAACAAAACTTTGTATTTAGAACCATGTGTTTCTCAAAAGTGGTCTCATCGGACTGCAGGTTTTTAGGGTAAATACTAATATTTTAATGTAAAAATCATAATAAGGCAGAAACTCCCAAAACACACATGAGAACAAATATATGACTAATAAATATAACCGTGATCAAAATGGTCCACAAAATCTAAAAATCATTCTCCTTTCCCAGCAGAAACGGTTCCCTCCAAGAAAGGCCCCTTAGTCACCTGTTCCACATCTCCGTACCGACCTTAGAATGAACTTCCCGAAACACATGGTCGTGTCAGCCGGCTGCCCAAACATGGGGTGCTTCACCTGAGGGTTTGGGCCAAGTTGGAACTCTTTTCTGAGCATTAAAGGAACTTCCACTCTCTAGGCCTAAAGTTGCTATCTGTAGCCAAAGAAAATAATTTCTAACATTTCTTGTCCTTGCTGCATGAATGGCCACCGTGCACAGTGCTCTCATTTAATCTTCCCCTAAATCCTGAGGATGTGTGTGTGCGTGTGTGTGTGAGCTCCATCTCTAGGTGAAGAAACTGAGTGTTCGAGAAAGCCAGGGACTCCTCAGACGTCACTCTGCATATAATTTCAAAGTTCACGCATCTAAATCACTCTGGCATGTTTTCCATGATGCGCATGGCTACGGATTTTGTTCTGAAGGAGAACAGTGAGAAATGTTCCCAAGACTTTCTTCCCTTTCTTTTGTTCCAAGCAGAAGGGTTCCCTTGTCTATATAGGCTGCTCTAGCACTTTGGGGTTCTAGGGTGTCGGCTGTGCATGTGTTCGTGATCCTCTGCAGAGTGGGGCTCCAGGGCGCCTGAAAGGCGGAGATAGTCACCTCTGTGTGGGAACCCCAGCAGGATGGCGGCACATCGAAGGGGGTCTATACACAGGACGGTGCCACCTGCCCATCGGGCTTTGAGCAAAGGGGACTTATTCTATGTAGATCTTAGGTGCCCATCAAATTCAATCCGTGACTTTATCTTTGTCCTACAGTATTCTCTTTTAGAAACATGCAAATTGACTGTCTGAAAAGCTATTTCTTGTGAGTGCATTAAATACATTTTTTTTCCTTTTTAAAACATCTGGAGAGTGTTACTGGAAAACACTGAGAGTTTGAATGTGTCTTTCGTAGTCCTTGTAGGTTTTTTTTTTTTTTAATAACTGTGCCATCTAACATCTATACAGAGGCTGAACACACAGTGAGCTTCAGAAGACAACTGCCGAGAGAGGATCCATCTGTGCTCCGTGGACGGCGCGGTGGCCACCGCCCCTCCCACGGCCTCTCCCACAGACGAGTCAGCATCTCTGCCCCATCCCCGTGGGGAGGGCTCCATGTCTGGAAACAAGATGGCACTCCGTGGCCTCCCTGAGCCCAGCTGTCACCCCCTCCGCAGCACCCACCATCCGATAAGAAAGGACTCTCACGAGCCAGTGGCACGTCCTGTGCCCATCTCTGAACTGGCTCCTGCTAAGATTTTATAAATGCATGCTGCTATATTAAAATGGACTTTTCCTTACGCAGACCTTCCAGACTTTTCCCTTGAGCTCCACTAAAAAGCAGCTAAGATTTGTATTGATTCTGTGTGTTGAGGAGTGTTATGAATAAGGAATGAAGTCTTGGTTGAGACATCTAAAGACCAGAACAAATTGGTTACTGAAATCAGACTCAGGTGACAGAGAGGTCTGCTAATTTTGTTTGCTGTCAACTCTGCTCTTAAAGCCATTAAACATCCCTACGTTTTGCTCCCCTCTCAAAACCAAAAATAAGAACACAACAAAAACAGAAAGAAAAAGCGACTATGAAGAGTGACCAAGAGAGGATTAATTGAGGGCCAGGACCAACCTTGCGTTTCATCGTGACTTACATAATGTTGGATTCACAAGAGATGTTGAATTAATATTCGGCTACTTGGAGCCTTGAAAACTTATTTGCTTTCAGGGCAAAAGTCTATTTCTTGTCTGTAAATATAAAAGCAGTTTCAGAGTGAGTGAACTTTCTCAACTTCTGCAAACAAAGCCTATCCCTGGGAACCTGGTGGTCACACCTGTGGAAACCACAGTTCTCTGAATTACAGGAAGGTACCTGAGGGTGCTTGGTTTGTGGATGATGGAGATTTAACCTCTTCATGCACAGAAATGCTTTCCTTTAGATAAACAGTATTGAAGGTCTTCCTTAAGATAGGTCTGTATACTTCCTGGCTTAGTGAGCACACTGGGTAGACGAGAACCCCCTTTGGTCAAAGACCATGAGGTTTCTCGATGTCCACGTTGATTCCTATGGGGCCTGCTGTCCGGAAAGAACAGGGTACGTGCATACCAACCCCCACCCACGATCTGCAAACTTCAAAACACAGACTTTCCAACAACTGACTCTGGGGACATTTGCTGCTTTTTCTCAAAAGTAAAGTGTAGCAGGAAAGGTAAGTCCAATTAGAGTTTCAGTTCTCAGTACAGTGACTAGCACCCATTCCGTCAATGTTTATCGAGGACCCAACTGTGCCAAAGGGACCTGCCATTCCATGGGGTGAATGACTCGATGAAAGAGGAGATCACCACATACGCCTGGAGGACAGGAATATGCTGACTTACTGCTAGATATTTTCCGACATACACTTTTAAGCAATTTAGGCAATTGTTATAAACTCCTTAAAAGCACTCGCAACGTTCATGATGCTCTATTTCCTGCACACGCCTGACTCAGAAGGAACTTCACACATGTTGTTTGCTGAATCAATGGAGAGAAGAATGAGTGAGTCTGCTGAATGAGCACCTGAATCCAGAGTCAATGAGTTTAAATGAATGTATCAGAATTCAGATGAAGGTGACAGATGGCTCTGAGCACATGGATGAAGGCCATGACTTGCACAGAGCCATGGAGACAGGTCTGTTTCTCTCCCTCCTGGGGCCTAGAGTCGAATGGGGATAAAGAAGATAAATGTATGCATGAACAAATAGTCCATTGTGGAGATGATAATCGAGGAAACAAGCGGACGGCGGTGGCTGGGGAGGGTGTGTGAGTTTGTGGGGAACAGTTTCAGAAGGAGCAGTCAGGGAAGGCTTCTCTGAGGAAGTGATGTTTATTTAAACTGAGAAGCCAGCTCTACGAAGTGTAGTGGGGGGCAGTGCCAGGATCCTGGGGAGTCCGGTGTGCACAAGGAACCAGGTCAAGGTAGGCTGGCTGAGGCACAACGTGCTCCAGACGTGAGGCAAGCCAGGGGAGGCAGGGAGCCCGTGCGAGGTGGAAGAGGCAAGGCGCTTGGGTTTTATTCTAACGGCAGTCCGCTGTAGTTAGGGGAGAGACAATGACAGTGACAGGTGCATCTCTCCCAGAGTCAGCATCTGCTCCTTACACGGGGACCGTGTCACACTAAACGTTCTAGCACTATTAGTCACTTAGTGTTGACATCAAACCACAGACACATAGATGGATGACTACTCTGTTTACGGAAGAGGAGATGGAATCTTCAAGTGTTTAGCGAACTTGCTCAAGACTGCAGCAGGTGTATGTGACATCACTAGATGTCTGATTTGCACGTGGTTAGCAAGACGCTTTGCTGAAATTGGGTTGCGAGGGAGAAGGGAGGGCCAGGGAGATCACCGGGGACTCACGCAGTGGTGCAGGTGACAGAGCGCTGGGTGAACAGGTGTGGCAGGGAGGAAGAGGTTCCAGCAGACAGACGTGCATCTGCTGATGGACTGGAGGTGGGGGATCCGGGAGAGGAGAAGGGATGCCAGCTAAGAACATAGGAAATACTATTCTGTGATCATGAACATGACGGTCCATTAATAACGTTTTGCTGGAACACAGACATTCTTATTTGCTTATAGGCTGTCTGTGCCTGCTTATGTGTTACTGCAGCAGAGCTGAAGACACCTGTAGGGCCAAAAATATTGACCAGCAAGCCCTTGATGGGAAAAGTCTGTGGAGTTCTGCTCCAGTGCAAGATCACATTTAATAAGAGAAGATTAATGGCATGTCAATCAAACTTTTTTTAATTAGTAATTTTCCCCCAATATAGTGGTAGTGAGAAGACTTCTGAATTAATTCTCTATCTCTTAAGCATATGTTCTACATTGCTAAAAATTTAAAAATGAAAACAAAGCCACAAACATGTTTATGTGGACTTTTAGAGATCTCTAAATAATGAAAATGTCACATCAGGCAGTATTTGAAGGGAGGCCAGTGATTTTAGCTGTAGCTGGGTTTCATTATGACATAGCTATACATAAACCATATGTAGAATTTATACATTATATACTAAAGACATTAAAAGCCAGATGCTAAGGGATGGTTAATAATTCTTGACCACTGACTATAGGGCAGGACTGCTTTGCCTGTTGACCTGGCATTGCCTTCAGGATCATCCTTCTGCAATTTCCTTTGCCTTTGATGGAGACAGTACCACTTGAAGCTCCCAGTAGAAGGTTCATGGCGCCCTGATGTCCCAGGGCTGGTTCTGATGGTGGTGAATCTGCTTGGGTAGCTCATGGGGGGATTGGGTAACACTGACAGAAAAATGAAGATATGCAGATGTGTGGGACTGTGGGCTTTACGGGAGCATGTGACCCTAACACACTCCTGAGATATAACAGAGAACATCGAGAGAAGCCGTTCACGCTATTCAGGGTTAGACGGCAGAGGCTCTGTTATTACCAGTTATGACAGGACCTAAAACAACCCCATTGACACGTTTCACGACCTATGGTGAAAAGCTGCAAAGTGAGGATTGAGATGCAGTTGTAAAAGGGGATGTTTTCTTTCTCCAGGGCCCTTCACTTGTAACACCAACAAGGGAGACTTTCACAGTCCAAGCTACTCATGCCTGTTTCCATATAAAAGCCAAGGCTGTGCCAATATCATACAGTGGCCAGGAGACTGCGTGCCAGGGTTCAAGGGATGGGTTCCAGAGAGAACCCCTGTGGCTCCCCGCTGCCTTAGCACACAGCTCCCCGGGAGGCCGCGCCATCCCTGAACCTCAAATTCCTCATCTCGAAAGTCAGGATGATAGCAACCAAAGATACTAATTCAAAGGAAGAAATGAAAGAGAGCCAGGCAAATGCTCACCTCAGTGCCTGGCACAAATCAAATGTGTATTCCCAACTATTCTGGAAAACTAAACTCATGAATCCAGAGATACTCTTTTGTGGTCTTAGGGGTTTGACACAGTTTCTCTGTAAGAGCAAGAGTTGATTACAGTTCCACAGGTAATCTTTCCCGTGACGGAGTTCACCTATTTGTATCAATAAAATGCAGTGAACCACAAGACCAGCTTAGCCGACGTAAGAGGTGTGAATGAGGGACAAGAGGGGAGATGGACAGGGCCTGCCTCCTCCAGAGTGACCGGGGGATCTGTAACCGCTGTGTGGGTGAGGTGCACTCATGTGGAGCGAGGTGTGGCTGTCCTGGGGCCTGGGCTAACTCCAGGGAGGAGGCTCAGGTCTGGGAACTCCAAGCGCGGGAGGCCAATTCCTAATCTCCCTCCGTGGTCATCCAGCAGATCTGAGCTACCCACATATGGGAGGACCAGCTCTCACCATGCACATCTCCAGAGCAAACCTCCAAGAGAAGATGGTCAATTCAGTCGTTGGGGATATTCTCCAAAGCAAAACCTAACAGTCATTCCATAGGGCATGCTGAGCCTGCTCAGTGGCCTTTTGGAATACTCTACACCAGGGAACCCACAGTAGGGGATCTGCTTAGAATCTGTCCCAGGCATGAGTTTTGAGTGAAAGATGGGTCTGATTTTTTAAGTCTATCAACTTCTAGAGTTTTCTAAGAGGACAAAGAGCATCTTCAGTCTATGAGTGCGAGGTGCACTTCGGAGCCTACGGAAGGAATGCCTCCATCAACATGGTAGGTTTGGGGCTGGGAGAGGGCTCATGCAAACTTTACAGAATGTGGTTGCTGCTCTCTTGACTGAGGCAAGGAAGAAAAATATCGGCAGAGGACTGGTGAGAGTCAGAAGAAAAGGGGTGAGGATGGGTGGAATCCAGCTACCCCCTCCCCAGATGCCACCGAGGGCATGTTCAGAGTCGCGTGCTCTGCCCTCTGGAAGGCAAACACCAGCATCCTACGCTAACTCCGCCAGTTGGCATCTCTATGGCAGGCTCTGAAATCGTCCCCCAGAGATACCTGATCCCAATCCCAGGAACCTGGAAACGTAACCTAATTCGGAAACAGAGTCTTCAGGATTGTGGTTTATAGGAAGGACCTTGTGACGGGCTCATTATCCTGGTCTAGGTGAGGAGACCCTAAATGCTGTCACTGGTAACCTCCTATGAGGGATGCCAAGTGAGCTCTCACGCAGACACCAGAAGGTCAGGTGGGGATGCAGGCCAAGGCCGGAGGGATGCGGCCGCAAACCCAGGAAGGCCGGCAGCCACAGAATCTGAAAGAGGCAAGGGATGGATCTCCCCAGTGAGCCTCCAGCCGGAGGGCAGCCCTGCCCACCACTTGATGGGGCCCTAGTCAAACTGATTTGGGACTGCTAGGTTCCTGAACTATGAGAAAACAAATTTCTCTGCTTTAAGCCACCCAGTTTGTGGTACTTTGTTATATTCACCACAGGAAACGAATACAACATCATTACTATTTTATTATAACTCTAATTATCATAGATTTTCTGGGTTCGGTTTGCTCATTGTTCCTTCCTTCCTGAACTCATTCTCAGACATCCTAAAATTATTATTTTCCTTTTTGTTCGGTTACATGACACTGTGTGCCAATGTAAACACAATTCCTCTGGCTCACGTTCAGGATGCTAAGTCATAAAAACAATGTATATCAGTCACCAGTGAAGTTCGCGAACAAATGATTTCTTTTCAGAGAACAAATATCTATCAAACTGCATACCAATTTAGTCAAGTAATTATACCCTTAAGAGATGCAATTTTCAAATTTATTATCTCAAAACTGTATACTACAGATGTTCAAGTTTTAATGTGTATCTATCTGGAAAATGATAAAGTAGCTCAGTCATACAAAGACAGACCAAATATAATAAACTGTTTGAATATTTATAACATCGTGTTTGCTTTTTACTGTCAGAGTTATGTGAATAGAATCAATCTCCAAGATTAACTGAAATGAGTGACAAAATAATGTTGTGTTTTCTTTACCAGATTGTAAATCAGCCCCTTCACTGCTCTGAATGGTACCCCAGTGACCAGGAAGATACATTAAGCATCCCAGAACACCTGTCACTGGCAGGGAGAAGCTTTTGGACCAGATCAATATTTCATCTGTGGGTAGAGTAACGTTCAAAAGGCGTATTTCATGAGTCTCCAAGAAGTCTAGTTTTAAACATGACTTACATCTGCATCTATACAACAAGAAAGGGTTTCTTCCTCTGCAAAATGAAGAAGTTGGAGTGGGAGGTCTCTCTCTCTCTCTCACCTCTCAAGTTCACTGAGGATCAGATACTGATACAGCGTGACTGCCCTGGTATTTGGGGACTTGGTCAAAGTTTTCAGATGGACTGACCAGGTGGTGCTGTGACTTAGCCAGGAAAGCAGCTAGAGTAAACATCTGAGTGTGGGTAGTTTAAGTGCAGGGTTGTGGCTAGTTTCCAGGTGCCTCTGTCACTGGATGAAGCTTCTTCTCACAAGACTTGTCCTATATAAATATTTCTCTTTTGTTAATTCCTTTCAGACTCTATCAAACCACGTCCCGAAACAATGAGCAGCAGAGTCATGTGGGATAATCTTGTCCTCGACTGACATGTTTACTTATTTTTATCCAGCCTACAGTTGAAGCCCAGCATGGGCTCATCTCTCCTGCCAGGTGGAATGTATGCCTCCCAAGTTCAAAAGAGGAGATCCAATTCTTCTGCATCCTTACAGATTATCTGAGAAACCAAGCTTTGGTTTAGAATGCCAAGAGCCACCGAGCACAGACTAGTTACTCTCCTTAGAGATACACAAAAAATTCTGAATTTCCAAAGAGTGGGGAAAAAAAAAACCCTTCTGTTTAGAAAATTATGGAGTTTCAAAAGTTATGTGTAATTTGGTATTTTGGAATTTTACTAAAAATACTATTGGGAAAAGTTATGATTTTAGAGCTTTGGGGATTAATAGCTAATATGTTTAAGGTAAGTTGTTTGTTTATATATTGCAGCATATTTTTATAGTTCTGAAAGCATTTCTAAAAATGTTTCAAATGAAAATCATTTGGTCAATAGCAGGTCATTTAAATTCCCATGCACCGAAGACAGGCAGCACAGTTTGGCTCTTTAAGTTAACAAAAGAACCATTTCTGCTTCGGGGAGTGTCAATCTTCTCAGAAGAGGACCAAGAAGGATTCTGGACCCTCTCTGGCTTGTGGGCTTCACCGGCTAGCCTTCGGTCCCAGGGTTGTAGAATCTGCCTGCCTGATCAGGCAAGGACTGCAGATGAGTCTCAGTGCTGTGAACGGTCACATGTCTTCTATATCCAAGTATTCTTGCATCTCAAGAAATTCTGCCCACCCCCACCCCACCCCCAACAACAACAAAAACTAGATCTGTTCAACTTGCCACTCTATTGGTATAGCAAAGTTGTTATTTATTTCATTATTTATCAAATTTGTTAAATTTTTAAATTTGAGTCTAATTCAGGTGTTCAACATAGTGATTCAACAGCTCTATACGTTACGCTGAGCTCCACACCAGTGTAGCTCCCATCTGTCACCATGCATCACTATTACAGTTACTGACTCTGCTCTCTCTGCTGTTGGAGCAAAATGAAACATTAATGCAACTGCTAAATTTATCATTATTGTCTCGGTAAACTCTCCTTTTAAAAATTTCTGCATATCAAAAAGCACACTCGCATATATCACGTTTCTGTGCGTATAATCTCCAATGCATGAAACTGATTGCATGAATATCTGGAAAGAGAATTATTTCAGGAGCTGCTAAGGTTTTTTGTTGTTTCTCCAGCACCTGATTCCAAAAAACAAGAGCCAATGAAACAGGATAAAACAAAAGCCAACTGAAGGAAACCCTTCCAAATTGTCCTCCAATATTCTAATTTTCACCCCTAAGAGAAGACTCAGAGATGCTGGATTCAACTTACGGGAGCCATTTCCTTGTAGTTGGTGAAGCGTGAGCAACCTTCCTGATCTCTAAATGGAAGAATCACTTTTTGGTAATGAATTACCTCTGACTCTCAGACATCCTTATACTGTGGATTAGGTCTGCTTGTTTGCTGTGTGACTTGGGGGAGGTTACCTAACTTCTCTGTTCTCCGGTTTCCTCATTTATAAAATGGGAATTATATTAAGTGTCTTCCTAACAAGTTTTCAGGGAACGTGGCACCTCCCTTTGCTACTACTATTGCTGTTGTAATTAGCGGTAGTATCGACGATGAACACAGACTTTGAGATGCAGCTTCACAATGTTACAGAAGGAAATTCAACGGATGCTTTATACTATTTAATGACTGTCTATACCACAATTAGCATATAACCGTAGTGGATTTATTCAACATGACACTGTCATAATAACAACGTATGTCAGAGGTTTCGATATATATTGACTCAATGACATAAAAGATTTTGAAAATCCTTTTCCGGGAAGGCTCTATTCCTCTTATTATCTCTGGCTTCTCACAGAGCCCATCTGCTCTCAATCCCCCAACAACCCCAGCTCTGTTCCTTAGCAAGCTTACAGCCCATTCACTAGTTAATGCCCCAGAGTCTCTCTGGAGAACTCCCAAATCTCCTGCTTTCATCAAACCAAAGTGAATATCTTCTCTTGTTTGTGCATGTATGGGTTTTGGAGGACAACTGTGCAAGCTGGTGAGCCTCGCTTTTCTAATTTTTGTTTTAATTAATTTCCTCTCCACCTCACTCCATTTTGTGTGTTCTTTTCCTCTCAAATGTTTGTAACGCCTCCTCCGGACTAACACCTTTGCTTTGAATTACAGATTTGTTGAACACATTCTTTAGGTAATTGAGATGTTAACAAAGACAAGACTTAACTATAATCCTTGCAGCATTTTGCTGCATGTTTAATCAACCACTACACATATCACTAATCGAGATAAATTTTCATTTTCTCTGCAGTGTTCACTTGAACCATGAAAATAATGGGGGTATATTTTTCTCTTGAGATGCCCAATGCCTGGGTATGAACATGTCATACTGTTTACAAATATTTGAGTAAAACTATCCGCTTTTAATTTAGATGATTCTACTGTGGTTAAGTAATTAATCCAAAAATATAATTAAAATGAAAAATGGACAGTCATTCAGGTCCTCGGCAATTAAAATCAGTAAGAGGTATTCCTTCTAAGCGATCACTAAAATCAAGTAAAATCTAAAAACTAAAACACTGTAGCTCAATTTCAAAAGATTATAAGTAAAAAGCTAGGCTTTTAAAAACACGCTTGAGTAGGAGAACCTCCCAGTAACAGAATCAGACCTCGCACACACTGACTAAGTCCGGCTGCATTGTAGAGTGAACATCAGCAAAAGAATGGGAGATTCAGAGAGACTTAGATCCTCGACCAATTCCAGTTCTGTGACTTCAGGAAAAAATCCAACTGCCTGGCCAAATTATTAAGGCCAGGATCACTAAGATATGGAATCTTATGTCTGTCCTTTGTTGCACAGAGTTTTGATTAATAAATACATAAAAGAGGTGGCTATGCTAAACAGCAGTGCCTTCATTCTGGTGCTAGGTGCCTTCCAAACAAAAGAAATATAAAATTCCATGAACAGAGTTCAGCCGATGAGGACGCAGACAACCATGGCCCACGCGGAGCCCTCTGGATGCCAGTGACATTCCATGGTATGCTCACTCTTGTCTTCAATACAGGCATTAGGTCAAAGATACCAGCTCACCCAAGGATGGCATCTATTTCGCTGTCATTGCAAAACTATCTACATGTTCATTTTGGTAAAACATCTCCGACAGGTTTCCCTTCAGTGTTAAACTGGTACTTTCCCTAAGTTCAACTTGAGGTGGAAGAGACCCATAGTAATTCACCACAAGTGAAGGCCAGACCACCACTGGAAGGAAGGTCCCTAATTACTTCACACTAATTAGCTCAGAGAGCAAGAGGTCCTGTTTGAGCCACCTTGATATATGTGGCTGAGGGCTTGGGATAGGAAATTCCATCACATTTTATTTTAAAAAGGAAAATATCATTACCTATCGTTTTTCTTTCTTTTTTTTTTAAACAGTGCTTTAACATTGTCAATTGGTAAACCATTACAGAAAAAAAATTTTCTTTTCATATTCCTTACTACTGATGGCTCAATTGCTATTTGCTTTCTATTTTTTCTATATTGAACAGTGTTAATTAAATGCTGTTTCAATATTTAGCTTCTCATTGTTAAAGGCAAAGACACCAACCACACAAATGGAAACTTGACAGAGCCAACATTAGTCTTGTTATTTTTTTTTTTTTTTACCTTACCCCATGTATTTAATTTTCTCTTCACCATTTAAATGGCTCAAATATTAATTCCTTGGTGCTTGGTAAGTATAACCTTAGGTATTTAATCCTGTGATCATTTTACCTTTGGTTAACAGTCATCATTCCCTTCTATTGTCATAACTGTCATGTTTCCATGGAAACTGTGGACCAAGAATGAAAGGTAAAACACCTCCTTTTTCCGTCTACTTTGACAGTGTTATTTTTCATTAGGAGCCTAGATTATTCAGAGTGGTAAGAATGTAGAGAGTGTTTCATAAATGATACAGAATAATGGTTGATCTTTAATAAACAAGAAATTATGTTTCTCACTAAAAGAACTGAATCTTTTCTGTTGGGACCTAGTTGTTTGGTGGAGAGATTTGGGGGAGTTTTTGTTTCCTTCTATTTCATTGTCCTGCTTGCATTTTCTGTTACCATGTAAGGTAAAATAAAAATAGTAAAAACTACCTTGAAAAAAACCTAGTTAGTTGTTATGCTTTTGATAAATACATGTTAATCTTTACTGAATATCACTGAACTACATAGCTAAGTTTTAGATAAACATCTACAATAGAAAAAATAATTCTTCAATTCACTTAAGAGGATTCGAAAGTCTTAGAATTATAAAATCTCCTCGGGACTGTGTCCAAAGTATTGATTACTTCCTACATTTTGCTCTAAAACATCATAAATCAAAAAGAAGCAATCAGTTTTACTTAAATGCAAGCTAACTGTATTTGAATCTCTGAAGGGATCAAGGAAACTGGTTATAATGCTTCTAGCAAGGAAGATTTACCTCTCGCTCTATGTTCTAAATTATTTGATCAGACATGTATCATATGACCTCACTGATATGAGGAATTCTTAATCTCAGGAAAAAACATTCAGGGTTGCTGGAGTGGTGGGGGGTGGGAGGGATGGGGTGGCTGGGTGATAGACAGTGGGGAGGGTATGTGCTATGGTGAGTGCTGTGACTTGTGCAAGACTGTTGAATCACAGATCTGTACCTCTGAAACAAATAATACAATATATGTTAAAAAAAAAAAAGAAGAAGATAGCAGGAGGGGAAGGATGAAGGGGGGGAAATAGGAGGGGGAGATGAACCATGAGAGACGATGGACTCTGAGAAACAAACTGAGGGTTCTAGAGCGGAGGGGGTGGGGGGATGGGTTAGCCTGGTGATGGGTATTAAAGAGGGAACGTTCTGCATGGAGCACTGGGTGTTATGCACAAACAATGAATCATGGAACACTACATCCAAAACTAGTGATGTAATGTATGGTGATTAACATAACAATAAAAATTTAAAAAAATAAAAAATAAAAAGGTAATAAAATAAAAAAATAAAAAATAATAAAAAAAAAATCAAAGTCTTAGTTATTTGAAGAGAAAGGCACATAGTCCCCTGACATTAAGATCCTAGTTAATAAAAAGTTGGGGGATTAAGAGGCTGTAAGTAGCTGAGTAAAATGTTAGGATTACCGTAGGTGGCTTTTCACAGAGAAGATGGACACAACTTTTTGCTTTTCCCAGAGTAGAAATCATGGACAGTTTCCAAAGCAGCATATTTTCCTTTAGTATTTCCTCTGTGAAGGTGGAGAATTGGGGAAACAATTAAGCACACGGCAGTACTTGCTCCTGGAGACTCTGGTAGCAGTCACTGATCACCACCGGTGGTTCCTGTCCACAGAGGAATTACAAGCCAGAGGGAGGAGACCCTGAAGATCATTACAATGGCAACAAAACGAAGCTCTTGGCAGGGCCTGAAGTCAGTGGAAACACCCGTAACACAGATACAGCAAAGCTCTTGCTTCAACCATCTCTCTGCTAGGAAAGCTTGAAATACATAAAGGAAACGCTATGGCATACCATGTTTTCTGAAACTCAGAGGGGAGGTCTCAGTCTCCTTCAAACCTAAAACAAGAAATTAATTTCTTTTCAAGACCTGGGCCGAGATCAAGCATCAGATGCTTAACCGGCTGAGCCACCCAGGCGCCCCAGAAATGAATTTCTAGTGCAAACTGAGTCTGACATCTGAATGCATACATGATTTTTTTTCCTTTTAATTTATATAACTCTATATAAATTAGCCTCCAACTCTGTGGAGGCTATGGTATTGTATTTATTGGTATCTGGAAAATGTCTTGTTTTAATCAGTATTATAAGCTAAGTTCTCATCCTTGACTGCCTCCTAAAATAATTAAAAAGTCCCTTTGAAGTATAAAGATAGGTGGGTAATCAGAAGACCTAAAAAGTCTGATGTGAAAGTCATTCGTGAGGAATCCTATTTTTTTTTAAAGATTTTATTTATTTGAGAGAGAGAGTGAGAGAGAGCATGAGAGGAGAGAGGGTCAGAGGGAGAAGCAGACTCCCCGCTGAGCAGGGAGCCAGATGTGGGACTCGATCCAGAGACTCCGGGATCTCGACCTGAGCCAAAGGCAGGCAGTCGCTTAACCAACTGAGCCACTCAGGCGCCCAGAAATCCTGTACCTTGTTCCTAATATGTTGCTTTCCTAGGATAAGGTGGCGGATGGTATGGGATCACACAGAGCATACTGTGAGTTAAATAATATATTTATTTTTAAAAGTCATTGCCTTATTTTTTCTATACAAAATGGTCTAGAAGCAGAGAGACCCGGTAGCAGTAACCACCCTTACACTTACTACCATTTCTAACTAAAAAGAACAAAGGTTCCTTGAGAAATGGCAGATTTCAGGTCCAGGAGAGGAAATGAATACAAAGAACCTGGGGCATCTTGTTGTTCAGAAAACAAGAGAGCCATTGGCCACTAACAGATTGTGTCGAGAGAGAACAAAGAGCCAGCCTGATACACTGAATGTATAAACATCCATGAATTCATAATGATACAACCCCCCCCCACAAAAAAAACAAGCAAAAACTAAAATTAAAAAAAAGCACCTCATTTGTCAGTAAGAGGTAACTAAGGCATCAATTACTCTGGAAACTGGTAATTAATGGGGAAGAATAAAAAGCATTCATCCTGCCTGTCTTAAATGAATAGTACAGGGGTCAGGAGTCGATTAGACTGTTAGCTGATGATGGGGAGTGCCTTTAGAGAATCCCAGTTAACAGATATTGAAAGAATGATGGAATTGGATAATGATCACGTTAAAGCCTAATGAGCTAGTCGATTCAGGCAGTGACCAGCATTGCTATTAAAACATTTAACAGAAGGTTGCTGGGAAACTTCACAATGAAGGAACCACCTCCCGGTCCACCGATCCAAATTTAAGTAGCAGAAAATGGAACAACCAGGTGCTATTTGCCTTCTGTTACAAGGCAACGCAGAAATACACTGACCTCCTGGGAAGTTTTCGTGCAATGAGAAACCGAACATGAATTTAATTCATCGTTCCGGCTTGAGGATCCTTTATAAAAAGTATAGATGCTAGAGAGAGACGAGGAGAATGACACCACTCAGAAACAGTAAGATAAATCGGAAATGGGGATCCATTCCAAGACAACGGGCTGCTTTGCTCAACACCCTAACAGAGATACTGGGGTGCTCTTCTAGATGAAAGGAGACATGGAGAGAGAACCAACACACAATGTATGAGATTTGTTTTGATCTCAAGTCAAACAAATCAACCGCACAAAGAGAGAGATTGGAGAAAATGGCGGACTGAATGACAACATACTCTTTTCGTCAAGCACAACAATGACACTGTAGTTATAGAGAAACCTGTAACTATTCTTAGAAGATACATACAAAGGGGTGTCCCTTCAGGAAATGATAGAATGTCAGTGATTTGTTCACTAACTGAAAAAAAAAATTGTAACAAGAATTAGATGAAATGATTGTGGTGCAACATTGTTAACTTGAATCCAGGTGATGTTTATAGGGGACGAGTTCACCATATGACCTTCTTTGATTGAAATAACAATAAGTTCCAAATATTTATCTCACATATGCATATCTGCATGTGACATGCTTAGGGTTCTGGAAGTTCACAGCTGGGCTTTGGCCAAAAGTAGCTGGTGGCCAGTGTGAATGCCCATTTTCATCATTTACAAGTTGTGAGACCTTGGGATTAATCCTTCCAGACCTCAGTTTCCCTATCTGTAAAATCAAGGAAAATAAGTATATCCACCTCAAAGAATTATTGTTAGGATTAAATGAGGTAATTAATAAAAAGCCTGGCACAGAATAAGTGCCCAACACATGTTACCTATTTTTGTCATTATCAGTGTAATCATAATTCTTAAAAATATAAGAACAGGATTATCTTATATTTACAGCATTTTAACATTTAATGAATTGCTTTCCGATGTATTTGTTTATCTCAATAATAATATATTCTGTTTTAATAGAATGCACTTAAAATTTTCAGATTCTCTGGGATTTGGGTTGTTTCGATCACTTGAGCATTTTAATTAACTGGTATTTACTTTGTAAAAGTTACATGGATAAATTATTAATTTTCAAAGAAGTAGAATGAAGTACTGAATATAAATAAGGCTTTGATTTATGGTTTGGAGACCTCGGGGTTCCTGCTGACCCTCACTAATCATTAGTATCCAGCAATGAAAAACTAATTTGACTATTTGGACTTTCTCGTTGTTGAGATTCTTCATAAGTAGGGGCTTATGCTATATTTCATAGCAAATATTTACTGTCTATGTCTTTAATAAATACTGAGATAAACCCACATTGATAAACATCTGCGGTGATGACAGGGTTATTAAAGCTTTCAAGTTTTGAAGAACGAGCTTAAGAATATCAGTGAGAGGGGCGCCTGGGTGGCTCAGTCCTTAAGCGTTTGCCTTCGGCTCAGGTCATGATCCCAGGGTCCTGGGATCGAGCCCCGCATCGGGCTTCCTGCTCCGCGGGAAGCCTGCTTCTCTCTCTCCCACTCCCCCTGCTTGTGTTCTCTCTCTGGCTGTCTCTCTCTGTCAAATAAATAAATAAAATCTTTAAAAAAAAAAACAGGATATCAATGAGAGCCCTCATTATGAAGGAGGTAGCTCTAGAAAGCTGCAGCACTCCCCCAGCGCAAAGCTAAGTTTATCTTTGGCTTTTGTTGTACCTGTAAACATAGAATCCAAATATTACGACCTGATCAGGGTCACTCTGGAAAGACGGTGAAGGTTTGCATTCAACTAATCGGAATACTGGCAAATGGAAATAGGTCCAAAAGGACTTGAGGTTTCTGGGGTGAATGAGAGAAACACTTGTCTCATTCAGCCTCCTGATCACAGATATATACCTGCAGGGGACAGGGGTGGCTGGGGGAGCCTGCTCACTACAGAGGAAGTTTTCAACTACACTTTAACAAAACTTTGTCAGCAAGCACATCTTCTAACAACTGTAGATGACAAACTCCATAGATATTTGCAAACAAATCCACACGAGCTAAATCCTCCCTTGGCTCACAACATCCCTATAATTGGCCTATACCTAGGAGAATGTTTTGATAAAAATAGATAAAATCCTTAGACTGAAAGAGATGCTTTTTCTAAATGCTTGTATCATATTCCATATCTCCCCTCTTATTAATACCGCAAGCGACAATGTAATTGTTGCATTCATTAGACTTAATTTCTCAACAGGAGAACAAACATATCCTTTCTCTTGTATTCTCTTTGTCTAGTATATGCTTGGTATATTTGAACTGAAAAAATGTTGACTTAATTCTTCAAAATAATGATGTACTCTCCTTTGAATATGGAAATGACATTACTAGCTCATCCCTAATTGACATGTGCTTTGCATATGGAAAGGTGTGTACCTTGCCCACCTCACTTTCTTATCTCTTCCTTGGAGTCAAATGCAAACATTTTCAAGGTACCCAACTGACTAAGGTGGGGTCATATGTAGCCATAAGGTAAGTCTAAGTATTCAATGTCCGCAATAGAAACCATCTATTTTTAAAAAGTAAATTGAAATTATAGTTAATAGTACAACTGAATGGGGGGAGGGATTCATATTGATTTGTGTTTCCAAACTTTTTGACTACAGTCACATTAGAAATCCATTTTGTTAAACCCATCCTTTACACCCATTATATATATGGGAAAATATATATCACATATATAGATAAATATAATGGAAAAACTCAATACAACTACATACATGGAATAATAAATGCTGGTCATGATTAGCTACATGAACTTCAAGACCCCTGAGGGGTTTGTTAATCCAGAGTTTGAAAAACACTTTAATGGTTTATTCTTTTATAACAATCCCAGAGGACTACTATTTTAATTATTATTCACCTCTGGGTGTTTTTTTTTTGTTTTTTTAAACAATCCCAGATCATCTGTATTCCCAGTCCTTTGCTGACTTTCTTCTCTGGCACAGAAATCCCAACATTCTCTGCATTTCGAACGTCCACTTGCTACATAAGGATGCACAGATAACACCTGGGGGACTGACATGGCCGGCTCTAACTGTTTTTGGGTCTTTCCTCAATCATCACTCAGGGGTGTTTGGCTCCTTGGAGCACTTGGGGACTAGTTGCCATGTCACTGGGCAGCAGGTGGATCACATAGCACTGCGTTGGCAGGATCTATTGCTTGTGATTGCCACAAAAGTGGAAATTAAAGACCATCATGCCCTTTATTTCTAAAAGTTAGTGAAACCATGTTGACAGGACTTGTAATACAAAAATGGTGCGACACGGAGAGACTGTTAGATGTGTGACTTCTGGTCCTCCAGAGCACCCCCTTCCTTGCCCACAGCACGTTTGTCCTCTTTGGTAGTCTCCTGAGTTTAACGATACATGGTCGTGTCATATTATCCATGTAATACTGGTCTTCTATTATAGACGAGTATTGTAACTAAAACCTGTTTTTGTGTTTTCTATCTCAGTGCAATACCATGTTTTGCTTTATAACCCAAGGGGTTGTATGAATAGAAAGAACATTCATTGTCCTGTACACAAAGTAATTACATTCGTGAGACTATTTTAGCGGCTTAGACTCTGATGTGAAAAATGTCAGCCAACAACGTACAGAACAAACTGAGACAGTGTTTTCCAGCTTTCAAAAACCCAGTAACTCTAACACCTCAAGACCAAAAAAAAAAAATCTAACATCCTAACAACAACAAAATATCTAATAACAAAGTTTTAGCATCCTGGTGAGCCAGATTTTCTCGGTAAATTAATTGTCCCATAACGCTTACGATTCTGCTTCTTTGAAGGAGTTTATTTTTTGAAAACTTGAGTATTAGGGAGAAACCTAGGAATCTTAATTGAATGTGGATAAATTATTTTTGTATAATTTGGTTGTGTTCTAGCATTTGAATTAATCACAGTTTTTCAAACCCTGCTGTTCTGGAGCAAAAATATAGTCTGATGGCATTGTGATACTTTTGTTGTCCCTAAATTTTTCTCCTGGAAGTAAAACTATAGGGAAGTCAGGCTCATTTTCACCATTTGATAAAAGTCTGTACTGATACGAATATAATTTCAGTGCCCTTCCCACTAATTTTGCATTTACTTATCTTCTATTTATATCAATGGTTCTCAACGAGGGGCAATTATGTCTTTTCCCCTTTCTTCCCAGCAAATATTTGGCAATTTCTAAAGACATTTTTGATCTTCGTGACTCGAGGGGTGGGTGGAGGATATGCTATTGGTTTCTAGTGGTATGATGAAATGTGAAATATTTATTTGGTGTTTGTCCTCGGTTATTGGCACAGAGCCGCTAAGACCCTAGGACTCTCTAGAGTGATAACAATGTCTTTGGCATGCCGATGAGATGACTGGTGGCTGGGGGTCTCTGGATGGCTTCGGGGGGGGGGGGGGGGCTGACCACCAGAAAGAGAAGGCAAGACGAGAGGGTCAGAACCTTCAGCCCCATCCCCCAACCGGAGAGGGCTAAAGGACTGGAGGTTGACTTCAATCACCAATGGCCAATGAATTGATTAATTCTGCCTATATAATGAAGTCTCCGTTAAAACCCCTAAACAATGGGGTGAGGAGAGCTCTGAGATTGGTGACCACATCAAGGTGCGGGAAGGGTGATGTGCTCGGAGAGGGCGTGGAAGTTCTGTGCCCACCCACCCATACCAGGCTTCAGTTTGGCTGTTCCATTACCACGAACTGTTTTCCCGAGTTCTGTGAGCCATTCTAGCAAATTATAGAAGCTGAAGAAGGGGTCATGGGAACCCTTGATTTATAATCAGTTGGTCCGAGGCATAGGTGACAACCTTAGGGACCGGCAGGTGTGTGAAGTGGGGGCAGTATTGTGGGATCCAGCGATTAAGCTGTGGGGTCCAGGCTGACTCCCAGTAGCGAGTGTCAGAACTGACTGGGACTGTGGGACATTCAGCTGGAATCCAGAGAGTGGGAAGACTGGTTGTTGGTGTGGAAAAAACACACTCATTTGGCACGGGAAGCGTTGTGAGTAAAGAGCTCAGAAGTGGGTAGAGATCAGGGACGCTACTGAGCATTCTAGGATGCCCAAGGCAGCCACCACAACCAAGAATTATCCAGGCCCAAATGTTAGCAGTGCTGAGGTTGAAAAATTGCTTATATGCATAGTTGTGTAATATTTTTAAGGTTGCAAAAATAGCAAAAGGCTGAGGCTCACACAGTAAGCTTTGGAATAAATGGATTTAGGTAGAATATTTATGAAACTATTAAAATTTCAAAGTGGCGACTACAGTTGAACACTGACACATCTAGAAGGAAATTCTCAATGTATCAATTAAATACTGTAGCATGACAGCAGACGGTAACAGGCTAATTCTTCAGTACTCTGTACTAAGCACAGCATCAGAAATTATTTCTGAAATCATAAGTTGAACCATATGAGATCGCTATTTTAATAGGCTAAAAACAGTCAACTATTGGCAGTTTCATACGGTTCAATCTAATAAAATTAATTTCTTATTAACTATTTCATTTTTATTTACTTGAAGAATATCAGTAAAAAGGAAAACACTGACAAAATATACTATTATAGATGCATTTAAATAATAATGTAGATAAAGGAAATTGGGTAAAGCAGATAGTGTGCCTTGCTTTTAGTCATACTAAGGAATAAGATGTTTCTGTTTTTGAACATTATCTATTTAATTGTTTGGAGCATGTTGAACTTTTTGGAGGGAGAAGTATTCCTACCTGACTTTTATGGTTTCTTAGTGTGGCTCATGAATGCAAGCAACAGTTGAGAATATGAGCTAGGAAAATCATACCCTGTAAAATGCAATTATTTTATCTTTGGCTTTTTAAAAAATGAGCTCGGGAAATCACATTTTGGTAAGTGATGAACCATTTCTCTTACACTCCGGATTCCTTGCACTTCCTACTCGCTCCCCTATAGACACTGGCATGTGAAGCTGGTGTTCTGATCACTTGCTTCAGTGAGGAAGGGAATATTAATCAATGTGCGTATCAACAGCTCTCCAAAGGTAGGGGCTCATCTACTCTCCTAGTTTGTGTCCTCACTCAAAAAAGCACCATCTATATTTTGTATGTTGATAAAGTTGCCATCTCTTCAATGGTCTTTTCTTTCTCAAGTCAACCCTTTGGAGCCCATTTGAAAAGAAGAATTGTTAATATCAACTAAAGAATGTTCTTCATCATTAATTTAATTGTTCAACTAATATAATAAAGAGGCTCGAGAAGAAAAACCAGGAGTCCCAGCCAGAGGACTGTGCAAAATTAATCTGCTGAGTAGCATGGTGAGCAAGGGATCTTAATTTGGGAGGACAGATCCTTGGACAAAACTGTTTTCAGTAAAATGGATGTATTACTAAATTGTGACATTTTGATAAGCCAATTTTACTACCATAATAAGCACACGGGGCTTAAAAAACTCAGCATCAGTTAACAACAACAACAAAAAACTTGGGAAAACTAATGAGGAATTACTTATATACCAAATGAGTCATACTTTCCAAGTCTTTGAACTGAAAGTGCTCTTAAATTCATCATTTTAGGAACCTGCTTTCTCCCCTTTTCAAAGATATTAGGATCATTATTATTCAGGATGTTCAACAGGAATCTGAGTTGCCTAAAATGTCTGAACAGTTTCTGAATATGAGAGTAACAGCTTTTGTTTTATATCCCCACATATCGGATAAAGTAGAGCATAAGCTGGGGGCCTGAAGTAATTAATACAGTTTATAGAGTTGACTAATGTTTGCAATTTATGCACATACACACAAATGGCTTTGAGCAGTAGCCATACTTCATTTCTATGCTATCTCATCTTCCTCAAATAACAATTTAGAGGCATAAATTAACATGGTGTGCTGTGTTCATTCTATTTACGCCACCATTTTAATTCATTATTTAAAAATCCTTTCTTTCTACAGGGATTCCTGGGAGAAGTACTGGTCTAACATTTCCAGTTTCCAAGGTACTCTGTAATTTTCAAATGGCATTTTATTGAAAGATAGCCCAGCATATTATCATATCTAAATGTCACATTGGCAAGAGAAAATTGTATGTATAATGATGAAAATGAAAACTGCTTTGTTTCTAGAAGCTAATTTATTTAACTACTATGAGTTATCAAAATGTACTTCAAGCAAAACCGCATACATTTTGATTTAAGTATTTTGAATAAAGTAAGCGCTAACAGCAATACTCTGATTCGAAGGGGAAAGAAATTGTAGCTTGGTGACTTTTGTTAAAATACACACCCACAAATGGTTCCATGATCTTTAGGAGTCTGTCTTCTGTTGACAACCACAAAGATGCCTTCATTATAAATTTAGAATATAGCGCACGTGAAAACATTGTTTACGTAAAAAGGGGGTTATGCTTCTAAAAGTATGGCTTGTTAACTTCCACATTCTAAGCATCTACACTAGAAAGGATTTAAGAGGATTATTTTTTACAGATTAGGAAAAAACGGGTCCAGAGAGGCTAGTGCTAGGTGCTAGACTTACTGCTCAAGGTCACACAGAGACAGAGAAGTTTGCATCATGCTGTGACTAAGGCCCATCCCTCCCAGCTCCATAGCTTCTTGCGGTATACACGCAGCCTCACCGAGGGACCTCTTTCAGCACTGAGTATCAGCCTTGATCTCCCTAGGTTCAAAGGTTTGCTCCTGAGAATGGCTCAACCTCATATGTAAAGCAACGTTAGAATTAGGCCCTAGGCTGTCTTCACAACAGGGAGAGAAACTGCCTGCATTGAAAAAGGTATTTTAGTCAAAGATTACTATTTTTCAGTCGAAACTGCTGAGAACAGAAGGGATATACTAGGTATGACTATATTTTGCTTTTCAAAAAGGATTGTATCACCAACAGGCTCTAAGACGACAGCATATCGAAGGGATGCACGCATGGGGTGGCTCCCTTTTCTGTCTTGGGCTCTGGAAACACTGACCTCATTGCCACATGGGACCAGATTATCCTTACGATTTACAGAGCTCTTGAAGTTTTGGAAGTAATTTCTCTTTTTAAATTTTTTTTCAATATTTATTTATTTGGCAGAGAGAGAGAGAGGAAGAGAGAGAGTGCACAAGCAGGGGCAGTGGCAGAGAGAGAGAAGCAGACTCCGTCGTGCTGAGCAGGGAGCCTGGCTTAGGGCTTGGTCCCAGAACCCTGAGATCATGACCTGAGCTGAAGGCAGATGCTTAACCGACCGAACCACCCAGGCACCCCAGTTTTTCAAGTAATTTCCAACCAATTTCCAACTGTTGTCTAATATGGCAATGGTATAAAGGAAACATCCTTCCTTTTTGGAGCAAGGAAACAGCCTAGAATCAAATGGTTTGTCAGCACGCACCAAGCAAGTCAGCAGTGCTAGAATTTTCAATTATCTTTAGACCTCTGCTCTTGTCAATTACAATAGGTTGCATGCAAGGACATTCTGGGATTCACCTTTAGAAAGTCTTGCTACCTAGGGAGTCTTAAAGAGTAACACTACAGAGGAGAAATTAACAAATGGCCTTTGAGCATTTTAAAATTTTTAATGAAACAGGAAAAAAAAGTACTCCTACCCAAGGCCAAGTACTTTTATCCTGAAAATCATTTTTTTTTTTTTTTAAAGAGCTACTCAATCAGTATGACTGCAGTTGCAAGAGGCGACTTTGATGCTCTATAGTTACCACTCACATGAACCTTTCATCTCTGAGCACCAGTGGCCCTAGCAATGGTCCCATACCTCCTGCCAGCCCGACTGCATGTGCTGGGGTTGGAAAACCAAATGGCTCTCGCACAGAGGAAAGCCAGCTTATTAGGCTCAGGGGCCAACCACTGAAAATTTCAGTCTCCTATGCTTTCGCCCTGCAATAAAACGGAAAACAATTTTTATTGCCCAGAGAACAGGACTGTCTTCTCTCTACTCAACCCTGGAAGTGGTCAGCAAGTTCTAATTCTGGTGTGAGGGCTATTTCAGAAAGCCATTTGCTGTTCTTTCCATTTAATTGGCCTATTGCTCACTTGAATTCTTTCCATAGGGGGAAAAACAATTTTCCAGGCTCATTTCCCTGAGAAGTGCTTAGATCAAGCCCACGTTAGTTTAAGTAAATTGTTGATAAGATTGTGGGAATACTAAGATCTTTACCCTAAAATGCCGGGCAGAGAAATCCTCGTAAGAAAGGGAAAATTTTCAAAGTCAGGGTGTTCCAAAGAGCAAACTCATGTGTATTTGATTATGCATTTAAAATCTCATGTTTGCTAGATACTAGACAACCCCGGGGCATTTGGGAAGACTTGAAGAAGAATGCAGACCTCCGTTCTGATTTGCATAGCTTCATTATTTTGAGATGCCTCTGATGAGTGTATTTCCAAAGGCCTGAGTAACTTGCCAAAGAGCACAGAGCCACCATCCGCCCCGTGACAAGCAGAGTGAGCAGCTCAAGGGTTGTCTCTGCTAATGAAATTTAACGAGAGAACACTTTTACTGCTGTCACATTGTGTCAAACAACAAGGCTTGGCGACCAAAAGCTGTTCTGAAAATACCAGCCAGGCTAACATGTTCCTTTGCAAATGAACTTGTAAACAGAGGGGAGCTTTCAGTCAAGGAGGACTAGTTATGGAAAGAGGAGTAAAATTTTTATTTGGACTAAGCCACAAGGTCAAACAAGTGGTCTGTATGCAGGCAATATTCTCTCGTTTTTGCAAAGAGTCCAAGGAAGCGACTGTGGTACTACATTGTTTCGTGGCCCTAAGTTGGAGTCGATCCTGATGCCTATTTTTGGGCATCACCTTTTTCTCATGCCCTCATGATAGGATCTTGCTTTGCACACTCCTTATTCCTGGCTCCACATGACAGTTTCAGCTTTCTTGTTTACTTTTTTCTTTCTGAACTATGTAAACCTCTTCTGAGAGTCCATTTTTCAGGACAAGGTGGAGAGTAAGTGGAAATATGAGAGAGGCGCACAATGTGGGGTACCTTTACATCTTTGGTCATTTTGTGGCTCCTTGCTCAGGGTCCCTCTCTCCTCTCTGTGCCCAGAGAGAGGCTCAGCTTATCTCTGCAGGAGGAGCTTATACATATTTATGCTAAGACGGTAGGAAAAAATATTAATTCATCTTGGGAGAATTTTAGATTTTTTACAGGTTCTCTAGAGAGAGGACAGCATTTATTTTTTTATTTTTTATTTTTTTAAAGATTTTATTTATTTATTTGACAGAGAGAGACACAGTGAGAGAGGGAACACAAGCAGGGGGAGTGGGAGAGGGAGAAGCAGGCTTCCTGCTGAGCAGGGAGCCGATGTGGGGCTCGATCCCAGGACCCTGGGATCATGACCCGAGCCGAAGGTAGACGCTTAACGACTGAGCCACCCACACACCCCGAGAGGACAGCATTTAAACCTCAAGGAATAGTACCTAATTAAAACAGAAAAGCAAGACCTTTTTAAGTAAGAAATCACATCACAAAATCTGCTTTTGTCTATGATGGTTAAAAAGACCTGAGACCCACTTGCTTAGACTTTTAAACTCTCTCCATCTCTCCTGGACTAACCATGCTCCTTCCTCTCTCAATACTGAAGATCCATAACTTTCCCCTACACGTTTACTTGATATTTCCTAGAATTTCATATAAGCACATTGACCCTTGTTTCTTCACACCAGATTTGTTTTCAGCCCCTATTAGGGGACTCAATCCCTACCCAACCTAAAGTGAGTGTGAACCAGTGGTTTGAGAAATCCGATGGGTGTTTGTTAACCAATGCACTAGAACTCTCGAAAGCATGCAACATCCCATAGTCTCCTCCCTCATTCTTGAAACGCACTCTGTTTCTGGCTTCTGTGATGCATCTGGCTTTGCTTCTACTTCTCCTGTCTCCTTTTCAGTCTGTGTGTGTGTGTGTGTGTGTGTGTGTGTGTGTGTGCGTGCATGTGCGCGCGTGCGCGTGCAGTTGGTCCTTCTCCTTTCACGGAGTTTTAAATGCTAGTTCCTCAAGAACAAACCCTCAGTGCCAGGATACTCTACTCTAATTCTCTACTTTCTATCTCATCCACATCTTTAATTCCACCTACCACATAAATACTCATATTCTCAAATGAATACCAACCTCCTCTCTGAGCTCCAGACCTGCCCAACTATTCTCAAGGGTTCTCTGTATATAGCCTGAGCAGAAATCAATTCGAGGTCACCCTGCTCTTCAAACCTGGCAACCATATTCTATTTTGGTGATCGGATGCCATTGCCTCCCTCTGATTTCCAGACCCCAGATCCTTGCATCATCCTCATCCATGCTCCCCTTCGTCACCAACATCTATTTCCTTCAGGAGACCTGCTGACTTTGCTGCCTCTCAACTGCCTTTCTTTATTCTTACTGCTCTCATTCTAGCCCTATCTACCATCAGCTTTCCCCTGGAAAATACTCTGTTGCTTCTCTCTGCTTTCACTCTGTACTCCTCCAAATGCGGAGGAAAGGGTGCTCAATTACAATGTAAACCAACTGATCTCTTTTGGTAACTGACAAGCCTGAAGTGATTTTCCTAATTCTTTAACATCCGATCTCTGACATTTGCATTCTAGGTCCCAGCCTTGTTGGTACTTTGGTTCCTTGACGAGGCAGTCTTGTTTCCTACACAGGGGGCTTTGCAAATGCTATTTCCCCGGCTACAATGCTCTCTGCACTTCCTTGCCCAGCTAATACCAACTAATTCTTGCCTAGCCAGTACCAGCTAATTCTTTACAATTCAGCTCAAATCTAGATAAAATGTCATTTCCTCAGGGAATCAGTAATGTGTGTCTCTCTCCCCATATGCACCATGAAGGCAAGACATATGTCTATTTTATTCACTGCTTTATATGTAGCATTTTGTAGGAACACAGAGAATATTTGTTGGCTAAATCAGTGCATGAGTCAAAGTGAATGAACGTGGTTAATGCTTCTGTGGCGGGGGTGGGGCGGGGGCGGCTAGAGAGTGCAGGGTCTTTAAATCTATATTCAGATCAAGTGATGTCGTAGATTAAAACATATGACTGGACTCATTTGCAGGTTTATGTAAATTTTGTATGAGAAAGTTCCTTGTGAAGAACAATGTTGAGAATCATCAATTTAGACCATAAATAAATGCACTTATGAATCTATATTCCCAGAGCTGTCAGAACTGCAAAATGCTTCGTATTAGAAAACAGGTTTTGGGGCGCCTGGGTGGCTCAGTTGTTAAGCGTCTGCCTTCGGCTCAGGTCATGATCCCAGGGTCCTGGGATTGAGCCCCTCATCGGGCTCCCTGCTCAGCAGGAAGCGTGCTTCTCCCTCTCCCACTCGCCCTGCTTGTGTTCCTGCTCTCACTGTGTCTTTCTCTGTGAAATAAATAAAAATCTTAAAAAAAGAAAAAAAGAAAACAGGTTTTGCACTTGGTATGCACGTCGTGAAGTGCAATTCCTGACTCATTATTAAGTAAATTTCTAAATGTTTATTAACTGAACGAATACATATTCCCAAAGGAAATAATGTGTACCTTTCACCACACATGCTACTTTCTGCTCTAAATAAGGCTTAATGATGCTTAACTTTGATCTGCTGTTGTCTCTTCTAATATCTTTGTGATGATAACTTCATATTTTAGAAAGAGAAGCCCTTAGTGGATAATTAGCAGCAATCAAGAGGAGCTTAAACATGCCATAAAGGTAAAGTTCCTGTCAAGAATAATTTTCTTTGTAGGAAATAGATGTTTTGAGGCAGGTGGAAGGCACATACCAGCACAGAGGAGTTCTGAGAACCACCTCCCTGGGACATACCTCTCCAGCAATCTCCTGGACCAGCTCCCGCACCGAATGCAAGCGATGCTCAGTACCTTTTGTGGACCATCCTGCCACTGCGGCTTGATTATGCTACTAGCTGAGTTTCTCACAAATGAACTTCTAAACCTTGATTGATGTTTGCAGTCAGGCCTACTTTTTTTCTCTTTTTACCCAAACAGGCATCGTCGGTGAGACAACACCAACATAATTTCATGTGGAGAAATAACGTGATCCTTTTAGTGGGGCTTTAAGAAATACCAATCTCATCTTTAGGGGATTCCGCAAAATCAAGGAGATCTTAAAAAATAATGCTTACACGATGGAGCCAATCAGCACCTCAGTTCTAAATGGTACAGATTCTGTGATCTATATAGAGATGTAGAGGCTTTATAAGAATTATCCAGGGAATTTCGACCAATTAGTGCATGTCCACAGGCCCTGAAATGGCAAACCTTAGAAGCTCCTTAAATACAACGATGAAGGCACAATGTACTTAAGGGGAAGAAATCTAATAAAGAGACAACAGTGTTAACACAAAGAGACATTTAAACTTGTTAGTTCAACTACAAAGCTTTGCCTGGGGAATAATTCAGAGTTTACCTCTGAGTGATAGGACACCTAATTAAAATGATACTTTCAACTTCAGAAATCTTCAGATATTATTATTTTTTATGTATTTTTATGTTTTTGCAAACAGTGTAAAGGGTGTAACAAAGACCTTTGCCAGGATATATTCATGTAGTTGTCTGTTTTGAGGGATAAATGTTACATTTATCAATTTTTCTAGATTTTGGATCAGTGGTTTTAGACTTTTTTTTTCATCAAGGTATTCCCCTTTTCTAAGAAATAATCAATATTAAGGAACATGGGTTATGCATTCATTTGGATTTAGTATTAATTGAACTAGAAAAGTTTAAACTAATCTCTCCTAGTTAACTTATATCCATGGATATATAATAACTAAGTTCTATCAAATTTTGGCTCAACTAACAATAGTCTAAGCCACTTAGATGGAAGTAGTCATTTTATTGCCCTTCTTTGCTCGTTAATCGTTAACTTTTTTTTTTTTTTTTTTTTTTAAGTAGGCTCCATGCACAGCATGGAGCCCAAGACGGGGCTTGAACTCACGACCCTAAGATCATGACCTGAGCTGACTTTTACAGAAACTCAGTGCAGGGTCTTTAAGTCTATACTCAGATCAAGTGGCTGTAGATTAAAACACATGAATGGACTCATTTGAGTCACCCAGGAACCCCTGAACTTTCTTTTAAATAAATGTTACCATTTTTACAAAAATGGTATTTATGGATATCTTCCAGTCTAGGTTAAATTTTAGGATATGCTGCCAAAGTGAGAGTAGTTTGTGTACATCAGAGTAAATACTTCCTGTCCAGGAAGTTTTACATGATCAATATGCAGCAATTTATCAAATGCACTAGGATATACTTCCAGTGATTACTACTACCAACAATATCATTTACAGTCCTTTATAATTTACACGGTATTTCTACACACTGCCATCAATTACATCACAGAAATACCCTATTAAAGGTAAGATAAGGACATTGAGAGGCAGTGATAACTCATGACCCAGATCACTTGGCTGGAAATGACAGAGGCAGAAACAGAACCCAAGGTTCCTACCCCGCGTCCGGGATGGTATTCTTCATACTGATTCCCCTCCAGTGAGAAGTATCCTCACCCTTCCTATCTTGTAATTGTCTGATCTCAACCTCAGCGTATTTATTTTCCTTGTTACTTTTGGTTGAGGCATGAGCACGTGAGCCCACAAATGCCCAGAATTCATGAGATGCACACACAGCTCGCTTTATAAAGCCAGTGGGACACCAAGAAGGAGACAGCCAATTCAAGTCGCTTTCCCAGCACCGCCCACCTTTAAGCCTGTGACTGGACTCAACTTTGGGCAGATAGGAGTTATACAGAAACTTTCATTACGAGAATCTAAAATTTAGCAGGAAGCAGAAATAGACCAAAGAATGCTTTAGCTTAAAAGACCTCTGATTTTTTCTAGTAACTGAAGAAGTATTTAGACGGTTGCTCATGTAGATTTTAGATGAATTTTGAATATTACCACCAGTTATATATACAAAATGTATATAATGTGATATCTATATGTATATGAAATGACCCAAGACAATCTTAACTGTATATATATACCTAAGAAAAAACATGCTAACATAAATTATGAGTTCTTATACAGCACATGTTCCTCTAAGGATAAAGTCCAATAATAACAAAGGGAGTTTTATAATTTTTAAAACTGGTAAGGATTTTAAACGGTCCCTTCTTCCATCTCAGTAGGATTAGTGCGAATACCAGAAACTAAAGTCTAAACTTAGCATTAATGTGTATTTTAAACTATTATAGAAAACCAGAAAATTAATATCTATCATCCACAGTACCAGCAATCCCCATCATTGTGTAGCGTTTGGTGTTAAAACTGGCTCATGCAATTGTCTAAGCAAACCTCTGCAAAGGCTCTGCTACGTCTGACCTCAGGACATATGTCTGTGTCCCTCCAAAGAGCAGAGGAAACGAAAGCAAATATATAGAGAAGAAATTGTGAATATATTTAGACTGCTTTAAAATAATAGAATTTTATCAGCTGAAATGAACTATGGTACTTTTTAAGTGCTAGACCAAATTTTTCATCTTCCTGGATTCTCAAGACAAAAGCACTTTTATTATTATTATTATTATTATTATTATTATTATTTGCTTTTGAGGTTACTACAAAACTAACCAAATTCTATCCCTGAGCTATCTAGGTACTGATAAATTTTTGTCCGTTTAATCCTTCAGGTGTCCTGTGTGATATCAATACTGAATTGCTTTTCCTTAAATTCGCTCCTTGGAAAAAAAGAGGGCAGGATTCTAAAGATTACAATTTTTTAAAAATAACCTAGAATGTTTTTCAGCAAAAGCCAATCTCAAATAATTTCTAATCTTTGTCAAAAAGATGAAAGCTTTGTTTTAAAGTATTATCAGTAGATTAAATTGTATTTTCTTATACAAAAATGGTAATTCATGGGATACATACTATCTCACATCATTCTGTTATCTTTGTGCCACTCCAGCTCAATGTAAATCAACAATGTATTTGCACCAGAAAATGTTTCCAGGCTTATTACTTTCCGTACAATTTCACAAACAACTATTGAACACAACCACCACCATTCGTTTAAAAGTATTTTCAATGGGAGAAATAATGTGTTTGGATTCAATTACTTATATTGGATTTTAAACTTACCATTTTCCCTTGTTGAGATGATCTTCCTTCCAAAATTATGATTTCGTGTTTAAGAAGAGACACACTAAGTAAGCATAGTATTTAATCATTACCTTGAAATTTGTTTTTTTTTTTTTCCTTCTAAGGAATTAGTTTCTTCCTGTCAGAGTGCTGGGGTTTTTAAGTTCAATAAAATATGTAATCTTATTTTTCTTCAAAATCATTTTCTTTAAATCAAGACTAAGGCCAAAGGAAAAAAAATGTCACTTACTTTGCTTTAGCTTCTGCATCCTCATATGCTTTATTGGAAACATCATCCAGTCCTCCAATCAAGTGCTTGAAAGAGCTGTGGGGCAAAACACAGTTATCAGGGTAAATCCTCTACCGAGTTGTTGCAATAACAACATAGTCAATAGTACATTGAAACTATCTAAAAGGAACTAAATAAAAATGAATTCAAACATTCACTCTAGATACATTAGTAAGAAACACAACAGATAATGATATAAACTCTGAGAGCGGGGACCTCTCCCACCTCGTTCACCTCTATAGTTCCCAACACCTAGAACTGTATCTAGAAAAAGCAGATATTCAAAGAATGGAGGGAATAAAGTCTGTGACAAACAAAATGATATACACCACAAAGTTAATGGGTCAATTCTACTAGGGAAATAACAAGAGCCACCAATTACAGAATGCCTCCTGTATGCACTATCCTTTTAATGATAATGAACATATATTAATTCCAATTCTCCAGCACACTGTAAAAGACAAGCATCACTATCGTCACTTAACAAAACTGCAAACTAATCTTCAAAGGCAAAATACATATGCAGAAGAGAGGAAAAGAACAGAAGACAATTATAGGGAAGTCAACTCATTTTGGAGGGATCAAGAAACTGACTTCAGCGTCAACCAGGAAAAGTAATTCAACTGTTTAAACCACTCTACTCAATATCCTAGCACAGACCTAGGACTGTGTTCAGACCTATTTTATATAATAAAGTCTCATCTATTGTATACCTATAAAATATTATAGGGTCAGCACAAAATGAATACACACAAACATGACAATTACCCTTGAAAATTACTGAATGCAACCAGATACAGTAACGCTTGTGTGCACTACATTTTGGCACCCACCAAACTAGACTGAACAGAGGAATGAGAGGCAAGTCTGTATTCAAAGTGTTCATGTAATAATCAGGGCCATCGCTTACACAGTGCTCATATGCTGGGTAATGTTCTATGCGCTTCACATGTAATAACAAATACTTCAACAGGTACGGCAATCCTGTGAGTCAGTCTTACCTCCACTGCATGGATGACGGTACTGAGGCACCAGAGGTTAAGAAACTGACCTCAAGTCATACAGCCTGGTGGTGTGAAGGCCGATAGGGAAGGAGGCCATCATTCTCCCTCATACCCATCAAGCCTACACCACGGATCCTATCCAAATCACGATCCCTTGACGCTAACCATCAAATCCCTAGCAAGGTCCAGCATGTGGATGGAGAATGGTCAAGTGCTTTAAGAAATTACATTACATGTTAATTTTGAGTCTCTATAATCTTAATGCATGAAAATGGCTTTGTGTATTGCATTAAACAAAATATGCCTGTTTTTAGGTCCTGAAACATCGGGTATCTGTTGATGTAAAGTTAAATGTTGCTTAACCACTATAGCATGCACTGTTTTTTTTGTTGTTTGTTTTGTTTTCTTTTAAATATATGAAGAGGAACTTGACCCTTGCTTGGGGGCCCAGCCGGAAGGAGGTGGGAGAGCCATTACCTTAGGCCCTTGGGTAATGATCTCATCTGGGGGACAGGGTAACTGGAATGCTGAGATAAAACACAAAAGTATTTCTAATACAAAAAGGGACCAGAAGGAAGTGATGGGAGGCTAGGGAATCAAGCAAATAGAGTGTCAAGTTTTCTGTGGCACATTGCATTCATGGACATCAAATGAATGAAGCCTGCAGTTGGCAGGCGGACCTTATACAACTTTCAACAAAATAGAGTGGCAAAATAAATGATTGAATAATCCCCATAGTAGAGATTAATGTTCAAATAGGATTTTTGCCATTGTTCTTTAAATGGCAAAATTCCCCATCTTCCCAGAGAATGCCTCCATCATGACTTAGAGATGGGTTTACATTGTAAAGTGAAATAAGTATTTATTTTACTGTGGAAAAAAATAGTATCTGGTTGATTTTCTGTTTTCACAGATAATATAAAATTTAAGCCCAGAGAGTCTAAGTTACTTGTCCAGGATGACTCCAATTCTGCAGTATATCCACGACCATAATCCGTGTTTCCTTAACCCCCTAACCCGTCCCCCACAATACTTACATGTTTTTAATCTAACCAAATCCAGAATCTTCTGAAAAGGCATTGATAGGAAGCAAAGAGCATAAGGTAGTGAAACTGAAGAACAACACCCACCATAACAACTTTTCAAGGACATTCAGAATGGGTTCTTAAATGTTTAACACTCATAGTCATTTTAAGTTCAAATAGTTAAAAAAAAATCTTCCTCCTAATATCTATTTGACCTAAATATGTCTTAAGCAGGATAGGATATTATGCAGATTTAGAAGGTGAGTGGATGACAAACGTGATACGGATGAAGGCTTTTTAACTTAAGAAAATCTGTCCATCCCACTAGGCTTCGTTAAAATGATGCAGATCACTTTTTGAAAAGACAGTTTGAAATTCCTTTTTTTTTCTTAAACTCAATTAACCAACACATAGTACATCATTAGTCTCAGATGGAGAGTTCAATAATTCATCAGTTGCATATAACACACAGGGCTCATTCCATCACGTGTCCTCCTTACTGTCCATCACCCAGTTACCCTGCCTACCTCCCCTCCTGCAACCCTCAGTTTGTTTCCTAGAGTGAAGAGTCTCTCATGGTTTGTTTCCCTCTCTGATGACTTTCCATTCAATTTTCCCTCCATTCCCCTATGGTCCTCTGCACTGTTTCTTACATTCCACATGTGAGTGAAACCATATGATAATTGTCTTTCTCTGCTTGACGTATTTCACTTAGCATAATACCTCTAGTTCCATCCATGTCAATGTAAATAGTAAGTATTTATCCATTCTGATGGCTGAGTAATATTCCATTGTGTATATTATATATATACACCCACCTCATCTTCTTTATCCATTTATCTGTCGAAGGACATCTCGGCTCTTTCCACAGTTTGGCTATTGTGGACATTGCTGCTATAAACATTGGGGTGCACGTACCCGTTCGGATCCTTATATTTGCATCTTTGGGTAAATACCCAGTAGTGCAATTGCTGGGTCATAGGGTAGCTCTATTTTCACCTGTTTGAGGAACGTCCATACTGTTTTCCAGAGTGGCTGCACCAGCTTGCATTCCCACCAACAGCGTAGGACAGTTTCCCTTGCTCTGCATCCTCACCAACATCTATCATTTCCTGACTTGTTAATTTTAGCCATTCTGACGGGTGTGAGGTAGTATCTCATGGAGGTTTTGATTTCGATTTCTCTGATACCGAGCGATGTTGAGCACTTTTTCATGTGTCTGTTGGCCATTTGGATGTCTTCTTTGGAAAAATGTCTGTTCATGTCTTCTGCCCATTTCTTGATTAGATTATTTGTTCTTTGGGTGTTGAGTTTGATAAGTTCTTTATAGATTTTGGATCCTAGCCCTTTATCTGATATGTCATTTGCAAATATTTTCTCCCATTCTGTCGGTTGTCTTTTGGTTTTGTGGACTGTTTCCTTTGCTTTGCAAAAGCTTTTTATCTTGATGAAGTCCGAACAGTTCATTTTTTGCCCTTGCTTCCTTTGCCTTTGGAGATGTTCTAAGAAGTTGCTGTGGCTGAGGTCGAAGAGGTTGCTGCCTGTGTTCTCCTTTAGGATTTTGACGGACTGCTGTCTCACATTTAGCTCTTTCATCCATTTTGAGTCTATTTTTCTGTGTGGTGTAAGGAAATGGTCCAGTTTCAATCTTCTGCATGTGGCTGTCCAATTCTCCCAACACCATTTATTGAAGAGACTGTCTTTTTTTCTATTGGACATTCTTATCCGCTTTGTAGAAAATTAGTTAACCATAGAGTTGGGGGTCCAATTCTGGGCTCTCTATTCTGTTCCAATCATCTATGTGTCTGTTTTTGTGCCAGTACCATACTGTCTTGATGATGACAGCTTTGTAATAGAGCTTGAAGTCCGGAATTGTGATGCCGCCAGCTTTGCTTTTCTTTTTTCAGTATTCCTCTGGCTATTCAGGTCTTTTCTGGTTCCATACAAATTTTAGGATTATTTGTTCCATTTCTTTGAAAAAAGTGGATGGTATTTCGATGGGGATTGCACTGAATGTGTAGATGGCTCTAGGTAGCACTGACATCTTCACAATATTTGTTCTTCTAATCCATGAGCATGAAATGTTTTTCCATTTCTTTGTGTCTTCGTCAATGTGATTCATGAGTATTTTATAGTTTTCTGAGTACAGATTCTTTGCCTCTTTGGTTAGATTTATTCCTATGTATCTTATGGTTTTGGGTGCAATTGTAAGTGGGATTGACTCCTTAATTTATCTTTCTTCTGTCTTGTTGGTGCATAGGAATGCCACTGATTTCTGTGCATTGATTTTATATCCTGCCACTTGACTGAATTCCTGTATGAGTTCTAGCAGTTTTGGGGTGGAGTCTTTTGGGTTTTCCACATAAAGTATTATATCATCTGCAAAGAGTGAGAGTTTGACTTCTTTGATGATTTGGAAGCTTTTATTTCTTTTTGTTGTCTGATTGCTGTGGCTAGGACTTCTAGTACTATGATGAATAGTAGTGGTGATAGTGAACATACCTGCCGCGTTCCTGACCTTAGGGGGAAAGCTCTCGGTTTTTCCCCATTGAGAATGACATTTGCTATGGGTTTTTCATAGATGGATTTTATGATATTGAGGTACGTGCCATTTATCCCTACACTCTGAAGAGTTGTAATAAAGAAAGGATGCAGTACTTTGTCAAATGCTTTTTCTGCATCTATTGAGAGGATCATAGGATTCTTGTTCTTTCTTTTATTAATGTATTCTATCATATTAATTGATTTGCAGATGTTGAATCAACCTTGCAGCCCAGGGATAAATCCCACTTGGTCGTGGTGAATAATCCTTTTAATGCACTGTTGGATCCCATTGGCTAGTATTTTGGTGAGAATATTTGCATCCATGTTCATCAGGGATATTGGTCTGTAATTCTCCTTTTTGATGAGGTCTTTGTCTGATTTTGGGATCAAGGTAATGCTGGCATCATAAAATGAGCATGGAAGTTTTCCTTCCATTTCTATTTTTTGGAACAGTTTCAGAAGAATAGATACTAATTCTTTAAATGTTTGGTAGAATTCCCTTGGGAAACCATCTGGCCCTGGGCTCTTGTTTGTGGGGAGATTTTTGATGACTGCTTCAATTTCCTTAGTGGTTATGGGTCTGTTCAGGTTTTCTATATCTTCTTGGTTCAGTTTTGGTAGTTTATACATCTCTAGGAATGCATCCATTTCTTCCAGATTATCTAATTTGCTGGCATAGAGTTGCTCACAATATGTTCTTATAATCGTTTGTATTTCTTTGGTGTTGGTTATAATCTCTCCTCTCTTATTCATGATTTTATTTATTGGGTCATTTTTCTTTTTGATAAGTCTGTCCAGGGGTTTATCAGTCTTATTAATTCTTTCTAAGAACCAACTCCTAGTTTTGTGGATTTGTTTTACTGTTCTTTTGGTGTCTATTACATTGATTTCTGCTCTGATTTTTACTATGTCTCTTCTCCTGCTGGGTTTAGGCTTTATTTGCTGTTCTTTCTCTAGCTCCTTTAGGTGAAGGGTTAGGTTGTGTATTTGAGACCTTTCTTGCTTCTTGAGAAAGACTTGTATTGCTATATACTTTCCTCTCAGGACCGCCTTTGCTCCATCCCAAAGATTTGGAAAAGTTGTGTTTTCATTTTCATTGGTTTCCATGAATTTTTTTAATTCTTCTTTAATTTCCTGGTTGACCCATTCATTCTTTAGTAGGATGCTCTTTAGCCTCCAGGTATTTGAGTTCTTTCCGACTTTCCTCTTGTGATTGAGTTCTAGTTTCAAAGCATTGTGGTCTGAAAATATGCAGGGAATGATCCCAATCTTTTGGTAGCGGTTGAGACCTGCTTTGTGACCTAGGATGTGATCAATTCTGGAGAATGTTCCATGGGCACTAGAGAAGAATGTGTATTCTGTTGCTTTGGGATGGAATGTTCTGAATATATCTGTGAAGTCCATTTGGTCCAGTGTGTCATTTAAAGTCTTTATTTCCTTGTTGATCTTTTGCTTAGAGGATCTGTCCATTTCATTCAGGGGGGTGTTAAAGTCCCCCACAATTATTGTATTGTTGTCAATGTGTTTCTTTGCTTTTGTTATTAATTGCCTTATATAATTGGCTGCTCCCATGTTAGGGGCATAGATATTTATAATTGTTAGATCTTCTTTTTTTTTTTTGACTTAACATATTTTTAATATTTCTTAGATTTGTACTAACATAAAAATAGGTATACACTCTTTATTCTTATAGTTCTCACACAACAATAAAAGCAAAAACATTTATAAATTAAGACCAATAAAATGCAAATTAATCACCTTAATATAATGTAACAAATAATGCTGTTTTGCTCAGATAATAAAAAAATGTTTTGCCCAAAAGAAATAAATCACAGGTATTTGGTTTAATAGCAAAAAGCTGCAGTTTCAGATTCCATTCTACTCTCAAACTGTTTCTGAATGTTTTTACCTTAATAATGATGAGAATAGTCACACAGTATCTTGTTCAAACTAGTATTGATAAATTGAAGCCTTTCTTCTCCCTCTTGCAAAGTAATCAGAACAGAAAATTAACCAAACATGTTAAATGTCAGTCCTCAAATGCCAGTTGTAAAAGGTGTGAATTGACACAGAATGAAAAAGTAACAACTGCCTTTATTGAAATCTGCATTAATTACTACTGAACCCAATTAGCTTTAGAATTTGGAACAGAAACATTCTTTACTATTTATTTGCTATTATACTTATTGCTAACGAACTGCTGAAAGTCACAGGAGCCTCCCAACAAAAATGGTACTGACCATTAGGGTATAGATCTTTTCTGAATAAATTTAAGACCCTATTATGTCAAGAACCACATCAGGCATATTATGTGTACAACAAGAGCACACCATCATTTTTCTCATTCTCATGTAATCCATGTTCTGCAGATTCCACAGTTTTATTTTTTTTCAAATCAGATTTTAATTCTGAATACTTAACACTATTGTTGATATGCATTTCACTTTCCTCATGTTTGCTAAGAATATGTGATAAATGCTGCCAATCTTTGCACCCATTCTCATTCTTCAGTTGATTTTTTCCTTCCCCAAAGAGTTTGCAATACAAACAAAATACAGAATCTTTTGCAGTCGAATAAAGTAACCAGGATCTAGTGGTTTTATCACCATTTGGAAGAATTCGTGTGTAGTAAGTTTCTGAAAACTTCCTCCCTGTATTGTCTTTTGGAAAGTTAAAATTTCTTACTTGAGGTGGATCGTTTTCAACAAGAATGTCCCGTTGTTTAGTATTCAAAATTCGGGGCCATGTACCTGGGTCTGTAGAAAGTACAACTGATATAATGCAGTCTTCTGATTTTTTCTCTTCCAGCGGCTCTTGAAATTTATCAGCTATGGTTAACATAGAAGAAGGTAAATTCACATCCTGCTTGATCAGTGATGTATCTGTGCTATATTCTGCCAAAACCTGTAGCTCTGAAGTCTTTTCCTTTTTCTCTGGTATTCCCTCTTTTTTTTCTAAAAGAGTATTCAATGGTCCATATGATTTTCTTTCATTTTCTTCTTCTCTAACAGCATTCCTTTTTCTGTTTTCTGATGCTGACAAATTTTTTGATTTTGTTTCCAGCATCTGTTTATATTCATTAACACAACCTTGGCAGCAAAATCTTGTCTGCTGACCTTCAATGATCAGGACATTGTTTCCAGCACTTTTATTGGGCAAGTACTCTTCACACTGTTCACAGCAATTCATTATTAGTCCATTGGCCAACCTGTACTTATTAAAGCACTGGTTACTGCACAGTTTATGTATTACATTATTAACGCTGACTTCATGGCGAATCTCTGTTAGTTTACTACAGATTATACATCTCGATTTATTAATTCTTTTTCTAAGATTCTGGTTGTCTTCATAGGGAGGCAAAGACGTACTACAAAATTCTTGGGAGGATTCTCTTGACTCAACTTGAGGAACATTAGTAGCCCTTTTTGTAGGTACATCTTTTTTACTTATTACATTGCGTTTCTTTGGAGTGCGCTTATGAGAGAAGGAAGAAAGGCAGGTGGTAGAACAAAAGAGGTGAGCTGATCCTTTTCGTTGATAAGCTGTCTGTCCCTTCTGTAAAGGTTTTTTGCAGTGTGCACAAGTGATTTTAGCTGGTTTTGTAAGTTGCTGTTGGACTGAAGACTGGAAAATCTGTTTAGGAAGGGAGGCCACTGGTGATAAAGAATCCACCCCTGGCTGTTTCTGATTACAGGGAAATGATGCTGACTGGGAGATCCAAGAATCAGGACTATGGTGAGTTGCATATCCTCCATTCTGAAATTCAACTCCTGCCACATTCATTCTACCAGGATTAAAAGGTCCTACTGCAGTCTTGGTATTTCCCTTCTCAGAAGCCAAATCTCTTGAGGAAGGAAGAATTATGGAATAATTTCCTTGTAGCCTTTCATTTCTTGATGAAGCAAATATAAAATTTCTTTGATCAGCTCCTGCTGGAGTAGAAGTTGAAGGAGGTTGTATAGATTCAATAAATACAACATCATCATCATCTTCTTCCACCGATGAATTTCTACATCTGTTATCTAAAGGACTAGTTGGGTTACCAAAGGAATTTCCTATATCCAAGAGACTAGCTGCCATGGCTTTATGCTCTAATAAAACAGGAGTCTGTTCAGCCAAGTCTAATCCTCTCACTGAACATTTATCCATGCCAAAGAACAAGAGGTATGTTTTCTTAATTTCTGGCAACGTTTCACCAGACTGGTCTGAAGGTGATTCCTGATCCCAGCCCTCCCGGCCTCGCCCTCACTCTCGCAGCCCTTCGGGCCGCACGCGAAGACGCCTGTGACATGAGCGGAGCCCGGAGCAGCCCCCGAGGCCCCGACGCAGCAGCGGCCTATAATTGTTAGATCTTCTTGTCGGATAGACCCTTTAAGTAGGATATAGTGTCCTTCCTCATCTCTTATTATAGTCTTTGGTTTAAAATCTAATGTGTCTGATATAAGGATTGCCACCCCAGCTTTCTTTTGGTGTCCATTAGCATGGTAAATGGTATTTGACCCCCTCATTTTCGATCTGGGGGTGTCTTTGGGTCTAAAATGAGTCTCTTGCAGACAGCATATTGATGGGTCTTGTTTTTTTTATCCAATCTGATACCCTGTGTCTTTGATTTGGGCATTTACCACATTTACGTTCAGAGTAACTATTGAAAGATATGAATTTAGTGCCATTGTATTGCCTGTAAGGTGACTGTTACTCTATATTGTCTGTGTTCCTTTCTGGTCTATGTTACTTTTATGCTCTCTCTTTGCTTAGAGGACCCCTTTGAATATTTCTTGTAGGCTTGTTTCGTGTTTGCAAATTCTTTTAGGTTTTGTTTGTCCTGGAAGCTTTTGATCTCTCCTTCTATTTTCAATGACAGCCTAGCTGGATATAGTATTCTTGGCTGCATATTTTTCTTGTTTAATGCTCTGAAGATAGCATGCCCGTCCTTTCTGGCCTGCCATTTCTCTGTGGATAGGTCTGTTGCCAATCTAATGTTTCTACCATTGTAGGTTACAGACCTCTTGTCCCGAGCTGCTTTCAGGATTTTCTCTTCGTCTCTGAGACTGGTAAGTTTTATTATTAGATGTCAGGGTGTTTACCTATTTTTATTGATTTTGAGGTGGGGTTCTCTGTGCCTCCTGGATTTTGATGCTGGTTTCCTGCCACAAATTAGGGAAGTTCTCTGTTATAATTTGCTCCAATACCTTCTGCCCCCCTCTCTCTTTCTTCTTCTTCTGGGATCCCAATTATTCTAATATTGTTTCATCTTATGGTATCACTTATCTCTCAAGTTCTGCCCTTGTGATCCAGTAGTTGTTTATCTCTTTTTCTCAGCTTCTTTATTTTCCATCATTTGGGCTTCTATATCACTAATTCTTGCCTCAGCCTCATTTATCCTAGCAGTTAGAGCCTCCATTTTTTGATTGTACCTCATTAATAGCCTTTTTGATTTCCACTTGGTTAGATTTTAGTTCTTTTATTTCTTCAGAAAGGGTTTCTCTAGTATCTTCCATGTTTTTTACAAGCCCATCTAGTATCCTTATAATCGTCATTCTGAATTCTATTTCTGACATCTTACTAACGTCCGTATCGATTAGGTCCCTGGCAGTCAGTACTGCCTCTTTTTCTTTTTTTGAGGTCAGTTTTTCTGTCTTGTCATTTTTTCCACAGTAGAACAGATGAATGAGAGAACAGAATGCTAACAGGGCAACAACGACCCCAGAAAAATATACACTAAACAAATCAGAGGAGACCTGAAACAAGGGGAAAAGAAAGGGAAAGAAAGAAAATAGAAAAAGAAAGAAAAGAATATGATCAAATATGATCAGGCTGGTGAACAGATCAGTGCCATATCTGGGTTCTCTATTCTGTTCCATTGATCTATGTGTCTGTTTTTGTGCCAGGACCATACTGTCTTGATGATGACAGCTTTGTAATAGAGCTGGAAGTCCGGCATTGTGATGGCTTTCTTTTTGGTTTTGGTTTTCTTTTTCAACATTCCTCTGGCTATTCGGAGTTTTTTCTGGTTCCATACAAATTTTAGGATTATTTGTTCCAGTTCTGTGAAAAATGTCGATGGCATTTTGATAAGGATTACCCTGAATATGTAGATTGCTCTAGGTAGCATATACATTTTAACAAATTTTTCTACCAACCCATGAGCATGGAATGTTTTTCCATTTCTTTGTGTCTTCTTCAGTTTCCTGCATAAGTGTTCTGAAATAAATTCCCTCTAATTAAGGAAAATGCTTCTCATTTATAATGTCATCAATTTAATATTATGGAAAAGTTTTTTTTTTTATTTTAAGACTTTATTTGAAAGAGAGCATGCGTGCATGTGAGCAGGGGGAGGGGCAGACAGAGAGGGACAGAGAGAATCTCTGTCGGTGCTGGATCTCACAACCCTGAAATCATGACCTGAGCAGTAATTAAGAGGCAGATGCTTAACCGACTGAAACACCCAGGCACCCCTCTTATAGAAAACTTTTAAAAACTGAGAGAAGAAATTAGGAGATCACTCATAGATCTCTAACTAGAAATAACGAATTGGAATATCTTTATGTATTTCGTTTCACTTTTTTTTTCTGCAGAACTTTACTGCTGTCATTTATAGAGTTGTAATCCTAAAGCAGCTATGATTTAGTATCCTGATTTTTAACTAAATATTACAGCATAAGTATATAGTTTTATTTTTCAAAACTTCCAAAGCAATATTTTCATGGACAAATAATAGTTCATTACATGGACACACAGAATAGAATACCTACTTACCCATCTACCCATTGCAGAGCCCAACACACATACACATGCACACACACAGATGAAGAGGGGTGTAGCACCCATGTACAAGAACATTTGTATTTATACTCTCTATTACAGATTAAACATATGGAATTTCTTGTCAAAATAAAATCCCCAGGACTATAAATTTGGCTTTGAAATTCGAACCGTATGTCATTTGAAAATCATCTTTATTTAGAAAGCAATCCTGGCCCAGCAACATTTTTTCAAACACAGAACAAAGGCATCCTGCTAATATTCTAAGTGTCCTCAAGTAGTAAAGCCAACCATTATGCTTAACTAAATAGTTGAAGAAAATGTGGAATTTTCAAGCCATGTTAAATTCCAAGTGGCTGTCTCTGTCTGTGTATCCCTGCACTGATCAATGAATAAGAATCTTGGTAAGTTTAATTGATGGCATTACAGAATTTATCATTCCTGGTGCAAGCATCAACTAATTAGTGTTGCATTTTTCCCTTTCACAGATATTCTGCAGGAATACCTCCCGTCTATGTGGACCCTCATCAAAGAAGCATTTGAAAAAGTATTAGTACAGGTATCATACTATCATATGCCTTTTTAAATATTTACTCAGGTGCCACAACATTTCTTGACTACTAAAGGGGAAGCTTTTCTCTGTTCTATTCAGAAAGGCATTATAACACAATGTTTTAAAAACTTTAACAACTGATGAGCAGAAACCATAAAATATTATTTATCAGTTATAACGAACACGGGAGACCAGAGGACAAACATTGAATTCTGTTTATAAACAAACTCACAATTCATGTGTGAGTCATATTTCAGCACTGTAAAATAAAAAAGCCAATTTCACATATACACTAGACATAATTCTGGAATAAATGAACATGACCCTAATGAGCAAAAGTCTGTCATTCAGTGTATTTTTACAGCAAAACCTACTGCATGCTCAGGCAGTAAGTATTAGGCAACTTTCCTATTCCTTGGGATGTGAAGTCCAGTTTTCACAGTCTTGAAAGCATTTAGAGGGGGGTGGATGAAGCTGCATTAGCTGAGCACACAGAGGTAGAGAGAGAGCAAATGGAAAATCCCCTTTTATGCTTAATGCTGGTAGTTCGAACATGCTTGCAAGGGAGAGGTGAAAAGAAAGGAAAGAAGACAGAAAACAAGGATGAAGGAAGGAGAAAAATCTGGATCTAGGAAAGGAGGAAGAAAGCAAAACAGGAAAGAAGAGAGGGAGGGAGGGAGATATGCTACTTCCACACCAAGAATGGTATTCACAGACATTTTCCTTCAGAAGTATCAGTTAAAAGGCTATGTTTCCTATTCTAGGAAATTTGTCTGTTTTAGAACATTATGGTGACAGTAACTCAGTGGGTAATAATTTCAGTTATTAAGTTGCTTTCACTATTAAACCAAAACATCCATTTGAAGGGAGCTGATAACTCAGTGGTATGTCTAAAAAGTGTATAATTTTGTTCTTTAGTTGTGATATGATGATATTTCATCTAGAGAGAAATGGCCTATTATATTATTAGAAAAGCAGTCCAAATTCCAGAGATGAGCTTTATCATGTAAATGACCCTAAAAAGGGTCATTTACATTTCACTTTACAGTTTACAAATCACTTTCTATATTAATAAATTACATATGTATTAAGTAATACATAATAATTGATTTAGTTCTCATGATTTTTTCTTCTCTCTTCCACTAAATTGATTAGGTATCTTGTATAAAAGTGCTTAGAACATTTTTTTTTTTTTTCAAATTGAAAATAGGGTGGAGAGGGGGCGGAGCAAGACGGCGGAGGAGTAGGAGACCTGGATTTCATCTGGTCTCAGGAATTCAGCTAAATAGGGATCAAACCATTCTGAACACCTACGAACTCAACAGGAGACCGAAGAAGAGAGTAGCAACAACTCTCTGAACAGAGAAGCGACCACTTACTGGAAGGTAGGACGTGCGGAGAAGTGAATCCGAGGCGATATTCGGGAGGATAGACAGCGGGGGAGGGGGCCTCCGTCGGCCGCTTCTGGCAAGTGCTAGAGCCGCGGAGCACAAAATCGGACCTTTTAGAAGTCGGCTCCGCGGAGGGACGTCGCTCCAGTGGCTAAGCGGGGGTGGAACCCTCGCGGGACAGTGTGGTCTCAGGACCCTCGGGGTCACAGAAAGACCGGGGGTGCCTGAGTGCGGCAGAGCTCCCAGGGATCGGAGCGGGGAAGCCGGCTGCAGAGACGGAGCGGAGGCGCGGGCTGTCAGCTCGGGGTGGCCATAAACTGTGATCCGCAGCCCAGTCCGGCCACTGCTCCTCCAGCAGGGACCCAACAAGCAGCAGAGCCGGGGAGACTCCCCTTCCTCCCGCGGGAGGAGCGGCGCGGGAGCGCACCGCAGGGATCTGCTGGGTTTGGAGACTCCACACGGGGTCGGGGGCCAGAGATAGAAACGCTCGGTCACAGGCCGGGTGAGCACGGAGTGCGGCCGGAGACCGGGGACACGGGAGTGACTGCTTTTCTCTGGGGTCACACTGAGGAGCGGGGCCCCGAGTTCTCGGCTCCTCCGGGTGGAGATGGGGAGGCCACCATTTTCACCCTGGTCCTCCAAGGCTGTACCGAGAGCTTGCAGGGAAGAAAAGCTCCTGAGAGCAAACCCGAGCAGCTTGCTTAGCCCGGACCAACAAGGGCGGGGCAATTCCTCCTCCGGGAAAGACATTTGGGAACCACGGCAACAGGCCCCTCCCGCAGAAGATCAGCACGAACAGCCAGCAAGCCAAGACCAAGTTTACCGATCAAGGACAATGGGAGAACTCCAGAGCTAGGGGAATACTGCACAGAGAATTCATGGCTTTTTTACCATGATTCATTAGTTTTTCAAAGTTAATTTTTTTACCTGTTTTTTTTTTGAATTTTTCTTTTTCCCTTTTTCAACCATCTTATCAATCCCTTTTTAAAAAAAAACATTTTTTATTTTTCATTTTTAGAGTCATATTTTATCCCTTCATAGTAGTTACCCTTATTTTTGGCATATATATATATATAAGTTGTTCTCTCTTTAAAATTTTGAGATACAATTTCTTCTAACCGATCAAAATATACCCTAAATCACTAGTGTATGGCTTTGTTCTAATCTCCTGCCTGATCACATTCTCTCCCCTTTTTTTTCTTTTTTCTTTTTCTTTTTAAATCTTCTTCTTTCTTTTTAAAAACAACTTATCAATTCCTTATATAAAATCTTTTATAATTTTCATCTCTACAGTCATCTGCCATCCCTTCATTGTATCAACCCTTATTTTGTACATATATGTCTTTCTTCCTTTAAAATTTTAGCAGGCACTTTCTTCTAACAGACCAAAATATGCCCAAAAGCTAGTGGGTGGCACTGATCTATGCACTAGCCTGATAATATTTGGTCATATTGGTTTTTTTTGTTTTGTACTGTTTTTGTTTGTTTTTAACCTTATCTTTTTCTTTTTTTTCTTTTTCCTCTTCTTTCTTTCCCTTTCTTGTCCCCTGGTTTCAGGTCTTTTCTCATTTGTATAGAGTATATTTGCTGGAGACGTTGTTAACCTGTTAGCATTCTGTTCTCTCATTCATCAGTTCTCCTCTGTACAAATTGACAAGACGAAAAAAATCACCTCAGCAAAAAGAACAAGAGGTGCTACCGTCTGCCAGGGACCTACTCAATACGGACATTAGCACAGTGTCGGACCTAGAGTTCAGAATCATGACTTTAAAGATACTAGCTGGGCTTGAAAAAAGCGTGGAAGTTATTAGAAAACCCTTTCTGGAGAAATAAAAGAACTAAAATCTAACCACGTCGAAATCAAAAAGGCTATTCATGAGGTGCAATCAAAAATGGGGGCACTAACTGCTAGGATAAATGAGGCAGAAGAGAGGATCAGTGATGTAGAAGACCAAATGATGGAAAATAAAGAGGCTGAGAGAAAGAGAAACAAACAACTACAGGATCACGAGGGCAGAATTCGAGAGATAAGGATACGATAAGACGAAACAACAGTAGAATAGTTGGGATCCCAGAAGAAGAAGAAGGAGAGAGAGGGGCAGAAGGTATATTGGAGCAAATAACAGCAGAGAACTTCCCTAATGTGGGGAAGGAAACAGGCATCAAAAATCCAGGAGGCACAGAGAACCCCTCTTAAAATCCATAAAAATAGGTCAACACCCCAACATCTAATAGTAAAACTGACGAGTCTCAGAGATAAAAGAGAAAATCCTGAAAGCAGCTCGGGAGAAGAGATATGTAACCTACAATGGTAGAAACATTACATTGGCAACAGACCTATCCACAGAGACCTGGCAGGAAAGAAAGGACTGGCATGATATCTTCAGAGCAGTAAACGAGAAAAATATGCAGCCAAGAATAGTATATCCAGCTAGGCTGTCACTGAAAACAGAAGGAGAGATAAAAAGCTTCCAGGACACACAAAAACTAAAGGAATTTGCAAACACAAAACCAGCCCTACAAGAAATATTGAAAGAGGTCCTCTAAGCAAAAAGAGAGCCTAAAAGCAGCATAGATCAGAAAGGAACACAGACAATACAGAGTAACAGTCACCTTACAGGCAATACAATGGCACTAAATACATACCTTTCAATAGTTACCCTGAATGTAAATGGGCTCAATGCCCCAATCGAAAGACACAGGGTAGCAGATTGGATTAAAAAACAAGACCCATCGATATGCTGTCTGCAAGAGACTCATTTTAGACCCAAAGACACCCCCAGGTTGAAAGTGAGGGGGTGGAAAACCATTTACCATGCTAATGGACACCAAAAGTAAGCTGGGGTGGCAATCCTTATATCAGACACATTAGATTTTAAAACAAAGACTGTAATAAGAGATGAAGAAGGACACTCTATCCTACTTAAAGGATCTACCCAACAAGAACATCTAACAATTGTAAATATCTATGCCCCTAACATGGGAGCAGTCACTTTTATAAGGCAATTTATAACAAAAGCAAAGAAACACATTGACAACAATACAATAAGAGTGGGGACTTTAACACCCCCCTGAATGAAATGGACAGATCCTCTAAGCAAAAGATCAACAAGGAAATAAAGACTTTACAGACATATTCAGAACAGTCCATCCCAAAGCAACAGAATACACATCCTTCTCTAGTGCCCATGGAACACTCTCCAGAATTGATCATATCCTAGGGCACAAATCAGGTCTCAACCGGTACCAAAAGATTGGGATCATTCCCTGCATATTTTCAGACCACAGTGCTTTGAAACTAGAACTCAATCACAAGAGGAAAGTCGGAAAGAACTCAAATACCTGGAGGCTAAAGAGCATTCTACTAAAGAAGGAATGGGTCAACCAGGAAATTAAAGAAAAATTAAAAAAATTCATGGAAACCAATGAAAATGAAAACACAACTGTTCAAAATCTTTGGGATACAGCAAAGGCAGTCCTGAGAGGAAAGTATATAGCAATACAAGCCTTTCTCAAGAAACAAGAAAGTCTCAAATACACAACCTAACCCTACGCCTAAAGGAGCTGGAGAAAAAACAGCAAATAAAGCCTAAACCCAGCAGGAGAAGAGAAACAATAAAGATCAGAGCAGAAATCAATGAACTAGAAACCAAAAGAACAGTAGAACAGATCCACGAAACTAGGAGCTGGTTCTTTGAAAGAATTAACAAGATTGATAAACCCCTGGCCAGACTGATCAACAAGAAAAGAGAAATGACCCAAATCAACAAAATCATGAATGAAAGAGGAGAGATCACAACCAACACCAAAGAAATACAAACAATTCTAAGAACATATTATGAGCAACTCTATGCCAGCAAATTAGATAACCTGGAAGAACTGGGTGCATTCCTAGAGATGTATCAACTACCAAAACTGAACCAGGAAGAAATAGAAAACCTGAACAGACCTATAACCACTAAGGAAATTGAAGCAGTCATCAAAAATCTCCCAACAAACAAAAGCCCAGGGCCAGATGGCTTCCCAGGGGAATTCTATCAGACATTTAAAGAAGAATTAATACCTAGTCTCCTGAAACTGTTCCAAAAAATAGAAATGGCAGGAAAACTTCCAAACTCATTTTAGGAGGTCACCATTACCTTGATCCCAAAACCAGACAAAGATCCCATCAAAAAGGAGAATTACAGACCAATATCCTTGATGAACATGGATGCAAAAATTCTCACCAAATACTAGCCTATAGGATCCAACAGTCCGTTAAAAGGATTATTCACCATGACCAAGTGGGATTTATCCCTGGGCTGCAAGGCTGGTTCAACATCCGCAAATCAATCAACGTGATACAATACATTAAGAAAAGAAAGAACAAGAATCCTATGATCCTCTCAATAGATGCAGAAAAAGCATTTGACAAAGTACAGCATCCTTTCTTGATCAAAACTCTTCAGAGTATAGGGATAGAGGGTACATACCTCAATATCATAAAAGCCATCTATGAAAAACCTACAGCGAATATCATTCTCAATGGGGAAAAGCTGAGAGCTTTTCCCCTAAGGTCAGGAACGCGGCAGGGATGTCCACTCTCACCACTGCTATTCAACATAGTATCAGAAGTCCTAGCCACAGCAATCAGACAACAAAAAGAAATCAAAGGCATCCAAATCGGCAAAGAGGAAGTCAAACTCTCACTCTTTGCAGATGATATGATACTTTATGTGGAAAACCCAAAAGACTCCACCCCAAAACTGCTAGAACTCATACAGGAACTCAGGAAAGTAGCAGGATATAAAATCAATGCAGAGAAATCAGTGGCATTCCTACACACCAACAACAAGACAGAAGAGAGACAAATCAAGGAGTCGATCCTATTTACAACTGCACCCAAAACCATAAGATACCTAGGAATAAATTTAACCAAAGAGGCAAAGGATCTGTACTCAGAAAACTATAAAATACTCATGAAAGAAATTGAAGAAGACACAAAGAAATGGAAAAACGTTCCAGGCTCATGGATTGGAAGAACAAATATTGTGAAGATGTCAGTGCTACCTAGAGCCATCTACACATTCAATGCAATCCCCATCAAAATACCATCCACTTTTTTCAAAGAAATGGAACAAATAATCCTAAAATTTGTATAGAACCAGAAGAGACCCCGAATAGCCAGAGGAATCTTTTAGAAGAAAAGCAAAGCTGGCAGCATCACAATTCCAGACATCCAGCTCTATTACAAAGCTGTCATCATCAAGACAGTATGGTCCTGGCACAAAAACAGACACATAGATCAATGGAACAGAATCGAGAGCCCAGAAATGGACCCTCAACTCTGTGGTCAAGTCATCTTTGACAAAGCAGGAAAGAATGTCCAATGGAATAAAGACAGTCCCTTCAACAAATGGTGTTGGGAAAATTGGACAGCCACATGCCGAAGAATGAAACTGGACCATTTCCTTAAACCACACACAAAAATAGACTCCAAATGTTTGAAAGACCTAAACGTGAGACAGGAGTCCATCAAAATCCTAAAGGAGAACACAGGCAGCAACCTCTTCGACCTAAGCCACAGCGACTTCTTCCTAGAAACATCGCCAAAGGCAAGGGAAGCTAGGGCAAAAATGAACTATTGGGATTTCATCAAGATTAAAAGCTTTTGCACAGCAAAAGAAACAGTCCACAAAACCAAAAGACAACCGACAGGATGGGAGAAAATATTTGCAAATGACATATCAGATAAAGGGCTAGGATCCAAAATCTATAAAGAACTTATCAAACTCAACACCCAAAGAACAAATAATCCAATCAAGAAATGGGCAGAAGACATGAACAGACATTTTTCCAAAGAAGACATCCAAATGGCCAACAGACACATGAAAAAGTGCTCCACATCACTCGGCATCAGGGAAATCCAAATCAAAACCTCAACGAGATACCACCTCACACCCGTCAGAATGGCTAAAATTAACAAGTCAGGAAACGACAGGTGATGGCGGGGATGCGGGGAAAGGGGAACCCTCCTACACTGTTGGTGGGAATGCAAGCTGGTGCAGCCACTCTGGAAAACAGTACAGAGGTTCCTCAAACAGTTGAAAATAAAGCTACCATCCGATCCAGCAACTGCACTACTGGGTATTTACCCCAAAGATCCAAATGTAGGGATCCGAAGGGGTATGTGCACCCCAATGTTTATAGCAGCAATGTCCACAATAGCCAAACTCTGGAAAGAGCCAAGTTGTCCATCGACAGATGAATGGATAAAGAAGATGTGGTATATATACACAACGGAATATTATGCCGCCATCAAAAGGAATGAGATCTTGCCATTTGCAATGACGTGGATGGAACTGGAGGGTGTTAGGCTGAGTGAAATAAGTCAATCAGAGAAAGACATGTATCATATGACCTCACTGATATGAGGAATTCTTAATCTCAGGAAACAAACTGAGGGTTGCTGGAGTGGTGGGGGGTGGGAGGGAGGGGGTGGCTGGGTGATAGACAGTGGGGAGGGTATGTGCTATGGCGAGCGCTGCGAATTGTGCAAGACTGTTGAATCACAGATCTGTACTTCTGAAACAAATCATGCAACATATGTTAAGGAAAAAGAAAAAGAAGAAGATAGCAGGAGGGGAAGAATGAAGGGGAGTAAGTCGGAGGGGGAGACGAACCATGAGAGATGATGGACTCTGAAAAACAAACTGAGGGTTCTAGAGGGGAGGGGGGTGGGGGATGCGTTAGCCTGGTGATGGGTATTAAGGAGGGCACATTCTGCGTGGAGCACTGGGTGTTATGCACAAACAATGAATCATGGAACACTACATCAAAAACTAATGATGTAATGTATGGTGATTAACATAACAATAAAAAATTATTTAAAAAAATAAAAAAATGAAAATAGGGTGGGAAGAAATCTCAAAACTTATTTATAACCATTTTTTCTTGATTGTATCTTTAAATAAGATGGTATCCTATTCTGAACAATTAAAGATTATAAGTGAAAAGGAGCCAAAAGTAGTTTCTTAAACCAGAAACTACTGCAAATACTTCAACAGTGCTAAGCAAAATTTTTGTCAAGCATTATCGGAACTCTTGACAAAGTTCTCCTAATTTGACAGGCATATATGTTTATAACACATTAGACTTTCTTAAACTGAATCTTGGCTAAATCCTTAAAAATATATTTATTAAAGGAAAATACAAGATTAGTGTTTCAAATTAGTTAGGACCTTTGTTCCTTAGCTAAGTCCAAGATATTAGAGGCATCCTTCATTACTTTGGTACATTCATTGAGAAAATCTGTTAATTCACTTCGTGGCTTCAAATAAATGCTCTTTGTTACTTTTGTTTGATCGTTTTATTTATAATGACTACAGTCATAGTTATCAGTGGTTTATCTTATCAAGTACCATATGAATACATGTTTCATTAGAGGGAGAAGGAGCCCCAAGTACAATAAAACCAGCCAATATTTATATCCTTCCAAATATCCACCCATCCACCCATCCATCCTTCATCTATTCAGACACTCTTACATGTTTGTACAATGCCTACTATCTATAAGGAGTAACTCAAGCTACTGTGAATTATGCAAAAAGAGTTAGATACAACCCTTAAGAAATTTATGGCTTCATATTAGAGATAAGAAACAATTATAATACAAGGTGGGAGGGGAAGAGTTGTTGAATGCTTTCAAAAGGAAGCCAACGGGTGCCTGAAGGCAAAGTCAGTTGAGCATCAGACCCTTGGTTTTGGCTCAGGTCAGGATCTCAGGGTCGTGAGATCGAGCCCTGCTTTGGGCTCCATACTTAGCTCAGTGTCTGCTTGAGTTTCTCTCTTCCTCTCCCTCTGCTCCTAACCCCCCATTCGTGCTCTTTCTCTCCCTCAAATAAATGAATAAATGTTAAAAAAAGAAGGTGTGCTATAATATCTATTAAAAGAATATTATCTATTTAAAAATTACATAGGATAGTAATTTCAAAGAAAGCAGTTACACTTTTATGAACAATTTCCTTATCAGTTATTTTTTATTCTGCACATATGTTTATACTTACAGGGAAAATTACACACACTGACGTGTTAGACATTTGTCTCTGTCTTTCCTTTATAACCATAATCCCTTTACCTATCATAGGGATTATTCATTAATGAAAACTGATTACAAATAATACACATTGAACTTAAACCCTTTCCTGATTATCATTATATGCTTTAAAAGAATCAAAAGTTGAAAATGATGATCCAAAAAAATCAGAAGTTACCAAAGATATCTAAAGGTAAGAACTGATTTCAGGAACTATCCCAATTCATTTAGTATGATTTTTGAGAAACAAAAATCCGGGTAGTATTAACCACATTTTCATTTCTCATATGTCTGTACAGTTAGTCTTCTCCAGGGTAGAGTCTTGTTGAGTTGACTAGGCTTCTTATTCATCAGTCAACTGACATAGTCTAACTTTGAATTTTAAGATTTACTTTTTTTTTCTTTTCTGATCCTAACAGTAAGATGTTGAAATTTTGAAAGGCACTAAAAACTCAAAGGAATAAAAAATTACTTGTAATCTACAGCCCTGAGCTAAGCATTCAAATTTTGGTACATATGCTTCCAGACATTTTAAATTCTATTTGAGAGTTAGAACTGTATTGTTTTAGCCCTTATTTGACTCTGGGCTCTATCTGTGCTTATAAAATAACCAACTTAATGGTTAATAATAACCACCCAATAGTGTAGGAACATCCTTGATTATGAAGAAACAAACTATATGAACTAAATTTCTCAATCTCATTTATTTGCTTATTTAATGATTTTACTGTTGAAACATTTACAGTAGTTTCTGATTTAAGTTTTTATTTTTTACTCTTTAGGACTTTTAATCTTTAACTGTTAAGAATATGTTCCATCCTCAGGCGCCTGGGTGGCTCAGTCGTTAAGCGTCTGCCTTCAGCTCAGGTCATGATCCCAGGGTCCCGGGATCGAGTCCCACATCGGGCTCCCTGCTCAGTGGGAAGCCTGCTTCTCCCTCTCCCACTCCCCCTGCTTGTGTTCCCTCTCTCACTGTGTCTCTATCTGTCAAATAAATAAATAAAATCTTAAAAAAAAAAGAATATGTTCCATCCTTATAAAGAATGTAATAAAAGAAAAACTGTGTCTTAAAAAGATGTATTTTGAGATAGTTCCCTCAAAACATTGTGAGTTTGTAAATATTCTATCTTAATGAGTTATACAAAAGATTCCTATATGTATTTTATCTTTATTTAAGCATGATTAAATTCAGGAATCTTTTGTAGAGCAGTGCTTCTCAAAGTATGATTGCTTAACTCTTACTGTAAAGAGATTAGTAGAGAAGTTTGGAAATTTTTCTAAATTTAGAAAATTTTATAGCAATTTGACATTACTGAGACATCCAAGGGCAAGATCAGTTGACTCACATTTTTTGAACTGGGCATAGACCTGTTTAATTGTTGCCAAATTTATGAGGTGAGAAACATTTGGTACAAACTGCATATAAGCCATACAGAGAAGGGTAATGTTAAATGTGTAATATTTTAAGATTAGTTTGCCAACTGTAGCCCCAAATGTACAAATTCCACAATCTATTTCATTCACTGAAAGATAATTTAAATTTAACCTAACTTTACAGGATAAATGGACAGAAATGAGTATTAATGAGGGATTAATGAAACTAGAACATCACTTCTTCCATTTTAGGGAAAAAGTAAAAATGAATATCCTGAGTATGTTGAAATTGTCTTAAAACCAGTTTCTTCCATTTCCAACATGACATCTCTTTGAGACTCGTTTCTCTACTCTGAGTGTATTAAACAAAACACAAAACAGTTTGGATACACATCATTCCCTGCAAATGGTGTTTCCATCAATCCAATCTAGATTAGAAAAGTTAACAAGGAGGAAACAGGAACATACAGCACATTAAAGATAAATATTGACACACGCACTGCTCTTTAGAAGTATCCCTGTTGCAGTCAGAGCAGAGAACTGCTATGTCACTCATCAATTTGGCTTTTGTTATGACTGCAAATAACTATAATAACCATTCTCCACCTTATTGCTTATATACACACTTTCAGTGACAATGTGATCAGCTTTTATAATTTTTTCCTTTTATCCAGTGTTAGGTTTGTTCTGATATTTTTATTGAAACATAATTTTATGTATGTTCAATCTAATAGTTTTTAAAAGTAGGCATTCATCTTTTTCCATTTTATTTTTCTAGTAACCCACTGAGATCTTATCTTACCAAAGCATCTGTCTGGGATAGATTGGAAATTCAAACGAAACTGGTCCTGAGCATAGATCCTTGGGGAAGCACTGTCTTAAAACACCTACCTCTCTCGCACCCTCTTAATAATACCCCTTTCTGAATTCCACCTGATATCTTTTTAGAGGTACCTTTTTGTCTTTTTAGAGGACTTACTGAACACTTCTGGATTGAGTAGATTTTTGGTGGGTCTCCTTCACTAGGTACTGAGCTCTTCGATGTTTAGGTTTTTTGCTGTTGTTGTTTTGTTTTTTAAACCATGTATCCCTGGCTCTAGTAAAGCCCCTGTGCAGAATATCCTCAATAAATGCATATTGAAGAAATTAATGAACTAGTTGTTTTATCCAATTTCTGTAACACTTTAAGGGATCCCTACTCCTGGAATTTAGTCCTCTTATATGTAATAATTTTCCCCCGAAAGAGAGAAATACATTAAATTCTATGTATTTTCAAAGGGAAGTTAGTATGAATATCATCTTAATTTATAGCTACAAATAATAAATATCAATATACTAACACAACTGCAATGTAAAATAGTTATAAAAACCATAGTTGCATAAATAATAGAATGCATGGCAGCATAACAGGGAGAAATCACTGACTATGCCAATTCCATCACCCTGTAATTGGCTAAGAACTCCATTGTATGTGGCAGTAAACAAAGTCAACACACACACGTACTCGGCACCTGCTGGGTGACTCCAGAGAGTGTGGAAAGCAGACTGGGAAACGGGAATGCACTTCCCTGGATCATGAAGCCCTCTCTCCCACAGGCCCAGGGACCCTACTTGACTGTCATATTTAAGACTAATGTGGGAGAGCCTCTGTTAGGCTCTGCATGGTAAGGTTTTCCAGAAGAGAAAACCCTACTTACTCTTTCCAGGATTTACTCTAGAGATCAGGGGTCAGCAAACTTAAGCAAACTTAAGCCAATCTGGCCCACTGCTTGTCTTGTAAATAAAGTTTTACTGAAACACGGCCACACTCATTCCTTCATATACTGTCTTTGGCTGCTTTTACATATAACAGCAGAGTTGGCTAGTTGTAATGGGAAAAGTATGGCCCGAGTAGCTGAAAATATTTGCTACGTGCCCTTTATAGGAAAAGTTTGCATAACCCTGTTCTAGATCATCTTTTTTTCCCTCACCCAATGCACCCCCCGGTATAAAATCCAACACTAAATCCTGTAATTCTACCTTGAATAATCTGATTCTCTATTTCCCTTTGGTTCCAGTCACCATTATCTCTCTTGAGAATTACTATAATGGCCCTTTTCCTTACATACTAGGCAGGGTCATCTTTTCAACACATAATTTAATCATCTTATATGTAATGATCAGGTCTCTCTCCTCTGACCTCTCGGCCTGATCTCTCCTACTGTACTCCCTCTGATCTTAGAGTATGTTGAGCTTGCCTCTACCTCAGGGCCTTCGTCTTCTGCCTGGATCATTCTTTCTCTAGATTTTGTGTGGCTTTTCTTTTTTTTAAATTTATTTTTTCTTTTTTAAAAAAGATTTCATTTATTTATTTGACAGAGAGAGAGACACAGTGAGAGAAGGAACACAAGCAGGGGCAGTGGGAGAGGGAGAAGCAGGCTTCCCGCTGAGCAGGGAGCCCGATGCAGGGCTCAATCCCAGGACCCTGGGATCATGACCTGAGCCAAAGGCAGACGCTTAATGACTGAGCCACCCAGGTGCCCCACTTTTCTTTTTTTAAAAAAAGATTTTATTTATTTTGGAGAGAGAGCATGTGTGAGAAGGGGGAGGAGCAGAGGGAGAGGGAGAAAATTTCCAGGAGACTCTGCACTGAGCATGGAGCCTGAGGCAGGACTCGATCTCACAACCCTGAGATCATGACCTGAGCTGAGATCAAGAGTTGGATGCTTAACCGACTGAGTCACCCAGCCGCCCCTTGCGTGGCTTTCTCTTAATGCTCTTCAGATCTCAGCTCGTGTGTGTCCTCTTCAGACGGGTCTTCTCTGACCAACCAAAAGAAAATAAATACTCTAAACCCTCACTGCCATTACTGAGTCACTTTAACCCACTTTATTTTCATCCCAGAGTTTATCACTTGCTAAAATTTTATTTAAGTATCTGCTGTCTTTCTCACACTAGAATTAAGTCTCATGAGATCGAGAATCTAGTCTATCTTATTTATCAGTAACTCTTGAGGAACTAGGATAATGCCTGTTGTATAACAGAAATTTGAAATGAATTAGTGAATAGATGGATGGACTCATCCGTCCTCCATCCATCCATCCATTCACTGTGTGTGACAGGAAGACAGCAAACAGTTAAGGCTTTTGAAACCAAGTTTTATTTAAAATTCATGGTTTACGAGCTGAAAGTCTTGTACCTATCTGGCTCTTTGCACATCTACCGATATGAATAATGCATTTTTAGGACAAAGGTTTAGTTAAAATGAACTCCTTGTCTAAATTTTGGTTCCTGATGAAGATATACATTAGAATAAATATGAGTGAGGTGGTTTGAAACACTTAGCAATTTATCATTGAATTACATCTAGGACATTAAATGAGGGTAATTATTTTAGATTATAATGGAATTTATGTCCATGAATTCCAATCGCCATTAAAGTGGAAAAAAAAAAAGCACTGAAAAATGTAGCACAAATTTCATTGTCAATTAAAAACAGGAAAAATTAGAATCAAATATCATATGATAGGTTAGCCTTTTAGGTTAGAGAGGAAAATACGCTTCCAAGAATAGATTGCCCTAAAATGCCAAATTCATAGGTTTCATTTTCCTTAAAACAATCTCCCAACTATACTTAAAGCAGACAGTTCATGCAATGGACAGCTTTCTTATTGCTCACCAATTATTTTCAGTATGTGTTAGAAACTCTCCTTTCCTGACTATATAAAATACATACCAACAAAAGTGGACATCCTGTGTTATTCTTTCTGCCATTGATCTTCTGGGCCAAAATATCACTGCTGTGACATGAGAGCCAATGATGATTTCTCATATGTATTTGATAATTTCACTAAAACAATCCATTTTCCCCAATGAAAATGAAATATGAATAACCAAATAATTTAACTTTTCTCATAATGCTGTAGATTCTCAATTCTAAGACCATTTTGATCTCCATTTTCTCAATTAGGAGAATGAGAAACAAATGTTCATTTCTTTTCCAGGTTTTCCTATTCTCAAAGTAGAATCTATGGCAACAGTAGACATTTTATCTATTAAATATTTTCAAACTTATCCCCTTAGAAATTATTTACAATTTATAAATCCATATCATTGACAAAGTTTTTTTTATTATGTTCAGTTAGCCACTGTATAGTACATCATTAGTTTTCGACGTAGTTAGTTGATGATGTTCAATGATTCATTAGTTATGTATAACACCCAGTGCACATCACAACAGGTGCCCTCCTTATTCTCAAAATTGTCTAAAACTAAGTAAACCACATTAAAAACAATAAAAATCCATAGCTGATATATTTTTGTCTATGTAGATGTATCAATTATGTCAGAATACCGGTTAAAACAATTTGCTCTTTTGTAATGGACTATTTAAAAATTTCCTCTAAAAAACTTAGGAAGACGACCTGGGAACACAAAATGCAAGAAAGTCATTGAGCTGTTTTTAAGCAAATTGAAAATGAAATGCTAATATGGCATAATAAATCTATCTCAAAGTATCTTCACAGTATGCTTATGTTATTTCTGCCTTGAAAGTTTTTGAAACAAAGACAGCATTAGTCCCTAGCTTCCCATTTTTACAAAAATCAGTTTGTCAGCAGGCTTTTATATTTCTGCTCTTATTAGACGACTGGGAAGAAAATAAACACCTAACAAGAAAAAAATTCATTTAGAAGCTAAGAGATAAATAGATCATTCAATATCACAAATTAATGCTTGTAGAACCTAGTAATCACAAAGATATCAAGCAAAACATGAAAACAATAACTAGCTTGTGTTAGGGGTTGTACAAACACAAAGTATTTTATAGGAGTTTCCCTCTTTAACAGATAAAGCAACAGAGGCTAAGACAAATAAGGAATTTAGCCAAGGTCGCAGGGCCAGTTAGTGTCAACACTGGGGTTTGCACGGGGGCAATGTGACTCTAACACTCATAATCCCAACCGTTACTCACACCGTGTTTCTCTCTCAGTACAGAAAGCTGAAGCCAGCTGGCTGTTAGCTGGGGCTAGGATTTGCTAGCACATATCTGCTATTTCTGACGTCCTAACTTCATGGTCAATCCAGTTCTTTAAAAGAAATATTTCTTATTTTTTCCAAGATTTATTTTATGTATTTGAGAGAGAGAGAAAGAGAGAGAGAGAGAGAGAACCAGCAGGAGGGACCGAGTTAGAGGAGAATCTCAAGCAGACTCCGTGCTGAGTGTGGAGCCTGACATGGGGCTCCATCTCACGACTCTGAGATCATGACCTGAGCTGAAAGCAGCAGTTGGAAGCTTAAACAACTGTGCCACCCAGGTGCCCCTGAAATTTTTTTTTTATTTTAACAGATCATCTTATTTCTTCTATTGCACGTCATCTATAGCAGTTCCAATTAGAAAGCAGAGGAGTCGGCTAGGGCTACCATAACAAACCACTACGGACGGGTGACTTAAGCAACAGAAAACTACTTTTTCACAGTTTTGTAGGGCTGGGGGTCCAAGATCGAGGTGCCGACAGGGGTGGTTTCTGGTGAAGCCTTTCTTCCTGACTTACAGACGGGCGCTTCTCACTGTGTCCTCAGGAGACTTCCCTGCGTGTGCACCCTGCTACTCTCTGCCTCTTACCATGGGGACACCAGTCTTGAGATGAGAGCCCCACCCTCGGACCTCAGTCAACCTCCATTATCTGGTAAAGGCCACCTCTCCAAATGCAGTCACACTGGGGGTGAGGATCTGGGGAAGACAATTCAGTTCAGGAAGAACTATTAAGGGCAATTTAGAAGATACATCTTATGTGTCTGGGCTATTTAAGAACAGTTCCATTTGTAATTTTTGAGAGGTTCATTAAATGTTAATTTCTTGGTTTCCATTTCTGTCCCTGGACCTGAAGTATGGTGACATTATCATCATATTTCTCCCCCAGATAAGTGCCCCAGCACCTTCCTAAAGCAACCTCCCCTTTGATGACCCATGACCACATACTCTCATCTCTCTCCTCCAGAGACTCTGGCTCTACCAATCACAACCTTTCTTATCACTTCACTGTCCCCCTTGAGACCTTTCCTCCCTTTCAGCCTATGAACAGGATGGTCTCCCCAATCCTAACACACGACACTGACCTTTGTGACCAAATGGCTAGATCGAATGACCTGCTTTTCCTGTCTCTCAGTGCCATTTTCCATGGAGTCCTCAGCCTGTGTCCACCTGCCACTCTGGCCCCATTCTTCGTTCACTCTTATTACAGCCCCCCCCCCCCCAAGGTCATCACTGATCTGCTGACGGGGAATCCCAGCGGTCTCCTTCCAGTCCCATGCTCAGTGACCCGCCTAAGACCCATGGTCCTGCTGACTGCCTGCTCCCGGCATAGCCCTGGAGTAGGATCCCTGATAACACACCAAAATGCGCTGTGCTTTTCCCCGCTGTTTCATTCTGGATGCCCCTCCTCCTCCTCCTCCATCAGCACATGCCACACACACTTCCACCTCTGCCATCCCTTAAAGAGAAGCAGTCACCCGACCTACATCCTCTGCCCTCTCTTCCCGTGCAACGGATTGACTTATTTTTCTTTCTGAAATAGTTACTGCTTACAGGTTCAGTCTTGGTTTTCTGCTGCATCATCTCATGGAAACCTCAGCACGACTCAATGAGGGAAGTTCCACGATCCCTACTTTGGAGAAGGTTTACAGCAGGTTTCGCAAGCTCAGTACTTCTGACATTTGGGACCAGATCCTTCTCCACTGTAAGGCATGTCCTGGGCACTGCAGGATATTTAGCGGCTTCCCTCTCCTGTGTCCAGTGGATCCCTTCAGAAAGCCCACTGTGACAATCACCAGATGTCTCCATACGTCATCAAGTTCTCCCGGTTGGGAACAAGAGACAAGGCATAGGGCTCAGGGGGTTAGGTAACCTGCCTGAGACCACAGAGTTAGAAGCAGTCGATCCCGCATTCGATAGTGTGATTGGCACTGGACCCTAGCTCTTACACAACACTCTCATTACACTCTCCCTAAGCCCTCCCAGAAAATATCATTTACTCTGAAGACTCCAGCTGGCATCCCAAGGCCAGTTAGGATCGCAGGCCGATGGCTGCCAAACGTGCATCCCTATCCTTGAAGGCTCCAGATCCATGCTGGGATGCATCCCTGTGCTCAGTGTCACCTGCCTCTCTCACCAGCACCTCCAACTCAACTCTGTCATCACTGCATGAACCACCTTCCATCCAGACTCACCGCTGTCTAAACTGTCTCCCTTAATGCAATTGTCTTTCAACCAGCATTGCAGGCCAGGCATCTCAGGGTTGCGTTTGACTCTTCACTTTCACCCAAGCTCATCAAGTCTATACTTGTGATCTCTCCTGACTTTGTTGTTCCTTGTCATCTCTACTACCACTGCCTCATTCGGGCGACTGACCCTCTGTCTTATCTAGGAAGCACCACACTTGGTTTCTCTGCCTCAACTTCTCCCCCTCGACTCTTTCAAAAAGACTCCATTGACGAAATCTAGGTTGCTGGTGGACCCTTGATTTGTGGGCATAAAAGCCACAGCGTAAAAAGGGTGTAATAGACAGATTTGCTGTGAGGCTCTGAGAAAGTCACTGAGCCACTGTGATCCTCGGTTTCCTTTTCTGGATTTTATGTCCTCTTTCCCCATAGGGATGTTGTGAGGTTGGACTGAGATGAAAGAGTAAAACAAAGGCATCGTATTGAGATGCTCAGAAGTTCGTATATTAACTTCTCTGGATTCTTATCCTTCTTCCTCACCGATGACCACAACCTGCATCATCTCTGAATGGGGGCCTTCTCATGCCATGATTTTTGGCTTCTATTTTAATTGGTCACCTGGATGACTCCACTTTTCCCTGTCTACTCTTGCTTTCCAGGTGGCTTGTTAGCCTTTACTATTTACTCCTGACCTTTCAGAAAAAGGTTATTTGAGTCCTTCTCCCTCTCACGATTTTCTGAAGCCTTCTAAATGTGTTTATTCTTCTCCAGGATGAGAAAGCAGTTGCAAAAATGAAAAAAAAAAAAAAAAAACTAGGCTCCATGTATCAATTACAAGAGAAGAATAAATGTCAAACCGACTCTTCTTGGATGCTGATATATTTCATGCCCTGTCATTTAAGACTGTTTCAACCAAAATGTCAAGCTGGTCAGAGCGCAGTGCAACAGATATTCTCCCACATCACTGCTGGGGATTGAGCTGGAGAATGGTTCTACACAGCGATGTTCAAATATGCATACCCTGTGAACCACCAATTCCACCACCGAGGAACTCCTCAAGGAAATACATCTAAAGAGGGACAGAGGTATATGCGAAGAATTCTTCACAAAAATTAAAAACTGAAATGAGCTTACATGGTCAAGCCCATTTACAAAACTAAGGAGAGAGAGAAACTTGAATCATGCTCACAAGATGCTTGTATTAACCTGGCAAATTGTGAACGGTCTACGCGGTAAGGTAATGTGATGTCATGCGCTTTGAAAGCAGAACCAGGTTCCTACACCATTTCTCTAACTAATAGCTGTATGTTTTGTAACGTGATACTCTGGCTGTCTGGAGCCAAGTTTACCATTATAACAGGGAAGGAAAAGCATTCTTTGTATGTTTGCTCTGAGAGAAATTATGTGTACATCTATCAGTCTCAACTAGCTTTGCGACTGGCACCTATGTAAATAAAGGACAGTGTAAATTTGTCTATCTACATATCTATCTGTGTGTGTAGTTAGGTAAACTGTCCTTGTACACGGACAAAACAGAAAACAGACTTAGGCAGTGTGATCTCACTAAGGAAATAAACCATTAACGGTAGTGACCTTTGAATGACAGGATTATATTTATACTTTTCTGTGCTTTCCAATTTTCTCAATGAGCAGTTATTATGCTTATAATCACCTGACATTGACTCTAAAAATGTAAAAACAAAGAGAAGAGGAAGTAACGCAGCATAAATAAATACAACTTCCCACTCAGTGAGATTTCAGGTTTCCCATCTAGATGACAATATACTACCTCCAGTTTATCAGGGAGGATGACAACATCCTTATCAACAACCAAATCATGATTTGCCTTTGCCTGGTTTCTGCTTTAATATCAGTTCCATTACATGACTGTGGCAGGGCCGTGTACAATATAACCGGCAAACCCCGTCCAAACCAGTATATTCTGAAAGGCCCTTCTTTAAGTAAAGCTTAGTCTGGGAACAAGATTTCACTGTTATTGTAGCTGATGCTAATCCAATTCATGTGTCTATGCTAAGAGTTTCAAAATGAGTACCAACTGCTAGACATATCAAGGGGGAAAAAAAAAGGGAGTCTTAGATCTTTCTGACCCAGCTGAGCCTATAATAGCTGTCTCACCAGGGAAGTGTGTTTCCTAAAGTAAGCAAAACCCCTTACCTCTACAAAAAAAAAAAAAAAAAAAAAATCAAAGTGAATATTTAATGCAGAATTCAACTTTCAAACTTGATTACACTGTTGATTTTTAAAACTGGGTAAGCTTCCATCAGAAGTGGGTCTTGGCATCCTGCCTTTCCTGCTATATCTCTAGGACCCCAGCAGCATTACAATCCCCTCCTCAAATAAACAGTCCAAACACCGCACAGAAGACCTTCAAAGAGAATTCCAAATATTGCCTTTTTAATTGAAGACATCAAGATTGATTTTTCAGATGTGGAAAGAAAAGCGTTCACAGATTTTCTTATTCATTCATACAACTGGTTCCAATGACGTTGCTGAATCTCTAAATAAGTTTTTGAGCCATCTGAGCGGGGAGCGGAGCGTAAGCCGCAGAAATACAGGAAGATTTTAAGCATTTGTGGGAAAAAATGACTTATTTATTCATCAAGGTAAGACGAAACAATCATTGTAATTCAGGATGCCTGAGCTGTGATTGTAATATTTTAAAACTGATTAACTGTGAACTACAACATCAATTTCCATTCATTACCTGACTGTCCAGGAACAAACCCATTTCTAACCTCCGATGGACTTCTCCAGCTGAACAATGCCACCTGGGCAGGTGCAATTTCTCACACCCATCACTGCATCGACCAACTACTTTCCCTTCAGCCTGCTGTATCTCCCATACTCTCCGTCTGTGAGAGACACCCCCCCACCACCACGTCTCCCAAGATCAAAGCACTTCTCTCTCTCTCTCTGCATTTGATTATTCCTCCAAATCTGCCTTGGGGTGGTGCGGAGACTCTCAGACTCTGGTGAACAAGCCCTGGGGTGGGTGCAGCGATCTCCTAGCAGTCTCCCTCCCGTGGGTTCCTCACTGCCCAGGGGATAGAATCCCTGTTCTTTTTGTTTGAGATGTCAGATTTCTTCATCGTCTGTCCTCATCTCTTCTGTTCAATCATATCTCCCCGCACTCCACTCGTCCAACTGACTGTTCAGTTCCTCGACTCTGAAATCCTCTGTTCCTGCCACATTCCACTCGTTGTATAATCATCGTTCCAGATCCCTTGTCTTTGTGCAAAACACCACTGTGTCCGTCCACCTGGGGGGATGCTGCCCCACAGGGAACATTAGGCAATGTCTAGAGACACTTTTGCTTATCCCGCTGATGGCCGGTGGGGAGTGTTACTACTACCGACTGGGTAGAAGTCAGGATGCTGATTAACACCCTACAATTTACAGAACCACACCCCATGAAAAACAACTCTCTGACCCCAAATCTCAGTAGTGCCAAGTTTCAGGACCCCTGTGCCATAGCAAGTTCTGGTTCCAGGTCCCAGCAGGGCTGCAGAGGGAAAAAGGGAAGGTTGGCGGGGGGCGGGGCTTGGGGGTGTCTTCCTCGAGGGCTCCCTTTCAGGCCTAGGACTAGTGACTACTTACATCTACTATCTCTGAATTCTCCAGAGCTCTGTTCCTTTCTCGCTAGCTTGTTACTTCAATCCCCTGTTACAGTTACTAATTCTTTACAATTTTTTCTGGTTCAGACTTCTGTCTGCTGCTGCTCTCCTGCTTGGACCCTGACCTACACAGCTTTAAGCATCCCTTCGTTCCAACAGATACTGTGCGAGGACTCAGTACACTTCCTGACATGGCACTGGGAACTGAGGCGGCAGCACGAACGACATCAACCTGGCTTCCGTCCTCCTCAAGCTTGTGGTTCGTGAGTCAACCCAGACAGAAAGACATCCTCAACATCTTACACAGCAAGAGGATGATGGCATTGTGAAAAATGACTGGAGAGCCCAACTTATTATGGAAGGCCGGAGAAATGGTTGAGTATAGGTTCGTATACTCTTAATGAAATCAACAGACCGAAATGATCAAATTTTCATTTTAATTCAGTGATTCAACTATCCAGCCACAATGGGGTTTTGAGGCAGGGAGGTTGGCAGACCATTTGGAACTCAAAGATTTGACACAATAATCTTTTTTCTTAGAAGTAGTAGAATTCATTTCAGATTTAGTTCAATGAAAAGATTTTTTTTGTTGTTAAAGATTTTATTTATTTATTTGAGAGAGAGAGAGAGAGAGAGAGCGCACAAGAAGAGGGCAGAGGCAGAGGGAGAGGGAGAAGCAGACTCCCGGCTGAGCAGGGAGCCTGACAATGGACTCCATCCCAGGACCCTGCGATCATGACCTGAGCAGAAGGCAGATGCTTAATTTTCTCACCATCCATTTCTTCTTTTTCAGGTGGACTCTTCTATCATTATACAGTTTGTTCATTTTCATGATTATGAGCTTCTTGGATCAACTATCTCTTTTTATGCATTTCTATTTATCACAGCACTGACCCTAAGGCTTAACACAGACTGGATACTCACTATGTGGTTATTGAATTAATAAATGCGTGAGTTTTCTACCTTGGTAATTTAAATCATATTCAGGTGACAAAGCACTGAACCAGATATTATGAGAGCTGCCTTGTAATCCCATCCCTGGCACTAAAGAATTTGGACACTCAGGGTACCTGGGTGGTTCAGTCATTTGAGCATCCAACTCTTGATTTTGGCTCAGGTCACAACCTTGGGGTCCCGGGATCGAGGCCCACATCAGGCTCCATGCTCAGTGCGGAGTCTGCTTCTCCCTCTCCCTCCCCCTGCTTGTGCTCTCATCCTCTCTCTCTCAAATAGATAAATAAATAAAATCTTAAAAAAAAAAAGAACTTAGAAAGTCCATATTCCCTCTGGAACTCACCTTTCTCTTTTCTAAGGAATTTGGAAGAGAGGTTTTTCAAAGTCTCATTAAGTTCTAAAATTCTAAGATACAGCATTAGAAGACAAGAACGTAAAAAACTATCTTGATTCTTTCATTGTATGGAACAGTATGACTTGAGTGCACCTGACACCCCTGGACCCAATTGTGTCACTTGTAAAAGAAAGTTGACCTATGACAGAGGTTAGCAAACCATGACCCTTGGGCCAAACGGCGGAGTTCAGTCTTTGGGACAGACGATATTTACAATTTCATCCTTTATGGAAATCGTTTGTCAAGCCCCAGTCTGCAAGCTACCTCCTACTTCTCCTTCTTAAGTCTCTGCTATGACTTTCCAAATAACCCATGGACCATCTAAAAGTTTTTAACAAGGTTTTTCAAATCAAAAATTTAGTGCATTTTGATTAATGGCCTACCCACATATTAATGACATTGGACTGCTTTTATTTTGAACAGAGTCAAAAGCTTTCGAAAGAGTACTGTTAGAACCACGATGGATTTGTCACTTTACAGACAAGAGCTGGAAGTGATCCATAATATAGATGTGAAAATAAGTAATACGGTATTTACATATTTGCCTTTAGAACTCTAGCCACTAGATGTCTGAATGGCTGACATATAGCAGGTAAGCAGTAATTTCTAGTTAGGTGGATGAAGCAAGAAAGTGGGCCTTCTCAAAGACTTCTCCAGGGATGCTATGTATTGTCTCTGTAAGGACTTGCAGTAGGAGGAAGGTCTGCCACTTTAAAGCATTGGGATAGGCACACATGACAAACTACTGTCCCCACCCCTTTCTTTCCATTACTAAAACCACAAATGGTCTCTTAGATATACTTCTTTTCTAGTGGAAACGTGCTTATTTCATAGTCAGATCATGCTTGCTCAGGGCATGCTATCATTCAAGTCACATCATTGAACTGAACAAATATAATGTCTCTCTGTCTTCTACATTTCTGGATTTTATCTTTCCTGCTTAATATATTTTTTTTTATAAAGCATACCTATCAATAACAGCTCCATAGAAAAAGACAAGCCCAAATGATCGCAGCTGATATAATCCTAGTAAGGCATACTTGGTTTTGTGATCAGCCTGCAAATATCCTCACATCACCCCTAGATTTCATTCTGGAAAAGGAACGAAAATAAAATCCATTTAGGCTGTAGGAAAGGCTGAGGCTGTGAAATATTTTAAGTTTATCACCCTATCAGTTAACCAATGTGACTACAGGCATTGTGGCATGTGGTCCCTATGGTCCTATCGTGTGCACACAGAATGGCAAGTTATATAAGGAAGACACAGGAGACCTAAGGGGGACAAATAACCCTGGGCGCATAGGCCCTCGTGAGACTGACGTGGCTGGTGGGGTCAGAAGGGTGCCTGAAAGATTTTGCTCTCTACAAAGCCTTTGCCTGTTGTCCTCCCTCATTGCACCGGAAATACTAAAATCTTTTGTATTTTTAGGATTTCTCTGTCTTTGGGTTATGTCCTCAAAATGCAAATAACTCTCGCAGAGAACCATCTTAATTTCTAATTAGCTATTACCTAAGTTAATGCAAAGCTAAAGTGAAGTCCTAGAGAATGCAAGAGTAGAAATAAGAAGGGGCACCTGGGTGGCTCGTTTGGTTAAGCACCTGCCTTTGGCTCAGGTCATGATCCCGGGCTCCTGGGATCAAGTCCCGTGTCACATGGGGCTCCCAGTTCAGCGGGGATTCTGCTTCTCCCTCTCCCCTTGCCACCCTCCCTTTCTCTCCAATAAATAAATAAAATCTTAAAAAAAAAAAGAGAGAGAGAGAAGAACAAGGATCAAAAACAGAAAGCTGTGTGTGTGTGCTGCACGCACGCACACATGCAGGCTTATGTGGTCAAAGACGCACAAGGATTATGCTTATGGGGGACTGAGGGTAAGAGGGAACTTAGGTGGATGGGTGTCAGGGAGGGAGAGGCAAGCGGAGAGACGGCATCGCAGGGACCAGCACCCGAGGGCACTGCCAATCTGTGTCTTTATGTATTTGCTTTGTTTAAAAGGCAGAGCACAGCAGGGAGGGAGATCGGAACAGGACCACTGGGGGCAGCGCTCAATTCTCTAACAGCGTTTAAGTCGGGGGTCGGCAAAACTATGCCTCATGAGCCAAATACAGCCCATTGTCTGTTTTCCTTGTATGGCCGTTAGCTATGCATAATTTTGACATTTTTTAAATGGTGGAAATGAAAAAAATCTCCAGAGATGAGTAATACTTCTTAACCCCTGAAAATATGAAATGCACATTTCCGTGTCCATAAACAAAGCCTACCGGGACACAGGCACGCTCATTCATTTATGTGTTGTGTTTGGTTCATTTCTCGTGACTACAGCAGGGCTGGGTAGCTATAACCAAGAACACAGGGTCCACAAAGCATAAACACTTAGTAGCTGCCCTTTATAGAGAAAGTTTTCCGCCCCTGGTTTAAGTCATGTAGCTCCGGCTTCTTCACACAGCATATTCTACTCAGAAAATAAAACTCTTGCTCTTAATGCAACCCACCATTTTTGTTGGGCAGTTTAGGGATCATTTGCTCTTCCTTGAGTCTGTATCTTAAGTGAGTCTCAGCCCCCACACCAGTTGCTTATCAGAAACATCTACAGCACCTCCCCCTGAGAGAAGCTAGATAAATGCAATTTTCTCCGTAAGTTTCCATCTCCTCTGGCACGAAGTCCTGATATACAAGGCTTCCCAGGCTCTTGCCTGGCTGGCCAACTTTTTGATATACCTAGCCCAGGGCGCGGATGAAGTGGATTTAGTATTTTTGTTTGTTTTTCCTTGACCTTGGAATGGAACTGACTAGCCATAGCAAAAGCAAGTGGGAAGGAACCAACCCGCCAGAATTGAGAAAGCTGGGGAGCAATCTGGTGGAGACCTGGGTCGGAAGCAGGATCTCTGGAGACTGATGGAAGCGTTGGCTAAAGAGCTGGAAACTAGTACTGGAAAGAGCTACAGGTGGGGGGTAGAGTGGTCAGAACATAGGAGGTTTTGCTACCAGCCCTGGTAAAGAAACAAACACGCACAAATTTAATATAGACAAAGAGTTGTCTCTGAGCTAGCCCTATATTACTCAGTTTTCAGGCCTGTATTGAATTTGTGTCTTGTTTATTTCAGGAGTCCGTGTATCGGAGACAGGAAGCAGACATTCATTGTGAAATTTCTTAATGAATAAATGTAAAATTTCCTATAGACTAGTTCTCACCCCAATTTTGATACCTAAGCCCCCATTTGGGTACTGAGAAATAGTCTCAGTGTACCAGTTCCAGTGACTTTTTCTCATCGTCCAATCTGTCTTGGTAACCTGTTTGCTTTCCTATGTTTGATGGGTCTTGGGTCCGTCCTTAGACTTATCAGTTGCTTCCTAAGCACTAGCCCCATAGCTAGAGTCTTGCTACTCTTTTAAACACATGGCACAAATATGCCTATTACAAATGAGGCAATGAGAGCTCTAGGAGGTTAAAAGTTTGAACCATCATCTCCCCAGGTTCCCTGATCTATAGGGATACCTTGGTTTCTAAAAGTGCCATGGGCAATGTCCTATAATCTGATATTTGAGACCCCCTCCTAATCTCATCATTTCTATGCCCCAGCACACTGCACTTCCTCTGGGCTAGTTCTTGGTTTCCATCCCCCATTGTGTCTCAGGGACAACTGTCTCAAGCCACAACTGACTCCAAAGTATAACCAAATATCCCAAATTCAGTGATGTAAATGTTAGCCATATGTGGTTTGTAAATTATTTTAGTGACTCCTGGAGTCCCATGGAAGGCCTTAGGCATCACCTGGAATAATTTAGAGGGACAGAGGGAAAACCTTTGGGTACTCTAGGGATTTTATCCCCATGGAGCCAGAAAAGTTCCTGCTTTTTTTCTATTTTATTTAAACAATGGATTTGGTAAAAGAAAAGTTTGAAAACCAATGGTGATGAGACATTATTTTAGCTCGAGATTACCAGGGGTGATAGTTAAAACAATTAACAGCATGACACAGGAATTGGCCTATCAGAGTGGATACTTGTACTGGGGTCTACCAGAAGTCACCTTTTAGTTATTGCATCCAGGAGAGATTGGGAGAGCCATGGGTGGGGACATCAGATGACCAGGGCAGTAGGGGAGTACAAGGGACCCACAGGGAACTCAGACCACTGCCATTTACCAACCAGTAAGAAAATAGTTTAATTTTCATAACCAGTATGGCTACATCTTGGAAGTTACACAGTAAATCAGGGATAGTTAGGACTCTAACTTAGATCTTCATTTCCTGGGAAAAAATATAAAACTCTTATAATACTTACTAGCAGTTATGTTACTATCTTTAACAATGATCTCAACATGTCAGAAAATAAATGATCTCCCTTGAATCTCTAGCTTTATCAACAATTCATGTCAATGAAAAAGTAGGCATTGCATAACCTATTATAGAATGCAGTGATGTACTTACTTTTACATTTATGTATTTTCATGGATTCTAAAACGAGAGGTGCTAAAGACACCTAGTTATTTTTTTTTAAATATTTGCAAATTCTATTCATGGAAATAGACCATCCTGTTAGATATCCTTCTTTTTTAGTCAATTTTCACAAAATCTAGAATCACTGCACATAGTTACTAAGAGCATGATGAGGCTGCAAGAATCTAATCATCAGAGAATACTTTTTGGGAAAACCATGTATCTGTTTATCATTTTCTAGTTTGTCAATGACCATTTTCTAAAAGAAATTCTGACATGCATGATTAGTTACAATAGTTCTTTTGCTCTCCCTCTGGAATGATAAAGCATAATTACTGGCTTATATAACATGGTACCTCACTTGTAAATTTAAGAAAGAAGCTCCTTGTGTTGACAGTTCTTTTTTTTTTTAAGATTTATTTATTTATTCATGAGAGATAGAGACAGACAGAGAGAGAGAGAGAGAGAGGCAGAGGGAGAAGCAGGCTCCCAAGGAGTAGGGAGCCTGATGCGGGACTCGATCCCAGGACCCTGGGATCATGACCTGAGCCAAAGGCAGACGCTTAACCATCTGAGCCACCCAGGCGCCCTGTGTTGACAGTTCTAATGTCTGCCATCTGTTTGCAGGGGATGAAGCCCTGGTGCTCCCCTAATTGGCCATAAATTAGGTTCCAGCAGCAGGCTCTTGACAGGAGCCTTAAGTTACAGTGGTTGTTGGTGTTGGTTGCTTTGTTTTGTTTTGCTTTTTAAGGCGTGAGTTCAACATTTGGTGGGAAGACCTGCTTCTCCTCTAAGATACAGAAATGCACATTCTCACTTCTACAGAAATGCACATTCTGACTTCTGCAGGCAGGCCATGTTCTCTATACTTCTCCCCTCTCCAGGGGTTCGCTCTGTATATATTCCGAAGGACAAACTTCTGCCAGATAGAAAAACTGCTAAATCAGAGGGGTTCCTGTGCCTTCTGCGAGAAGAGGAGAGCACATTCGTTGAACGCTTACTACACATCCTGTGATGTGCACGGACCTTCACATATAATAAACTGTTTGATCTTCAAAACAACCTTAACTTTACGTAATCCCATTTTGCAGATGGGGAAACTGAGACTTAGAATTTATGTAACTGCCCATAATCTCAAAACATCGTGTAGTCAGGATTCAACTATTGGGTTTTATTTGACAAAGCCCATGCATCACCCAGAGCACACTATATATATGATTAGGTTTGAAAAAAAAGAGAAAATTGGATGAGGGCAAAAGTGTGTATACGATGCTACGTGGCATTCCCTCACTCCTCAGGACCGCCCTTAACTCAGTTGAAGAAGCAGGACCAGACTGCCCACAAAATCCCACCTAGTTTGTTTCTCTGATTAATCTGGGCTTACTGTTTACCAGGAAATCTTATCAAGTTATTCAACTTCCATGGGCTTCCACTTCCTCTTCTATTGAACATCCTGTCTACTTTCCAGCTGGGATCCCATGCATGTGGAAATTCATAAATTATTAAAGGACTGTAGGGATATAGACCAATATGATTCCCTGTCCACCCCAGTCACCTGGCACATCCACAGCCTCAGAAAGTCGAGTCAGATTTTCTCGCTTTAAACTTTATTTTATTTTATTTTTTTAAGATTCTATTTATTTATTTATTTGACAGAGAGAGACACAGCGAGAGAGGGAACACAAGCAGGGGGAGTGGGAGAGGGAGAAGCAGGCTTCCCGCGGAGCAGGGAGCCCGATGCGGGGCTCGATCCCAGGACCCTGGGACCATGACCTGAGCTGAAGGCAGACGCTTAACGACTGAGCCACCCAGGCGTCCCTATTATTTTTCTTTTTAAAAGATTTTACTTCGAAGTCATCTCTACACCCAACGTGGGGCTCAAACTCATGACTCCAAGATCAAGAGTCACATGCTCTACTGACTGAGCCAGCCAGGCGCCCCTCTTGCTTTATACTTTAGAGGCAAGGTCAAGACCATCTGAGTTCCTGTAACTTTCCTGATCTACATCTCTACAAATTTTCTACCTCTCCTTTTAGAAATAAAAAAAAAGAAAGAAAGAAACCTATGTTCTCCAAGTATTCTTTTCTTGTTTGCTCACCATCTCTTCCTCTGTGGCCCCATTTCCATCAAATATTCCCTCTAGTATTTCGTTTGCTCCATCTTCCTGGATGTGTGTGCGTGCTCATCACGCGGACACTCTCCAGGTGCCCACCAATGCCTCATGCTGCACCTCCCTTCGTCCCTCCTTCCCTCCTTAGCTTCTACCAAGTTCCTGAAGGAAAGAGCCCTTAGTCTGGGTGATCTCACTTCCCCAGTGCCTACTCACTCCCTGCAGGCTGGACACCATTCTCACCACCTGACCGAAACTTTTTTCCTCTATCTGTATACCTCTTGGCTTCCACCTGCGCAGAATGCAGCTGACTGTCCTTCCTCTCGTGAATCTTCTCTTGGCTTGTGAGGTTTCCAGCATGGCTCTGATAGCCAACGCTTTGGTATTATTTACTGTTTGTTTTTTTTTTTTTCATCCTCCTGCCTCATTCTTAAATGTAAGAATTTTCCCAACTTCTAAACTTGGTCCTTTTATCTTCTTCTCTCTTCTTTCATGCAATTCCATCCAATGCCATGGCTTCAGCTGTTAACTTTACATGAGCAATTTTTAAGTGAATTTTAAGTTGACTCTAACAAGAGCTCTTGTCTTACTTTTTCTATCTCCTGCTGGGCATCTGTTCCTGAGTGTCCATCTTGTACGTCACATTCATTATATTTGTAATGGAATACCATGGTGCCTCCCAAATGGATTCCTCTATACTCCCTCCAGATGTTCTCGATCCTGAGTATACCCCTAATTCCTTCTATGCCTTTTACATTCAGTCAAGAAGTAAGCCCTTTGGTTTCACCTCTTCATTGTAATGCAGTCCCCTTGTAACAGGTCTCATGATCACCGCTTGGATGTACAGATGCTAAGCAGATATTCTGCCTCTTATTCATCTTACTCAGTATTCTCAGATTAGTCTAGCAATACAGTGATAGAGTGGCACTATTTTGTCGCATAAAACTCTCAGTTACCCTCATCCCAACATTGAGTGAACCAGCCCCGACGTGTCTGTGAACTCACCTGCCCCAGCACCTCTGCCAACCACCCTGACCCAGCCTCCCCCCTCCCCTGGCCAGCTGCAATGGTTGTTCCCTTAGGAGAACTGTTGTCCTGTTCAAACTATTTCTATTGCCTGTACTTCCAGATCCACCCAATCATGCCCTGTCCTTCACAAAGACTTCCCTGATTCTCCTTAGTAGTCGTCACTCCCTTCGCGGGAGTCCCCTAAGTGTGTGCTCTGGACCCTTCCCACTTTCTGCCTTGTGCATAGGTCACAGATTCTCTCGTAGAAGCAAACCCCCAAAACCAGCATCTGTGCTGCTCCTCGGATTCTTCTCATGGCACCAAACCCAAAGACTTGCACGTGGTAGATCCTCAGTAAGATGTTAGGCAAATGAAGGAAACAACTGGGTAATGGTTGTTTGTTGGAACCAGATAAAGAATATCTGGTTAGAGACATTCACGGACACCCCGTTCTGCGGTTATGCCACTGATCTTGTTCTAGGGGCCTCCAGAATTGAGATCGGTATATCAGGTGGGATCCCTCTCTACCTAGAGCTTGCTGAGCCCCACATGCACCTCCATCATTCTGGACTGCTCACATCCGGCCCCCAGGGGCAGGCTATCCCAACACCCACAGCCTATCCAGATCTATTGGCTTCACGAAACGGGTGTTTGCAGTTTTCCTCTTGAGTCAGCCACTTGGCTTTTCTGATACACTTCTCCACACACAGCAACGAGGAAGAGTCTGGAGGACTGCTTCCAGATCGCGCACACACATTTTACCCAGGCCCTTGGAGCGTCAGTAATCGGGGATTTGCAGTTTAACCGATAAAGCACGCAGGCAATGAGACTAGCAAAGCCAGATGGAGAGAACGAACAGGGATGGACATCATCAAACACACTTGTCATGGCCCTAAATATACGCCTATGTCTGAAATGTTTTCTCCCAAAGCATCTTCCTTAAATGCTTCCCTTATAGGAATCTGAGGATGGGAGAATCGAGAGAACTAGAACATGCTGAAGGAATGATCCATTTCTTAGTAGTAATAATAATACTAACATTATTATATATTCTATAGCAGTAATAATAATTATTACTCTAAAAATTTACCCAAATAGCTAGCATTGTTAAGATACTGCCCAGTAAAAACAAAAGAAGAAAAACCAAAACCAAAACCAAAACCAACAACAAAACACAAAAAAACCACTGGGATCCATGATTTCCTTGCGTCTCGTGAATCCTGACAACATTTCTGTGACATTGCATGATGGTCCGTGCTTGTAAACAAGCTAACTGCAGTGGGGCTCACACTGGTTAAGCACCCTGTGGAAACTCTCAAGGCCAGAATGGCAGAGCCAGCCACTTCCAAGAATGATAGGGAATGAGAATCAAATATACAGCCCATTTTAAAATGAAAGAATATCAAACAAGTGTTAATAACTCCATAAAACAACATCTAATTCCAAGAATTTATGCACGACATGGATCGGAGCGTGCAGTACGCAGAATAACGCAGTGTACTCACTCTCTGTCGATGACGAGGCAGGTCACAGCCTCTGCGGCAATCACGTTTGCTGTCCTCACATCCTCCCTATATAAAAAAAAGGGAGATGTTGAAGTAAAATAACCTTTACCATCAAAGAAAAGTGATCATTGCGATCAATTTCAGGAAACACAATGAATTAGGTATACCCCTCGATTTATCCATCCCCAGGGTTATGATTCGCTCATGTCTCAAATTTCTTTGTCCTGTGGAACCACCTTACTCTTGCCATGAATCCCTGAAATCCTACAGTTATAATCCAGAAGTTAGAATTTTCGATCTTAAAGTATCATTTATACAAGGGAAACAAAATTTTATATCCTCATTCCCTGTGCTCTTTTTGGGAATTCAGGAGTTAACTGGATAATGATGAGGACGGTAATGACGTAATGAGAGTTTTTAAAGGACCTGAAGATATATTTCTGAGGACTGAGTAATCCATTTGTGTATGAATTTATTCTTATAACCTTGAGAACAATGGATCTGTTTTAATTATCACCTTAGAGACCCTGTTTTAATGTGGCTAACGTTTTGGCAACTTCTAACACACAGTTATTCATCTATACCAGAGTTCTCGGTTCTTCAAGAGTATCTGACAAATCTTAATGGCTCTGATTGGAATATGTATATACTGTTTGGAAATATCCGATTTGTCACTGTAGGCATATCTAGGGATTTCTTAAACCTTTAAAAATGTGTCCTTATATTTCTCGTCTTACCCAGAGGTCAAAGACAGACTTTGTAAATTAACATTCACATTTCATTCTGAGCTACTAAAAATGTCATAGTATCACTGCATAGAAACAGTAAGTTATATATGAAAACGTACTCCTTTTCCTAGAAAAGTAAAATTTCAAAGTTAATATAATGATAAATATAAGTTTGAAATACATTACAGAGCAATATACAGAAATAATATACTGTTAATAATACATTATACAAATCATAATCCAATTATCAGAGGTCTCTAATAGTAGGCTGTTAAAGTCTTGAAAATAAAGATGTACCCACTGAATTTTTATTTTTTCAAAATACACTACATTCTCACATATATTCTGAACCCAGTACTTTTTCTACTGATATGTCTTTCACTGTGGCTACACCATGACATTGCAATTACAGTTGTGGGGTGCCTGGCTGGCTCAGTTGGTAGAGCATGCGACTCTTGATCTTGAGGTCATGAGTTCAAGCCCCACACTGGGTGTAGAGACGATTTAAATAAAAACTTTAAAAAATTAAAGAAATAAAATTACAGTTGTTTTATAGTACCCATTAGTACTGAATATTTGGTAAACAAGTGCCCCCTTACTAAAATTATTTTTCAGAAATAGCTTGATGACGTTGTTAAGCATTCATATTTCACAGAGACTTTAAAATCACGTTTCCACTTCCAAGGAACCCACACTGGGATTCTGGTAGAGGTGTGTTACATTTATACACTGATTTCAGAAGAAGGACTTTTTGATTATATTGATTTTCTGTACAATCACATCACATGGCCCTCCACTTGTTCGCAGCTAATTTTAGGTTAAGTGAAATTTCTTAATCTTTTTCACTAGGCCTTTTTTTTTTTTAAAGAATTATATCATCACTTTCTCTTATGAAAGCAGTCTTTCCACTTCTGTTTCTCACAGGTTACTGCTATTAAAGGAGAGAAGCTATGAATGAGTGCATATCTTTAATCCACATGTCATACTAAGCTCGCTTCTGAGTCTACAACTTTCCTTCCAGTCTCCTCGCCCCCCCCCGCAGGATTCTGTCAGTGCCTCCCTCACACCCCCACCTTCCAGCCAAACTGGCCACCTCTGTTCTCTGCTGAATATATCAGCCACCCCCCCGCCCCACCTACAGGCCCCTTCCCCAATTCATTAGAATTAACTAGACCAGGTTCTCCGCCCATCTGTTCTCACGGCCTGATGTACCTCTCGACCCAAGTACCTATGGTGGTTTGTCATCTATACGTTTATTTGTGGGGTCACTTGGTTGGAGATTCTATCTCCCTCCCACTAAAGCACAGGAGGGCAGGTTCCCTGGCTAGTTTTACTCCCCATCTTACCCCGAATGCAGGGGCATGCAGGAGGTGCCTACTAAGAGTGTGGTACAAGAATGGCAAAAGCACCACAGCCTTGAGTCCGTGCGTCGGACAAGCAGAGAGCAGGCTTTGCACTCACACTGTCTTGGTTTTATGAAGCAAGCTACAAGCTATATGAAAGCCTTGAAAGTGGGAATGATAAGAGCGCGCACTCCCTGGAGGGTATTAAATGTGACAGAGTTAAAGTTTATCATAACGCCCAGCTCATGGAGAGAAGCGCATTCTTCTGTGGATTCTGGCTCTTTCATCTGCTGTGTGGCCACGCTGTCCAGCGGTTTACGAAACGCTCCCACCCAACAGAATGCAGATACTCTTTCTGCTCCAAGGGCGCAGACGATATATTTTCAACTCCACGATCACACTTTCTGAGCAGGAATTTTTAGTGAAGGGGACACAACAATGGGCAGAAAACATGAGTAACGCCCAGTAGGTCTTTCATAAACCGTATGACTCCTCTCCTCTCCTTTCCTTTCTTTCTTTTCTTTTCATTCCTTCTCTCTGTCTTTCTCTCTCTCTTTCTTTGGTTTTATTTATTTGACAGAGAGAGAGAAAGTGCAGGAGCAGGGGGGAGCTGCAGAGGGAGAAGTAGACTCTCCGCTGAGCAGGGAGCCTGATGTAGGGCTTGATCCCAGGACCCTGAGATCATGACCTGAGCTGAAGGCAAGATACCCAACCAACTGAGCCACCCAGGCGCCCCAAGAATGACTTATTTCTTGGGAGGTTGCTCATGGTAGTACGTTACTACACCTTGCTGCTAGTCTAAAAAACCAAAAGAACACCTATCACAGCTTTACAGAAAACATATTAAATCTGAATTTTCCTAAAATAAATTACCATCTTGACAATTTAGTCAAGTCTTTAAAAATATAATATATACAAAATAATGCTTTGTTCTGAATATATTCTCTGGGCATATTCATCTTTTAATTATTTCATCACAAATTTGCAATATTTTAAAATTTTATTATATCATCTGGCCTAAATTGGATCTTTTTCAAGTGAATGCAATTTTCTTGCAACAAAAAGAAAACACATAAATGTTTTAAAATAGAGGTGGGGAAAAATAAAATATCAGAAGAGTCACAAAGTCAAGAGAAATTAGAACTATTTTATTTTAAAAAGGAAAATCTGTAAGTTATGGTCTACAGTCAGGCATAGTATCTAGTAAAGTAACATATGTCAAAACAGAGAAGAAGCATAACATGGGGAAAAGCAATATATTAATCATTAGATTATAATATTTGCCATTTACTCAGTACCTAGTATATATCAGGAACTGTATTAGGTGATTCGAACAAATCTCACTTAATGCAGATAGCAGAGGGTGGGTATTTAATCTCAGATTTACACAGGAGGATAAAGTTTAAGTAGCGCACCCGGAGTCAACCATAGCTGGTGAGTTGCTGCTTTGGAATTTGAACACAGATCTGGCTGGCTCCAGGGCTCATGTCTTTCCACAAAATACCACTCCTTATACACTCTGCTACCAGACTGCAATACGACAGCAATTCTAAATGCATTCTAATGCAAAATGACTTCAGTGCAGTAAGTCATAATGTCTGTCACCATAAAAAATATATTTAGTTGTTAATAAAAACAGCATTCATATGTTTCTGGCTGCTCAAGGGCAAAGCTAAATCAATAAATCATTTTGATTCTAATAGGGTTTGAATTCCTATCTGTGGCTATGTGCTAGCCCTGTGATGTTGCTTTATAATAATGTTACAATAGGAAATAACTAAATGCCAAGTTCATTCCATGCCAAATTCATGTTGCCACTACGCTGTCTTTGTATCTCTGCTCCTAAAGTGTTTCATGCCATTATGCCTGTCTGTGCAGGTATCTAGAAATGCTGTCCCTGTGGACTCAGACAGCCTGCTCCCGTGAGAGACAGAATGCTATCTGATCTAGTATTGACGCGTGCTAACCCCTTATTTTAGGAGAGACAGTAGAAACTTCTAGCGAGACAGTATTACTCATAGAAGCTGACAATACTGTGACTTACTGTGTCTGCTTATTTCCTTTGTGTGTCCGAGGAAATATGAGATCGAGATAGAAAACATTACATACTCGTCTAATACAGAGGTCCTAAGAGCTCCATGTGGTTATTAAACTTCTCTCTATCCATACACAGCTGCTAGGATCCTGGTTTCACACAGAACATCTGCCCAGTTAGCAGGGGCTTCGTGTAACACTGGCTCAGAAGAGAGAAAGAGGAAGGAGGCAGATTCTGTTATTTATAAAAACAGCTTTCTTTGAGTTTTACTTTTTGACAGATCACGGTATACGATCATTTCTAGGCAGAAGACTACAGGAGATTTTGGAAGTCCCATTGACGTTGACCACAAGATAATTTCATAACTAGAATTATACGATAATGTACAATATACTTAATTAAAAACATCCACCGAACACGTACTGCCTCTTAACACTCAACACACTTCTTTATAGTAAGTCATGTACCTGTATCCACACAAGAGTCTGGGTCTAACGTGCACATTGTCTCTAAAAACCAAACCTCCTACTCATCCATTGCTGTACCTGTGGGTTAGTTGATTGCAGCCTGACAATTAACAAACACGGGCTATGGTGCAGGTAGCTACTGTAACAACCCCCAGGTGCTGTTGGTTAATGAGTAATCACAGGCAAAGCTATGCAGTTTAGTAGGGCTCTCTTTGTAAGCCTTTCTGGAGGAGTTAGAAATTCCTTTCAATGAAATCATAGAGCATGAAAAGCACCCCAAGTATCTGCAAACACCGTTTTCTGCACACTGACTCTGAGACGCTGCGAACTTCATCACTGGAATCTTCATCATCACTGTATCCCACCGTGGCATCACTATCAGAGTCTGAATAATCCATAGCAAGGGTTTACATGGGCTCTTCTCGTTCTGAAGCAATTTTCTTATGCCTCCTGGCTGCGAGGGAACTCTGGAGCACGTCGATACCTCAGCGGAACGACACAGAGCTTAGGAGGCCAAAGGAGAACATAGCTCATGCAAAGTAGCTGCCTGAGAAGCTTTCCCAGCTCGAGAGTAATGTGAGCGCTGGCTCCCGAGCCCGAGCCCTCCCTCCGAGCCAGGCTTCATGCACACTGACACTTGCGAGCTTACAGCCATGAATGGCCCCCGGCCCTTCCCTCTTAGTCAAGCGCAGCAGTGTAAGTCCACAGTGGAGTTTGCTTCACGTCGGACCAAATAAACCCTTTCCATCTCAGAAATCAAAGGCAAACATACTACAAGTGGGACGATAAACATCCAGCAGCCACTTAAAATGAAACTACGCTCTGAATTAGGGACGGACCAGAATTGCACAATTTGTGGCAAATTCAACTGTGCCTTCCAATTTGAAAGTTAGGTCCCAGCGCAGGTAAGGTGTTCTTGGACAAAAAGCCACATCAGGTTAGTCACCGACTCTACTGCCTACTTGGTCGTGAAGTGATTCCAACATGACTTACACCTCCTGCACTCTGCAAAATGGACCGATGCACTGCACATAAATACGTGTCTTCTAACCAGGGACAGCATAGAGTGAGCAACCAGTCACTTTTCGCTATCAGTATCATATCATCACGTTAGGGTCCTCTAGGACATCGCAGAAGCATGTGACCCTTTCCACTTTCTCTCTGGAAACTCCCTCCCTAAGTTTCCATAATAAATCAGTCTCCCAATTCTTTCTGACACCATCTTCTCGATTTATTTTCCTGAATCCTTTACCTTAGTTCACTAAAATATAGGTGTTTCTCCAAAACTCTGTTTCTGGCCTTCCGTTTGTTGCTCCGACTTCTCTTACTGGGGAAGTCTCACGTCATCTTCTGGTATCAACTACTAGCTTTATAAATGACTCTGAAGACTTCATTTTAGACTTTACCTCTCTCCTCCTGGACGCCTGCCTCTGGAAGTTCCACTGAAATCTCTAATTCAAACCCAACTCATTTCCTCTTAACTGCAAAACCTCGGTTTTCGTTGGGCACCCTATGACATCACCCTTTGGGTCAATGACGTCACCACTCTTCCACTTGCCTGGGCTCAAAAGATTAAATTCATTCTTTGTTCTCTCCATGACTGCATAGGTTTGCACAGACTGGCTCTATCTCTGCCTTCTCTATTGTCCCTCTCCTTCCTGTACATTCCTAGAGCTACTGCTCTATGTGGGCTATCACCATTCCAACCAGGAATGCTGATCTGGCCTCGTAACTGGCCCCCGTGCTCCTTCGCAATCCCTCTTCCCATCCACGTCGTACTTGGTTGCACATTTTCAAATTTAAATCTAGCTGTGTCAACTCTTTGCATGAGAGCTTTCAAAGGAAACATCCAGGAAAGAAAAGTTTCTGCACTGTCATTTAGGGTTGGAGGTCCTCTACTTTTTGACCTATCACCTTTTCAGGCCCTGCACTCATGACAAATAACAGTTTCCTTGGAAGACCCCACCTGTTATCTTCATGCACAGGGAGATGGCGCTGCCAAGAAACCTCCAGCCCAGTTCAAAAGTTCACCCATGCAAACTTCCACTATCTTTTAGTAGCATTTATAAAGGTAAAAAAAACCCACCTAAGAAATAGGTCGACATACTGATTATGGAAAAAAAATAGTTCAAAAAAGAGAGAAATATAAAAAAATACTATGATGGCATCTACCAGGAGATAACTAAGGTTAACATCTTGGTGAATAACCTTCGAACACTTTATTATTCTTAAGTATTTGCATGTTTTGTGAATATAATCATAACAAGGCAATAATTCCTTTAAAAAATATTTACTGGAGGCTATTACATTCTGCATGCCTGAATCCTGAGGTCTAGTGGGGACAGAAGTTAAATCAGTATGCAAGCATATAACTGAAAATGCCAATCTAACAGCATGCAGTCAGAGCTGTAATAAGGGAGGTGCTCATTTGGCAATTCAGAGGGCAGACAACATTTCTGAGGATGTTAAACAGTAAGACTGGAAGGATTTGTTAGCAACCTGAGTCAGGAGATGTATTTTCTAGGAAACATCTACACCACAGGCAAGGGCCCCGAGGTAGGAAATAGCGTATTGTAGAAAAAGAAGGTGGGGATTCTGGGACTGAGGGAAAGAAGGCAGAGGCCAGGAGAACAGACTGGAGGGCAAGGCCACATCGTTCAGTGCTGGGGGCTACTCTAAGGATTTATTTTTTAAGAAGAGATTAAGGGGGCGCCTGGGTGGCTCAGTCTGTTGAGCTTCCGACTCTTGATTTAGGCTCAGGTCATGATCTCAAGGGTCCTGAGCCTCAAGCTCCACACTCAGCGGGGAGTCTGCTTGTGATTCTCTCCCTCTCCCCGCCCCCCGACTCACATTCATACACTCACTTGTTCTTTGGAATAAATACATAAAATCTTTAAAGAGAGAATAACTAAGTGAAGCTTTCTTTCCTTTACCATAATACATAAAACCTTAACAATTAGCTGGAAATGGGCGCCAGGGTGGCTCAGTTGGTTAAGCGACTGCCTTCGGCTCAGGTCATGATCCTGGAGTCCCGGGATCGAGTCCCGCATCAGGCTCCCTGCTCAGCGGGGAGTCTGCTTCTCCCTCTGACCTTCTTCCCTCTCGTGCTCTCTCTCTCTCATTCTCTCTCTCTCAAATAAATAAATAAAATCTTAAAAAAAAAAACAATTAGCTGGAAAGCTCAAGCTCAATTAAAGGAAACATTTCATATGTTCTGATGAAATAAAGTATCAAGGAAATCATTTTAGATGAGTAATCTTAGAACACTGGTGGCCTTTTGACTTTTTAAAGTAGATGTTGCTGTATACCCATTGATATATGTAAATATATATCCAAAGAGAAAATATGATCTCCACCCTTTAGATTCTTCCAGTGCAGAATGCAGGAGTAATGACAAAACCAATGCACGAAAATCACTGTATTATCAAGAACATAAACCAACTCACGGTCAACACTGGTGCACTAGCCTACCCATGGCAGTCTCTGCTTCTCATCAAGAGTATGGACTCATGATGTGACCTCAAAGAGGATATTTCTCTAGGCAGAACAATTCCAAGCGTGATCCATATAATAACCCCAAAGTTTATTCTTCCTGGCAACACTGCTGGGTATTTCCACTCACTGTATTAATTCACTTCCTCAGAGGATGCAAATCCTCTTTGATCTACGCCCATGGGAGGTCACAATCAATAAGAGTGATGAATTTGGAAGAACTCCATTTTCACCTTGTTTTTTTCTAGGACTTCTGTTGCATTGGTGGCATCATGAATCTTTCATGTGACCTATGAACTTCGCATTCTATGGCATGCTTCAGTGACAACGACCATAGATATTTATTAGGCTGAACCAAATGAAATTGGCACTTTTGCACAGCTATCGGCCATTTCATATGGTTCAACCTAATACATGGAATTACTGAAAGGGGAGAGAAAGCAATTGCAGAGGAGTAAATACCGCTATTTCTTTTCCCATTGTGCTCCCTTTGTGAGACGAGCTGAAGTGAGTGTCAAAAGTAAGCCACACTGCTTCTATATTCCATATTTGAACACATACATTCCTCTGAATGTTGATGTGACTGGTGGCTTTTGCTCTTCTATCTAGACATTAAAGAGTGTTCTCTGTTACACTCCATTATAGCTAGGGTATGAAAGAACCACTGAGGAAATTCCTAGTTTTTTTTGTTGCTGTTGCTAGACTACAAATAGTATTTACTCTGTACTCTAGCTTTGAATAATATACTCTTTGGCAAAGTCTTACAAATTTAAAGAATGTCTTCCTGGAGTGTATTTCATGGAAAGAAGAAAGAGTTTGCTTTTCTGGTTTATTCTCTGTTATTATTTTATTAGTCATTTAGAAGAATAGATTTTAGATATTATGTTGCCATGGCTTTCTTAGGAGCCCATCGGGTCTGTTTCTGAATGATTTAGAGGTATTTTAATTTAAGAGGGAAAAAGGAGAAGGAAAATTTTTCCTCTATTAAAATTAAAAAAAAAAAAGTCAACCCTGGAGTACAACACAATAAATGTTTGTTCTTTTACTCAAATCAGACATTCACTTTCCTCTTAACTCCATGCTTCCCCTTCTCTGAACCATATTTCATAAAATAATTTGATCAAAATAAACCCGGTGGTTGGTTTTGCTTTTCAGACAGTGATACATGTAATTTTGTAATTTAATGGGTCAAAGAAAGTTTGCATTACGGGAGAAGATATTAACAGACATATTATTCCATGTGTGTCTTAAGGGTCATAAGTACTTTATTTTTTTTAAAGATTTTATTTATTTGAGAGAGAGAGAGAGAGAGCACACACACGAGCAGGGGGAGGGGCAGCGGGAGAGGGAGAAGCAGGCTCCCCGCTGAGTAGGGAGCCCAACAACACGGGACTCGATCCCAGGACCCTGAGATCATGACCTGAGCTGAAGGTAGACGCTTAACCAACTGAGTCACCCAGGTGCCCTGGGTCCTAAGTACTTTAAAGAATAAAATAATGCATTGGTCTTTTTTTTTGCATGTCTTCTGCATTCCACAGAGCTGACAAGTAATTCTTCTGTTTTCCCTATCTTTAAAGTAGCAGAAACAGAAGTATACTAGAATGATGGCTAGAACTGATGTGCTGGTAAACCCCAACTGATGCTTGTTTGAAACCAATGTTAAGTTGTGTGTGCACATATTTCAAAGGCCTTTTACCTAAAGTGACTTCAAGCTGGGAGTGTGTCCTCTCCTGTAAAGAATCTGAGGCACCGTGTCAGGAGAGTGTCTCTTATTTCTTGTTCTACTGGCAACTTAGTACGTGACCTTGAGGAAGTGCCCCATTCTCTGTTTCATTACACACATACGCAATAGTGACTGAGATCACTGTTCTGTTCTCCTCTGTAATTAGTTTTAGCAACGTGGACACTTTTCAAAAGTTCCAATTATAATGGTTTTCAATGCTCCTGAGACAATTCATCCTGAATCCAAGGATATTGCTTTAGACAGAAAAGGACATGATAAGCCCATAATTATGACCTACTATCTAAATATGTCAGTGGCATATCATGGCATAGATTTTCCTATGAGTCATGTTTATCTGTGACTAAAAATGTATTTTCACATGGAAATTAGACATGTTCACTTGAAATAATATATTCACAATCAGAAGTCAAGAAAACATAACAAATGTTCATAAAATCATATTTTGATACTTTAAAATTAAAATTGAGATTTTAATAGGGCTCTTTCAGGGAAGAGAAATATCTAGAAATTTCATTTAGTATTATCATTACTTTCAGAATTTTAAGGTAGAGACAACTCTAAAAGATCTTTTCCTTTTTTTTGTTCTTGCTCATCAAATATTTCCTATTTTGCATTATTTGAATAAAGAAATAGCTTTTTAAATATTAGTAAGTGATTTTAGAGTCCAGTTCATCTAACATACTATAATTTCATCCAAATTGAAGATCAACTTTGAGTCACAGATAAACAGAAGAAACAGCTTCATTGGTAAAGAAAGGAAACTCATGGCTATATGCTTATACAAACCAATCTGAATAAAAAGTGCTGAAGTGGAACCCCTGCATACAAACAAAATAGTCAGTGTTGGTTAGGAAAAGCAAACAGGATACTGGATTCATTGAATGTATCAATCAATTTTTACCAAGATTTTTAATATATTAGACTTGCCTTCCTTGCCCAGCAACTTTAAGTTATGTATATGATTTTAGATAGTTGTAAAATATTATAGTTTAAATACCTAAATAATTGAGAGCTAATTTCTTTACTATGTAAAGAGTTTCTACAAGTCAATAGAATATAAAAAATAACACCTCAATTAAAAAATGAGCAAATTACATGGACCCTTCCTAGACAAGTAAGAAATAGCTTTTAAGCATGAAAACAGGCCACAAAACACAGTGAGAGAAATGCAAAGACCTTGTGAAAACACTATTGGTAAAAATATAATCTAGTATAACCTTTTTTTGTAGATAATTCAGTTTTGTATAACAATTCAGCACCATGTATTACATTTTTTCTTGTGATTTTCTCGCATAGGTACTCACACTTTTGGGAAATAATGACATTAAATATTACTACAACACTGTAATAACAATGTTGGAAATAACCTCAATATGCATCAATGTGGGATTAAAATTTTTCGGGATGCCTGGTTGGCTCAACTGGTTAAGCATTTGCCTTCAGCTCAGGTCGTGATCCCAAGGTCCTGGGATCGAGTCCCCCATGGGGCTCCTTGCTCAGCAGGGAGCCTCCTTCTCCCTCTGCCTGCCACTCCCCCTACTGTGCTTGCTCTCTCTGAAAAATAAATAAAATCTGTAAAAAAAATTTTTTTCTACAACAACACAAGGGGCTATTTTTTTTAATTTTTTATTGTTATGTTAATCACCATACATTACATCATTAGTTTTTGATGTAGTGTTCCGTGATTCATTGTTTGTGCATAACACCCAGTGCTCCACGCAGAACGTGCCCTCTTTAATACCCATCACCAGGCTAACCCATCCCCCCACCCTCCTCCACTCTAGAACCCTCAGTCTGTTTTTCAGAGTCCATCGTCTCTCATGGTTCGTCTCCCCCTCTGACTTACTCCCCTTTATTCTTCTACAAGGGGCTATTTTTAAAAGAAACTATTAAAATAACTGCCTCTCTGATTTCTTCCCAGTTTTCCCTCCCTTCTGCTATGGTCGTCTGTGCTGTAGACTCAGGGAACCTGAGGTTTACAGAAGGGAGGGGAGATGGGGTAACTGGGTGATGGGTATTAAGGAGGGCACGTGTTGTGATGAGCACTGGGTGTTATATGCAACTAATGAATCACTGAACACTTCATCTAAAACTAATGATGTACTATATGTTGGCTAATTGAACATAATAAAAAAATAAAATAACTGGAGGAAAAATATATATACATGATCTCCAGGATATCTTAAGTGAAAAGACCATGGGAGGAAAACTATGTGTATATGCTCTCATTGATGTAAATTACACACAGATAAGTATACATTAAAATGCATTGGTTATTTCAGGGTGTGTTAGAAAAAGTAATTACATCCAGGGAAGACACTATGTGATTAAAGGACAGAAAAAGGAGGGAAAATTACTTTTGTAGCTTTTGAGTTTTATATTATGTATGTGAATTACCTATCATAAAATAAATACTGTTTTTAAAGTAAATACATGAAATAATAGAAATTGACTCTTACAAGCAATTTCTGGGTAGACAGGCTGGTGAAGTCTTACTCTGCTCAGGGGCCTTGTCTGTGTTGACTGCGTGGTTAGCCTGTTGTCCATCCCTGGGTCGCCCCTCAACCTTCACCCCATGGGCATCCCCAGTGAGCAGGGCTCAAGCGCACTGATGGTGGCCTGGTCTGATCACACGGAAGGGATACTAGCTTAGTGGGGGGAGCAGTAGAAAGGTTTGACACAGTATCCTCCTGTGTCGTTTACAGCACTTCCTTTTGTCCTTCCTTTTGCAGCAATTATAGGAACTAGATGACAAACTAAGGAAGGTATTTTTTGCAGCAGGGACATCTGCATCTTAACATCCTTAACCCCTGTTAGGGTGGCATTATGGGCCTCTTAAAATGTTAAACTAGCAAGTGTAGGTCTATGTATCAAACATTTCTTATGGATATCCATATGTGTAGGTATGTAATAACACCTATATTTAACATTTCTTTGAGACTGTATTTTTAATATTTCTACAAGTAATTTGAAAATACGTTTTCACTCCATAATGATTTTTCACAATATAATCACACAAGGTGCATTAAGCGTGTTTAAAAAGTCCATGGTAAATCTTTGCATTAAGACAGCAGAGCACTGTCATGAGAAGAGCAGATTCAAAAGTTACTTCATCTAGGTTCAAATACCAGATGTGACACTAATTAGCCGTGTAATCTAGAATAAGAACTTAAGTTCCCCGCTTCTCAATTTTCTTGGGAAAATAAAATTATTTAACAGGGCTGATATTATGAAGAATAAGTAATTACATGTACAAAAGCACCTGGATTAGTGTCTGACATACTGATCACTCAGTAAACATTAGATAGTATTATTATGACTTCACTACTATTAAACATGTCTAACTGCAATAGATTCTCTATATTCTTGTTTATCTCTGGTAAATCATTATAACTCACATGCCTCTTCTATTAATCTGAAAAGTTTCTCTTTTCATAGTGAGTAAATCCCTCTGTTGATAATATAAAACATGCCTTCAATGTGCATTCAAGGATTTCAGATCACACTGATGAAATTTTCAACTCTGGCTGGCTTGTTAATCTAAAATTGCAGGAATTAATGAAAATGGTTTCTTGCTCTAATACAGAAAAAAAATGACTTTCATTCGTTCATTCACTTACTCATAAGGTAGGGTTGGCAGATTTAGCAAATAAAATTAAGGGTTTTAAGGAGGGCACATGTTGTGATGAGCACTGGGTGTTATATGCAACTAATGAATCACTGAACACTTCATCTAAAACTAATGATGTACTATATGTTGGCTAATTGAACATAATAAAAAAATAAAATAACTGGAGAAATAATATATATACAAGATTTCCAGGATATCTTAAGTGAAAAGACCATGGGAGGAAAACTATGTGTATATGCTCTCATCAAAATTACAGAGCATTCAATTTAATTTAAATTTCAGATAATATATTTTTCAGTATAAGAATGCCCCATGTAATAACATACTTGTAGTAGAAAATTATTCATTGTTTATCTAAAGTTCAAATTTAACTGGTGTCTTGCAATAATCTAAAATCTTTAAGACACTTCAAGAACAGATTCCAGAGGGAAATTTATAGTGGTACAGGCCTACCTCAAGAAACAAACAAATAAAAATCTCAAATAATCAGTCTCACCTTATACCCAAAGTCACTAGAAAAAGGAAGAACAAAGCCCAAAGATAGTAGGAGGAAAGAAATAATAAATATCAGATGGAAAATAAATGAAATAGAAATTTAAAAAAGTTAAAAAGAGCAAGAAAACAAAGAACTGGCTCTTGGAAAAGGTAAAAACAAACAAATAAACCTTTAGACTCATCAAGGAAAAAAAAGAGGGAGAGGACACAAATTTTTAAAAATTCAGAAATGAAAGAGAAGTAACAACTGACATCATAGAAATACAAAGGATTATAAGAGACTACTGTGCAAAATTATATGCCAATGAACTGGACAACCTAGAAGAGATGGATAAACTCCTAGAAAGGTACAGTCTTTCAAAACTGAATCAAGAAGAAAAGAAAATCTGAACAGATTATTAGTAGCAAAACCAACTCAGTAATCAAAAAACTCCCAACGGACAGAAGTCCAGGCCCAGATGGAGAATTTACCTGTGAATCCCAAACATTTAAAGAAGAGTTAATTGCCATTCTCCTCAAACTATTCCAAAAAAAAAAAAAAAAAAACAGAAGAAATGGGGAAGTTTCCAAATACATTCTCTGAGGCCAGCGTTACCCTGATGCCAAAACCAAAGACACTGTAAACACACACACACACACCAATCAAACAAAGAACTATGGGTCAATGTTCCTAATGAACACAGATGCAAAAGTCCTCAACAAAATATTAGCAAACTATATTCAACAATACATGGAAAGGATCATTCAACATGATAAAGTGGGAATTTTTCCAGGGATGCAAAAATGGTTCAATATCTATAAATCAGTATGTTAAAAAAAATAAAGGACAAAAATCATCTGATAACCTCAGCAGATGCAGAAAAAGCATTTGAAAAATTTAACATATGATTAAGATTTTTCTCTCTCCAAGTGGGTTTAGAGGGAACATACCTCAACATAATAAAGGCCATATATAATAAGCCACAGTTAATATCATACATAATATGCTGTAAAACTGAGAGTTTTTCCTCCAAGATCAGACACAACACAAGGATGCTCATTCTTGCCATTCTTATTCAACATAGTATTCAAGCCCTAGCCACCCCAATCAGACAAGAAAAAGAAATAACAGCCATCTAAACTGTAAGGAAGAAATAAAGTTGTCACTATTTGCAGATGACATGATATTTTACAGAGCAATCCCTAAAGAATTCATCAGAAACTATTATTTGTAATAAATGAATTCAGTAAAGTTGCGGGATACAAAATGTGCAGAAATCTTTTGTTTCTATAGACTAATAACAAATCAGCAGAAAGAGAAATTAAGAAAACAATCCTATTTACAACTGCACAAAGAAGAATAAAATACCTAGGAACACACTAACCAAGAAGGTGAAACATCGGTTCTCTGAAAACTATTAAACACTGATGAAGGAAATGGAAGACAACACAAAAAAATGGAAAAAATATTCCATGCTCATAGACTGCAAGAATCAGCATCATTAAAATGACCATATTATCTAAAGCAGTCTACAGATTCATTGTAATCCCTATCAAAATACCAATATCATTTTTCACAGAAGTAGAACAAGTAATCCTAAAATTTGCATGGGACCACAGAAGACCCTGAATAGCCAAAGCAATCTTAAGAAAGAAAAACAAAATTGGGCGTATCACAATGCCAGAATTCAAGATACACTACAAATCTCTAATAATCAAAGCAGAATGGTACTGACATAAAAACAGACACAGAGGTCAGTGGAATAGAAGAGAGCCCAGAAATAAACTTGCACTTCTATGGTGAATTAATCTACAACCAAGGAGGCAAGAATATCCAATGGGGAAAAAGACCGTCTTTGACAAATGGTGCTGGGAAAACTGGACAGCACGTGCAAAAGAATGAAACTGCATCATACACAAAAATAAACTCAAAATGGATTAAAGACCTAAACGTGAGACTTGAAACCAAAAAACTCCCCAAAGAAACACAGACAGTAATCTCTTAGACACTGGTTTTAGCAATATTATTTATGGATGTCTCCTGAGGCAAGAGAAACCAAAGCAAAAATAATAAGCTTTTGGGACTACAGCAAAATAAGCAGCTTTTCCAAGTGAAGGAAACAACAAAACAAAAAGACAACCTAGTGAGTGGGAGAAGATATTTGCACATGGTATATATGTGATAAGGGCTTAATACCCAAATTATATACCGAACTTACACAGCTGAACACCAAAAGAACCCAAAGAATCCAAGAAAAAAACCGGGCAGAGGACCTGAACAGACATTTTTCCAAAGAAGACATACAGATGTCCAACAGACACTTGAAACGACACTTAACATCACTCATCGCTGGGGAAGTGCATCAGTCAGAATGGCTAATAGGCATAGTATCACCTTACATCAGACAGAATATGGCAAAAAGACAAGAAACAGCAAGTGTCAGTAAAGATGTGGAGAAAAAGGAACTCTTAGGCACTGTTGGTGAGAATATAAATTGAGGCAGTCACTGATGCAAAACCGTATGGAGGCTCCTTAAAATATTAAAAATACAAATACAATATGATCCAATAGTTTCATTACTGGGTTACCCAAAGAAAATGAAAACACTAACTTGAAAGGATATAGTACCCCTGTGTTTACTGCAGCATTATTTACAATTGCCACGGTATGGAAGCAGCCCAGGTGTCCATCAACAGATGAATGAATAAGGAAGATGTATAAATGTATAAATGCAATGGCATATTACTCAGCCATAAAAAGTAATGAGATCTTGCCATTTACAACAACATGGATGGACCTACAGGGTGTTACGCTTAGTGAAATTAGTCAGAGAAAGACAAATGCCACGTGGTTTCATTTGTATGTGGAATCTGAAACAAAACAAAGCAGAAACAGACCCACAAACAAAGAGAACAAACTGGTGGCTGCCAGAGGGTTTGGGATTAGGGGTTGGGTCGATGGGGGAAGGGGAGTGGAAGATACAGGCTTCAAGTTCTGGAATGAAAAAGTCATGGGGATGAAAGGCACAGCACCAGGAATATATTCCATGGCACTCTAATAGTGTTCTCTGGTGACAGATGGGAGCTACACTTGTGGTGAGCATAGCATATAGTACAGACTTCACAAATCACCATGTTGTTCACCTGGAATTTATGTGTATTGACTATACTTCATTCAAAAAAGAAATAACTGTGTCTTATATTTATCTGGCAACCCTGAATAAAGTTTCTGAATATAGACTCTGAGCACGGTGCTGCCCTAGGTGTTGGGTTTATAAATGGGTAAAGAACAAAATTCTTGTCCTCCAAGAGTTCACAATCTAGTAAGGCAGGGCGACTGATAGTTATCATGCAGTATCATCAGGGTGTCAAAGATGATCAGAGGTGTAAACAGAATGACTTGGAATCACATGAGACCGTCCCAACCCTGACGGGGAGAAAGAGTGGCATGGCGGCATGGATTTACTGCCAGAGAGGATGTGGAAAACTAAGGGAAGAGTCACAACCTCAGATAAGAACTGATGTGCTTTGAGAAATGGGTTAGCTGAGAAAGGGAGGTGGTCATATCACAAGGAGCAGCCTGTGAAAAAGAGTAAGTCTCGTGTGCAGGGAACAGCAAGTAATTCATAGGGCTGAAACCCTGGGAGCAAAAAGCGCAGGCAAGTGCAATGAGGCTAGGACGGATGGGCGGTAGTTACAGATGGCTGCATTCTGACTATACACATGTATTTTAAAATTCAGAAGACAGTCTGACCACATCCTGAAACTTCCAAAAAGTCTCTGAAAGGGAGAAAAAAAAAAAAAAACAAACACAGGAAAAGCAGGAGAGCCTGTGTGGCCAGCGTGCTCTCCAGTTACCTGAGTTTCTTATTTTGTTTTCTTTTTTTGCTGTTAGAGACAGAAGGAATTGCTAAGGAGAACCATTGAATCCTTCCTGGATAATTGTAAGAAGAAAAGTATTCAAAGTGAACCATGACCGTGTTAGGACCACCGTGAAGTCTTCCCAGATTCATAACCTCCCCATTGCTCTCCTTATTTCCCCTCTTCAATATGCCTATAAGCGAGCAGTTTACCCGACAGCAAATGACAGACAAGGGGCGTCTGGAAAACTATTCTTTGGTTGTCTTCTGTGTTCTGAGCTTTGCCGAAGGGAGTGTATATTTCACCCACCGTGCTCCGCTCAGAGCCACCCCTCTCTCCACGCCAAGGCGCTGGGACACTAAGCTTAACTGAGCACCTACCTACTATGTGAGGGGCCCTGGGAAGATGGACAGCAAGAACCATGAACTGTTACCCTGAATTTACAGCTGAGGATCCTAACGCACATATGGTAACACAGTAGGGTCGTCGTAAAAATAGTTGCGGCACCACTGAAACCGGCCAAACATTCGGACTTGAACGAATCAACAATCACTGAGCGCTTCTTTGTACCAGGTATTTGCTGCTTGAAAGGGAAATTTCTTTTTTTTTTTTTTTCAGAGAAGAAAAATGGAATTTATTCACATGATAACATGAAGTTGCCCACATTACACAAGAACACAAGAAATGACAAACCACTTTATACCCACTAGGATGACTATAATCAAAAAGATAATCAGGGAGCCTGGGTGGCTCAGTCGGATCAGTATCTGCCTTTGGCTCAGGTCATGATCTCAGGGTCCTGGGATAGAGCCCCATGTCAGGCTCCCTGCTCAGCGGGAAGCCTGCTTCTCTTGAAAGGGAAATTTCCTAATAATACAATCATATGGGGTCAGGAAACTATGCCCCCAGGCCAACACCAGCCAGGAGCCGGTTTGTACAGTTCCCAAGGTATGAATGGTTTCTACATTATTAAAGCGTTGTTTAAAAAATAAAAAAAAAGAAAAGAAAAGAAAACTGAAAACAGTAAAGCAAAGAACATGCAATAGAGCGCATACATGATCTGCAAAGCCTAGGATAGTTGCTATCTGGCCCTTTATAGAAGAAGTTTGCCTCCTAAATAGATGGAAGAACTGAAGTCCAGGGAAATTCAAGGAGCGGCTTGGAATCATACAGTTAAAAAGGGACAGATCTGAACTTTAGATTTTTTTCTGTTCCCAGTGTCCGTGTACCTTCCACTAACCAAGCTATCTTCCCGCTCTTAGAAATATGTACCCTTGTTTGTTCGGCAGCTATGGTCAAAGGGTGTTATTCCGCAGGCTGTATTTGCCTTGACCTTCTAATGGGGTGACAGCATAGACATGAATTCACTTTCACCTAATCCCAAATCCACTGCTGTATAAAAAACACCGCCCTGCCACTCTCTTCAACTCTTGTGATTTTATGCATCTACCTCCCCAGGGCTGACAAGCCCATCAGGCCCAAAGCCTTAATTAATGTTTTCTCAGTAGTAATACACATGGAATCTACACGGCAGTTAATTACTTAGTGATTCAACAATACCTCATTTGAAGACTCTAACCACACCTAAAATAGCTCAAAAGAAAATGCTCAATAAACACAATCCATACTTTAATAAAGCATTGCATCGTACCATTTGGTAGACTTTTAAAGATCATACAACAAATAACCTGCTAATTAAATAATGTCTTAATGGAACGTTTAATCATCTTAATTAAGATATCTAATGGTTTCCATTACTTGTAGGTACAACACAAGGCTCACAACCATCAGTGGCTATATATTCAGCCTTCATCACAAAATTGAGAAATCTATTTTATCTCACTACCAGACCGTCATGGTCATCCAGCATATCCATTCGTAGTGCAGAAGACGGTCAGCCATCACTCCATCAGATGAATGTCGTATTGCCTCATTCTGTTGTATTGCCCAAAATGATGGGCTGATATCGCTTATGAATAAAGGAGCCACATTTTCTTTCTTAATTCAAAGTGCATTTAAACGATTCGCTTTATTACCCTTCCCCCTTCCACCCTCCTTCTTTCCCTCTCCCCCTGCTCTTCTTCTTTTCATCCTTCCATCCGATTACTGTGTCTAAAATCTGTAAGAAACCAGCTTCCGCACTATGACAGGTAGAGTGATGTACAATGCATAGCCCTTACTCTCAAGAAATTTATAGTTTAATAAAGGCAAATATGAGATGTTAGAAACAAACCTTTATTTCACGCTAATGACAGAATAGCAACTATGCAAATAATTGCATTTAATAACAAGTAGTATTTACTGAGTGATCGCCATATGCCAATTTCTGTAATAGGCATTGACACTTTTGAACTGACTTCATCTTTGTAATATTTGATTTAATTACTTTTATACTTCCCCAGTTTACCAGATGAAGAAACTGAGGTACAGAGAGATTAAGCACTTTCCCAAGGCCATAATGCCGATGAGTGGCAGAGATTCAAATTCAGGTACGACATGCTATACTTTTGGTGCCACGAATTATCATATTTGATCCTCACAAAAATCCCATAATGGATACATTTTTAGAGTGTCTGCTCAGATAACCATAAGTGCAATTCTGTAATAATCTCCTCTGCTCCAAGCCCACCTAGGCAAACCTTTGGTCACCTTCTTCCTTGCCACTAGGCACAAATGCTCATAGTTAGCTGCTTGGAGCTAAGTGGTGAGGGCCAGGAGTCATTGACCAAACCCATCAATCGGATTCTGTTTAAAGGGAACTACGAATCAAGGACCCATGTACCTCAGAACAGGAGGGAGCTCCAGCTAAGCAATCTCCACTGAATGGATAGAAAAGTCAGAGAAAACAGGTGTAGCAAGCAAGACTGAGAGACGTACACAGGAAAGCTGAGATGAGGAGAATCCTATTTGTTTTACATGCATTTCTTGGATGTTCATTATAATTCTTTTAAAAAATATTTTATTTATTTATTTGGGGGAGAGAGGGAGGAGCAGACTCCATGCTGAGCAGAGAGCCTGATGTGGGGCTTAATCCCAGGACCCTGAAATCATGACCTGAGCCAAAGGCAGGCACTTCACCGACTGAGCCACCCAGGTGCCCCATTATCATTCTTGAGAGTACCAAGGAACCTTGGGTCCTTAGGATAGTTCATTACCATCCATCCAGTATGGTCCCTTTGTGAATCATCCTAGGGTGAGGTGGACTTTGCTACTTACAATTAAAAAGAATAACTATTACACTAAAGGATACTAAATGGAGATGCTATCTTCATGGTTAAGTTGCGGGAGCAGATTTGAAGCTCCAGGAGCTTATGTGAGAAGCACAAAAATAATATTTCAACGGGAGAAAACTACAAATCCCACAAACTAAGTATACACAAGAGGAAGGGATATGGAAGAGGAAGAAGAAAAAAAACTTCATTCAGGTAGAAACCTTAGGAATGACGATGCAAAAAAGGATTTGCCAGGTCTTAAAATATGGGCAGAAATTGTTTTTTGTAGTTACAGAAGGAAGAGTGTTCTAAATAGAGGGGATGGCGTGGATGATGCGGTGTGTTGAGAAGTCAGCTTTGTTGGGACCAAATTGGGTTGAGGGCATATGGAAGACTCAGCCAGAAAGGCAGGCTGGAGTCACACTGTAGCAGACAGACAACCCTAGGCTGTGACATTCACACTTTTTAATTATTTACTTAAGGGCTTGCAAGGGACAGGATCGTAAGCTTTAAGAAAATCCTCCGGCAATGTCAAGTAGTAGATGAGAAGAAATAAGATATGGGAAGACCTCTCAGGAGTTCATTTAGAAGACAAAAAGAGCCTAGGTAACTCTTCAAGATCCATTACATGGTCATTAAACAGGTAAATAGTCTGCTTCCATAGAAGTCCTCATCAACATCCCTCCCCAGAGATTAAAAAAGAACCACACACAAACACATACACACAAAGCCTAAAATGATATGGATAATCATAAAGGTATATGGACCACCAACACCAAATATGTTGAAATGACTCATACTCTACGGAGGCCTAGGATCATTCGTTCCCCTGGAGTACTTATGGTCTTAGTTTTCTCATCCATAAAATGTGTATCTAGGCAGAGGACAGGAGCAAAGGTAAGTGCAGAGAACCCAGGTAATTATAATACAATTTAATTATAAGTAAAAATTAATATGCAATGGTATGTCCAGAACACAGAGGACAGCAGGGTCGCGCCATCTTGCTGGGAGGCCTTGAGGCACAGGCTTCTTGGAAGAAATTAGGGAGGGGCTGAGTCTTCAAGAATAAAGAGAGAAAGACAAAGTAAGAAGTGGGACTGAGCGGAGGTGGGTGAGAAGTGAGCAGGCACTTATGGCAGAGAGGATCTTACAAGCAAAAGCAGACTGTTGACAAAGAGCAGACAAACAACAAACATGTCTGTGGTTTGGAGCGCCACAGTGAGAATCAGGCAGGAACAGATAATCAGGCTGGAAAGGAGAGCAGGAGCCAGGTCACAGAGAGGTCCAAACTACTTAATGTAGGATAAAAGCCAGGAGCTCTCAAACACTGCTTAGTGTCTCCAGGAAACTCCAGCATGGAGGCATTTCACCTTGATCCTCAAGAACACACTATTTATACCTAGAGAAAGCCTAAAATTAGATCGGATCAAAACATTCCCATTGACTCACACAATAGAGATCATCTGTCAGCAACTAACTACCTGAGCTATATTTAAAATATCTCTTAGTGCCAAAGGGATAGAATGATTAACTTATGAATAACTACCATCTTTGCTGAAAGATTTTAATAAGAAGAGGGGCACCTGGGTGGCTCAGTCATTAAGCGTCTGCCATTCGGTTCTGGTCATGATCCCAGGGTCCTGGGATCGAGCCCTGCGTCAGGCTCCCTGCTTGGTGAGAAGCCTGCTTCGCCCTCTCCCACTCCCCCTGCTTTGTGTTCCCTCTCTCACTGTGCCTCTCTCTATCAAATACATAAATAAAATCTTAAAAAAAAAAAGATTTTAATAAGAAGAGAAAAACATCGGCAAGATGGCGGAGGAGTAGGAGACCTGGATTTCATCTGGTCTCAGGAATTCACCTGAATAGGGATCAAACCATTCTGAACACCTACGAACTCAACAGGAGATCGAAGAAGAGAGAAGCAACAACTCTGAACAGAGAAGCGACCACTTACTGGAAGGTAGGACGTGCAGAGAAGTGAATCCGAGGCAATATTCGGGAGGATAGATGGCGGGGGAGGGGGCCTCCGTCGGCCGCTTCTGGCAAGTGCTAGAGCCGCGGAGCACAAAATCGGACCTTCTAGAAGTCGGCTCCGCTGAGGAACGTAGCTCCAGTGGCTAAGCAGGGGGTGGAACCCTCGCGGGATAGTGTGGTCTCAGGACCCTCGGGGTCACAGAAAGACCGGGGGCGGGGGGGGGGCCTGAGTGTCGCAGAGCTCCCGGGTATTGGAGCGGGGAAGCCGGCTGCAGAGACGGAGCCGAGGCGCGGGCTCTCAGCTCGGGGTGGCCATAAACTGTGATCCGCGGCCCAGTCGGGCCACTGCTCCTCCAGCAGGGACCCAACAAGTGGCAGATCCGGGAACACTCCCCTTCCTCCCCCGGGAGGAGCGGCGCGGGAGCGCACCGCAGGGATCTGCTGGGTTTGGAGACTCCACACGGGGTCGGGTGCCAGAGATAGAAACGCTCGGTCACAAGCAGGGTGAGCACGGAGTGTGGCCAGAGACCGGGGACACGGGAGTGACTGCTTTTCCCTGGGGGCGCACTGAGGAGCGGGGCCCCGAGTTCTCGGCTCCTCCGGGCGGAGATTGGGAGGCCACCATTTTCACCCTCGTCCTCCAAAGCTGTACCGGGAGCTTGCAGGGAACAAAAGCTGCTGAGAGCAAACCCCAGCAGCTTGCTTAGCCCGGACCGACAAGGGCGGGGCAAAGACATTTGGGAACCACGGCAACAGGCCCCTCCCCCAGAAGATCAGCACGAACAGCCAGCAAGCCAAGACCAAGTTTACCGATCAAAGAGAGTGGGGGAGCTCCAGCGCTAGGGGAATACTGCACATAGAGTTCATGGCTTTTTTACCATAAGTTTTTCAAAGTTAATTTTTTTAACTGTTTTTTGTGGGGTTTTTTTTGAATTTTTCTTTTTCCCTTTTTCAACTAACATCTTATCAATCCCTTTTAAAAAAAATTGTTATTTTTCATTTTTAGAGTCATATTACATCCCTTCATAGTAGTTACCCTTATTTTTGGCATATATATATAAGTTGTTCTCTCTTTAAAATTTTGATATACAGTTTCTTCTAACAGATCAAAATATACCCTAAATCACTAGTGTATGGCTTTGTTCTAGTTTCCTGCCTGATCACAGTCTCTCCCATTTTTTTTCTTTTCTTTTTTCTTTTTTTTAAAACTTCTTCTTTCTTCTTTCAAACAACTTCTTATCAATTCCATTTATAAAACCTTTTATAAGTTTCATCTTTACAGTCATCTTCCATCCCTTCATTGTATCAACCCTTATTTTGTACATATATAAGTCTTTCTTCCTTTAAAATTTTAGGAGGCACTTTCTTCTAACAGACCATAAGACACCCAAAATATAGTGTGTGGCACTGATCTAAGCACCAGTCTGATCTAATTTATCATATTCTCTTTGTTTTGGTGTTGTTCTGTTTTTCTCTTTTTCTTTTTTTTCTCTTTCTTTATTCTTTCTTTCTCTTTCTTTTCCCCTGGTTTCAGGTCTTTTCTGATTTGTATAGAGTATATTTGCTGGGGACATTGTTAACCTGTTAGCATTTTGTTCTCTCATTTATCTGTTCTCCTCTGGACAAAATGACAAGACGAAAAAAATCACCTCAGCAAAAAGAACAAGAGGTAGTAGTGCCGTCAGCCAGGGACCTACTCAATAGGGACATTAGTACGACGTCGGACCTAGAGTTCAGAATCATGACTTTAAAGATACTAGCTGGGCTTGAAAAAAGCGTGGAAGTTATGAGAGACACCCTTTCTGTAGAAATAAAAGAACTAAAATCTAACCAAGTCGAAATCAAAAAGGCTATTCATGAGGTGCAATCAAAAATGGGGGCAATAACTGCTAGGATAAATGAGGCAGAAGACAGAATCAGCGATATAGAAGACCAAATGATGGAAAATAAAGAGGCTGAGAAAAAGAGAGAGAAACAACTACAGGATCACGAGGGCAGAACTCGAGAGATAAGCGATACGATAAGACGAAACAACATTAGAATAATTGGGATCCCAGAAGAAGAAGAAAGGGGGAGAGGGGCAGAAGGTATATTGGAGCAAATAATAGCAGAGAACTTCCCTAATGTGGGGAAGGAAACAGGCATCAAAATCCAGGAGGCACAGAGAACCCCTCTCAAAAATCCATAAAAATAGGTCAACACCCTGATATCTAATAGTAAAACTGACGAGTCTCAGAGACAAAGAGAAAATCCTGAAAGCAGTTCGGGAGAAGAGATCTGTAACCTACAATGGTAGAAACATTAGATTGGCAACAGACCTATCCACAGAGACCTGGCAGGCCAGAAAGGAAGGGCATGATATCTTTAGAGCACTAAACGAGAAAAATATGCAGCCAGGAATACTATATCCAGCAAGGCTGTCATTGAAAATAGAAGGAGATATAAAAAGCTTCCAGGACAAACAAAAACTAAAGGAATTTGCAAACACGAAACCAGCCCTCCAAGAAATATTGAAAGGGGTCCTCTGAGCAAAGAGAGAGCCTAAAAGCAGCATAGATCCGAAAGGAACACAGACAATATACAGTCACAGTCACCTTACAGGCAATACAATGGCACTAAATTCCTATCTTTCAATAGTTACCCTGAATGTAAATGGGCTAAAAGCCCCAACAAAAGACACAGGCTATCAGATTGGATTAAAAAACAAGACCCATCGATATGCTGTCTGCACGAGACTCATTTTAGACCCAAAGACACCCCCAGATTGAAAGTGAGGGGGTGGAAAACCATTTACCATGCTGATGGACACCAAAAGAAAGCTGCGGTGGCAATTCTTATATCAGACAAATTAGATTTTAAGACAAAGACTGTAATAAGAGATGAAGAAGGACACTATATCTTACTTAAAGGATCTATCCAACAACAAGATCTAACAATTGTAAATATCTATGCCCCTAACATGGGAGCAGCCACTTTTATAAGGCAATTTATAACAAAAGCAAAGAAGCACATTGACAACAATACAATAATAGTGGGGGACTTTAACACCCCCCTCACTGAAATGGACAGACCATCTAAGCAAAAGATCAACAAGGAAATAAAGACTTTAAATGACACACTGGACCAAATGGACTTCACAGACATATTCAGAACATTTCATCCCAAAGCAACGGAATACACGTTCTTCTCTAGTGCCCATGGAACAATCTCCAGAGTTGATCACATCCTAGGTCACAAATCAGGTCTCAACCGATACCAAAAGATTGGGATCATTCCCTGCGTATTTTCAGACCACAGTGCTTTGAAACTAGAACTCAATCACAAGAGGAAAGTCAGAAAGAACTCCAATACAGGGAGGCTAAAGAGCATCCTACTACAGAAGGAATGGGTTAACAAGGAAATTAAAGAAGAATTAAAAAAATTCATGGAAACCAATGAAAAAGAAAACACAACTGCTCAAAATCTTTGGGATACAGCAAAGGCAGTCCTGAGAGGAAAGTATATAGCAATACAAGCCTTTCTCAAGAAACAAGAAAGGTCTCAAATACACAACCTAACCCTACACCTAAAGGAGCTGGAGAGAGAACAGCAAATAAAGCCTAAACCCAGCAGGAGAAGAGAAATAGTAAAGATCAGAGCAGACATCAATGAAATAGAAACCAAAAGAACAGTAGAACAGATCCACAAAACTAGGAGCTGGTTCTTTGAAAGAATTAACAAGATGGATAAGCCCCTGGCCAGACTGATCAACAAGAAAAGAGAAATGACCCAAGTCAACAAAATCATGAATGAAAGAGGAGAGATCACAACCAACACCAAAGAAATATAAACAATTCTAAGAACATATTATGAGCAACTCTATGCCAGCAAATTAGATAACCTGGAAGAACTGGGTACATTCCTAGAGATGTATCAACTACCAAAACTGAACCAGGAAAAAATAGAAAACCTCAACAGACCTATAACCACTAAGGAAATTGAAGCAGTCATCAAAAATCTCCCAACAAACAAAAGCCCAGGGCCAGATGGCTTCCCAGGGGAATTCTATCAAACATTTAAAGAAGAATTAATACCTATTCTCCTGAAACTGTTCCAAAAAATAGAAATGGAAGGAAAACTTCCAAATTCATTTTATGAGGCCACCATTACCTTGATCCCAAAACCAGACAAAGACCCCATCAAAAAGGAGAATTACAGACCAATATCCTTGATGAACATGGATGCAAAAATTCTCACCAAAATACTAGCCAATAGGATCCAACAGTACATTAAAAGGATTATTCACCACGACCAAGTGGGATTTATCCCTGGGCTGCAAGGCTGGTTCAACATCCGCAAATCAATCAACGTGTTACAATACATTAACAAAAGAAAGAACAAGAATCATATGATCCTCTCAATAGATGCAGAAAAAGCATTTGACAAAGTACAGCATCCTTTCTTGATCAAAACTCTTCCGAGTACAGGGATAGAGGGTACATACCTCAATATCATAAAAGCCATCTATGAAAAACCTACAGTGAATATCATTCTCAATGGGGAAAAGCTGAGGGCTTTCCCCCTAAGGTCAGGAACGCGGCAGGGATGTCCACTCTCACCACTGCTATTCAACATAGTATCAGAAGTCCTAGCCACAGCAATCAGACAACAAAAAGAAATCAAAGGCATCCAAATCAGCAAAGAGGAAGTCAAACTCTCACTCTTTGCAGATGATATGATACTGTATGTGGAAAACCCAAAAGACTCCACCCCAAAACTGCTAGAACTCATACAGGAATTCAGGAAAGTAGCAGGATATAAAATCAATGCACAGAAATCAGTGGCATTCCTGTACACCAACAACAAGACAGAAGAGAGACAAATCAAGGAGTCGATGCCATTTACAATTGCACCCAAAACCATAAGATACCTAGGAATCAATTTACCCAAAGAGGGAAAGGATCTGTACTCAGAAAACTATAAAATACTCATGAAAGAAATTGAAGAAGACACAAAGAAATGGAAAAACGTTCCAGCTCATGGATTGGAAGAACCAACATTGTGAAGATGTCCGTGCTACCTAGAGCCATCTACACATTGAATGCAATCCCCATCAAAATACCATCCACGTTTTTCAAAGAAATGGAACAAATAATCCTAAAATTTGTATGGAACCAGAAGAGACCCCGAATAGTCAGAGGAATCTTGAAAAAGAAAAGCAAAGCTGGCGGCATCACAATTCCGGACTTCCAGCTCTATTACAAAGCTGTCATCATCAAGACAGTATGGTCCTGGCACAAAAACAGACACATAGATCAATGGAACAGAATCGAGAGCCCAGAAATGGACCCTCAACTCTATGGTCAACTCATCTTTGACAAAGCAGGAAAGAATGTCCAATGGAATAAAGACAGTCTCTTCAACAAATGGTGTTGGGAACATTGGACAGCCACATGCAGAAGAATGAAACTGGACCATTTCCTTACACCACACACAAAAATAGACTCCAAATGGTTGAAAGACCTAAACATGAGACAGGAGTCCATCAAAATCCTACAGGAGAACACAGGCAGCAACCTCTTCGACCTCAGCCACAGCAACTTCTTCCTAGAAACATCGCCAAAGGCAAGGGAAGCCAGGGCAAAAATGAACTGTTGGGATTTCATCAAGATAAAAAGCTTTTGCACAGCAAAAGAAACAGTCCACAAAACCAAAAGACAACCGACAGAATGGGAGAAGATATTTGCAAATGACATATCAGATAAAGGGCTAGGATCCAAAATCTATACAGAACTTATCCAACTCAACACCCAAAGAACAAATAATCCAATCAAGAAATGGACAGAAGACATGAACAAACATTTTTCCAAAGAAGACATCCACATGGCCAACAGACACATGAAAAAGTGCTCCACATCACTCGGCATCAGGGAAATCCAAATCAAAACCTCCATGAGATACCACCTCACACCCGTCAGAATGGCTAGAATTAACAAGTCAGGACACGACAGATGTTGGCGGGGATGTGGAGAAAGGGGAACCCTCCTACACTGCCGGTGGGAATGCAAGCTGGTGCAACCCCTCTGGAAAACAGTATGGAGGCTCCTCAAACAGTTGAAATTAGAGCTACCATTCGATCCAGCAATTGCACTCCTGGGTATTTACCCCAAAGATCCAAATGTAGGGATCCGAAGGGGTACGTGCACCCCAATGTTTATAGCAGCAACGTCCACAATAGCCAAACTGTGGAAAGAGCCGAGATGTCCATCGACAGATGAACGGATAAAGAAGAGGTGATATATATACACAATGGAATATTATGCAGCCATCAAAAGGAATGAGATCTTGCCATTCGCAACAACGTGGATGGAACTGGAGGGTGTTATGCTGAGTGAAGTAAGTCAATCAGGGAAAGACATGTATCCTATGACTTCGCTGATTCGAGGAATTCTTAACCTCAGGAAACAAACTGAGGGTTGCTGGAGTGGTGGGGGGTGGGAGGGATGGGGTGGCTGGGTGATAGACATTGGGGAGGGTATGTGCTATGGTGAGCGCTGTGAATTGTGCAAGACTGTTGAATCACAGATCTGTACCTCTGAAACATATAATGCAACATATGTTAAGAAAAAAAAAGAAGAAGAAGATAGCAGGAGGGGAAGAATGAAGGGGAGTAAGTCGGAGGGGGAGAGGAACCATGAGAGACGATGGACTCTGAGAAACAAACTGAGGGTTCTAGAGGGGAGGGGGGTGGGGGATGGGTTAGCCTGGTGATGGGTATTAAAGAGGGCATGTTCTGCGTGGAGCACTGGGTGTTATGCACAAACAATGAATCATGGAACACTACATCAAAAACTAACGATGTATGTGATTAACATAACAATAAAAAAATTTAAAAAAAAGAAGAGAAGAACATCACAAAATTACTAATTTTGCCATCTACCAATCCTATACTCCTGGGTCAGGTCATCAACGAAGGCCATCATCACACTGCTGAACAAGCAAAACTGGTAAAACAAAGAGCTAGTAAGATACCTGATCTTTTTGTGCATTTCCTAGGCAAGGCACCATGCTGTGCGCTCTAAATCATCTAATTTAAAGATATATCTGCTTCTCTAAAATATTTTCCCGTTCATTTCCCCTCTTCTTCCATCTGAAATGTCCTGCATTGTATAATAGGAAGAATATGGGCACTGGAGTCCAACACACTCAGTTCTGGACTCTATTTGTCATTTATCTTCAGATAAGTTACTTAATCTTGCTGAGCCTCTGTTTAAGTCTCCAGAAAAAAAACAAAAACAAACACAAAAAAAACAGTGCTATAATATCTACATTGTAGGGTGATCAAGGTTCAGGAAGATGATCCAAATCAAGACCTCTGGGACAGTTCTGGCGTTTGTTGGTGTTAGTGAACATTTCTGGGCCAAGTGTGCTTACGTGCTTTTTCAATCCAATGGGCACCTGCCTTTGGTAGGTAATTCAACTTTCCTAAAGGATGGCGAGCCTACCAACTTCCAGAACATGTAGTTCTACATATAATTAGTCACAGAAGTAGCAACACTGCAGCTTTGGCAGGCTGCCTGTTCCCGGGGCGGGGGGGTGGGGGTGCCTAGCAACGTGGGTCAATCATGCTTCTTTTGAGCAATCAGCCTGTTTGTATTTAATGGATGATGCACTTCTACTGGGGAGTGAAGCTACAAAGTATGGCCCTACCCTCAAAGTCACACCAGACCTCTCAGAACAGGTTTTGGCTCTGGTGTCTCTCTTTCCCAATCTTCCACCTCCCATACGTACTATTTCCCCTCTGTCTCAATTTCTTAATAGGATTTTCCTAGGGTGCTGACCTTTTTCCCTTCCTCCCTGTATTTTCTAAAAAGAAAAGAAACCCAAAAACCCAAAACACTGATGTGAAATGAGCAGATTCTGAAAAGATTACAAAAACAGAGCTCTGCTGACTGGGTAGGTGTCCTGAACCTAAAATCAAGTCGATAAACACATGGCACAGCATGATCTGATTTTGCCTCAAAGGTGCACAGCTAAGGCATTGAGAAGTGGTAAGCAGCGGGTCCGGGACAGAAGACAAGGAACCATCACCCAAAGCCCAGTCAAGCTCCTTGGCGCTGCTGTCTATGACCCATATAGGGGAGCTGTGTTGTTGGTGTGGACGACAAATCGTTTGTTTGTTTGTTTGTTTTAATCTAAACAAATGGTGGGTGTTAACTCCTTTTCTTCAGATGGCCAGGAGGTCAACCTAAGTATTTTCCCAACCAAGTTTGGAAAAATAAGCTGGTTGCATCTCCTTCGTCTGCCTTGATAGAAACCTTTCAGGATTTCATGCCCCACTTGGAAAGTGGTAGGATGTAGGCAGAAGGAGTATCCAAATTTTATGCTGAGTAAAATAATGTGGTTTCCAGAATCTGACTACTATATCTCTAATGTAAATCCTTAATTATGCTTCTAGACACGCCCCTTTGCGACCTGTGATGACCTCCCAAGGTCATACCACATACTTTCTAAAATTCTCTTTCTTCTGCAAAATTCATATAAAATTTCACTTGAGACACCTTTGGTATCATTAAAATAGCTATCTGAGAAGAAAAAAAAATTCCATTTATGGATTATGTACATTTTCAAAAGGCAGCTTTCATAGCAGTAAACTGTAATCTGTATAATGGGCCAGTGCCAGGCTTTGCGCTGAGAACACAGTGAACACTATTTAGAAGAGAAATAACTCGCTGTTCTTTTGCCCTCCTTATTTATAGTACAAGGAAGGAGAAACGACTGGCCATATTACACATGACAGTGCAGAATATGATCCACTTGGGCAGGGATATTTGGACAAACTTCCACACCAAGCACACCTAGGCATCGTTGACAGGTCGTTGTTCAAAGATGGAACAAAGACAGGGGAGCTTCTCCTTCCTGACAGTGGACATCGCTAGGGGCCAGAGATCTCTGAACAGCACGTGCAGACTCAAAGGCTTTTCACAAGGTTATTTTACCTGCTGTCATGGAGATTAAAAACAATCACCCCTTGCACATCCGTGGCTTCCTTAGCACAACTTCATTGTGCTAATGGATATTTTTATATCTTCAATTATCTTTGTTTAATGAGAGAAAGATGGCATAAGAAGGGGTAGACGCGGGACCAGAAAACCTAGACTCAACATTTGGTGTCACTCCCTAGACTAGTTCCAGGATATCCTCGGGCATTCAACCTCTCGGCATCTTGATCTGCCCCCCTCCCACCTACACAATGAACAAAAAAAATGTGTATAAATATTTTTTGCTGACATTTGTGTGCGTGCATAATTTAAAAAAAAAATGAAATGTTCCAAAATAACCATTAGGACCCAGATATGTGCCAACAACTAGATCTGTGCTCTATTGTATAAAGTCAGTTTTTTTCATATACATTCCTCCACATTGATACAACCTTGGGGATCATGCCAGCCAGACTCTATTCCACACAGCAGATCATATTTTCTATCTTATTTATGGTCTCTGGGATACGTAGCAGTACGTAGCAGCATTTGGGGGCTGACAAAGAATACTCAAAAGCAACAATGAAAAGCAACACATTGGTGATGAGACTCCATGCCTCAGAGACACATAGGGACTGAGTTTTTTTTTTTTTTTACCTTAAATAATAAGAATTTTGCCAAAATGCTGTCATCTTGTTAGTTAAGCACCTGCTACTTTTAAGATCTTTTCAATATTTTCCAATTTATTTAAAACATTGAAACACCAGAGGAAGCACCATTTTAAAAGTTCAAGTGATTATTTACAGAGATTATTTCAGAAAAAAGTACACAATAATCTTTTTGGTCATAATGTAAATATTTTGAGACATTGTGGAGGTTGGAGAAAGTTTCCCGAATGACACACACTGCTCAGCAGGCATTATTTAAAAATGTCATCCTTAGACTTTTGAACCCATTTGAAGAATTTAAAATATTTAACAGTTGTAGATTTCATTATAAATCCAGTTCCTTAACTGTTATCAAGCAATCAAAATATAGCAGAATAGATAAAGACAGCTCCATCTGTCCCCGTGTTTTAGGTCTGTGTCTAAAATGTACTGCTTAGAAGAGGAGTCTGGAGGAAACCCTTCCATTGACTTGTGGCGGCTCGAGGAAGCAGAGAAGATGCTGCTACTTCTGGGTAACTTCTTGTTCTGGTCATTCCATTGGCTGGGAGTTGATCAGCCTTGTGTCTCTATCACAAAATGTTCACACTCCACCCCACTTAACTTTATCGTCTCTATGCTTTTGGGACCTTGTTCAAATCCAGTCTTTCCCAGGATGCTTTCTCCAGCTCTGATTCACACTTATTGTGAGGTGAGGGGTCAGGACAGAATACCCTATGACATTGAAGAGAACGCGAGGCTTCTCAACTAGACGTACATTAACGTGATAAGATCGTGTGTACAAGTAATTTGTTACTTACAATTGCTGCAAGGTCTTTGAATAACTCATTTAAAAATATAGAGACTAGAGTTCCTTCAGGATATCCTTATAATAAAGACACTCTCATTAAGTGTTATTACAATCTGTTTTCTTGAAAGAAATGGGAGAAATAACCAGAAAATACCGTAACTAAAAATTTATGCAGATCTCAAGGTTTCTCATGAGGGCCATCGATGATTTGTGCCACAGAAGGAAAAACTAGGAAGTGCTGACATAAACTAAACAATTTAGATCTTACTTCCATGCTATCTTATGTTGTTTCCTGAGGATTTAAAATATGTAAGTTATTTCTCTCACCACCTCGTGAGTTTCGGGAGCAAGAGGGTTGTCAGAGGTAACAAGAAAGAATACAGGTTTAGCAAATATTACATGGGACATACTGACAATAAAAAAAGAACTGTTCATTATTTATCTGACATTGAGATGGAACTTCAGACTGAAATTCAGCTGGGCGTTCTGTGTTCTATCCAGCAACCCTAGTTGAGGAACAGGTCATCTAAGGAGTGTTTTAGATCTCCAGCATGCCTGGTTCAGGGCTGGACACCTGCAAGGCCTTCATTAAATACTTACGAATGGACAGTTTGCAGACTTATTTCATGGCTATTTTAAAAACAAGCCTTAAAAGAAACAAGTAAAAGTGAACATTCACTTCTCCGGATGAGTTCAAAGAGAAATTAAGAGAAGAGCCGAGGGCTCCATTCTACCCTCCATGGCAATCCTGCAGAGCATTCTGCTATATGCTACGGAGCCGAGGTTAACTTAAATGACATGCCTTAATTCCACACAGCTCTTCAGGGTTATTGCTTTGTCCTTAATGCAGGCTACGTTTCAAACTAGGTCACGCCTACTGCTTACCAGCTACTTGAAGATGTGCTCAAGAAGAACCAACTGATCCAGGAATGTGGAGAGAGTAGCAGGGAGTGTCTATAGGCATCCTGATTCCTACTTCCCTCTGGAGCCAGAGTTAATTTAGACCCAGATGTGTTTTTCTTCCACACTTCTTTCCACCAGCTTTCGTGGTTATAAAGGAAAGCTGTTGTCTCTTAATTTCACTAAACAATAAAGCAAACCACTCTGCATATAAATTTGATAAGTTTCTCCGTTTAAGATTTTAGGAAACTATGAGGTAGTGATCTACGATTCATTGTTACACGAAAACAATGAATCATGGAACACTACATCAAACACTAATGATGTATTGTATGGTGACTAACATAACGTAATAAAAGAAAATTAAAAAAATAAAAAATAAATTAAAAAAAGAAACTATGAAGGAGAGAAAAGACTTCTTTCCACTGGTTCTGAAAATAGCATCTGTGGGGCCTTCATTTAGTTTCCCATGATGTTTACTGCCTAATTAAAAAAAAAAAACACCATCAATACAGATCAAAGTGAATCCAACCTCTAGTCATATTAAATGAAAAAATATATTTATATTTCCACAGTCTTCCAGGAAAGCCAAGAAAAATAGAACACATTTGTCGTTGGATTCTGAAAATCAAGATACCATTGCTCGCTTAGGCAGCACATAGAAAAATCAAGAGATCGGGGCGCCTGGGTGGCTCAGTCGTTAAGCGTCTGCCTTCGGCTCAGGTCATGATCCCAGGGTCCTGGGATCGAGCCCCGCATCGGGCTCCCTGCTCGGCGGGAAGCCTGCTTCTCCCTCTCCCACTCCCCCTGCTTGTGTTCCTTCTCTCGCTGTGTCTCTCTCTGTCAAATAAATAAATAAAATCTTTAAAAAAAAAAAAAAAGAAAAATCAAGAGATCACAAGTAGCTAAGTACAAGAGTTGAGTTCCGAAATGGTTGATGTACAATGGTTCTATCAGGTTCAGTATGGCTGACAGAGTGGCATAGATTAGGGGGATAACGAATGTGGTAGGCTGTTCCAGCTCACAAGCAAGAGATTTTCAACTCTTGACCTACATCTTAAAGGAAGAAAATCTTTTAAGACCTGAGTTGGAAAGAACCCCCAAATTTTATCGACTCTGCCTTTTTACACCATGTATGTATTTTCCCTTTTGAGGCCTTTCCCCGTGTCAAAATAGAAAATTATTAATTATTTATATTTATAAATATAAACAGTAAATATAATTATATACATATTTTTTCAGAAGCAACTGCAGGACCTAAGCAATTAGTAATTTCAACTCATGAGGTCAAGTGTTAAGTCATGTCGGAAGGTACTCAGTATGCATTCGGTCATTGCACTCTGATGCTTATTCCAGAAATACGAGGACATCAATTTTTACATAATGCCCAAAATGACTTCCCTTACAACTCACTCTGTAGGACAGTCTCTAACAGTTAAAATATCATTGAATAATTCCCTCAGGGAAATGATGCATTGTATCTATTCACCATTCATTTTGTTGCTAACACGGCATTCAGCTCTAAATTTAATGTGTTCACATGTATATAAAATAAGATATATCTACTAAAAATAAATATGAAAACAAAGCCATCATGCAATCATTTTTTCAGAGCAGGACAGCTAAAAGGTCAGGATTTATGCTTAATTTTAAATCTGAGTTAGAATGTAATTAATTCTAAGCTAAAACAATTTATGGGCTATATATATATATATGTACCTCCTATATATATATATATATATATATATATTTTAAAGTCTTGATAGAAGATAATTCATTTGGTCACAGAATTAAGGGCTGGTCATAGTTTTTTTCTCAGACTTGTTTTTCTTGACTAGGAGAAACACCTAACGAGCCACAGAAATCCCAGGATTTACATTTTATTGACATAACTAGTGACTGAAAGCTAAGAACCACCTGATGCTATTTTGTATAAAGAAACAATGAGGCTTTCAAACTCATCTGATCTTCTTTACTACTACTATCCCTTCTCCTAAATGATCTATATACATATATTTCTGTCGATGCAAAATATAGACTGAATTTGAGCCAAACTTGAAGGTTTGGCTGACGTAGGTTCTGCTGAGATGTTAGGGATCAGTTACTGTGCTAAGTACCACGTCTACAGTGCTCATATGCATTACTGCATTTAACCTTCACCAAAGCTGCCTTGGGCTAAGTAGGAAGATCGCTATCTTAGACCGAAGATGCCACTAAGCTTTCACGCACCCTACTGGTGGCTCTGTATCTTGACAAGGCACAGGAATTACTGATGGAATCATTTTATGGAATACTCAATTGTAGTGTCTCACAGTTTTATCTGTTTCAACAATTTGTCTTTATATCGACAACTTGAAGGAAAGGGCAATTCTTCCACAACACATCTGGCAAAGAGTTACATGTACAAGAGGTATTTTTAAATGATTCTATGAATAAATGAATGCCTATTGACACGCAGCTGGGTTCGACAGGTTTTTTGTAGCCTCTCATTTCCATCAGCAAATGAGAGCAAGCACCATTACGTCCTACGGATACATTTTCGTAATGTATGGTATGGTGTGGGGAGGTAAGTAGATGGACAGGAGCAGTTCACACTGTCGCAGATACCCTCAGCGCTCTGCCCATTTCCCCTCGGGTCCCCTTACCATTGTAACACACACAGACTCAGGCATACACTCCCCCAAACCCAAAGCTGGGTCTTCTAAAAAGGGGGGGGGCGGGGATGCCCTCAGGCAACTGGAATCTACCCGTCTAGAAGCAAGCAGGAAATCCCTGTGGCTTTACTCAGGGAGGGCAGTCTTGTCCAGTGAGTGGTGTGTAGGGGTAGACGGTGTTCTTGTCCTTTGTCAGGACAGCGCAGCTCTGAGGCAGGCCTTGCACTGTTTCTGGAGCCTTCCCCACATCAACGAGCTAATGCTAGGCTCTTGGAGATGCTGCCTGATATCACACCTCTGCTTGGCTTCCTTCCCCTCTCTCCCGTCTCCTCACTCCACATCTATTTCTCCAGGCAACACTTCTTGGATAAGTCACTTTCATAAGAACCTTAGTCCCAAGTCTCACTTCCCAACCTAAAACAAATGTCTTCTACCATGCCGCCAGGATTCAATGGAGATGCCGAAAACAGCCCGTGTTTTTAATCACAAGCCTCAACTAAAAATGTTACCTGTTGTGGTAAGAAATGACCCTGTGGTAGGCACACCAATAACCTCCCAAAGATACCTGCACCCTAATGCTGGAACCCATGAACGCTGGGTTACATGGCAAGGTGGGATTAAGGGTGCAGGTGAAATTAAAGTTTCCAACCATCTGACCTTAAGGAGAGTATCTTGGATGATCGGGGGCAGGGGTGCAATGTAATGACAAAACTGGACAAGAAACAGAGAAGAGAGGGTGTTGGAGGGTCGTGAAGTGGGGCTCGTTTGGCTACTGCTGGCTATGAAGACAGACAGAGGACCCCAAGCAGACGCCTGGAGCCCTGAGAAGCTATAAAAGGCAAGAAAGCAGATTCTCCCCTAGAACCTCTGGAAAGGAACTAAGCCCTGTCAAAACCTTGATGTTTTTCCCACTAGTGAGACCTATCTTGGACGTCTAGCCTCCAGAACTAAAAGATAATAAGTTTGTGTCATTTTATGCAATTCAGTTTGTAGTAACTCATTAGGGCAACGGTAGGAAGCTAATACAATCACCGGCCATGTCATTCTGGCTCTGGGAGCTAGTGTCTAGCTGACCTTGGCCAAGACACTTCAGCATCCCGGAGCCTCGATGGCGGTACTGATGAAATAACCATCGACTCCGTAAGGTTGTTCTGAAGACTAAGTGAGTCAATGTGTAAATTATTTAGAGGAGTACTTGGTCCAGTAAGAATTCATTACATGGTGGTTACCATATAACTGTTGTCGGTAAGTGTGCTATTCTGTGTTCCTGGGAAACTTGGAACTTCTTCTTCCTCTGTGTTTATGGCCATCTTTGGGGTCTGAGTAGGATTTCAAGACAGGTGCTCTGTGATATACCAGTAAGGAAACACCATTCTGGGCCCTACCTCGGTAGAGGCTCATTTCTGGTAAATGAAACAGTATTCATAAAATATGTAGTATAGTGACAGTGAAATTATGTCAAATCCACATTCCTTAGTATGTTCCAGGCCAGAAAATATGTTGACAATGGTATGTAAGTTGGGCACCGGTCTCCGAACTGTGGGCGGTATTCGAGTTATACTGATAGCCTTTGAAAACGGTGGTCTCTTGTCAAATTAAGGCAGGAATGAAGCAGAAAAATTTGCCTCTATATTTATATTCTTTTTTCATAATTATTTCAGAAATGCTGAGATAGATACTGACCTGAATTCTGAAGCGTAAAAGTAAGCTAGGGAGACATATTCGTCAACATGAACGGCATGTATATGAACAACCAAATCCTGGAAGGGTATTTGCATCCATCCATCAGATTGGCCAAAGAGACCTTACAGAGCATCTCTGATCAGCTTCTGATAACGATGTCTGGGTGACAGAGCAAACACACACCAAAAACGAAAAAGAAATGAAAGTAGCATTAAAAATGTCATTTTCTTCAAGCTACGAAAGAAACTTCCATCTTTCCCTTGTTTGGGTAAAATCCCAGTTAGTACTAGTGCAGCTGCAAATAAGAGGTTGGAAAAAAAATCAACACGGAGTAAGGTGATCCACAGATGTCAACATCATAGACAATACAAAGCCAACAAAGCAACTTTAACAACCCATCCTGGAAAAACACTCTGGTTTTGGCCATCACTTCAGGTAAAGTGAGTAGCTTCTTGGCAACAGATGTTTCTCTTTCTTGCACAGTGGCCAGGCTTTTTTTTTTTTTTTCCTTTTTTGGTTGGTCGGTTTTTGTGTTTTGTTTTTTTGTTTTTTTAGAAAATCATAGCTCATTTTAGCTGAATTTGGATCAACAGTAAAGCCACAGCATCTTACTCTTTGGTATGGTGGAAAAGGTCAGCTAATTTTGGAGGAAGACCAACACAAACAGGGCTTCTGTGTGCAGACTGAGCACTGAATGTATTCGGGTGCGTGACAGGTGCACAGCCTTCATTCACTGCACTGCCAGGTGGGCGTGATTCTAACACCACGTGTCCCCTTAGCGCTCCTGGGAAAATCACCCCAACTCCTCCTCCCTGACTCTGGGCTCCTGCCAACTCTTCTCCAGACGCGGGAGAAGAAGCGTTAAAAATACAATCAACCGTTAAGGTACAACATGAACAGACCCTCCCTAGGCATCACACCAATGGGGATTCCTGTGTAGCCTTCCACTTGACATTGGATTCCCTGTGCTTTGAGAAGGCAGCGAGCACCCCAGAGCCCCTCTCCTCTCTACATTCTTAGCAATTCACAACCCCCCGGGCTGGACTCTTCTGGAATGCCACTGCCATTTCAGGTTTACAGAGTTTCTTGAAGGCCCCCCGTGCTCCTCTGTGAGGAGGTCAAGGTCATCGACGACAGTTCCCAGCAGAACAGCTGTGTGCCAGGCACCATGCTGGATGGGTTGCAAGCCTTATCCCCTTCCTACTATATTCTCTCCCTCTGAGGAAAGTGGCCATTCCTTCATAATTCCAGCTAAGGGAAAGGAGGTTCTGAGAATGAAGCAAACCCAGGACCGCATGACTAAGTGGCAAGCTGGGCTTCACATCAGGTTTCTAATTCCACCCCTCCTGGTATCAAAGCCACTACAAAAGGTGACTACCTTAAAGGTGATCGTCTATCTTTGTTTTACTTTGACCTGGTGAAAATCTATAGAGATTAACCTGGAAACCTTCCGTGATCCATTTCTTCTATTCCCCATACACATCTCCCCACCCTACTCTCCTTCTCTAGCCACAACCATCATTCCTTCCAGGATTCCATGCATTTTAAAGAAAAAAAAAGTTAAAAAGGATCCACAATAATAGGATTGTAACCAAATACCATGTGCTTGCAGTTAGGGAGCGACACTGGGTTCAAGGGGACTTCCCAGGGCGTTTCACAGGGGAAGATCTCTTCCCTGACTTAGACTTTTGTAAATTAACCACCACACAATTCTACAGTGGAGTCACTGATTATAAATCCATGTCTCTCAGAACAATCTGGAAGAGACTGTTTTAAAGTTTTACACATCTTCAACCATCTTGCCTACTACCTGACAAATATGAAAAAGCTCCCGCTCCTACTGGTAGCCACACATGAAAACCAATTAAGGCAACAATGAAATTATCCTGCAATTTTATGAACAGGGTCTCCTTGGAAGTATTCTATACAACTGCAGATTTCCATGATTATCTGCACAGAAAGCAACTTACAGCAGTTCACTTTATTTTATAAGCCTATTCCTTTCTTAAATGTAGTCCTTTGCAGAATCCTTTTAAGAAGTGATGGAGATGAAGTTAATGGAGCTAATTTTTTGGTTAAACTTCCCCGTTTGCCTCCCTGTTGGAATGGATCACCTCCCCCACCTTGTTCTGTCTTTACATTTGGGTTATTGCTTTTGTCTTCAATTCATCCACAGACCGAGTTAAGCAGAGCCCCTCCCCGATTTCTTACTTAGATACTTGGGTCACTTGAACACCTCTGTCGCCCACCCATCATGGCTGCCCACTTTTTGGGAGTTCAGAGGTGAAGTGCTACTCATTCTCTCTAACACAGAGTTCAAGAAAAATCATCTTTGCTTCCTAATTTCCTGTTTCCTGACCCAGTCTGGATTAGGCACCCCCCTCTGTATCCTCAAGACATGATGCCGTCAAAGCTGCTCACGGTCTGTTTCACATTTATGTGTCTGTCTACACGCCCATCCTTCTTCACTCTATCGGATTGTTTTCTCAAAGCGTATGCAATATCTGGACCTCAAAATGCTTAATAAATGTTGATATAAAATGGAACGTAAAAGAGACCCTGTTCAAATTATCATTAAAAGTAGTCCGGTGTCTCTAAAAAGGTAGCTGGGCCCTCATTATACCTTTTATGGGACTCAGGCACCTCAGGGACATTTTTTATAGGAAGTAATGAAATGTTGACCCAGGATTCGTGAAACATTAATACAATTAGAAGAATTGTGGAAACAGACTTTGCAAGGGACACGGGGCTATCAAAATGCATTGTTTGGTGAAATATAAATTATCATAATTACATTTGAGATATCTTCTTGAAGTAGAACTGATGATTGCTTCAGTTACTACACATTTTCAGTATATGCTGTCTTAACCCCCTTCAGCTTTTGTTTCTACTTCTGCAATTGCAAGTCATTTTTGTCTGATTTTTTTTTCCTTACTAGACTAAAATTTGTGTATTCCATTTCGACACGCTATAGAGCTATTCTATATAGCAATGTTACTGATGTCTATGCAAATAAAACAAGAATTGCTTGGTTTTTAAAGAAAGCTTTTAGATTTAAAATTTCTATTTTTTTTTTTGCCCCAAGGAACCAAGAATTATGCCGTAAATGACTAAATACCCCCAAAATTAATGGTGATTTTAACATCTTCGAACTACATTTTAATTTTTAAAAAGTCATTAGCAATCTGTATTCATATCCTAGACATGTGAAAACACCACTCCATTCGTGAAATAATTAGTTTTAGAAGGCAATGCTACGTAATCTTGTTAAGACATCAAAGATGTGACAAGAAAACAAAACTCTCTTATTGGAGAATCAAGTAGTTTGCAGAAGATGTTAATGAGCTGAATTTCATCTAATTAAATACCAGAAGTAAAGTGCAAGATCAAAGTGGCAAACAAAGCAAAATAAAACAACCACAAATGCCAAACTGCTAAAATATCATAGCATTAGTTTGATTAAAGTTTGGTTGTCTTATCAATGAAGACTGCCATGATGTCATTAAATATTTAAAACAAATACCAACACAGCAATTTCATTTAGTAAATATTAAGTTAATAATGAAATACAGAAGAACACCCGTATCTTCTCCTGAATACCTCCTGATCAAATGTTCAACAACTGCCCTATGGAATGTAACATGGCAGATAACAGACACTTACTAGAAATCATCCTTCCCCTCTTTTGTCCCAGAGCAAACCAATGGAAGACTCTATTCTAGGACGGTGATTTAAGAGCCAAAAATGGGTTATCAACTAGCAGCTACATAGGCATGAATATTTTTAAAGATTTGGGCCTATTCTCTGCCTAGAGTGGAAGGGATACAGGGAACGCTATCCTACAAACCAGGTGTAAATTTCCATTCTTTATCTTTCTATAGGCAGAGCTTTGGTCAACTTGATTTACACTCTCGGATCCTCAACCTCATAACCTACAGAATGATAGGAGAATAATAAAGCTTCCCCAGAGTGATAAGAATTAACTGAGATAACGTATACTAAGCCCTTAGTCCGGGACCCAACGTGGAGCAAGCGGTCATTACACGTGAGCTAATAATCCTAACACAAACTTGTGAGACGACCCTGCAGTGGGACACGGAACAAATTCCAGTTGTCGTCCTAGTTGTGAAACACCCTAAAGGAGTTCGTTTGAATCTCACTATAAATCCTACTGGGTGGCTCAGTCGGTGAAGTGTCTTTCTTCTGCTCAGGTCATGATCTTGAGGTCCTGGGATCGAGTCCCAAGTCGGGCTCCCTGCTCAGCGGGGAAGTCTGCTTCTTCTTCTCCCTCTGCTCCCAGCTCACGTTCTCGCTCGCTCTCTCTCTCAAATAAAATCTTTTTAAAAAATCCTATTTTTAACTAAAAATTAAAATTATATGCATAGGACATTAAATTACACGTACACACGTCATCCCCATCGAGGCTGGGACCTAGAGAACGCAAAGTCACAGGGAACGGCTCCGCCACCTGCAGTCCTACTCGAAGGCAAGAGCTGGGGCTGAAGCAGGGATCCCACTGTCTTCACTGAGTTTTCACAGGGAGTACCTGGAGGATGAGGGCTCAGGCAAGGGGGCGAGCGTGTCCCCTCCAGTGGCTGGGGCCACGGGAAGCCATGGGCCAGCAGTGCCCGGTTCGTCAGGTCTTTAAAGAGAGGCCAGCCATGTTCATGTAAAAAGGCCCTGACTGTTAAACTTGGTGATGATGCTTTTAAACCCATAGTGGGTTGGAAAGCCACCTCTACAGGCCACAGTCTGGGTCCTCTGATTAAAGAGGAGTTCTTAGAGCTGAGGTAGCAGCAAACAGAACGGAGATACAGTGACAAGAGCCAACAGGTAAGGTACTAACATGAGGACGCATGCTAAGACCTCCCAGCCTCCCAGCGCAGACGCTGTTCCCTTTGTCTGGAACGTTCTTCCCCCACCAACATCTACCTCACAGATGCCTGGCTTACAAGGGCCACCTGCTCGCAGAATCTCCCCCTGCCTCCTCTACCCACTCACAGCACCCGCACTTAGCGGCTGACCTGTCCCCAGTAAGACTGTACTTTACATTAATAGTAAACCCAATCACCAGGTACGCTGTGAGCAACGCGAGGGATCCGCAGTGGGTTGTGTGTAATGAGGTATCCTCAACAGACGCGTAGACACTGTTCTATCAGTAGATGTCGTCTATTCGCTCGTCTCCCCTTCAGGGCTGCGAGCTCCTTAGGATGCCAGGGCTACTCTATATTTCATTGCTTCATCCGCAACTGTCTCGACGCTAAATAAATACATAGTAGGTGTTCACTTAATTAATGCTTTTAAAGCATGTTAGTGGGTGGCTACTGTTAGGTAACTGTTCCAGAAATCTATGATCTATCAAGGAACAAAGGAGACAGATATCCGCTTTCCTCTCTCCTGTTGCTCATATTCCCTAAAGGGGCCGGAAATAAGGGGACTAGGCGTGTGGGAACGGGGGGGGGCGGGTCTCACTGGGAGGCTGAAGACCATGAGGAATTTGGCCAAGCAGCTGTCTGGGGGACAAACACTGTGGGCGGAGGAGACACCCGAGAGCAAAAGCCAGGGTTCCTTGTGTGTCCATGAGACGGGAAAGGAGGCTAGCCGGGTCACACGGGGGAGGAGCAGAACAAGAAGCTGGGGTCAGGGGGTGCAGGGAGGCTAGGGTCTGGCAGGCCACTTCAAAGACTGAGGGGGGAGCAAATGCTGGAGAATCCAGGGGTCAAAAGTCAACAGTGCCAGGTGATGGAAAAAGAGACCATGACATAGAACCAAGGAACATGTTTCAAGTTAAGTACAGCAAACAGGTTCGGGCTCACTCTGATTTTCGTGCTCAGATACCAGTGGTAAGATAAACAACATAAATTAAATGTTGTAATATTGGGGGTATAAACTGAGAGCTGTGTGTGTGTGTCCATGAGAGACAGACAGATGGAACTAGGTATTATGAGTATGAATCGATGTATAGTGATTACATTTTAAAGATAGAAAAAAAATACCAAAGGAAATTTTCTATGTGGGGGAGTTTTCCTTGGACGAGAGTCTAGTGTTTCCAGAGTTTAAAAGTATAAAAGATGAAGTTCCAATGCATTAGAAAATCTTCCCAAATGGTATCTAACAGTTGGGTTTCTTAAGATGCCTCCAAAATGCCCTATTTTTGTCATGATCTAAACTAGGGCAATGCGTACACTAACAAATCAAAGTAATAAGCAGAGGTAATTATTTGCATATTTCAGAACAAAGAAAATACCACTCGTCAGAACTACCTGACCGAGGCAGGCATTCATAGGTTTTGTTTTGAATCAGATAATTACCCCAGTCATCAATTAACAGCAGCTATGATTAGAGGTAATTTTAAACGTAAAACGTAAATTCCTTTTCCTACAGAGCTCCTAGGATTGCATTTTGTTTCTGAGATTTGCCTTCACAGTGCTTTTTCTTTCTTCTCATCATACATTTTCAAAATAATCTGCTTTCTAGTAAAATATTAATGCCAGAACACCTAAGCTCCTTAAGTAGCCAGAGCTAAATCAAACTTATTTCACTTTGGGGCGCCTGGGTGGCTCAGTTGGTTAAGCGTCTGCCTGCGGCTCAGGTCATGATCCTGGAGTCCCGGGATCGAGTCCCGCATCGGGCGCCCTGCTCGGCAGGGAGTCTGCTTCTCCCTCCGCTTCTCCCTCTGACCCTCCCCCTTCTCATGTGCTCGCTCTCTCTCATTCTCTTTCAAATAAATAAATAAAATCTTTAAAAAAAAAACTTATTTTACTTTTAGATTATTTTCCCGGGCAAGGGGAAAAATAAAAGTCACTAGGAGAGAACAATGGAGATAGAATCACTCTTTTTTTTTTTTTTTTTAGAACCACTCTTTCAAGAAAAAATTTCAGAAACATCATTATTTCTATTAGAAAGGCTTAAAGACATAGTCTCTATTATGATAGGAGCTTCATTTATTAACGGTCTAATATATTATGCATTGTGTTTTTCTAACATTAAAAGTTGAATTAGTGCCAGGAAACCCCAATGATGCTCTATATACAAGTTCTTCTTGAACACTCACACTGCAAGAGGCATTACAGTTAACATCCCACTTTATAGAAAAGAAACAAGTTTAGTTATTCACACTCAAATCACTAGAAATTGAGATTTAAATCCAGGACTCCTGGGCCCACGCTTTTGGATTCCTCAATGAATCTGTCTAAGGCTACTTCACCTCGTAATTCATAAATACAGGATTTTGCAGGTAAGTCAAGTGAGAAGACCCCATACTTACCATGGAAACTGGATTTTCTATTTGTGTTACTTATAAATTGGCTCAAGATTCCATTTTATTTGGGGTTTCTAACAATCCAGTGGTTTAAAAAAAATGGAAACTGTATTTAAACCTCATACGGCGAACCAGTGAAATTTAAAGCATTAAATAAAAAAAGGATTTTTTTCACATGTGAATTTTATTTGTGGTATTTTATGTGAAGACACTTAGATTTTCTAAGCCTTTTATTGCCTTTGAGAGAACACAACACGGATCGAGTATCAATCAAAGTGCTTGTCTGAGGGAATTTCCACCACCACAGGACTCTGAGCCTGAGGGTCAGGTTGCTCCCAGAGAAAGCAATCACACGTGGAAGAATAACATAACATCTTCAAAAGCTTCCACACCACAGGGAAAAGAATCAAACTTTCAGTAAGAACTGTGATTTGCAAACTGGGTTTTCTGTGGCATATTATACAAAGAGTTTTCTTTTTAGTCTACTCTCCTTCAAATGTTAGTGCTCACCAAATCTAGCCTCCAAATTCAAGCAAAAGAAATCTTACCTATTTCAGTGAAAGTCAGTCGTATGTCTGCAGACCGTTACTACATGCAGACTGGACCAAACCTGAGGAGGTCACATGGGACATTCTCACCTAAACTATGCATTCTTTGTCATGCCCTGAGATAAAACTGAGACCCAATAAAAGGTTAATCAGCCTGCCAATAGGGCCTGAAGAACAACAGAGAAGATAAATTGAGTTTTAATACATGGGCCTCAGGTAAAGCCCTACGGGCTGATGGTCTATACAGACTCTTGATACCAGGAGGTCAACCTCTAGTAACTCCAGAAGCATGTGGCTGCAAGTACTCATACAGCCACATCAGAACAGTGCCACCTTCCCAACCTTAGGCCCTGATCTGGACAAAAATTCCCTTTTTTAAAATAAATCTTCCATTTATTTTTTTGTCAGAGAAAGAGAGAGCACAAGCAGGGAGAACAGCAGAGGGAGAGGGAGAAACAGACTCCTCACTGAGCAGGGAGCCCGATGCGGAACTCCGTCCCAGGACTCTGAGATCATGATCCGAGCTGAAGGCAGACGCTTAACCGACTGAGCCACCCAGGCACACCCGGACAAAAATTTCTGATCAACTTATTACTGCACAAAATATCGAAATCCCAAGAATGGGCATTAAAGTTTCTTTCTTCTCTTCTTTTAAATCACACATCAGCACTGAAATGCCTATTTGACTTTACAATGAAACCACCCTAATCATCTTGTTTAGAAACATCTGATTTGATAATGTTTAGATCTCAACAGAGCAAAAACAGATTTGACACAACCCGAAACTGTTTGCCACACGGCTGGAATTCAATGTGATGGGTCAGACTGTTAGCCGTGCCTAAAAGATCATATGGTTTAGAGAGGACAATTTTATCTCCACTCACATGGTTTGCCCACAGAACTGAGTAAGAGACACAGCTCTAAAGATTAACAAGATGTGATTGTGGTAGGCAGGAGTTTTAACGTGGTTTCCCGAAGATGACCTCCCCTGAATCCCCCAGAACCTAAGGATATGATGAAATAGCCCTCGTGTGAACAGGCTGTAACAGGCCACAGTTGATGAGGTAATTGATCATTAAGATCAACAGGCCACAGTTGATCTTAAGACAGGGCGTGTGCCCTGATTTAATCCCATGACCCCTTTAAGAAGCCAAAAGTTTTCTCCAACCGGTAGCAGAAGCAGGAGAGAGAGAGACACACACACAAAGAGAGAGAGAGAGATTCTAAGATGAAATGGGCACCCTTGCTGGCTTGCAGACTGAGTCTTTCTATCACCACTTAATCTATTATTGCATTTACATAGCATGCAACAGACATCTGAAAGCACGACAAAACAAAAAGGAAGGTCTGGGATTGATGCAAAGCAATGACCAAGTTTTATCAGATCATCTAATAACTCAGAAGAGAATTTTGTGCATCCGTCTGTTGCTGAGAATCGACAACCACATATAATTCAAGAAAACTGGAATCTGTAATTCAAGAAAACAGTGAATTATGAAAGGCAGCTTTCACATCTGTACACCCCAGGCTCAATTGTTCTTCTGCCTGCTACTCAGCATAACTTAGAACTAGCACATTGTTCTGATTCTATTCAATTAAGTGGTCAGATCTTTCACATAATTTCATTTCTCTCCTCATTTAATAAGGTATGAAAAGGCAAAAGATCTTAATCTTTTTTTTTTTTTTTAAGGATTTTATTTACGGGGGTGGGGGACAAGCAGGAGGGGAAGAGAGAGAGAGGGAAAATCTCAAGCTGACTCTGCACTGAGCACGGAGCCTGATGCTGGGCTGGATCCCATGACCCTGAGATCATGACCTGAGCTGAAACCAAGAATTGGACGCTTAACTGACTGAGCCACCCAGGTGACCCAAGACCTTAATCTTCATAAATATCACTTTTCTGATTATAAAGGGAATATGTGTTCACTGTAGAACATTTTGAAAATACAGAAATGTATCGGAGGAAAAACTCCTTCCTTACTCATGTTTTATGCATCCAGAGGTAGTCTACATCACTGGTAGGGGTATGTCCCCTGACAGATCATTTTGAATATATATTTCTACGCAGACTTTCTTCACTTTATATTAAAGAGAACATTTTCTCATACTTTTAAATAGTGTTTAGTAATGGAGTAAATGAAAATTAATTGGAAGCTCATAAACTGGCTTGAGAATACACAGCAACTTAGTGTATGATTAAAAGGCGTATTACTTTATCAAAGGAAAGATATTCCATTCAACAAACTGTATTTTGACAACTGGTTAACCATTTAGAAACAAACAAACACAAGCCTCATAAGGTTAAATCCCTACTGTATAATGTATGCTAGATTATACTTGAGAAAATTTAAGATTCCAATGTGAAAAATAAAGTTACAAATAACCTAGAAGAAAAAAATAAATGGGTAGCCTGACACTATGTACCAAAGTTTAAAATGACCCTTTCTGTTTCTGAATTTATCAAAGTAATAGTCACGAGTTTCTTTCCTAATCAGAAAAAATGTGAGTTATTTGCCATGAAAAAGTGAGACAGCACATTTGTGAGCCCGATCTTCCATGATTTTCAACAGAGCCTATTTATCAAGAAAGGACTTTATCACCTACCTCCACATCGTGTTTGGTTTGTTTTAGGACAACCCCAACAGACTCTTTCTTCCACTGTGCCTGAGCAAATCTTTCTGGGATGGCTTAAGGAATATTTTGGCTTAAAAGTTATTGAACAGGCTCCAGTTTCTGGGATTAGACCATATGGCTGAGATGTCTTCAACCAGAGACCAACTGTGAAGACCGTAGCAATGTTAGGTTAGCCCATCTTGTTAAGAGAGTGGACACTGGCAATTATTCCCCAATATCCACAAGTCACTATGCCCTACACCATAAACTTACACAGAGCTCTAGGTCAGTTACACCTCAGCAAAACTGAAAGGGAAAAGAAGGTGAATAAAATTCCTCTTTGGGTGGATACCTGACAGGTGATGGAAGGGCCATCACTCTTCCTTGGGGTTTCCTGTGTGTCAGACATTGTACAAAGCACTTTGCATCAATTACCTCATTAAATCCTCACAACTCTGCAAGGTAGGCGCTATTACTCTCATTTTTAAAATGAACGAAAGGGAGGCGTAGGTAAGGAAAGGATGTGTGGCAGTGCTTACAGAATATTCTGGGCAGGGATCCAGAACTTGAATCTGGTCATGAGGGAGAATTCAGATGAACCCAAGTCGAGGGACGCTCTACAGTAACTGGTCCGGAGACCCCAACCAATGTCAGCATCATGACAGATAACAGAGAGCTAAGTTAAGGAGAACAAAGAGGCGTGCCTTCAAATCCAACACATGGTCCTAGATCAGACCCTGAACTGGAGTGAAAAGCCCTGCAAAGAACATAACTGGAGCAACTTGCAAAACTGGGGTAAGGGCTATAGAGTTTAGATAAAACATTCATGTTAAATTTCTTGAATTCTGATAACTTATCGTGATGACCTAAGAATATATCCTTGTTCTTGAGAAAAACACATTGAGGTATGAGGGGTAAAGGACATGATATACTCACTTTACTCTCAAAGAGTTCAGAAATCTACATATATATATATTAGTTTACACAAAATTATATCAATATATTAAAATGAGGAGAAAACAAATGAAGTGTCAGAAACTGGTGAATTTGGATAAATATATACAGGGGTCTTCAGGATTAATCTTGCAACTTCTATGTACATTTGAAATTATTTCAAGACAGAATTTTGAAAATCCACTGCAATATCTCTGAAGGCAGTAAATATTTCAAAGTTGATTCTTTGACTAAAATCAGGCCTTATTATTGTGAGTGAATGAGTGGAGGTGATAAAATTTGGAGCTGCAAAATTTTTCATTTGTCTTGAAAACATCTTAAGCAGATATTAGTTTCATTGTATTATGTAAATAAAATACCAAATATTACAGCAGTAGGAAAACTTTACTGTTCCTTTTTAAAAAACCAGAGCCTATCCAGCAATTTAAATACACTACTAATCATTTTATAATGAACTCCTCGTAATGTTGGTTTATTTTATGAGCTAATATTAAAAATCAGCCATAGCCCTTATAGAAAGTCCCCAAAGTTTCTGCCTATATTCTTTCTACTCTATCAGTATCAAATGGGATTGCATTATTATACATTAATGTAAACATGAATTTGAAATGTAAAATGGTCATTTAAAATTCAGCTCAGCTAGAAGAGAATAAGTAACAAAAGATCTTCTTTTTAGTGCCCACTAATCTTCCAGCCCCTGTAGACATGCTTTGCTTCTTTATATTTGCAGCAATATTTACTAATATTGCTAGACTGGAACATATTCTTTTCACTCAGGTTTAACACAAAATAAATCTGCATCTAATTTCCTAGGCAATTTCACATCCATCTTAAAACTCCTTAGGCAAAAAAACACTCTGCGTAGGTATGTGCAGCTACCGAAAAAATAAATTTTGTTTTATACTTGCTTCTCATAAATCTTATCCTCAAGTCTATCAGAGAACCACTTCTGTAAAATAAAATGGTAATTTTACATGAACAATTTCCTAATAATTTTTAAGTCGAAGGAGTTAAAATTCAAGTATGAAAGATTATTAGCTAACATTCTTTAAGTCAAGAAAGAATTTCATGGAATGTTATGCTCTGTACCTGTTCTAAGTTTTCTGGATTATGTGGTTCTTTCTGTGTTTTTTTTTAAATCAAATGTAATATTTCCAGGATTCCTATGATAAGTAAATACATTAAGTAGTTATATTAGTATTTGCTCAATAAAAACTATTAGAAGAATCCACTATTGAAATCCATCCCCATCTTCAATGCATTTTTTGATGGCAATGATGGAAAGAATAATTTTGCTGAAACATCTTTCTTTTTTTAAAGATTTTATTTATGGGGTGCCTGGATGGCTCAGTCGTTAAGCGTCTGCCTTTGGCTCAGGTCATGATCCCAGGGTCCTGGGATCAAGCCCCGCATCGGGCTCCCTGCTTGACGGGAAGCCTGCTTCTCTCTCCCCCACTACCCCTGCTTGTGTTCTCTCTCTCGCTGTGTTTCTCTCTGACAAATAAATAAATCTCTTTTTTTCTTATTTGTCAGAGAGAGAGAGAGAGAGAGAGAGAGAGAGAGCATAAGCAGGGGGAATGGCAGACAGAGGGAGAAGTAGGCTCCGCACTGAGCAGAGAGCCCGATGCAGGACTTGATCCCAGGACCCTTGGATCATGACCTGAGCCGAAGGCAGATGCTCACCTGACTGAGCCACCCAGGCGCCCCTGAAACATCTCGTTCTTGCTGAGAACTATGGTAACCAATCTACTTCAAACTGCACATGTCCCTCCACACTACCTCCCCTGTTTCCCTTACCCTGTTCCACCTTATCCAGAGCCCTCCTCACCATCTAAATTCTCTTTGTGCCCACTTCCCACCTCAGAACACAGGCTTTGTGAAGAAAGATTTTGTTTCTCCCTCATTGTTTCCCAAATGCCTAGACTGTGCATGTATATGGCGGTATATGTAAATATTGAATGAATGAATCCAACAAATGAATAAATTGTATATAATCCCACCTTACTGAGGACACAAATCTGACTTTTTATGTAGTTGGTATCAAGCGGGGAAGGATGTGCAGAGCCTAACATTTAATAGGACCCATTGAAAAGCACTTAGATAACTGCAAGGTCATTTACATATTTCATTTAACATTCAAATAAATCCTGTATGATAAGTAACTATTGTATTTTCGATGACAGTGAAACTGAGAGCCAGAGGATTTAAGTAACTCCCTCAAGATAATGGAGAGATCAGAAATTCAATCCACATACATCTGGGCCTGGTACCCCGCCTTTTTTATTACACCACATTACCTCCTGCGTCCCTATCCAACACATCTCCTTCAGTTAATTGACTGGCAAGGTCAACATCCCATGCTGTAGATTGGTTTCCTGAGAGATAGCATCTCAGACTGATTTGTGTGCAGGTGGTGTACTGGAGAAGGTTCTCAGAACAACTCCTGTGCGGGTGAAGGAAGCAGGACTGAACAGAGGGAGAAGGTGAGCTCTGACAGCCCTCTCAACAGAGGCCCCCACCGACCCCACCGGAAGCAATGGAGCTAGATGGTCCTACAGAGTTGTTCTCATTGAGGCTAGGGGATTAAGCCTGAGATCAGCATCAATCAGTATTGATTGATAGTATACTCTATCCAATCAGTGGAGAGAGTATAACCATGAGCCCTTGAGCTACCCTTAGCTTCTCTTCCCTGAAGGCAATGCCTAGAGAGTGGCTGAGGTGTGACCTCACAGCAATCAACACTGTGGCCGGCTGGGCAGAATGAACCAGTCCTCAAAGGACTCTATCACTCAATTAAGAGAAAAAAATTGCTGCTAATTAACTCAGAGGGAACCCTAAGATTCTGTATACTTTTCTTCTGTACTTCTCAACACAATGAAACCTCTTATCAAACTAGTTTATGAATTAAATCTTAATTTGCTTGCCTCCATTCCGTGATTTCCAAATTAGCATATATGAGAGGAAAAGAAAAACGTGTTTATCTTCAAAAATTTTCTGCATTGAGGGGCGCCTGGGTGGCTCAGTTGGTTGAGCGTCTGTCTCTTGATTTCAGCTCAGGTCATGATCTCAGGGTCACGAGACTGTGCCGTGTCAGGCTCCACGGGGAGTCTGTTTGAGATTTTTTTTCTCCCTTTCCCTTTGCCCCTCTCCCTGCTCATGCATGCTCTCTCTCTCTAAATAAATAAATAAAATCCTTAATTTTTTTCTGCATTGAAAAATCCAACAAAATAACTCAATATATATTTAGGAAACTTTTGGAAGGGTATTGGCCCATTTATTTTGTTGGATGTGAAGATAGGACATGGTCTAGCCATTAACAGATAAGGATTAGTTTTTGCTGGGTAACCATGGAAAGGACATTGTGGAGAAGACTTTTAAACTATAACAGGAAGGCAGAGCAGGACCTTTTAAGTAAATACTGAATGCAGAATGAAATGGCACAAAGGCAAAAGGAATGCTATGTTCAGATATGGAGGGAAAAACAAACAAACAAACATGGTACAAGTCTCAGAAATGGTCAGTATTGTAGTCCCACCTTCTTGAGAGTTAAGGTCTTTATTGTGGAATAATAGAAGTCAAAAAAAAAAAAAAAAGGCGTCAGTTTGAAGCCATATCATAGGTCCTGAAGTTCAAAGTAATGAGTGTGTTTATTTGGTGGGTGATGGGATGTGAATAAATGTTCTTGGAGGGAGGTGGGACATCATCACAACAGCTCATATACAGGAGCATATCCTGGTAGAGGGCCTGTCCCGGCATTTATAGGGCCTAAGGCAAGACTGTAAATGGACACCCCATAAATCGAATATCCTACCTTTGCAAATCTCTTCATAATCATCTGGAAGGCCACATTCAAATGATATTTTTTGTGTTCTTCAGATTCCCAAGCCCACCCCTGGAATGGGACCATGGCAACAGGTAGCCCCAGCCTCCCCTCCCCCAGCTTACTACCGCTTTCTACCAAACCACGAAAGACCTACATATCTAAATAATGTTTAGTTCCTTCTTCCACCCCAGGGAAACTGCCGTTCATGCCACTCAGTGCACACAACTGGAGTGACTTACTCGTACTAGGAAAATTCAGGGACGAGCCCTCCCAGGCCACAGAAGGACAAGGAAGCCAAGGGTCTCAGGTTCCTGAAGGACATAGAAAAGGATGCACATAACCCTGACCCTGAAGACTCTTTTGCCTTTGGAAAGGGCACAAGAGAAGAGGGCCAGAGTGGAACCAGCTAAGCTTCCAGAAATGGCATCAGAGCAAGGTTCCCATGTGCTTGAGCCTAGGGAACTGGTGTTTATGATGAATGGAGGATATGATAAATGAGAAGACAAATCTAACAGCATAAGTTACAGGTAAAGGAAAGATCTAGATTACAGTGGGAGAAGTAATAACAGAAAGGAATGAATGTAAGCAATACCACGGAAGAGTAGTCAATAAAATATGGCATCCAAATACGCAGGAGAGCTAGGACAGAGAAAGGGGTTGGAAAGAGTCTGCACTTAGCTTTAAAACCCAGATGACTAAGGGAAAAAAGGTATTCTTAACAGAGGAACCCATTTGAAGGGAAAATAATGCATTTGAGAAAGAAAGAAAAATTCTAGTCAAGACTGCTCTCCCACAGTATCTGCCCGGAAGTATATTCAACTCTATCCTTAGGGGAGACCCAGAGATCCAGGATTCATTCTCTGAAACTTGAAAGGAATAATAAAACTATAAATATAAACTATCTCATCAATCACTTAAAATTATTTCCCATTTTCCACAAACACATAGAGCGTTGTCCTTTTAAATAAAAACATTTGGCTAAGCAGCTCTTTCCAGGATATTTAGACATGGCTAGAAGGAGAAATCTTAAGATTTATATTCCAATTCTTAATGACTTACTCTGCTTTGGCAAATGGAAAATTAATGAAATTTGTTGTGGCTGGTAATAGAATAATTTATCCAGTCTTCTTTTGAATAAAACTACCAGTTAAAAATGGAAATTAATGAGAAAAAATAGGGTCGAGGGTAGTCCCAGGTGTGTGACTGCTGGCTTAATATCCTCAGTGCTTATCAGGAGCACATAGAAACATGGCTGGACTACCTTATAGAAGTGTGTGGAATGTGGGTGTACGAAGGTACAAGGATATGAAATATCAAGGTTTACAGCAGCAAAGGTTCTAAAACCCATTATTTCCCATGATCTCAAATCCTCACTCTTCTAGGGTTGTCCAGAAGCATATAATTTCTTTTTTTCTCCCATATATTTTTAAAATAAATTTATGATTCCTTTAAAAATCCTGAATTTTAAAATGCATAAATTTAAAAGCTAACTTCAGGTACACATTCTACAATTCTTGACTATCTTTGTTTGGTAACACAAATTCAAAAGCCCTAAAGTAAAAAAAAAAAAAAAAAAAAAAAAAAAAAAAAAAAAAAACAACTTTTCCAAGACAGCAAACCCATGTTTCCAAGGGAAATAGTGCATATGGATGGGGGTGGTAGAAAACCTGTATTCTTCTTATGGAATGTTTGTGGAAAATGTTCCTTTTAAAACCAGCATGTTTCCCCATATGGGGAGCAGGTTTGCAAAGATGTTGAGTAGACAGTGAGAGAAGCAGTCAGCCATCTGGGTAGCAGGCAACTGTCAGCCATGGATGCCGAGGGCACCCCTAAGCTCAAGCACTGAGGAATATTCTAAAACCAGAGGGACAGCCATTACACCTCTCAGGATAAGCTCTCAATACCCACAGACCTGAGGTGTGGGATAGTTCTAGAAAAGGGGCAGTTGAAGCAAAAAGGAAAGGGGGCATGATGGATAAGTTCATTGTCTTTACAATCATGCTCAGTTATCAAAGGAAAACACGGACTGAGGCCAAGATGAAAACACAAGTGTTTTTATGACAAGTGAGCCTCTGTCGTCTAAATCATGGAGATTGGCAGAGGGTAAGTGCATCGTTTCTCAAGAGAATAAGAACAGAGAGAAAACGGGGGTGGGGGAGAAAGGGCAGCTCTATGCTCTTCTCCCATGTCCTGTTACACCTAATTTGAGCAAGAAAGGGAGACAGCCATGAAATGCACCCCCATGCTGTCTGGTCATTGTGGCAGGTACTGCCGTATAAGGTGGGGAGGGGCGGGGGGGGGTGGACGGAAAGGCCACAGGGAGCTGGGCTGGAGTCCCAGTTGCTCTGCTTGTTCGCGGTTTGACCTTGCACAGATTACCTCACTGAGCCCCAATTTGCTCACACGTGGAATGGGGAGAATAATGACTGTTGAGAGAATTAACAAAATAATGCACGGAAGAGTATTTCAGGCAAAGCCTCAGAGGGCAGGGAATCTGCCTGGTTTACCTTTAAATACCTCAGTGTCAAAGAGTAAACAATGCATTTTTGCTAAGAGAAATAGACAATTCAATTTAAGAGGGAGGAGGTATTAAAACACATGCTAAATTTAAAATCTTGCAGCGTAATGGATTATAGTAACATACAGGTGTGCCGGCTTGAATGTTTAATAGTTTATCTTACATTTCCTCGTATGTATGGGATAGGACATCACCACTGGTTCAGGTGACTTTAGCCAATAAACACTTTCTGTAATTCTGCCACTTTGGGAGTAAATTCTGTCCGTTCTCTGCCGTCCAGGCTGATGATCACAGTGTCTAACCTGACTAGACACACACCTGAAAACCAGTTCCCAAAGCCAAGATCCTCTTGCCTTAACCTTGTCTGCACGCTTTGGGTAATTTATCACTCACTTGCTCAGGACTCCATGACCTCGTGGACCATGTACTGACAGGACTAGTACTGTCTGTGGGTTTGTGGCAACCATGGTCCTCTAAATCCATTACTCTAAGACAGCCTGGTGTTGGTGACAGCAATAAAGCACGTTGCAGAACTAGAAGGTCCTTAACAGATGCTCTGAAAAATGGGAACACAGGGAGCCCTGAGCCTTCTGAGCATAGAAGGGCAGGGAACGGGTCACCTGAGAACTGGTAGTTGTCTCGCTGACACTTGATTACAACAAGAATGCCTTATAGATTGTTGAGTGAGTTTGAAAATGTTGATTGTTGAGTGAGTTTGAAAATGTTGTAAGAGTTTTGTTGAGGTATAACTGACATCGAATAAACTGCACACGTTTCAAGTGCACAGTTTAAAACTTTTGACATTTACCAACACTCATGATTCAATCACTGCACTCAAGATCACGAGCATACCCATCAACCCTGAAGGTTCCTGGCAGCCCTTTACCATCTCTGCCTCCTGCCAGCCCCGTCCCTAGGTAGCCCAACTCTGTTTTCTGTCACCAGAGATTAGCTGGCATTTTCTAGATTTTATATAAATGGGACAATAGAGTATCCACTCCTTTTTCTATCTGGCTTACTTTACTCATTATAATTATTTGAAGACTCCTCTATGTTGCTGAGTGAATAAAAACTTGATTCTGTTTATTGCTGAATAGTGCTTTATTGTATGGCTATCACCTGCTTTATTTATCCATTCAAATGCTGATACACACGGGTTGTTTCAGGTTTAGGGCTATTGCATAGAAAGCAGTCATACATATTCGTGTAAAAGTCTTGGCCTTTCCATACCCTTTCATGCAAATATCTAGGAATGGAATGGCTGCGTACATGGCAGGTAATACATTCACCTTTTTAAGAAATAGCTAAACTTTTTCTACAGTGGTCATACCATTTTACCTTCCCACCGGCAGTACATGGAAATTCAATTCGCTCCAACTCGTGGGGCTTGAACTCACGATCCTGAGATCAAGAGTCGGATGCTCAACAAACGAAGCCACTCAGGTGCTGCAACTTGAAGCCAAAATATCCTAATAGTGTACTTGCTCTAATGCTTGGAATATGGGGTAAGACAATGATCATATTAGCATATTTTTTTCTGAAATACCTCCCACTCATATTTCACTCTATGAACGAGGCTTGAGAACAATGTGAGGCCAAACTTAGCTAGAAATGCTCATTTCATATGGGCACAGTGTTTACCAGAATACATGAGTAAATATTACATTCAAAGGTAATTTTTGGTAAGAATATTCAGAGTGTTTTGTCAGACATCACATGTGATTAGTATAATAACAACGAATCTAACCAATTAAAATCTTTGTTGCCTGTTCAAAGTATGATTTATAACAAGTCATTTTTCTTCTACACTGTATGGAGGAAAATAAGAAGCAATCATTTAGACTTGGATGGAATAAAAATGACAGACACAAAACACTAGCCAAGTTCATTAACAAGAAGATTAGCTTCAAATGAAACATTTTTGTATCTGTTTTTGAAGAGATTTTCCAAATTTACATTATATTTTCTTATCTTGTGGCACCTAAAGGAAATTATTTATCTGAATGACATGTTGGAGAATAACAATGAGGGACTGAATTGTTTTGTAAGTAGCTCAATTTCCACCACTGCAAATGACCTTATATTTAAGGCAGTAGGGATGAAGAAACCATTTTATGGAAAACTACTAAGATACCCTGATGTTTCCCCAACCAAGTAGAAAAAATCTGATCCCTTTTATATAAACAATCATTCATATATGCAGGCATAAATCTTTTCTCTAGAAGAGACATCCTCTTTTATAAATTCTCTTGTATTTGAAGAATTTTTCTAAATAACCAATTTCCCAATTTACTTAATCCTAACATATCTTAGGTTACTGATCAATTACTGACAATTATACGAAATTAAATCAACTACTAACAATATATCTGAGTCTATAGTGCACACTAAAGCATTAATAAGATTATCAAATAAATTGAAAAAGAAACAAAAACTATTTTGCTTAACCAACTTTATATTCCAGGAGGATGTGTTTTTCAGCGAAGTCCAGAGACCATGTGTTTACATTCTATTGATTAAATTATCTTCATTATTGCCTGTAGAGGCTAGGCCAGAGGTATTCCCATACTGATATCTATAATTTAGGATGCGTGTGTTGGAGGGGGTTGTGCATGTGTGTGTGTGTGGGGGGGGATGTGTGTGTGTATGTATAATTATATTCTGTATGCAGTATAATTTCTTCCAAACCAAGATGTGATTCCCTTAAATCCCCTGTTGGGTTCCTTGACATCAAAACCCAGTGAGTTATTATATCCCAGGCATGTTTATGTCAAGATATAAGAAAATGTGTCCCTATTGTGAGTAATCAGTGATGTCAGCACACTTGGGTTATGTGCTGTGCTGGGCTACCAGGTTCTAACATCCCAGGTGGGGCTTGTTGTAATTTCAGTTATTCATCCATGCCAGGAAGGACTGTAATCATCAAAGATCATTCAACAGCAAATGCCTAAAACCAAACTACATCATAGAGATGAAGGTGCCGTTGGAGATCTCAGTATGACAAGAGCACAACAGATCATGAAGGAGGCATGTGAGGGATGAGACTGCAGGGTAATATATAAGAGACTTCTCAGTAGGGGGCACCACTGGGAGCCCTCCGGAAGGAAAGGGACATGACCCCTTTTGTTTTAGAGACTGTTGTGGCTTGAACTCTCTTCCCCCAAAAGCTATGTTAAAGTCCTAAGCCCCAGAACCTATGAATGTGGCCTTATTTTGAAATAAGGTCTTTGTAGATATAATCAAGATGCTGCCATACTGTATTAGGGTAGGCCTTAAATTCAATGATTCATGTCTTTATAAAAAGATTTTGAAACAAAGATACACAAAGAGGAGACACAGCATGTGCATACAGAACCAAAAATTGAAATGATGAAGCTATAAACCAAAGTTGTCGAAGACTACTGGCAACCACCAGAAGCCAGGAAAGAGGCATGGGACAGATTCTTCCCTAGGACTTTCAGAGAAAACATGGCCACCTTTATTTTGGCCTTTGAGCCTCCAGAATTACTACAGAATAAAGTTCTCTTGTTTTAAGACATTTAGTATGTAGTCATTTATTACAGCCACTGTAGAAACTAATATTGAGAAATTATCATAACCATATTGGGTGGAGGAGATGCAAAGTGAACAAGACTGGACACGGGGTGACCAAGTGGGAGGGAGAAAAATAGCCCGGGTGACACCACATCGTGGCGGCACTAATCAGAACAGTGGCAGTGAAAATGACAAGACGTTGGTGATGTTGACTGCTACTTAGAAGGTACAGTCAACAGAATTAGTTCTTAGTGGTATGGGGATGTCCGGGGAGGAAGGAGTCAGGGATAATGTCCAAATTTCTGGTGTGAAAAGCACTCACTACAATAAGGAGCACTTGGAATAGATTTGCCTGGGAGGAGAGAGAGAGTGAATTTCATTTTGTTCAAGCACCATTTGAGGTACCTGAGTGATATGTAAGTGGGCATGCCCTATAGGAAACTGGGTCTGGAGCTCAGAAAAAAGTTTTAGGATGGAGATATAGATATGATAGCATTGCTATGAGACTTTGGGCTTCAGCCATAGTATCACTTAGCATACTCTATTTTAATCACCTATTTGCCTGTAAATCCTCAACAAGAAAGGAAGTTAAGACCATAAAACAGAGGGAACAACTTCTTTTGATAAACATGGCTCTCCCAAACAGGCCATCTTGTGGATGGAGTAGTGATACCTTAAAGCAATTCTGGCTTTTCCAAGTCAGTTCTGCAACAGAAGCTGGCCCTTTAGCTTTTTAGCTCTGGACCTGAGCCACGAATCTAGGACAACAGGGAAAAATCCTCCTAGATACTGTTACATCTCACATAGATTATCCAATGTAATTCTCACAAGAATAATCTTTGCTTAAGAGCTAATTAATTATAATCCTCACTAAAACACAAAAAGAAACAAAATAAAACCCCTAAAAGTCTCACGTGCTGCAAACAGAAGGGTCCTAAGTTTGGAGAAATGAGCTGGAGCTGGACAGGAGAGCCCAGGGGGATGGGTGAAGGAGACTGGCTATGGCCCAGTCAAGATGGTGAATGGGACTGAGCCCTTCCTAAGGCCAGAGTTCAAGAGAATTTGTACACATGAGACACAAGCTTTATAAATAACTTTCTCTGGAGGCATTTCAGACCTAAGACACATGCAGATTGAAAGTGAAGGAATGGAAAAGCATTTATCATGCAAATGGCAGTGAAAAGAAAGCCAAGATAGCTATGCTTGTATTGGACAAAATAGACTTTAAGACAAAGACTATAAAAAGAGACAAAGAAGGACACTACATAATCATAAAGGGAACACTCCAATAAGAAAATATAACAATTGTAAATATTTATGTACCCAACAGAGGAGCACCCAAATACATAAAGTAGCTACTAACAAACATAAAGGAAGTAATCAATAGTAATACAATAATGGTAGGAGACTTTAATACCCCACTTACATTAATGGACAGATCACTGACACAGAAAATCAACAAGAAAACAGTGGCTTTGAATGACACACCGGAACATATGGATCTAATAGATATATTCAGAACATTCCCTCCTAAAACAGTGGAATACACATGCTATTCAAGCACACATAGAACTTTCTCCAGAATAGATCCCATGTTAGAACATGAATCAAGGCTTAAATTCAAACAGCTTAAAGTCATACCCCACTCATCTTTTCTGACCACAATGGCATAAAACAAGAAAATACCTGGAAAGAACATAAATACATGAAGGCTAAATAACATGCTACTAAACAATGAATGGATCAACAACAACAACAAAATTATATACAGAGAAATGAAAATGAAAACACAATAGTTGAAAATCTTTGGGAGGCAGCAAAAGCTGTTCTAACAGGAAAATTTATAGTAATACAGGCCTACCTCAAGAAGCAAGAAAGATCTCAAATAAAGAACATAACCTTACACTTAAAGAAGCTGAAAAAAGAACACACAAAAACCTAAAACCTGTGGAAGGCAGGCATATAATAATGATTGGAGTATAAATAAATTAAATAGAAACTAAAAAACAAAACAAAAAATGATAGAGCAGATCACTGAAACCAGGAACTGGTTCTTTGAAATGAGCAACAAAAGTGATAAACCTCTAGCCAGATTTATAAGAAAAAAGAGAGAGAGAGAGAGAGGGAAACAGAGAAAACTCAAATAAATTAAATCAGAACTGAAAGAAGAGAAATAACAATAGAAACCATAGAAATACAAAGGATTATAAGAGAATACCATGAAAAATTATATGCCAACAAATTGGACAACCTCAAAAAATGCAAAAATTCCTAGAAATATGTAACCTACCAAAAGTGAATCAGGAAGAACTAGAAAATTTGAACAGACCAATTACTAGCAATGAAACTGAATCAGTAATAAACTCCCAACAAAAACAAGTCCAGGACCAGATGGCTTCACAGGTGAATTCCACCAAACATTTAAAGAAGAGTTAATACCTGTGCCTTTCACAGTATTCCAAAAAAAAAAAAGAAGAGAAAGGAAAGCTTCCAAATTCATTCTATGAGGCCAGCATTACCTTGATACCAAAACCAGATAAAGATACCACAAAAAGAACTACAGGCCACTCTCTCTGATAAACATACATGCAAAAGTTCTCAACAAAGTATTAGCAAATTGAATCCAACAATACATTAAAAAAAATCATTCACCATGATCAAGTGGGATTTATTCCTGGAATGCAAGGTTGGTTCAATATTTGCAAATTAATCAACATGATACATCATATCAACAAGAGAAAGAATAAAAACCATATGACCATTTCAACAGATGCAGATAAAGTGTTTGACAAAGTACAATATCCATTGTCTTTTGACAAAGTACAGTATTTATAAAAACTCTCAACAAAGTGAGTTTAGAGGGAACATATCTCAACATAATAAAGGTCATATATGAAAATCCCACAGCTAACATCATACTCAATAGTGAAAAACTGAGAGCTTTTCCCTTAAGATCTGGAACGAGACAAGGATGACCACTCTCACCACTTTTAATCAACATAGTACTAGAAGTCCTACCCACAGCAATCAAACAAGAAATAAAAGACATCTAAACTGGTAAGGAAGAAGTAAAGCTTTCATTGTTTATAGATGACATAATATTCTGCATAGAAAACTCTAAAGACTCTTCCAAAAAAGTACTAGAATTGATAAATGAATTTACTCAGGTTGCAGGATACAAATCAATATAGAGAAATCCATTGCATTTCTATAGACTAATAATGAAGCAGCAGAAAGAGAAATTAAGAAAACAGTCCCATTTGCGACTGTACCAAAAAGAATAAAGTACCTAGGAATAAACAACCAAGAAGGTGAAAGACCTGTACTCTGGAAACTATAAAACACTGATGGAAGAAACTGAAGATGACACAAACAAATGGAAAGGTATTCTATGCTCATGGATTGGAAGAACCAATATTGTTAAAATGACCATACTACCCAAAGCAATCTATAGATTTAATGCAATCCCTATCAAAATACCAACAGCATTTTCCACAGAACTAGAAAACATAATCCTAAAATATGTAAGAAACCACAAAAGACCCTGAATAGCCAAAGCAATGTTGAAAAGAAAAACAAAGCTAGAGGTAACACAATCCCAGATTTCAAGTTACACTACAATGCTGTAGTGATCAAAACAATATGGTACTGGCACAAATAGATACTTAGATCAACAGAACAATAGAGAGCCCAGAAATAAACCTACCCTTATATGGTCAGGTAATCTTTGACAAAGAAGGCGAGAATATGCAATGGAAAAAGAGTTGTCTCTTCAATAAATGATGTTGAGAAAACTGGACAGAAACACCCAAAACAATGAACTCGACCACTTTCTTACACCATGCACAAAAATAAACTTGAAATGGATCAAAGACCTAAATGTGAGACCTGAAGCCACAAAAATCCTAGAAGAGAGCACAGGCAGTAATGTCTCTGACATCAGCTGTAGCGACATTTTTCTGCCTATCTCCCCTAGGGCAAGGAAAACAAAAGCTGGGGACTATATCAAAATAAAAAGCTTCTGCACAGCAAAGGAAACAATCAACAAAACTAAGAGACAAACTACTAAGTTGGAGAAGATACTTTCAAATGACATAACTGACAAAGGCTTAGTATCTGAAACATATAAGGAACTTATACAACTCAACAAAAAACAAATAATCCAATTAACAATGGGCTAAAGACAACAGACATTTCTCCAAAGAAGACATCCAGATGCCCAAAAGACACATGAAAAGATGCTCAACATCAGTCATCAGCAGGGAAATGCAAATCAAAACCACAATGAGTTATCACCTCACACCTGTCAGAATGGCTAAAATCAACAACACAAGAAACAACAAGTGTTGGTGAGGATGTGGAGAAAAAGGAACCTTCATTGGGAATGCAAACTGGTGCAGCTATTGTGGAAAACAGTAGATAGGTGCTTCAAAAAATTAATAATAGAAATACCACATGATCCAGTAATTCCACTACTGCGTGTTTACCCAAATAAATTGAAAACACTAATTCAAAAAGATATTATGTGCCCATATGTTTATTGCAGCATTGCTTAAAATAGTGAAATACGGAAGCAACCCCAGTCTCTAATGATAATGAGTGGATAAAGATGTGGTGTGTGTATGTGTTTATTATAACGGAATATTATTCAGCCATAAAAAAGAATGAAATCTTGCCTTTTGCAACAACATGGATGGATCCAGAGGGTATAATGCAAGCAAAATACATCAGTCAGAGAAAGAGAAATACTATCTAATTTTACTCATTTGTGGAATTTAAGAAACAAAACAAATGAATAAGGAAAAAAGAAGCAAACGAAGAAACAGACTCTTTAACTATAGAGAACAAACCAAACGATTACTAGAGCGGAGGTGACAGGGGGTGCGGGGGCGGGGGGGGGCTATGAGTCAAACAGGTGAGGGGGATTAAGAGCACAGTTATCATGATGAGCACTGAGTAATGCTGAATCGCCATACTGTACACCCGAAACTAACATAATTATGTTAACTATACTGGAATTAAAATTAAATAAGGGAGGAGGGAGGGAGAAAAGTAAAGAAAAAAAGAAAAGCTCTCTCTCTCTCTCTCTCTCTCTCTGTTGGTCCAGGTAAGTGTTCAGGAGGTTCTCCCCGAGAGAAACAGGAACCCAAGCATTACAACTTAGAGATCTGATGAACTCTTTCTCTCTGAACTTCATGGTACAGGGGCATCAAGGTGAAACCCCTCCTCACAAAGGCAAATATGAAACACGTGAAATAGCTACAAAGAGATGTTCCTGGCCAGAAGGAGTCTGTCCGTCCACCAACTGCACTGAAAACAAACCAACAAACGAAAAACCTCCACAAGCTATAATAAACCACACCATAAGGAGGGAGAGTTCACAGATACAACATATGTTAGAATTAAAGTAACAGAAAAGTTCAAATAATTTGTCATTTTAAAAATAATAAAGAGATAAAGCAAAGAAGGGAAATAAGATAAAACAGAATGAAAACAGTAACAGCTAACATTTTGTATTGATCTGTTAGTATTTGCTAGTTTTCATTATAACGAACATACATACTACACACATCACTTGGCTTATTAATCACCAACTGTATGTAGCCAGGTAAGGTTATTCCCATTTACAAACCATGAATCTGAAGCACTGAGAGGTGAAGGAAGACAGGGTAACACCTTGTAAACGGTGGGGCTGGGATTCGAACCCAGGCGGTCTCATTGCAGGGTTCACTAACCACCGTGGCGTGCCAAGTAGAAGTACTAAGAGCAGCATTTAGAAAAGAATCACAGGCAACAACTCAGAGGATGGGTTGAATTTAAGACCAGATGCAGGTGGAAGGAGAGAACTGCCAAGATTTCATCACAAACGTAGCACAGGATGATACAGAGCAAGAACACATACACAGGAGAAAAGAAGGAAGGCTGGAAGGATGAGGAGCTGAAACCTAGAATATCAGGAGCCACCAAATGAGAGATTAGAGAAAGTGGAGTGAAAAGAAACATGTGGGGGTAATGCTTAGAATTTTCTAGAATTGAGGAAAACTATAATCTCAGAAGGAAAGAAGATACAGCAGCATATGAAGGGACAATAAAATATATCTGTGCCTAGGCAGATTGTAGGAAAGATGCAGAGCATCAAAGACAAAGGGACAGGTGCCAAAGACACAGGACCATTAAAGGAAGAATGATTTGACTCAGTGCAGACTATGAATGCCAGAAGACAATAGAATTGTATTTAAAATTTTGAGGAAAATTAAATTTTAACCTAGGTCTCCATACACAGCTCAATGCACATATAGGCAAAGGCAGAACGTATAAACAGATCATCTATGAACAACCGCTGAAGAATAAACCCAAAAGGAATGAGCTGTGTGTAAGAAGAAATCACGGGCAAAGCAACAGGTAAACAAGTTGAAAACCTACATCAGTGGTGTCTGAAAAAATGCAGTCATAACAGTAATAATACCAGGGGATTTACCAACCAGGTGGAATCAGAGACTAGAAAACTAGAGGGAAGTTGGTAGGAGTGACTGAAACACACGAAGGTCCTTTTGTTATTCAAGAGAAGAACAGAGCCCTTGGTTCACATATTACAATCCTAAAGATTAATCATTAAAAGAATAGAAAAAGGTAAAACTTCTAAGAGATGATACAAATGCAATTCACGTGACAGAAGGAAAAGAAAGAGAAAGGACATATTGACCCAATGTGAAATGGAGATTTCAGATGTACAAGATTTTAGACAAAACTAGCTTATGGGCATTTAGGAATACAATACATACATAATAAATTATAGACACATGAGCAGGGAGGGTGCACACGGCCGGCCTCAGGAGGTGATGGTGGGCAGGGGGGAAAGACTGGAAAGGAGACCAAAGAGGCTTGGATTGTATCTGTGATGGTTTATTCTCAAATAAATACATGAATTATCAGATTCAAATATGACAAAGTATTAAAATGCTATATCCAGTACTATATCCTTTTATGTACTATCATTTTATTAATTTAAAAAAGGGAGGGGGGGGAGAAAAGCAGGTTCAGAAATGTTCATTCACCTTCCCAAGATCACGGTCCTTGAGGAAATATAGCCTTGGCTTTCTTTCCCTTTTTTTTTTTTTTTTTTTTCCATCAACAAGGACAGAGCCTGGCAAGTGGCATAGGTGTTGGAAAATAAGCAAGAAGAGCTAGGATGGTTCCTGGAAGGAAGGGCCTTCTATTAAAGGCCACCATTTAACAGGGTGGCGCAGGGCTGCATTTGGCATCCAGGGCTCTGTTCCAGCTGCAAAGAGGCCAAATCCCAAGAGAAGCAGAGCCTGTGACCTAAGGAAAGTTAGAGATCATCTAGTTCAACTGTCTTCGTTTCCAAATTCAGAACCAGAGACCCAGAGAGGTACTGGCTTGCTCCAAGTGATATCATCAGTGGGTGGTTGACTCCACATCTAACGCTATGTCAATTATACCAAGTGCTCCAAAGTTTGGTCAAGAAATAGCAGACCCTTCTTGGGCATGATGATGGTGATGTTGCCAATGCTACTGATAATGAGAGTGAAAACAAGATGGTGGTGGTGCTGATGATACCAGCTAACTTTTTTTGAGCATAATTTAAATTCTAGACACTCAAATGCTTTATAACAATCCCCTTGATTATTCCTCTCAAAAACAAAACAAACAAACAAAAAAAGAAAGTTAGGTACAACCATCACCACCATTTCTGATTAAAGGAGAACCTTTCAGGGTCTCGTAATCTGTAGATGACAAAGTGGTTCCCAGCCCAGGCAGTCTGACTTCTGGGCTGGAACTCTTCATCACAGGCTGCGCTGGAGACTCAAATGTCAGGGGAAGGGGACAGGGCCAAGTGGGAGCTCAGCCCCAGCCCAGTCAGGTTGTGCTTACTCTTAGGTTTTTCCATCTTACTGCAGATGCACAGCATGGGTGTGGCTTAGAACTTGACACCATCTGATGCCCATGTGGATTCTGCGTGGTTTCAAGTCAGGTGGAGAGAGCTCGAAGCCACAGTAAGCGTGTGGTAGACTGACTCGTGAGTTACTGGACGACTATCCCTGCAATAATTTCTCTTAAAGACAACTTTAATTTTCCTGTACATAAGGAAAGAGTCCTTCTGTAAACAGTACAACATTTCGCCCTCTCTCAGGTATGGAAAAACCATTACCACGGCGGGGGGGGGGGGGCGGGAAGTAGTGCTTGAGCCAAGAAATACTGAATAATCTGCTTCACATCAACGAAAATGAAAGCAATCCATGACCTCAATTTCTCTGCTAAAGAGATGCTACTAGTTAATGGATGGTAATAATACAGATTACGAGATGGCTAGATCTAGGACTCTACTGTCTGTGTACAACAAGGAAATGGAGCTTGTTCCTTCTAGAGGCAGAACTCTAGAGTAGAGTTCTGAAGTCGGAGTACTGAGCTCACATTCCAGCTCTGTCATTCAACCATCTACTGTGCACTTCACCGATACTTGTATTAAGCATTCTGAAATTTAAAAAGTATGGTCAAGGATTCATGTCAAAATTAACCAATTTATCATATTTTAGTGGTATGATGAACATCCTCAGGAAAATAAAGCAACAATTCCCAGTACATGTAAATTTTATGTGTGAGACAACAATCTGAAATGCTGTGTTATGTATGCACAGAGAACTCTATCTGTCTTCCAAGGATAAAAATTACATGATTTGCAAAGAAGCATAGATATTACCCAAAAGGCTACACACAGTGCCCAGAGGACTTTCTATCTCAAAGTAACATCTGTTTTTAAGGTTTTCAGAGGGAAATAAGTGAAGCAAATCTATCTGATATGTGAAAAGTTAGAATTTCTTGTGTCAAACACTGAAACTCAAAGATAAAAAAAAACACATAGATACTCTGAGTGAAAAACAGGTTACATACATAGGACATCAAAACATTTAAAACAAAAATCAAAACATGGAAATAACCAAGAAGGGTTAACCTTTTAAGCTTCTTTCATTTGATTCTAGATACAGGATTTTAAGAAGACATAACTGATAGAAATCACAAAATGGCAGCTCACAGCTCAAATCATTTGCAGAAATGTTTGTTGGGTTTTTGTGTTTTTTTTTTTTTTTGCTTGCAGAGCTTTTTTCAAAAATCAAGTTACAAAATCACATTTCATTTTTTTTTTCAAAACCTAAGTTTTTTTCTGCTAAAAAAAAAATGCCTAGCAAAGTGCTGGAGCTCAGGAATTGCTGTCCTCTTCACAGAAGGGTTTCTAGTTTGCCACCTTACCTTATTTATTTACATTACCAGCCTGCCCCCTGTAGACAAGCAAGTTCATAATCCCTTACCTATTGCCAAACAGATCCAAGCAGACAAGATCCAAGCAAGAAGGGAATGCCTGATTGGGCTACATTAGAGAGGTTCATTTGTTCATTTGTTCATTCATTCATTCATTCACTCATTCATTCACTGACTCAACAATTACATGCTGAGTATCTGAAAAGTGCCAGATACTGAGCTCCTATAAGAATGTAAGTATTTGGACTTCTCATCAAGGTGACAGGCAACCATGGATCTCGATGTCTACCAAAATGTATGTAAGAGAGAGAGTTGAGGACAAAACAGTGATGAATTTTAGGAAATCGAATGAGAAATTCTAAGAAGTGCTAACAGTTGCAAGGGACCCAAAGGAAGGAGAATTTGAAGAAAGAAAGGGTGGGGGTGCCTGGGTGGCTCAGTCAGTTAAGCGCCTGCCTTTGGCTCTGGTCATGATCCCAGGGTCCTGGGATTGAGCCCAGAGTGGGGCTCCCTGCTCAGTAGGGAGTCTGCTTCTCCCTCTGCCCCTACCCCCTGCTTGTGTGCTCTCTCTCTCTCTTTCAAAGGAAGGAAGGAAGGAAGGAAGGAAGGAAGGAAGGAAGGAAGGAAGGAAGGAAGGAAGGGGTGGTCAGCAGGGTAAAACTGTGGCTGAGAAGAAGAAGACAGAAAAGGAAGGGCAGTCTCTGTTGCAAGTTGCAAATCCCCAGTGACATTTCAGAGGGTACTTAGAGTAGGCTGGTAAAGCCAGGTGGAGCAGCGAGAATATAAGGGCAGAGGGCACAAGAAAGACCGACATTGCTGGGGGAAGGATGGGGCCCCAGGGAAAACGGGGGAGTGGGAAGGTGGGGGCAGGGAGGGTGGAGTGAGGAGCCAGCCAGAGCAGAGTACCGAGCATGTACAAGAGAGAGTTGGGGCCCCAGACACTTCACGGGAATAGCCATATGCCAGGATGAATTCAATCCAGATGGAACACCATTATATTCTGATACCAGAGAAAAGCTGGTAACTTTTCCATGAACTATATACTCACGGTCACTTCTTAAGAACTTCTAGACACATTCTAGGAAGGGGTTTTCACCATAAAAGCTTTCTTTAATAGGCACCCAAATTCAGTGGCAATAAGCTACAAAAGAAAATCTGTCCATTTTCAATCATGTTTTATTTTCTGGCGTTCCACTTGTGATCTCAATTAGAAATGACTGAAAATATTTGTTTCTTTGGCTTTGTTGGAAATGACATTTTTCACACAGGCAGTTAATCTTGGACCAACGGAATCAGGAGGCATTATTCTCTAGAATCCTCCATGTATAATCAAGGGAAAGAAATATTCAAGTACAAATGAAAGGTCTGTGTGCTTTATACTAAAAAGATAATGTTTATTTTTATTCTTTCGTGAATGTAAAGTGAACATGGTATTTCTTCCACCGTTGCCATAGAAAAAAATCTAATGGCAAGTACATGATCATCAGATAAGGATCAAATGAACTAAGCAGAAGAAAAGAAGAAAGTGAAATGCTTTTAGCTCTGAATGTTCATAAGATAATTTAGAATACGTAAGATGGCTTATCAGGATCTCTGTTTCATTTCTGTAGCTGTGAAAGGGTAAGAAAGAAAAAAAACCCTGCTATCTGATTGTGGCTTAAAAATTAAAACTCCCTAAATGATTTCTTCATAGTAATTTCAAACAAAATGCTTATAACCTAATTTTTAAATGAAAGTGTAATGGAAACAAAACTGACTTCCAAATATTTTAGGCATAAATTATATCCTATTGCTATTCTTCTCTAGCAGACCCTCTGACACCTGGATTTTGACACACATATAAATGTATATTGGTTATCTCTAATTCAAGTAGATGTATATACACACACGGCACTGAGTTCTGAAGAGTCTCATCAATCTATACAGTGATAACTGAGATGTGTCGCTTACTGGAAAAGAAGAAGTGAATACCCAAATAGAGCTGTCGTATTTGTCATGTGTTCTGCAATATGTGCAGTTCAAAGTCAACTGGGTGCCTCTTCCATAGTATGTGGGAGGAAATCCCAAGTGCTTGCTTCTCGAGGACTTACTTTACAAGTAGAATTCAGGGACCTTTTACAGCACGCGTCTCTGGGTCCAGCCCTTGGAGCCCATCCATGGGAGTCTGCACGTGCATGATCTCCACCTCTACGACCCGCAGTGACAACCGCCGCCCAGACATGAAGCCCAGCAAGACTCCATCGCCTTCGGTGTGTATAGTCATTTCAGGGATTTCAAAATTCTCAACCAATTGTCCTCCTAAGATTAGGAGCAAAACTGCCGCACGAAATAAGCTTAGCAGAGACTTTCCCCTCTTTTAGAGTCCTTATAGAGAGTGTAGAAAAGGAGCACAGGGCCAAGAAATTTCCCCATTAATATACAAATGATACTACACAAGTTCATCAATTAATCCTAAAGCCTATATAAATGCATGACAAGTCTGCCTGGAAATAAGTAAAAAATGGTCATCAAGGGTCTGTGTCCAATCGTAGGATCAACAGTAAATAAAGAGCCTGTTTTGCTCGGAGCTCAGTATGTGAGATGGGAATTTATGCAGCACACAAACAAAAACTGTGTAACATGTCATCTACTCACCCCTGCAAGGCTTTCTCTCCAAACCAATCTCCTTTCCCTAAAGTTCGAAGGAAGACCGGGTCTTCACTGGGTGAGTCTTCCCGAGTGACATTTACCTACAAAGAGAAACAAAGTCTATATCCACTGCACACGCTGACTGATCAGATCAACACCAATTGGTAATGTTAATTCCATTTCTTGTTTCTTCTTTTAAACTTACTTTCATGAAGACCATGAGGACATTATTACTGGAAGGACCAAAGAAGAAAATCACAAATTTTCATACAAACCACAAGAAATGCCCTCCAATATTGTTATGCTGTTTCAAGGTGTTTTCAAGTAGTCATAAATTACTCAGAAATTTGAATTTCACTTAATCCTCATTCCGACCTCCTATGAGGCAAGCACTATAATGAATCAAGTGAGCATTCCTATCCATCCAACTCCTTATAGATGGATGTTTAAATTGTTTCCATTCTTTTCTGCAGTGAGCATCTTTCTACGTACCTCGCATGCATGTCCTCATTCCTCTAAGACAATGCCTGTCTCTTTTTCCTAAGAATCCAGCCTCCATTCAAAGGCTGTTCACATGCTCATGAAGTCCTTCTTACAGGTCTAACCCACGACAGTCCGACATGCGTCATTCAGAAGGATTTCATTTTTTAAAGATCTAAGAACTGCATGTATATCTTTTCCCTTCTTTACCGTAGGAGTGTGCTCTTCAAAGACGTGGATTTATCTTTGACATTCTCTACAATTTATAATAAGCACCTAAAAAAGCTGTAAGTTGTTGGAACAGAAAAGCTTTATTACCCAAACAAGGTATCTGGGCCCATAAGGACTTTTGACTTGGGTGACAGTCCACGGAAGGAAAGTAATAATGTTTTTGTTGCATGAATGAAGAATAAATTCAGTAAGTTGTACCTTTGTGTTAATTCACTTCCCCTTCAAGTTCTACTAATATTCATAATACCGGCTATGTTTCCTCTAGAATGGTTAAATAGTTAAAACTCACCTACCTGGAAAATGTAATGAAGTAGAAAAAACTAATTTCTTAAGACAATGCCAGACACTTTAGCACATTTAAAAATACTATGCTTCAGGTTTCTGAGTTTAGAGAATGGATGACAAAGACCAGACTTTTTATAAGCATTCAGAATGTATGTGCAAGGTGGAGGGAATTCAATTATTATTCTCCACTGATCCATTTGATTACTTTTCCACACTGTGTTTCAAACCATGGGTGTGCAGTTTTTAACCCTCTTATACCAAGCTATATCATAGAGATGCTCATTTGCATGCTGATGAGGCTTTTATAGATGTGGGCAAAAATACACTAGCCCACTGATTTTCAAACTTCAGGGTAAGGGGTCTTATTTAAAATAAAGACTACTGAACTTCTTACTTGATACATCTCCTGAGGCTAGGAAAACAAAAGCAAAAATGAACTATTGGGACTTCATCAAGATAAAGAGCTTCTGCACAGCGAAGGAAACAATCGACACGACTAAAAGGCAACCTTCAGAATGGGAGAAGATATTTGCAAATGACCTATCCGATAAAGGCTAAGTGTCCCAAATATATAAAAAAAATTGATGCAACTCAACACCCAAAAAACCAATAATCCAGTTAAAACATGGGCAGAAGACATGAACAGTTTTCCAAAGAGGATGGATGCCCAACAGACACATGAACAGATGCTCAACATCACTCGTCAGGGAAATACAAATCCAAACGACAATGAGCTATCACCTCTCACCTGTCAGAATGGCTAGCATCAACAACACAAGAAACAACAGGTATTGGCGAGAATGTGGAGAAAGGGGACCCTCTTGCACTGTTGGTGGGAATGCAAACTGGTAGAGCCGCTCTGGAGAACGGTATGGAGGTTCCTCAAAAAGTTAAAAATAGAACCACCCTATGACGCACAATTTGCACTACTAGGTATTTACCCAAAAGATACAAAAATACTAATTCAGAGGTAAATGATGCACCCCAATACTTAGAGCAGCATTATCAACAATAGTCAAATTATGGAAAGGGCCCCAATATCCATCGATTAACGAATGGATAAAGAAGATGTGGTATACATATACAACAGAATATTCCTCAGCCATCAAAATGAATGGAATCTTGCCATTTGCAATGATGCAGATGGAGCTAGAGCGTATTATGCTAAGCTAAATCTGTCAGAGAAAAACAAATACCATTTGATTTCACTCCTAGGTGGAATTTAAGAAAAAAAAAAAAAAAAACAGATGAACAAGGGGGGGAAAGAGAGAGGCAAACCATAAAAGAGACTCTTAATGATAGAAAACTGAGGGTTGCTGGAGGGGAGCTGGGTAGGTGATGTGTTAAATGGGTGATGGGTATTAACGAGGGCACTTGTTGGAATGGGTGCATATGTAAGTGATGAATCACTAAATCCTAAACGTGAAACTAATATTACACTATGTTAACTAACAGGAATTGAAACAAAAACTTGGAAGAAAAATATAAAGGAGACTCTTATTCTTGAAGTTCTACTATAGTGGGACTGGGAAATCTGTATCTGAAAGATTAATATAGGTGATTTAGATGCAAATGTTTTGTAGACCAAACTCTGACACACACCAATTCATTGTTTTATTTCTGGGCTTTAGTTTCCTCATCTGTGCTATGAGGCAACCCAACAAGATTATTTGTCAGTCCCTACTACTAAAAAAAAGTCATGAACTGAGGTGTAATATACTGTAAGATCATGAATTCAAAATTGGATATAAGGATACATTATATAATTGTATATTTGCCATCTGGTTACCAACAACAAAAATGATTAGAAATTCCAAACGGCAGACTTACTTATGCAAGGCATGGGGAGATTTCAGCGGCTTCGGAAATATTCTTTACAAAGATATTATTGAAATACAGTAACAGAGCCATAAAAAGTGGGCCACCTATCGAATAGACCACTTTCTGCTTACATGACGAAGTGCGAAGGAAAACCTATCTGGATAATCCATGTATGTGAAAAGATAAGCAGTTCAAAGAGCAAGAATAAAAGGTTTCTTTGTACATATAATGAATCATTCTAAATATGCACAGACACCTGGCATGGACATTTGCATCTTTAATTCCAAAAAAATGTCAGGGTAGAGAAGTTACGTACAGAGAGAGCCTCTCTGACCTTGGCCTATATTACTTATTCTTTCCCTGACCACAGGGTACTTTATGATCCACAATACTATGGGAAAGAACTAGCTATGGAGCCTTAAAGAGAATACTCGGTCTGTTTGAACCACTGTTACCTCATCACCTTGTCCAAAAAACGGGAGAGTTATCGCAAAAGAGGTTGTATGTGTGCACAAATTAAATGAGAAAAATCTATGAAAACCATCCTCTTAAGAATAAGTGCTTGGGGCGTGTGGGTGGTTCAGCCGGTTGAGCATCTGACTCTTGACTTTAGCTCAGGTCGCGATCTCAGGGTCATGAGATCGAACCCTGAGTTGGGCTGCCCACTCAGCAGGGAGCCTGCTTGATTTTCTCTCTCTCCTTTTGCCTCTGCCCCTCCCCCTGCTTGTGTGCATTACCTCAAAAACAATACGTCTCTACAAAAAAATAGTAAGTGCTGAAAAAAGCTGGTTACTTCTTCTATATTCCACCCCCCCTTTCTTCTACTTCCCTCACCTACTTTGGAAATTCATGCATTTCATTGTAAAAGAAATATCCCCTATCACTATTAGTGCTCTCGCATTGTTCCTATAAATGCTATTTAGAGCATAAACTTCCTTTCCTTAAGACAGATAAAGGAGAGTGTGTATTCTTATGTCTTTTTTACTTATCTATATGTTAACTTTTTTTCTGTAAGATGTGTGTAGTCTTGTAATTTGAGTTTTTTAAAACTATTTTTAATTATACGTATAATTTAAAAAATTAACATGAAAATAAAAATTATATCTTTTTAAAAGGACGTATGAAATTGATCTTTGATACCAAAGTCTTCAATAAACAAAATCAATGTGCACAACCAACATGTTTAATCAAAAACGATTCAAAAGAAAAGAAAATGTTTTAGTACAGATTCAGCGGATTTTATAAACAAAGCAATGTTTATTGTAAAAAAAAAAAAAAAAAAGCCTGGAATTTACAGATTTATGGGGAAGACCCAACTAGAAAATGAGGGTGAGGTAATCATTTTCCTACCTGTGTGACTATTAGATTACAAAACCCAAGGAGTCCCCAAAACAAAGCAGTTCCCCTTCCAAACAATGTTCTGCACATATCACTCAAAAATGGGTCCTGTCATTCCCAAATCAAAATGCCTCCTGATGCAGAATGAGGACACTTTAGGTATCATGTAGTTTGGGACATGTATCGGGTAGGAATTTTTTTTTCCTGAACTTGAAGCTTGCCTGTATTCTTTGAGTCATGAGTTAAATTCAGTGTGGGCAAGATTTATGATTCCTAAGGGTCTGATTTGACAACTGAACCCTCTGTGTAACACAGGAGTAAATCAGAGTCTCTTTCTACCATGTGTCCTAACCCATGCCCCCAACATGTCTGCCATGAATCTCATGTTCCCCTTTCTAATGTTTGCAATTTAATGCATGTGCCTATATACACTCACATCTCATTCCATGCATGAGTACCATATATTTGACTGTTTTTGAGCTTTATAAAAATAACAGGATGCATGTTCTTCTGCAACGTGCACCTTTTGATTGGTATTGTATTTGAGATTTACCCAATTCTTCCATGTTTACATACATAACTGTAGTTCATTTCCTCTCTTTGCACATTATCTCATTGTATGAATATATTTTATATATATTTATAGATATTACATATTATATAATTCATTAATTCTTCGAGAGATGTCACTGTGCTTCTTTTAGATTTAAATATCTAATTATTGTTCTAATTACTGTTCTATCTCTTCATTTCCAGATACTGGTACAACTTATGTATCAAGAGAGTACATTTTTTTGATGTAACACAGCTACAGCTTTTATCAAAGATATTTTTCTTTGCTTTGTTGTGAATTCTTGGAGGTTTATACTTCACTGCTGGGGGAAGGAAACGTCAAGTTTCCAGGCAACTGGGATATATAGAGAACTAACTCAGCTTCTAGATGAGTCCTTTAGACATCACTGCAAGCATGGCACCCAAGTTGTAAAAAATCATGTTGTGTAGGTTTAAGGGGGGAGAAATAAATATTTCAGAGTTTTTCTCTGTGTGCATGTGCTTCACAGGAGAATAAAAACAGTTTTACATGTCAATAAATGTCTTGAACTGGGGAAATCCATTGGTAATTCTAGCCACCTGTTGTGTGTCTTACAACATGTTCTAAGGAAAAGCCAGTTCAGTGGAAACAAGGAAATCATCTTCTCCAGGATTATCCTTCATAAGTTTTTAAATGTATATGAAAACAAATTTACGTCTGTATACCTAAAGCAAAGCATATAGCTTAAGAAAATTCCAGTTCCACAACTTATTTGCCTGCTTACTTGAAGGCACTCTTATTACTTTTCTCTCCTCTTCCTTCCACTGGGACTTAAGCGTGTTCATCTCCAGCTTCTTAGGATTCCAATATATGTGTAACGGAATTAATAGAATTAATATACCAATATACCATCTATTATTTTTATCATATAACTAATATAATTAAAAATCATAGCAGCTAAGTTGTATGACATGAAAAACTAGCCTTAGAAAAATCTATGGCTGGTTTAAAAAAAAAAAAAAAAAACATCTTGAGTGTGTCAAAAGAGTCTAACATATTCTTACTACTTGTCTCCCAGAATCCCCATGGTGCTCTGAAACACTGCCAAGGGAACGGGTTCCTGTGGTGTGTTTCCTCACTGTTTCCATTTATACGTATTACAAAACTCATAAAGCAGCACCACTAATGTACCCATTTGCAACTGAAACTGGTTACAAACAGCAGCTTCTTTTAGGTAGTGCTTGAAATTTACAGTAATGGGGTAATCACAAAAGTCTGTCAGAAATTCATCTTAAATGGATAAATGTATCATTCCATGATAGCAAAGGATTAGCAGTGTAATAAAGAAAAAATAAATCCAGATTGTCAGGACAAAAAAATCTCCCTGTGACCTACTGAATCATTTATATCCATGAGGATTTTCAATTTCCCTGATTCTTTAGTAAATGTTAAGAAATAAAACAGCAAATAGTAAAGCTCCAACACTTTAAACACAAACCACAAAATGTTAAGGTTCCTTAGCCTCTAACATTGGAAAATTCAAAATACAGTCTTAAGTGTAACTGTGGCCAGTCAGGTCATTTCTTGATGTGTGTAAGAGGCAGGCGCCTGACATTTCTCTGTAACCCAGGCTTTCTGCTCTCAGTCAGGAAAAAAAGGAAAAAAAAAAAAAGGTATGATACAAGCACAAATAATGCTGTCTTCACTTTGTGTGACAGGTCATTGGTGTAAACACTGACACATTCTTGATTCAAAATCAGTCCAGAGAGGATTATCGAAAAGGTGATCCAACGAGATTTATAATCTTTCACCTATTCTATCCACTGAGGCTCTGTACATCTCTCTTTACTATCTCAGTATGACCTATAAAGTCCCAGAGTCAGTCATATTTGTTAAATTAGAAGAAAAAACTTACTCACATTTTTAAAAACTATTTAGCATTTTTATTTACTTTTTAAATTATCTCTACGCCCAACATGGGGCTTGAACTCAGGACGCTGAGATCAAGAGTCACATGCTCTACCAATGGAGCCAGCCAGGTGCCCCTAAACTAACATTTCAAAGAATAATTATAAAAATGAAAACTGCTGTATAAATCCCCTTCTACCGGCATTTCCTTGCCTATTGCTTACTATGCTTAGTACGTACAAATTCCTCTTAAGCATCCCTTAAGAAGAAGCAAAATAAGTTCTATTAGTCATAGGGCAAGGACACTTAAACACAAAAATGATGATGACTTCACTGCTGAAAGAAGTGAAAGGTATTTTTTAGAGTATTAGAGCGTTCATCCACACAAATCCTCATTTTCCAATTTACTTAATTTATTATTTCACTTTTAAATATAAGTTAAAAGACTTATAATACTGATAACTGAAAAAAATATAAAGGGATAAATTATGATTTTTCATTCCTATCCCTGGGTTCACCCCCTATTTATCCCTTCCCCTGTAATTTACCCCTGCTAATAGTTTCTCAGTATCCATTCAACATTTCTTTATGAAGACACAATAAAACATGAGTGTATTTATACCTTTGTTGTCCTCAGAGTGCTAAGCAACTTGTCTAAGGACACTGAGACTTGTAAGTTTCCTAGTGGGATTCACACTTGGGCCATCTCATTTCAAAGCCCAGGTGTTTCAAGATAGCAATATTACTGCTCCTAATCACTAGAGGGAGTTTGCGGGGGGGGGGGGGGGGTTGAGTTTTCTTTTCCTGTTGAGAATTTTTTAAGCGACCTTAGTCTACAATTTCTGAATTATAGAAATTATGGAAATCTTCCCATTTATGCAGACATATCAGCGGCACCTTGCACCATGGTTATTAAATTACAGAACAGAGGCTATTTTCTGATCTTCAGAGTTACAGTTTTTCTTCCTCCGGCATCATTTTTGGGAGATCCATTCTTAAATATTTCTCTCTCAAGACCCTGTGCGTGTGCATCTCCAGGGGTGGCTGATGCACCCCAGGACCCCGCCCCACTGTGTATCACCCTCATGCTGCCGGGGCTTACCGTTCCTTTGCTGATGATAAAGAAGGTGTCCCCTCTTGCACCTTGTCTGATGATATATTCCCCATTCTCATAGTGAGTCTGAAAAATAGAAACAGCAACAGAAAAAAAAAAAACATTAAGAAAGGAGTAATATAACAAAAGCTCAATCTCTTCAAGTATCTGCCCTGCAGGGATGCATTCATCCTGATGGAGTTTTACCCAAGCCCAGAATCCATTATGATTTAAGAGTGAGTAATAGTCAATGAACGAAATAATTACAGAGAAATCATTTTTATCACACTCATGTTTAAAACTATTTTGTTACTGCCATTTTTTCTGGACGATTATATTCAGATCTTTACATTGATTCATTTTAATAGTTGGGTAAAAATATTCTTTTCTCCCATCAACTGAGCATAACCTAAAACAGCAGAACGCTAATTAAACTGGTCTTTTAATATTTTATTTGTCATTTTCATTTTGTTTCAGTATTCTTGTAATGATTGATAGGCCTTTTTTTTTTCCTTGAGACATTATTGTGGCATCTCAAGATCTTAATTTTGAAACCAGGATGATTTCTGGTGTGCGTTAGATGGCCCTAGTTACTTTCTAAGGCACAGCTTCATGCTTTAACGTTCTTGTTTCAGCAATTTAGATTTGGCCCTGTCAGACTGAATGTCTTCATTTTATGGACTGAATTCTGGTCCAGCATCTGCGAGCTCATCAACTAGCAAATGAGAAGCAAGGGAAGGCTGCAAGAGGATGATCGCAGTCAGTGCTAGGATGTGGACACAGTCACCAGGTCCATTCCCAGGGTAAAGATTACTTCTGCAATGAACAAAAGTTATTTCTCTAAGGCGACGTGGGAAAAAAAGTATATTGCTGGGTCAGAAGATATAACAGAAAAAGGAGACTGTGCCATCTGGCCACATTCTTCTCTGCAGCTTAGCAAGGGAACCATTTTTGGGGAAAGAAAACATTACTTTACACACTCCTTAGGAAACAGATTTCATGGTTTGCATGTAGCAGTTACGAGGCTAACAGCTGTGATTTGTCCTTATACTTCAATACCATGTTCCTTAATACTGTTGTCTATTCACTGTTGACATTGCCTTTTGTTAGCACTTGACACTGAGAACAACAATCTCTTTCTTTGCATGTCTAGAAAATTAACATACTACCTAATCTTACTTTTTTTATTCAAAACAAGTTTTCAAACTAGGATTATAGAATGCATATTCTTCAACTGATTTATTTCACTTAACAAGATACCCATGCTCCCCTGTCACTTCTTGCTATTTGGGAAAGGAAAGATCTTTAGTACATGCAGGTGTGAAAAGCAACGATCACAAGAGTCTTCTTTCCTGTATCAGTTCCACAAACATCTCTGTATGCCTCTGAGTCAGGCCTGGCTGTAGGCACTGATGATACAAAGACGAGATGCAAAAATCTCAAAGTAGCACCATCCACTGGATCTTTCTCTGAGGGTGGCAATGGTCGATAGCCACACCGTCCAACACAGCAGCCTCTAGCCACATGTGGCTACTGAACAGTAAAATGTGGCCAGTGTGATTAAGACATCACACATTTAGCTCGTGGCCAGCAGCTACTGTATTAGCATAGGTAGTAATAAGGCAGACAAGGGAGGAGTTACAATCTGTACTAGTAGGGTAGGGGGGCAGGCTGGAGCATCTTTCCCCACTCTCCATAAATGGAGCCCCCCTATTAGTAAAATTCAGGACCTCTCTCTTCCCTTCCCCACTCTGCACACCAGAGGAGGTGGTATGACTTACCTGGCTGGTGCACTTGGAAGCCATCAGCTAGGTATGGTCGCCTTAGCCCCTAGTCTCTGTTGTGGGGGTGAGCTCCCCACAGAGGCAGACATTCTCTGCGGCTTCTCCAGGGGAAGCAGAATGAAACTGCCTCTGTTGGGCCTTTGCCCCAGGGCAAGTATGTCCACCCAAATGCAGGCCCAGTTTGGGAAGGCTGTTTGGCTCTGACACCTAAGCCACATTCCCTGGCCTTGATTTTTTATCATTAGTAACAACAATATTATATTAGTTCCATTTACCTTAGTCTTTGTCATATTTCTCACTTGTTTCCTAATCCTAAACCTCTCAAAACCCCCCAAATAATCAAGTGTGCAAGCTATGTTTTCTGTTGGTAGGGCTTATGTACTGTCTGTTGTATTGTCTCACTCTTTCCCCAGGGCTTCCCCATGGAGGAGATTCTTAAGCCCCAACAGAAGTATGAGGAACAAGTTACAGGATGTTGAGCAGGAGAAAGGCTCTCCGAAAAGAGGAGAATTAGCAGCTTACTATGCCCACATATTAGCAGCAGAAATACTATTATTTTGGAAAAAGAAAAATACAAATAAAAAAACACCCAACATGGAAGAATCCTGAGCTCATCTGAATGGCTCATTCTTCTGACTCATCTCCTTAAAAGCATATTCCTACCCAAAGATTGTCATTTCCTTTTAAAAAGCCAAAATTATTTGTACTATATTAAAAAGTATGAAGGTAAGGGTTTCTCAGGCACACCACCACTGACATTTTGATGCAGACAATTCTCTGCTGCTGGGAGCTGTCCTGGACATTCAGTTCAGCTGTAGGATGTTTAGTGGCTTCCGTGGCCTCTACCCACTCGATGCCAGTAGCCCTTCCAGTCCCAGTTGTGGCAACCGAAAGTGTCATAAGACATTGTCAATTAACCTGTAAGGGGCAAAACTGCTCCCAATTGAGAATGTTTGCCATAAATCTTTTGTGGTTTTCTGGACGTGAAATAGCAATTTATTATTTCTCTTGATACTGTGTGCTAGATGATTCTGACTTCCCACAGTGTCAGCTTGGATCAGTGGAAAGTCTAATGCTGGCTTCCAAGGGTGCAGAAGCAGAAGGTGCCAGGCTTTCCCAAGGCTCAGACTGTGCCCACGGGCACTGAAGCCCCACAAAGGATGCAAGGTACTAACAGCTACTGCTCTTTTGCTTCGCGGACCTTGCCGCCTGCCTCCTTCCCTTGCATTATGTCTATTCTCTTCACACCCCTTTTCCTGATGTTCCTTGAACACCCAGACCCATCTCAGGGCCTCTGCACAGGCTCTGCCCCGTGCCTGAGATGTCCCTGCACCCCAGAGAGCTCAGAAGGAGCTATCTCAGGACAGGAAGGTTCACAGAGGGCTGAATGACAGGAGCATGGGCATCAAGGAAGGCTGAAGGTAAAGCAGGATTATCAGATTCTGCTGAGAGCTGGGGCCATGGCTTCTGAGAAGGAAGGATCCACTGCCAACCCCAGCCTAGTTCAGAGAGAGCCTGACCTCCCTCTTCTCTACCCTCTGGTATCCCACTGGGGCTCCCCATTGGCTGAGTTCAGCTGAAAGGGGACAGGGGAGTCCTCCCATTCAGGTCAGCTTCTGGACAGAAAGGAGGACCCAGGAAAAGTGAAAAGCAGGCCTGGGGGCAGGTGGACTGCATCAGCCCCATGGCTAACAAATCATTCACTCACTTCTCAATCATCTCCTCCACTAGAACGTCAGCTCCACGAAGAAATTTTTATGTTCCCTGTTGTTCCCCTGCCCTGAGAAGAGCACCTGGGTGTTCTCTAAACATTCATCAAGTAAATGGCTTACATGGTAAAGGACATTGAGTGCCCCGCAGAGCAAGGGCTCTCTGCAGGTTTGCCCTCAGGAGATGGGTCCGCTGCTCTAGGCATCACAGCGGGGTCAGAGGCAGAGAAGGGCAGCCTCTCATCTTACAGCACCTTCTGGGGAAGGAGTGCCAAAAGCCCTGGCAACTGTCCCCATAGGTCTCCTTTGAGTCGCGTGTCCACTCTTAAACGAATGCCTGGCAAGACGAATTTGGAATACTCCAAATGGTTTTTCACTTCTCAAGATCACTCCATGGTGCCAGCAAGAAAACCGCTCAAAGGAAACCAAACCTCCAGCAGCGGGAAAATGGGAAGGAAGGACTGCAGAGGCACCCAAGAGCGTATCTACTTCATGGACTGACCCAAGAGTCTCCGGGGTCAGGACTGAGACCTGGGTGGGTGCGGAAGAAGGGCGGATAAAAGTGGGGTGCTAGACTGTGGAAAGGGAAGACTCAAGTCATGCTAGCAGTCTTCACAGCCCCACTGAGCTGTGGGAAAGTAGAGGGAGGCAGCCTCCTGGGAGACCATTCAGAGCAAGTAGGAAGAGATTCAGGGTTTCAGTGGGCACCTCAGGGTCAGGAGGCACAGCTTCGAGGTGGACTTGCGGGCAGGATGCCCCATTCCCAGAGCACACACCAGCAGAGGCGGGGTGAGCATGGGCCAAGCCATTGCAGAAGAGACGGAGGGTGGTGTCCAAGGATGCCCAAGGGGGAACTTTAGGGCATCTCCCAGCCTTGAGATGCCATGATTCTCTGACAGGTTGTATTTCCCAAACATGGCCACCAGAGAGTTTCACTCCACAAGCTCTCCTGCGTGATGGCTTGGCCGTTCTCCCATTAAGAGCTGGAGACTACCTTCCCTCCCCTTGAAACCAGGGGCCTCAGCAGCTCTTCTGTGACAACAGCTGGCTTGGAAGCGATCTGCATGACTTCCGAGGTCATCTTAGAAAAGGCCTTCTAGAGGTGCCTGGGTGGCTCAGTTGTGAAGTGTCTGCTTTTGGCCCAGGTCATGATCGCGGGGTCCTGGGATCAAGCCCTGCATCGGGCTCCCTGCTCCAGGCGAAGCCTGCTTCTCCCTCTCCCACTCCCCCTGCTTGTGTTCCCTCTCTCGCTGTGTCTCTGTCAAAAAAATAAAATCTTAAAAAAAAAAAAAAAAAAAAAAAGGCCTTCCAGCTTCCACTGGTTCTCAGGAGTCTCTGTCCTGGAACCCAGCAGCACGCTTGAGAAGCCTGAGCTGCACCTGGGGGCGATGTGCAGGGGATCCGGTTGATGGAGCCACCCACACGCAGCCTGAGTCACCTCAATCACTGCAGTCAGCAGGGAGATACCTGAAGGCAAGACACTCCCAGCTGGGTCGAGTCTCAGCATTTAATTGTCCGCATTTGAAGTCCCAAATGCCAGGGAGCCCAGACGAGCCACCCCTACTGTGTCTGAATTCCTAACCCACAGAACATAATAAGCACAATAAAATGGTTCTCATCTTAGGCAGCTGTGTTTTGGGGTGGTTTGCGACTCAGCAATGCATCACCCAAACCAGACCCCTTGGGGGCTGCGTCCCACCTGCTCCTGGCAGCTCTGGCCCTGGGACGTCCTGGAGTTCAGAGCCTGCCACCAGCTTCCTCCCCACTCTTAAGGTCTACATCGGAGAGAGGAAGGGAGAGTCCAGGACAGAGCCCAGGCTATTCTCAATCCCTCGCATAGTGGGCAAAGCACGCTCATGGCGCTTATCTTGTGGCGATTTCACAATAATCCTAAGAGGGCTTCCATCAGGGAAGCTGAAGCAAACAGCTTAAATGACTGGCCCAAGGTCCCAGTGTGAGGAGCTGGTGGGAAGGATGGGCCGTGTCCCACCCCCCTACACCCCCCCACCTCCTCCACCCCCAACCTGTGGCTGGGCAATTTGGTGTGGGCAATAACTATCTTTTTTTAGGTTGCAAAGAAGAGATGTATCCAAGTCACCTTCAGTGGCAAACAAAAAGATGGGTCACAACTCCCCCCATTGTAAGCCACAGGAAATCCAACCGCAACTGGCAAAATGGGAAGGTACTGAGTCACAAAACGGCATAGTCCAAAGTCAGTGGTATTCAAAATGGCTGAATCCAGGCCCTAGACAAGTCTCCTCCCTCCCTCGCAGCTCTGTTTGCCTCGTGTACCTTCCCATGAGGGCCTGGGGTATGCCCCACGGCAGTGAGTGCCCCCGTTCCCTGTGCTCCAGACCAGCCGGCTCTTGCAGACACATCAGCCCTTCGTCCCAGAGATTAGACACTTTGACAGGAACATCTCGAGTCTATGTAATTGGTGAAAATTATCTAATGACTCTCTTAATATCACTGACTTGGTTTTGTAACTCGACACCCACAACTGTCCTATCCCTTATTTTAGGTTATCTAGGTTATCTGCACGGGCATTGGCTGTACGTTTTTCCAGGCTGCGTAAGCTCCTAAAACTCATGGTCCAGAGAAGAGCCTAGGGGACAGTGGCCAGAGGTGGTGTAGGTATGTAAAAGCTGATGTCCATGGTGTTGTCAAACCAGGACTCCTGACTGCCATCCCGAAATGTTCAATTGCACCCGAGGGGAAGATGATCGTACGTGCTGATGCTTCGAGCGTCTAATTATGTTCATCAAATGCAGGGAGTTTCATTGTTTTTTGAAGGTCATTTGGCAGCTCTGCCATTTTCTTATTTCAAATTAAATCGTAGAAAAATACAGCATTTAGAATGAGCGGAAATCTGAGCAATTAGGCAGATTGGTTTAAAGGTTTCCATAGTCATTAGGAGGAAAGCCAAACTCCTTAACACTGCCTGCAAGACCATATACGGTCTGCTCAGTGTCTCCCTTTCCAACCTCCTCTCACTCCTGCTCACTTTGTCCTCCAGCCGCACTGGACGACCCACCCCTTGGGTCCGTTTCTCATCCGTGCCACGCTCCCTTCCTCCCACCTGGCGCAAGCACCCCTGCAGCCCCCCACTGCTTCTTGCCTCCTTGCAGCCTACTTCTCTTTCCCATCCAAGTTTTCCCTGAACACACCCTGGCTACAATGGCTCTCCCATTCTGTGATTTTACAAAGCCACACAACTTTTATTTTTTTAAAGATTTTATTTATTTATTTGAGAGAGAGAATGAGAGAGAGAGAGAGAGAGAGCACGAGAGGGAGGAGGGTCAGAGGGAGAAGCAGACTCCCTGCCGAGCAGGGAGCCCGACGTGGGACTCGATCCCGGGACCCCAGGATCACGACCTGAGCCGAAGGCAGATGTGCAACGAACTGAGCCAGGCAGGCATCCATAGGATTGTTTTTAATAATGTTCTCCACCAGATTTTAAATATGCCCGATGGCAAGGATTGCATCTGGTTTTGTTTACCTTGTAACATCCTCAGTGTCTAAGACAACGCTGGAGATAGAATAAGGACTTGAAAACAGTAATTACAGGAGTGAAGAAGCCCTCCTTAATCCCCACCTTGCTAGCACCGCCCATCATCAATCCATTAGAAAGGCCTCTACCTTTGATACCCGTGCCAAGCCCAGCAGTCTCTCACTGGTTCCACGGTTGACGCCCTAGTCCAAGCCAGAACCGCACCTTGGACTTTTGTAATGTCCTCCATCTGGCTTCCCTGCTTCAGCCCTTGCCTCTCACCACACCCCACCACACCCCACTCCATCTGTTCTTCTCTCGGCAACCAAAGTGGCCTTGCAAATAGCCCATCAACTGAAATCACTCCACAGCTGAAAACCCTCCAGTGGCTTTTTGTTGCTGTTAAAATCATAAACTACTTACGATGGTCTATAAAGTTCCCTGCATCCCGGCTCCCACCTCGTTCTCATCATTCGCACATCTCGCCCACACAGGTTCAGTTTCAAAATCGCTGGCTTTTCTCCCCGTGCCTTGTACTCACCAGACTGGACCCATCCCCAGAGCTCTGCATTCAGGACAGCCTGTCTAGGACACTCTCCTCGAGGTCCTTGTCATGGTCTTGTTCTTATCATTGGGTCTCAACAAGGCCTTTCCGGACCACTCAGAGCATGTGCCTCTACCTCACTCGCTTTCTGCCCATTATTCCTGTTTTGTGTGCGGTTTCTCCGTGGCTGCCAAATTGCTGCTGGCCATTCTCCTGACCACATGAGGACAGTCACGGCGCCATTGAGCCCCCCGTGAGAAAGGCCTTTCTTCCACACCTTCCGGATCGGAAACCATCTTTTTTTCCCCCCCTCTCTTTAAATTTTTTATTATGTTAGTTAATCACCATACATTACATCATTAGTTTTTGATGTAGTGTTCCATGATTCATTGTTTGCACATAACACCCAGTGCTCCATGCAGAACGTGCCCTCTTTAATACCCATCACTGGGCTAACCCATCCCCCTACCCCCCGCCCCTCTAGAACCCTCAGTTTGTTCCTTAGAGTCTATCGTCTCTCATGGTTCGTCTCCCCGTCTGATTTCCCCCCCTTCATTCTTCCCCTCCTGCTATCTTCTTCTTCTTTTTTTTTCTTAATATATATTGCATTATTTGTTTCAGAGGTACAAATCTGTGATTCAACATTCCTGCACATTTCACAGCGCTCACCATAGCACATACCCTCCCCAATGTCTATCAACCAGCCACCCCATCCCTCCCACCCCCCACCACTCCAGCAACCCTCAGTTTATTTCCTGAGATTAAGAATTCCTCGTATCAGTGAGGTCATAGGATACATGTCTTTCTCTGATTGACTTATTTCGCTCAGCATAACACCCTCCAGTTCCATTCATATTGTTGCATATGGCAAGATCTCATTCCTTTTGACGGCTGCATAATATTCCATTGTCGGAAACCATCTTTCTTTTGTGTTTGCTCCCTGGACTCTTCCCCCATTACCTACCACTCCGAGGGTTTAGGAGATTTTATATTCTATCCATTGTTTCACTTAGAACAATGCCAAGCACAAAGGAGGAATGCAATATAGAATCTAGATAAAGGACAGATTTGGTCCAGACCCTTCTTTTTGAATGGGGGAGCAGAGTTATGAACCGCAGAGCAGAGGGCTGGACAGAGAAAGAGAAGTGACAGCATATCTACACGGAAACAATCTATCGCCCCCAAGGCAGTAACTGCTGAGTTAGGAAAAGCCAGTCTTCTCCGTGCTACTAGAAAGAAAGGGTGTAGCTTTGGTTGTTAATCTGTAGGTCTTTGGATTCTCAGAATTCAACACTAGTATGTAAAGGTCCATTTAGACTTTTTAAAATCCTCCATATACTTGACGACTCCCGGCAGGAAGCTCAGTGCGACAATGGAGGTGGCACTTGGAGGACTTGGTAGGCGTCCCCTGTGAATTTGCATGACTCCTCTCTACTTTTCAGATCGGACCCCATTACTGATACCAAAGATGCTGTGTTTTAGCTGCTGGTTTTTTTTTTCAGGCCCCACTGCGACATGTAATCTGTAACTGAAACTCCATTATTAGGAACTAATACGCAATGTACCATCCTGAAGTAAATTCTCACCTGAATTATTTCAGTCAGAAATTATGTCAATTTTGTCCCTTTATACTTGAGTTTAAGATTGGAGTTATTCTTCAGTCTTTATTAGAGCACGGAACATCTATTAACTGACGCTGTCCTAACGATTAAGACGCAGGTAACAGAGACCACTATGATAATTGTTATTGATTAGAAAGATAGGTACAGCAAGTAGGAACCACCTTCATGTGCCTGGATGCATCTAATAAAGCCTTCGAACAGGGAATGACACCTGGAAAATTAGTGAGTTAATAACAGTAGGGGTCTTGAGTCATGATTCCGGCCTCATTTGTTCAGAGCACAGTTCTATCTTACAGGAAGAGTGGGACATCAGGTAGAAGAACAACTTTCTTGGAAATACTGGTATCTGCCTTTCTGGATCCTCAGCCAGCCACATCCTCAAAGGAAATTCTTCCCTCTCCTTGATACCTCAGATTTATTTCAAAGACAAGAGCTCTTAATGGAGAATAAGATCCCCATACAGCTGGATCAGTCAAAAAACATGCCAGTGAGGCAGGCAACAGACAAGGTATTTCTTGGTCCAAGACTTCTCTATTTGGCAAAACTCTGTCCATTAGAGATGTCTGGACTGAGATTACCTATGGTGACAAGAAAGACTGACAGCTAGTCATTACAAGAACATATAACTTTCCATATTGCAAACCACCAGCGATCAAGGATAGCAATCCGAAGTCTTCGGGGAAATCTACTGGGGAGGAAATGATCGCATCTGTAAACCAGAATTTTCTCCTTCTCTTCCCCCATCCATGGTCACCATGGATTTCATCGCAGAACGAGCGCTCTACTAACAACTGACAATATGTGCGCTCCATGTAGGTTTTCATAAATTGGCATTTTGCTCTCTCAGATCAGTAATTATCAAGGAGGTATGTTCTTTTATGAAGCATTTTCTCAGATAATATTTAACGCCACTAAGACTACAATTTTTGCTGACTCTCCTTCCTAACCTCTAAAGGAAAATTAACTTTTCCTCACACCATCATTTACAAATCAACCAGAACACCAAAAGAACAAATTGAAGCCTGGAACACTTTTTCTAACAGCTTCCCTTCACACCGTTGCCACTGTCCCGTCCCCACCAAATGGACATCTGGGATAAGCATCTCTCTAGTATAGATTCTTTCTATTTCAATGCCACACCTTGCCTTCTACTTAGGACGTCCCTTATTTATAACCAGTACTTTTTCACACTTCTCAGGCTGTACAACAATTTAGCTCCAAGGCTGTTCAAACTAAGCCATAAAATCCTCCTGCACCAAGCCTGAACTCCAGGTCCACATGAAAGACACACCCTTGTTAGGAGTTTCGTCATTCACTAATTTCAACCAGTATCATTTATCTGTGCGTTCTGTGAATGAGACATTGCACTTGGCACCGAAGCTACAGAGATACCCAAGACACAGTCCCTCAGTCGGGACACAGCATGTGGTTTAAGAGGTCCTCACCCCAACCCCAAGCACTGTCATGCCACTAAGGGGGAGAACGGCAGTATTAAAGGAGTGCTCTTGAGGGGCTGACTCAAAGGGCCCCCAGAGAACCCAAGTTTAGGCAGAAAATGTGGCTTTTTCATCAATACAATAGCTCAGACTTCTAGATAGACAGCCTGCCTAGCACTGCTGCTCAAGGCTCCACACCAGCCTAGCTCACCAAGACATTTTAAGACACAAATAGCTGGGGCCATGATGATGAGTCTGCCACTTCCATTGCTGAGGATCTGTGTCCTTGGCACATTCCTCCGTGTCCTTGATGAAACATTCTTCACTGGCCTGTGACACTGTTTATCAAAGTCCTCCACCTTGAACCTTGCCTTAGGGTCCCGTGATATATTACAGCTCCTAGGAGCTTAGGCTCTGTCCTTACTACCTGACTCATTACATTTCCATTTGCCTTGACGGTGCTATGAGACTCTGTCTCTACTGAGGCACCCAATGTACTTGAAATCCAAGGACTGATGTATATATACGTCAGCTGGACCACACTGGATTAGAGAGACATTGTGGGAACAGAATATCAAGCAGCCCTGTGTGTAGTCCTGACCAGCTCTGTATGGTCAGATCCCGAGGACATCTTGGCTTGTAAATCATCCTTGCCTTAACAACGTACTGGGGCAGATTCTTACTAGCTTCCACCCTGACGAAAAGGACAGGTATAAAATCCCCGGGGCCAGCAGTCCCGGGACAGTATAAGCTTATCTTAGAAAATTAATTCATGGGCAGCTGGGTGGCTCAGTCGTAAAGCATCTGCCTTCAGCTCAGGTCATGATCCTGGGGTCCTGGGATCGAGCCCCTCATCCAGCTCCTTGCACTGCAGTGAGCCTGCTTCTCCCTCTCCCTCTGCCTGCCACTCTCCCTGCTTATGCCGTGTGTCAAATAAATAAAATTTAAAAAAAAAAGAAAATTAATTCATGACTTATACCAGGATATATCAAGACAATAGGCTTCCTGAAAGTCAGAATTAAGATCCCCTGCAGAGCAATGGGCTCAGACGTAGCTTTTTAAAAGAACGGACAACACTGTCACCACGATGAACAGGAACTCCTGGCCGCTTCGTGTCCTCGTGGAGTCCAAGGGACCAAGGAAAGCCATTCCTCCATCGACTGTGTACCCCCGCTCAATGCAATCCATTAAACAAGTCATGAAATTCTGTTAGTGGATTATAAGCAGCTATTTTTTTTTAATGGAATAGAACAAAACTGTCCAAGACATTAACAGAAAGTGAAGGTAGCATGATTTATACAAGTTTTACATGTGTGTGCATATGAATACTTAGGTGCGTACTAGGCCCCAATGTACATCCGTTCTTAACCACCCAGATGCCATCCTGATAAAACGGCACTCTTATTTCTTTACAAAAGCCGTAACATCCTCAGAACAGGGAGGCTTCCTTGCTGCTGCATTAAAATCACCTTGAGGAATTCCGTTATCATCAATAAAGACACTAGTGTTGAATTGGCTGTTTAGTTGTTTCACTTCGGTAAAAGTGTGTAGAAGTTGAAAGTACAGGATTATCTTTGAAAGGACCTATTATCTACACTGTAGGAAATGGCACTTGCCTGCAGATCATCCTTCTGTTTTCTCTGATTCTCCAGTCCCTTCCCCTCCACCAACCCCTCCTGGGTCGGCAATCTGACAAAAGGCAACTATTTACATGTGTATTTTTGCATATCCAAGTGCCCAAGTTTCCGCCCTAACATTTAGCATTTCCCATAATACGATAAAACCACATAGGTTTTTGTTGTACTGATCGGGAATGCCGGTTTCCTTCTCTGAATCTCAAACATTCTCGAGGTCTTCCTGTCTTTGCTGGCCAGATCACATCCCCCTCCGTTAAGCCTCTCGAATACCTCCAGATTTAATGAATCAAAGCTAGCTGTTGGCACAGCAGGGACCACCTGTCTGCCTGCCTCTCACCTTGCAGTCCAGACACAGGAGGGAAGATCGGAGCTCAACTTTCAAAAACACTTGGGTTTTATCTGATGTTCAACTGAGCTCTTCAAGGACATCATTTTCCAAATGGATTTTCAATCTCTGTTTTTACCCTGAGAGATTTGTGATGTGGACATACCCGTCCGACAGAGTGACTAGGAGTGAGTGAAACCATGGCAGGCACACAAAATGCTAAAAAAAAATCTCCAAAAGGCACAGTTCATCTCCGCTCTACTCATTTCAGAACAGAATAAAACTGTTTATAGAGCAGACACGCAGGCCTTCCCATCCCACATAATTAAACTATAACTCAAATTTAACAATTTGATCTATAAAGGCAATTAGCGGCAGCAGAACTTGGAAATTGTTTGCCCTGACGGATTATGAAATGTGTCACAGAAAAGCATTCAATTTACTACCTCAGAGTCACTATCTGAAGTATAAACATGTTTTGAAGTTTCGAGGAGAATAAATACGGTACTCAAAAAGGAAAAATGAAATTTCTCACGAACCCTGTAACAAAAGTAGTGGAGCGAGTCAGAAGTACATAGAATTCACTCAACATTTCACCTCCTTAGTTTTCTAAAATAAACATTTTGAGAAGATGCTATTCTGTTTAAAGGGCATCTTGAGTCATCGAGGACAGAAAGGAGCAAAAGCCAAGAGGATTTAGATTACCTGAGGGAGGAAAGACTCCTTTATATGCTGGAGGACACCCTTCTCACCTTGCGGATATTTTGTTTCTGTCTAGATGGGTTTGAGAAGGGTCTTGCTCAGAGCTGGGGTACCGGAACCATGTATGAGCCTGCCCCCTTTTCTATTCCATAATATGCCTCTAGCCGGGAGACAAAGGGAGAAAGGTTTCCGCCAGAATGTGAAATTATTGTGTTTATTGGAACCGACACCAAAGTGATACACACAATATTTAATAACCAGTACTTGAAGGGCAATGTCCAATCAGAAAGGATGTGTGTTGGAGTAGGGCACTGGGAAACCTCCTGGACCATGGGGATGTTCAGGGGCCCCAGCAATAAGCTGGAGCAGCGATGAGGGGGTTCCCGGCCAAAGCTTTGTACTGACTGGGACGACAGTATTTCGATGGGCTAACAACTTGTGCAAACCCACTGACCAGAAGCCCTGGAAACACTCTTCCATCTTCATATCCCCCACTAGCCCCTGCTGCACATGTATTTTAAGGTTTCTGGATTCAGAATGAACATCATTACTGGTGATGGTAGTTGTAATGATAGAATCAAGAAAACACAGTCACCAAATCTGCCTAAAACTGGAAGGTAGATGGTTTCCTCGGCCAGAGATCCTGGCTGGGAACAGCCTAGTGGCAGTTGATGGGGTTCGGAAAAGGCTACCCCAAAATATGGCACCTTGAGTTCAGGAGGACATATGGGATACTTTAGGCTGCAGGAGTCTGGGCAAACAGCAAAAGCAAGAAGGTCACCCTCACCTGTCCCCCGCAAGAGGTTACAAAATCCTCAGGTAAGAGGCGCCCCCCTCATACCTGAATGGAAGGAGAATCCTTATCTCTGAAGACAAAGGGATCCTGAGAAGAATCCTAACCAACAGGCCTTGCTACGTTTCTTCCAGTTTCCTACACTCACCTCATCCTTGACCAATGCCGTGTCTCCACTCCTCATCAAACCTACCCTACAAATACTCAGCTCCTATGGTTTCCTTGGTCCTTCGTTTGCCTATGAAGGCTTCCATGTCAAGTAAGATATATATTAAATAGATCTGTATGTTTTTCTACTGTTTATCTGTCTTTATTGGTTTAATTTTCAGACCCAGCCAGGAACCCTAAGAGGGCTGAGGAAAACGTCTCCCTCCCCTCACGTAACTAAAAACGTGTATGAACACAGCTGAGGAAACTACCACCATTAGGAGCAACGTGCTTGATGCCATAACACAGACAAGGTTCACGAGAAACACACCTGAGCAACACACACATGCAAGTCAGAGGTCACAGACTGGAGGGGGATGGGCTTTTTGGTCACCAGAGAGAAAGGTGTGCTGTTGTCCCCAGGTATATTTTATCAGCCTCGGCCACCTGAATGAATGAGGCTTTTGGATGAGCCCCTTTTGTCAGCTTTAAATAAAACAGGAAACCTTCTCATTAAAGTGTACCTTGCTCAGGTGTCTTGTCATCAGGAGGGATGGAGTCTGGATCCCAGATGTGTGTATTATAGTCACACATCTGGAGGAGACCCGCACATCTCAGAAAGTACCAGATGGGCATTTGGGTCTATGTATTGGTATCAGGTGACATCAGTGTATTACACTACAAGTCAGAGTACTGGAAGTATGCTGAATACACATGGTAGATCCGGTTTCTTTTCCTGCCACAATCAAGTCCAGATGCTAAGTATGGTAGAATCTATCAAGGTAACGTTACCCTGACAACCATCCTCAGACCCTGATAAAGCTCCTGCCATGCTACTACCACCTTCAGCCCCCACCCCCATGGGAGAGAGCACAGGATCTCCGCAGACACCTACTACGACAAAGAAAGCCAGAACCATGGTCAGTCCAACATCTAGAGAGCTTTACCTCCTTCATAAAAGGGTGTCTAATTCAGCCAGCGTGGTGAGCATAGTTTTGCAGAACCTGGTTTCTGTGGCAGCCCTGGTGGTTAACTTATTTGCATTTAAATAGAGCCACAGAGACTGAGGGTGCCTGCCACATGTTTATTTTCCTATTTCCAGCAATGGAGAAAAAAGGTTGTTTGTTTTTTTAATAATCAGTTAAAATTCTACTAATTCTCCTGACCACAGTATGATTCAATACTTTATAATAGCTATAAAAACTTACTTTTACATTCCAATGTGAACTCACATCATAAAAACATAATAGCTACTATTAATTAAAGGCTCACTACATGCTAGACATTATGCGAAGGATTATCTCCATTAGGACGTGACTCAGGTCTTATAATCTCCATTTTACTAGAACAAAATGGAAGCGTAGACAGGCTGAGTAATTTTTCCAAGATTACCCAGCAAATAAACTTTAGAGGCAGAATCTGAACCCAAATTTGCTTTAGAAAACCTATGCTCACAGATGAGCCTCCTCCTAATCTTAGAGTCAATTATCTTTACTTGGAAGAAAAAGAGAAAGAGAAAGAAAAGGAAAAAAAAAAAGAAAAAGAAGAAAAAAGAAAAGAAACAAAGACATGGCAGGGAAGGAAGGAAAGAAGGAAGGAAAGAAGGAAGGAAGGTCGGTCATGTTGGTAGTAAATAATCCCAGGATAACTATTCAGACAATACCAAATTTGAAACCTTGCATTTTAATGCCATGTACTCAATTCTATCATTACAAAATGATTCCTGTAACACTGCTGTCATTTTACCACTCTCGGGCTCAAAAACTTGAATAGCCTAACCTTCTCAATGGCATGACATTTCAGTTCCTTGTTGTGGCATTTAAGGCTCTCTGGGATCTGGCACTGGTTTAAATAGCCCCTCCCTCCCCCTACACTCCAGCCAATCCAGTGCCAGATAGCTTTTCACTGGTACGCTTTGCATCTGCCATTCCCTCAGCCTGGAATGTTCTTCTGCTACAGTCTCTACTTAGAAACTCTGGTTCTCTACTAAGCCTTCCCTTGATTCTCTAAATAGAAAGCCCTTCTTGAGGCGCCTGGGTGGCGCAGTCAGTTGGGCATCAGACTCTTGGTTTCAGCTCACGTGGTGATCTCAGGGTCGTGAGATGGAGCTCTGTGGTGGGATTCTCTCTCCTTTTCCCTCTGCCCCTCCCCTCCCCATGCTCTGTCTTCCTCTCTAAAATAAATAAAATCTTTAAAGAGAAAAAAATCGTTCTTTACCATGGCACACTTTTTTTTTTTTTTAACAATTGCATCATCTAACTTTCCAACTTTTGTTCTCTGTCCTTGTTTGTCAATTTATGTACCAAAATGAGAATAGAGCCCATATATTTTTTTATCTCCCATCTCCATCACCAGCCACCACAATGCCCTACACTAAGAAGGGGTTCAACAAGTATTTGTTACATTGAATAAATTTCAATTTGCATTCAAGTATTGATCATTTTAAATTATTTTTAAAACACAAATATCCTTGACAGAATAACACTTTCAGTTTGCAAAACCATTAATAAATTAGTATTACTAACACATACTTTATAATTTACAAACACCTTTCCATATATATATTAACTTAAATCATTACAAGAAGCCCTTTGGATAGTTAGTAAAAATCTCATTATCTCCATTTCTCAGATGAGGGATCAGAACTAAAAATAATTATTTAGCTATTTCTAACAGCTGCAGAATAATTATGTTGCAGCCATCATACTAAGCACATACCTGCATTATTTTATTCCCTGAAAACTTGAGATACAATACAGAGGTAGTTCTTACAGGTGCTTAGAAGCTTATGAGCATCTGAAAATGCAAACCAGTTTAATTATTTCCAAGCCTGTGTATCTGGAGGAGAGGTTCACAGGCAAAAGCCTTAAAATAAATGTGCCCAAGACTCAATTTGTCATCATACTCCTATTTCCCCTCCCTGGTTCTATGTGGATCTATGACACTGAAGGTAACAGGCAGCATTTTTGTGGGTGATTAAATAATGGGGCTGACTATCACCTTCTGCAGCTATGGTCAGAGACCTTCTCTGGCTGTAAATGCAGGTAAAAAGAGGAATGGAGACTGTAGTGTCCACGATATATAAAATCACCTCACGTCATTATAGAATGAGGCATCTGTCCCTCATGAACAAAATTTCCACCTAATTCCTTTCCCTACGTTAACGGATTGGATTGAAATGAATTTATACTGCAATGCCCCTTTTACTTTCCAAGCATTTATGGGACATATTTAACCTTGTCTGACTGACTGCTTTCATCACTAGTCACGTCCCTTATTGTCCTGAGCTGTAGGATGGTCCAGTCCCACGTGGTAATAGACACACACAGGCCAAATGGTCTTACATGGTCAACCTCCCAAGACCGACATTTTTTTTTCACCTCTCTCATTTCCTTCCTTGCCACCAAACCGTTCGATCATGCCTCATCATTCCATTTCACTAAGTGGTCCCACCAAGAGGTTAGGTGCCAGACGAGGAACTGCACATAATCAGGGGACCAGAAGGCCTTCTAGGAGCCTGCAGTCCAGGGGAGGCAGAAGGGAAACCAGACAATTTCAAAATAGCCCAGCGTTGGTTTGCTGGAGGTATTTATAGCATCAGAGGCTCGGTGGCACAGAGTTCAGAGACGGACTCCCAGAAAAGTTAGCACTGGATCTGAGCCTTGATATACGAATAGGAACAGAAAGTAGCCAGATGGACACTGGCTGGAAGGGCACATGCTCAGGAGCATGGAAGAGCATGGCTTACACAGAGAATGACAGATTTCTCCGCATTACTAGAGCCTGTACTGAGGCAGCAAGTGGTAGAACCTGAGACACGAGAGGCGTGGAGTTGGCCTTCCATGATTCGCTGACTCGGACTTTATTCCATGGGCACCAGGAACCATGGACGGGATTTAAACAAGGGGGCAATTTAGAGCAAGGGAGGGAGCTCAGTTAGAGAGCCTGGAGCCAGACACCAGGTTTTTGAATGACTACACAAACTCCTCAAAAGTGAACGTGGTTCAGAAGATGGTGAGAGGGGCCAGCACGAAGAGTAGGTTTCATTTCAGAACAATTTCATGCTGGAGAGGATACCCGAGGATGTGTGCCGTCCATGTGTCTCGCAGGATGTCAGGTGTCCTGTTTCTACTCAGCTACAGGATAGAAACCACAACTAAGCCAGCCATTCAGCACCTAACTAGCTGCTCACTCACATCACCAGGGAGGTATTAAGGATCCTGCTACTTAGGCTTTCACCCAAACACATTAAATTAGCTCCCCTAGAGCAGTGACCCAGCATCTGTCAAGATTCTTCAAGTCATTCCTGCATTCAGCTGTGGCCAAGAACCTCTACGCTAAAGCACAAGACTCAGACATCAGACCAGTAAAGGGCTTTCTTCCCGGTGAAGGGTATGGACAGTAGTATTTGTGGATTTTACTTTACTTTGACCCAGGTTATAGGCACCTTGTGAAGGTGCAGCTCAACTACTGCTTCCTTTGAAAAGCCTACTCTGGGCGGGGGTGTGTGGGGGTGTGGCAACATTTAGAAACTATTTCATTCCTCTCTAATAATGTGGTTCTTAAAAAGTATTTTATATATTTGAAAGTGAGAGCTCAAGAGCACACAGAGGGAGAGGGAGAAGCAGACTCCCTGCTGAGCAGGGAGCCCGATGCGGGGACTCGATCCCAGGACCCTGGGATCATGACCTGAGATGCTTAACAGATTGAGCCATCCAGGTGCCCCAAATATGTGGGTTTTTTTTAACATTTATTGTAACGTTGATGGAGAGAAGGTCCAAATGAGAGGTCAGATAAGACGAAACCAGATTATACTGGAAGGAAATCCATGTTCAGACATGTAAATGTCAGGTGAAAAAGAGATTCAGTACATTAGTGACAGAGCATGGAACGACCTTTCTGCTTTGGGACGTTGAGGCACCAAGTTTTCTGATTTCACTGCAAAGAGCAAGACACAACAGGCGAGGATATCAACTTCCAGCCTGCATGTCATCAGCTCAACAGAAAACAAGAAACACCAGCTTGGGACACAGGACAACGCTTTTTGACAAGCATAATAAATACCCTATTCTTAACAGTGTTCATAGTTTGGAGGACTCATGAGGGTTTCAAGCCACAGTCCTTACAAATAGCAAGGGTTCTGCATACAGCACAATTTTTCTTTAATCCGGAAATTTTGACCTGTAAAAAGAGCCTTAAGACAGATTAAGTCTGGAAGTTTTTTCTTCAAATGTTCAGATCCTATTTTAACACTATCGCTCACACCAAGAAGCCCTTACAAAGCACCCGAAAATTATACGGCACTAATATTCTGGAATCTCATGGGATGTGGGTTTAGGTGTAAAAGAAACATTGTCTTAGTGTTCAAAATATGAAAACCAATTCTAAGCAGGTGCCTATATTTTGCTGAAAAAACAAAGGAACCTTGGGGCAAAAATAAACTCAGCTTTGGAACTGTACACCTGGGATCTTTTTAAACACAGGCACGAGGTTACAAGCAGCCCAGAGTAAACCTTAGGCACACTTCTAAAGAACAATGAAGTATAACCTTCCCTTCCCTCCTAGAGGTTATGCTGAAGGGGGTGCACCGAAGTCATCAAAATAAATGAGTGTGTTTCCAAAGGGTGCATCTCCTGAGGAGGAAGGCCAAGGAAAAGAGACTTAGGGAAAGCTAAGTGACTGGTTTAATTTTGCACTTAGTACACCAGAGAGAGACGCTCACATATCTGGCTGGAAATCAAAGGCACTCAGGCTCGTAGGGCTCTGTTCTCAAGATGTGCATGACAAACATAATGAGATGTACAGATAGGAAGTGTGCACATCTGAAAAGGAGGGAAGTCAGAAGCAAGCAGGACTAAGTATGATAACATGAAAACATCCCCGTCTGTCTGAGCTGGGTTCTCTGGGGACAGTCCCCCTCCCCCCAGTGCCACACCAGGAACAGCAACCTTTTCACAAGAAACCATTCGAAACATGGGGCTACCTTTTGGTAATGCAACAAAGATGTAACGGTCCTGGTTTGAAAAAGTTCCACTTCTGGGGCACCTGGGTGGCTCAGCAGGTTCATCATCCGACTCGTGATTTAGGCTCAGGTCATGATCTCATGGGTCATGAGATCGAACCCTGCGTCGGGCTCCACACTTAGCGGAGTCTGCTTGAGATTCTCTCCCTCGGCCCCTCCCCTTGCTCTCTCCCACCCTCCCTCTCTCTCTCCAAAAATAAATAAACCTTAAAAAAAAAGCAAAGAAAAAAGTTCCAGTTCAGCCAAGCCATTATTTATTTTTTGTTCTGTGTCAAAACAGTTTCGTAAACCAGCTTGGGGGTCGAGTTGTGCAAAGCAGGAAGTGCCCATCATGGACTTCAAGTGCAAGGATAGTCTGAAACACTGCATTTCCCTCTTCCCGGTCCCTCCAGCTGTTCACATCTATCCACATGGACAACGCAAAGTGGAAAACAGATGCAGTTTCCTGGATTGCTTAGAGAAGTTGTTCTCGTGCTGGCTTGTGCGTTAGAAGTAAAATGCGGTACTTATGAAAATACACATCTCAGCCTTACCTTGAGGGATTCAGATGCACTAGCAGCATCCACTATCTAGACACTCATTCATGCGCCAGCGAGCCTTCCACTGTACGAGATTTATGCCAGTTTATTGAAAAAGAAAACACACGCACTGGGGCCCGTCTAACCCCCATGGCCTCAGCCCACACACACTGTCCCTGTGAATTTTATGAAAACTTTCCAATGGGTCTTTGTGGTTGCCATCCCTACCATCCACCAGGCATGCCCCCAGATTGAGGAATGCACTCTGACGATTATCTGGTGACCTAGAGCATATTGCGGGCCAGCAGCAAACACGCGGACCACCGAAGCTGCTTTGTCCTTCAGGTGCCCCTCCTAGGTTTTGAGTTATAGTTTCACTGCCTTCTCTTACTCACATAACCTCACCTGGACTGACACAGGCTCTAAAAAGTTGTTTAATTGAGATATAATTCACCGACCATAACATTCGCCCTTTTAAAGTATACAGTTCAGTGGTTTTTAGTCTATCCACAGAGCTATGCAACGCCCCCCCCCCGCCCACCTAATTCCAGAATGTTCTCACCCCCAAAAGAAACCACACCCATTAGCAGTCACTCCTCATTCTGCTTTCTCCCAGCCTTCGGCAACTGATAAAGTAATTTCTGCCTCTACGGATTTGTCCATTCTTAAAGTTTCATACAAACGGAGTCATTCCATGGGCTCGTCTTTTTGTGTTTGACTTCTTTCTCCTACCGTATTTTCATGGTTCATCCATATCATAGCTCAAGGCAGCACTTCACTCTCTTTTATGTCAGGTGCACAAGAGGATATAGAAAAGTTTAACTAGATTCTATATTTCTTCCATGCCTTTGGCGATTAGTTGGTAAAAAAAAAAAAAAATACTGGTGTCTATTTTTTTTATTGAGTCTAATACATTCAAATTAGCAAATCTTATCACCTATCTTATACTCCCCTTTTTCCTTTGGGACACTAACCCTTACACACTGTCCCTTAATATACTTTAATCAATCAAAACTACTCTTTTGTAGTTTAAATAGAAGTCTAAAAGCCTTCTTTTAATAATTAGTAATTATTTTCTTTTAATAACTGGTAATAATTACCAAGTTTTTTCTTTTTATTCTGCAAGATATTTCCATGTTCCCAGACAAAGGGTTGCTGCTGTTATCTCTTGGATTTTACTTTTATGTATTATTCGTGGACTTTGTACCATGCCCTGTCCTTAAACAAACCTATCTATCATTTTCTTCCTCCAATCCCCTGACAGCATTTAGGGTTAATTAATATTGTTTGTATAATTTTATGACCCATATAAAATATTATTTCCAGGGGAGCGATAACATACCCAATTGTACAATTTTGGTTTCCCTGAAGTTGATAGTTTTAATTTCTGATTTTCTAGGTTGTGTTCCTACCACAAGTTCACCCACACATTCTTCACCTGCAGGTACATCTCCACTCAGTATGTCCACACACAACCAAGAGTCTCTGAATTCCACCTTTTTCTTGGTGGCGTCCTTCCTGGAGGTCTTCATTCTACTACAGTTTCTTTCTTTTTATTTTTAAAGATTTTATTTATTTATTTGTCAGAGAGAGCGCTTGAACACAAGCAGGGGGAGCGGCAGAGGAAGGAGAAGCAGGCTCCCTGCTGAGGAGGGAGCCAGATGCAGCACTCGATCCCAGGACCCTGGGATCATGACCTGAGCTGAAGGCAGACACTTCACCAACTGAGCCACCCAGGCTCCCCAATGGTTTCTGACCTTTCCCATCTGTGGCACGGCCCCTGCTGTGCTGGGGTCTCCCACCAGCATTATGCGGACTTTTCAGCAATCGGAGCACGCCAACTCTATGACCCAAAGGTGTCCATCCTCACTCTTCTTGGTGGAATACACACTGTGGCATCTTCCTCAGATGGGTGAATGGGGGATAAACTTACTTTGTGCTATACATTTTTGAAAATGTCTTTATTCCACCCTCACACTTGATGACAGTTTATCTAGATACAGATTCATGATTCAAGAACAAACACTGTCCATCAGAATTTTGAAAGCATCGCCTCACTGTTTTCCAAGTTGTAAGGCCTTTATTTCTGAGCCTTTGTGACCTTGTGGCCTGATTTTTATCTGTGCAAATTTTAGCGTCCTCTCTTTGTCTAGGTTCTGAAATTTCTTGAGGTGGTATTTTGGTGTGGGTCTCTGTCTTGCATTGAATCCTCAGGGAGACTTTTTTTTAAAGATTTTTTATTTTTAAGTAATCCCTACATCCAACATGGGATTTGATCTAACAACCTTGACATCAACAGTCACGTGCTCTACCAACTGAGCCAGCCAAGCACCCCAGGGGAGACTTTTTTTTTTTGCCCTTATTTCTACAGCTCTATTGAAGTCGATGTACAACATGCATATTTAAATGTAAACTTTCATGAGTTTCACATATGTATGCACCCATGATACCATCACCATGATGAAGATGAAAAATATATTTATCGCCTCCCAAACTTTCCAACAGTCCAGTGTATCATCTATCTCATCCCTCCCCAGGCAACCACACACTTGTTTTCTGTCACTATTGATTACTTTGTATTTTCCAGGATTTTACACGAACGTCTTCAAAGAGTTTATACTCATGTTTGCTTGTCTTATTTCACTCAGCATATTCTGTTTGAGCTTCATTGACAGTATAATATGTACCACTGGTCTGTTTGTTTCCATACTGGGTAGTATTACATGGTACAGATACACTAGAACTAGTTTATCCAATCATTTGTTGATGGTCATCTGGCTTGTTTCCATTTTAGCTTTATAAATAAAGCTGCAATGAACCTTCATGTTCAAGTTCGTGTGTGACATATGCTCTGTAAGTTCCTATAACCTACGTCCATGACTTTCCAGGAACTATTAAAGATTGCTTTGGCAACTTCTTCCACTATTCCTTTTTTTTTTTAAGATTTTATTTATTTATTTGACAGAGCACAAGCAGGGGGAGCAGCAGAGGGAGACAGAGTAGGGAGCAGGTAGGGAGCCCTACATGGGGCTTGATCCCGGGACCCTGAGATCATGACCTGAGCCGAAGGCAGACGCTTAACCGACTGAGCCACCAAGGAGCCCCTATTCTTGACTCATTAACCAAATATGTCCTTCTCTTCTCTTTCCATTCCCTACCCATATGCTATGGAAAACTAATGACTATTTTCAGCTCTCTTCTCATGACGTGACAGTTTAGATCCATCCAGCTATGGAGTCAGATATCTGCATCAATTTTGACTCTCCTTGTCTTTAATCAGGGACCAAGTCCTGCCAATTCACCCTCTTGAGGGTCCCCTCATGTGCTTCCTCTAGTTTTGCTCTATCACCACTGACTCAGGACAGGCATCATTTCCTACCTGAAATGAGACAACTGGCCCTTTGGTGCCTCCAATCTTCCCACTTTAATCTATGACCCACACTGCAGGAGCCATTTTCCTAGTGCAGAAATCTGGTCATATTTATTCTCCAGTTAAAACTCACCAACAGCTGCCAACTGCTGACAGGGAAATCAAAATTCTAGAGATGGTATGTGTGGGCTTTAAAGACGTAGCCTCAGGGCTCACCTCAGCTCCTACTCTTCCCCGACCAACACCCTGAGCTCTGGCCACATCAATCAAACTCCCTGTGGATTACCAAACGTGCCATATTTTATTTTTTGTACCTCTGATTTTGTATATACTTTTTCATCTCTGTGGAATGCCATTCCTTCACTGAGGCCCTTTATGAAACCCTACTATGCTCTACAGTGTCCAATCCAATTCTCTCTTCCTCTGTGCTCCCCTAGCATTTCTGTTCTCTGTAACCTTATGACTTATTAGCATGTTTTGTTTTGTTTTGTTTTTCTAGACTGGGAGTTCTTCAGAGCAGGAACTGTGCTTTTGTCTTTACTATGGCTATTAGCTAGCACTGTGACACTAGCACATATAACAAATACACAGAATGCATAATTCATCAGAACCTGCTCCTCTCTCAACATCTCTATATATGACCTGACTTAATCTACCTGTTCCCATTGGTACTGGGAACTACAGCCTGAACACTTGAAATATTTAAAGGACAATGAAGATGACTATATAATAGTATAAAACCTTGAGATTCGATCATCTAATGTTAAAATTTGATGTTAATATAAATTCTCATCAGAAGTTAGGGTACCAAATCTACAAAAATATGAATGTTAATATGTGAAATATGTTTTTCATTGATCCATAGTGGAATATAGAATTAATTGAATTCATACCATAATATAGCAAGTTTATAAGGTATAACACACATATTACTGAAGTATTAACTATAAATAAAGTGGAGATTATAAGAAACAACATGGATTCAGGCTGGAAGAACAAGCTCGATCACATTCCCATTCTCTCTCACTCTCGGTCCCTACACTGTCATCATCAGAATGCAAACTTAAACCATCATTAAGTAGGCTACACTTCAGGCCAGTCTCAAATCTGGCTACACATCAGAAGTACCTGAGGGACGTCTTTATCCTGCCATCATCATCATCATCATCACTATCATCATCACCATCATCACCATCATCATCACTAGAATCATCACCATCATCACCATCATCATCACTATCATCACCATGATCATCACCATCACCATCATCGCCATCATCATCATCACCATGAGCATCATCACCATCATCACCACCATCATCATCATCACCATCATCACCATCAGCACCACCATGAGCATCACCATCAGCATCACCATGAGCATCACCATCATCATCGCCATCATCACTATCACCATCACCATCATCACCACCACCACCACACAAGTAATGCAAACAATTTGATACAAAATTCATACAATGCAGATTACATAAAACAAAGTATAGTCACATAGTATGAATTATACCACATAAAGTTTTTAAATATATAGTATAAATCGCCCAACTCTCTGATTCTACCCTCAAGAGGTAACTACTCTTTATTAAAGAGTCTATTAAAGAGTTTCTTTCTAATTCTTCTAGGTATTTATACATCTAATGCACCCTCCATCCACCATCTATCCCCCCACACACACAAACACACACATGCTTTTTTTTTTTTTTTTTTTCCTCAAATACAAATGGAAATATGCTATACTTACTGGCCTGAAATTGCTCTTTTCACTTAAGAGTGATCTTGGACATCTTTCCATATCAGTGCATAGAGATCTACCTTATTCCTCACTCTTTTTAATGGTTAAGTATGATTTAATTATACTTCTTAAAGTATCTTCTGAGAACCTATCAAGTGCCTGGCACCAAGCCAGATATGTAGGTGTGACCCCAGACTTCCCTTCATCCTCCATGTGCTTCATACACCATTAAAATCCATCTGTAGCTCCATCATCCAGAGAATTAAGTCCAAAATAGCCTATCCTACAAGGCCACCTTGACAATTCTCAGGCCTTAGGCTACCCTCCTTGTTTTAAACCTTTGTAACATGAGTAAGTGTTCCTCCCTACACACCTTGGGTCTGGCCAGTGGGGATCTGCATATGATCCTGATAAACAACCTGGTTTGGGGACCACTAGCCAATAAAACACATTCTAAGAAGTGCCGGCATAACTCACATGTTCATTTAGTCATTCAGCTATCAAATACTTACGAAGCACTCCACTGACCACTAGAAATCCAAAGATAAGATGACTCGATCTATGCATTGGGCAGGAAGGAGATGATGTCTAGTGGAGGGACAGATGTGAAACACCAAGGAATAATGACCATAGATAACAGTTTTGTTTTGTTTTTTTTTTTACCATAAGCCAGAGAGTCTATTTCATATATGTATGATTTCATTTACCCTTACAATAACTCTGAGAAGTATACTCTATTATTATCATCCTAATTTATATTAGGTAAATAAGATCGGAAACTGAGGCAGAGAAGTCAAATAAACTAATAAATATATTAAAATCTCTTTCTGTTAGCACATACAGTATTTATTATAATTATTTCTGACTTTCCTCCTATCTCCCGTTTGCCTTCGTGGGGACTCTCGGAACTCTGGAGCCTCTGAAAGGCAAGTTACAGGGCTTTAGAGCTCAGCCACTGCCGGAGGCCATTCCACTCAGAAAATGGATCTAGCTCAACTCTCTGGGGCCTAGAGGACTCTTCAAACCCAAAGGCTGTCAGTCCTGGGCAATAACTCCAACAAATGACTTTAAGCCGTGTGAGGAAGAGGAAGGAGGAAGATTAACCTGCTCGCATAAATTACATGGCTAAGATAATTAGCTACAGCAACTCTTCCTGTTTTAATTTGCCTCTTCCATAAGTGAGAATTCTGCACCTCGTGGGTACAGGGCATCCAAGGTGCTGGGCAAGCCAGCCTTAGGTTCTCTCCAGCCTGACCATACTGTGCAGGGATTTCTTCCTGACTCTAGGCCCCTCCCATCCTCCCTTTCCCCAGAGCATTTACTTTAGAAAACAGGCAATTGTAAATTATTTCATGGCCCCTTTGTGATGTAAATCTTCTCCCAGTCTCTTGCTGGTTTCACAACTTTGGAATGTTTTTCTCAAGAACCTGAGAGCCATCCCTTTGAAATGTAATCATCAAAAAAGACAGCACCCTTATCTCCCAGTCTCTGCAGGAGGGGAGGAGCTTCAAGTCAGTAAGCACAAATTAGCAAATGCAAGCTCACCGGCCTACCTGCTAAAGACTTCCAGCATTTTCCCACTGGTTCACCCCAGCACCTACCTCAGCACCTAAAAACCCTCCTGCTTTTTGTTCCAAGGAGCTGAATTCAATCTCCCTCCCCTACTGTAATAGTCTTGGGCAAAATCATCTCAATTTTCCGCTGTCTACCATATTTTTTCCCTAACAGTGTTAAACACAAAAACCATAAATCAGGACATAGACCACCCATTCCCAGGAGAATACAGAAGAAACAAAGTTACATTTCACAAGACTTGACGGTCCTGAGATGCTTTTTAGCTACAGGCCTAATTTGTCACATGGACCACGACAGCCTCAGAGGGCTGTATACTCAGTTTCCTCTTAAAATATAATTCATTTGATGTCCATGGTGTAGAACAGGAAACATTTGTATGTTGCTATATGAAAGATGGACATATCGCTAAAGAGAAAATCTATCCAACCAATTCTAAATTCACCTACAAAGAGACAAGGCTTCCATAAATGTGCTTATCCTTTAAACATTTAAAGTACATGCGGGGCACCTGGCGGGGGGAGGGGGGGGCGGTTAAGCATCTGAGTCTTAGCTTCAGCTCAGGTCATGATCTCAGCATCCCTGCGGGGGGCTCCATGCTCAATGCAGGGTCTGCTAAAGTTTCTCTCTCTCTCTTCATCTGCCCCTCCCTGTGTTCTTTCTCTCTAAAATAAATAAATAAATCTTTTGTTTAAAAAGTATGATTTCATCTTTTAAGATGTTTTTGAAACATGAAATGAATGAGGACAATCTCTTACTCATTGATAAAGAAATGCCTACCAAAGTGAAGAGCAAAATATGGCCCAACATCACCTTGCATGAGCAGTTAATAGGCCTCCGGAGGTCATGATTTAATAATTTCACGCTAGAAAACACTAAATATTCTAGAAAACATGTTGTAAGTTACATCCAGTTGTTTTCTACTGAATTTGAAATAATATATGTGGATGACCAAAGAATACTTTCAATTAAGCAAGTCGATGCTCATATTTGAATATTCTAAATGAGTGGACTCTTGCCCAGACAATAGTGGAGAATATAGTTATAACATAAAGAGTTTCCAAGAGAAAACTTCTCAGGCTTCCTAATGCGAATCTTAAAAACATATAAAAGCATCATACAAATGAGAAGTTATGATTTCTTGCAGTTATAGAAGCAGGTAATTTATGAGACTGTTGCAAAGATTCCTAAAGTTGTGTCACTCTCCTCCGTTCAGTATCTCAGGAGACAGTTACGTACCGTCAAAACCCACACGATCATCTGCACTCCCCTGAACCCCCAATGCCACATGGATGATTAACAGGCATTTCATAATTATCAGGTTTCAAGTTGTAACTTATATCTCCAACTCACTTTTCCTCCATGCCCCCACTTCAAGAATTGGCACCCACCCTTTACCTCAGCCCCCCGTGCCTGGAATTATCCCTGACTCCTCTTGCCCTGGCACCATCAGCCAGACCTCCCAGCACCTGTTTTTTTTTTTTTTTTTTTTTTTAAGATTTTATGTATTTATCTGACAGAGAGAGACACAGCGAGAGAGGGAACACAAGCAGGGGGAGTGGGAGAGGGAGAAGCAGGCCCCCCACTGAGCAGGGAGCCCAATGCAGGGCTCAATCCCAGGCCCCTGGGACCATGACCTGAGCCGAAGGCAGACGCTCAACGACTGAGCCACCCAGGCGCCCCCAGCACCTGGTTTTTAAATATTGCTCTAATCCAACCACTTGTCATCATAACCCATCTGTTCAAGCCACCACCATATCCACCTAGACCCATGAGAGTAAATTATTAGTATAATCATTTTTAATTAGCAGGAAGGATCAAGATTGGACGTTGTAAGTGGTAGTAAGTCATATAAGAAAGCCATGCTTGTTTTCTTTCAAGACACCTGTTCCCAGGAGAAGCAAAAGCGCACTGGAAAAAGATGAGCTTAGTAATAAGAACAAAGTACACGTTGGGAGGAGGGGAGTATAGGCCCCAGATGGGGGGTGGGAAGGGAGGAGGAAATTATTTTACCGTCAGAGGAAAAAGGAGGAGCTTTTCGTTGAATTGTCCACATCTGCTTTTCCAGTCCTCCTTGTGACCACTGATACATATTTCTGAGAAGTGAAATAGTCAGGACAATAAAAGCACACGTAGATTTCTGGCAAAACACCCACAGGCTCATTTACACCATCTGATCTATCCAGCCCAGAACTACGTAGCATGAAGAATGATTTCTAAAAATAAGGTCTGGATGTCTCCTGAAAGGCACCGACTTAAAGCGAAAAGCTCTTGGTGAAATTTTACTTCCGGTTGTTTTGCAATCTCAAGCAGACAAAAATCTATCCGCCAACACTAATGAACACAAACTAATCACGTCTCATTTTGCTCTGGGCAGTCAGCCTTCTAAAATTAAGTGCTTGCTCCTACTTGCTCCACAGGATAGAGCTCAAAGAACTGTCTAACACTGACAGAATGGATTTTCCTGCCTGAACCAAGCATGGGAGGTGCGACAGGAAGGTAATAAACATGTCTGGAAGGGACTGAGCAGAAGGACCAAAGCCCGAAGTCTCTAGAAGTCAGAGAGGCTTGATTCAGCCCCAAAGCTGACACGTTTGGCATTTTCCTGTCTGGATCGCTCACCGTTGCTGTGATTTAGGAGTACTCTGGAGCTTGCTTGTTCGTAAAACCAGGCTAACAACACTGGGTGCGGGACACGGTAGGTAACTGAAGGCAGCCTTCAGCATACAGAATTTACACCTGTCTTCTCATCCACAGTAGCGGTGGTGGCGCGAAGGCCAGGGGCTCATCTGGATTACTTGAGCTCTCCCAGCTGTTTCTGTAGATTCTTGTGTGTTCTGGCTTAAGTGGGGACAGGCGTGTGTATTTTGGAAAAAGAAAAAAAAAAAAAAAGGCCGTGATCAGGATGCTCCCAGAGTGAAAGCTACTCTTAGTCCATGTAGTTATCATTGTGACTTGGGCTGTGTCCTTTTGCCCAGAAAATACTATGCATCAAGTTCTTGTAAAGTTGTACTGGGACACAGCCACCTCCAAGCTCCAGTGGCTTCCATGCTCCAGTGGCCAAGCTGACCAGTTACAACAGGGACTGGGTCGCCGGCAAAGTGAAAAATGTTTATTATCCAGCCTTTGAATTAAAAATTGGCTGACCCCTTTTCAGCTGAATGGGCAAGTCTGGGACAGTCACTGCTCTCGTACTTCCAATGCTTCAGTCTGCATGTTGGTGACTCAGGGATCATCCCAGACTTTCCTCATTTCAGACTCTGCCTGGAGTCAGGCCAAAACCTTATTTTCACTAGCTTATGAATATTATAAATGTGGGAATTTTTTTTTTTTAACCAGAAGTCACACCGTGGGGAGAATCCGAGGGCAAGAAATGTAGAAAAAGTTCAACAGTGACCCGATGACCTCCAAAGTCTCAAGTAACGGCACGTGGAAATTATAAAATGAATTGGATATTCCTTATCAGTAAAAATTATGTTTTTTCTGCCTCCTTAATCCTGTTCTTTGTAGAATGGTTTGCAAGACACTCAGACACGTTGATTTAGAGGTGTTCACTGGAGAGGAGCTGAGAAATTATTTATGGAAGGAGCCCTAATAAAGCATTCCTTTTATTACCTCATAAGTGAAGGTATGTGGCAGACCACATTGTGTCAGGCACAAATTCCACATTGCCACATATGGAATTTCCTAAGACTGTAACTATTGATGAAGGGCAAAGGAAAGTTTCAGGATATAGAAAACAGCTAAAGCAAAACCTTTTAAAGAGTTTGTCTATGGACTCATTTCAGACCTAAAGATACCTGGAGATTCAAAGTGAGGGGACGGAGAATCGTCTATCATGCAAATGGATGTCAGAAGAAAGCCAGAGTATCTATACTTATTTCTGACAAAATAGACTTTGAAACAAAGACTGAAATAAGAGAAAAGAACGACACTATATAATCATAAAGGGGACAGTCCAAAAGAAGATGTAACAATTGTAAATGTTTATGCACCCAACAAAGGTGCACCCAAATACATAAAGCACTTAATAACAAAATAAAGTGGTTAATAACAAATGTAAAGGAATTAATCACTAATAATATAACACCCCACTTACAAAATGGACAGATCATACAAACAGAAGATCAACAAGGAAACCATAGCTGTGAATGACACACTGGACCAGATGGACCTAACAGATATATTTAGAACATTCCATCCTAAAGCAGCAGAATACGTGTCCAAGTGCACACAGAACATTCTCCAGGAACACATCCCATAGGAGCCCCCAACAGCGGCCTCAACAAATTCAAGAATATCAAAGGTATAGTGTGCATCTTTTCTGACTAAAATGCTATGCAACTTGAAATCAACCACAAGAAAAAAATCTAGAAAGATCAAAAATACATGAAAGTTAAATAACATGCTACTTAACAATGAATGGGTCAACCAAAAAGTAAAAAGAAATGAAAAAGTACATGGGAGGGGCGCCTGGGTGGCTCAGTAGTTAAGCGTCTGCCTTCGGCTCAGGTCATGATCCCAGGGTCCTGGGATCAAGCCCCTCATCGGGCTCCCTGCTCAGTGGGGAGTCTGCTTCTCCCTTTCCCTCTGCCCTTCCCCCTGCTCATGCTCGCTCTCTCTACTAAATAAATAAAATCTTACAAAAAAAAAAGAAAGAAAAAGTACATGGAAACAAATAAAAATGAAAATACAATGGTCCAAAACCTTTGGCATGCAGCAAACACAGTCCTAAGAGGGAAGTATATTATAAAACAGCTAATATTATCCTCAATGGAGAAAAACTGAGAGCTTTTCCTCTTTGGTCAGGAACGAGAGAGGGATGTCCACTCTCACCGATTTTATTTAACATAGTACTCGAAGTCTTAGCCTCAGCAATCAGAAAACAAAAGGAAATTAAAAGGCATCCAAATCAGCAAGGAAGAAATAAAACTTTCACTATTTGCAGATAACATGATACAGAAAACCCAAAAAGACTTCACCAAAAAACCACTAGAATTGATAAATGAATTCAGTCAAGTTGCAAGATATAAAATGGATACGTAGAAATCTGCTGCATTTCTATACACCAATAATGAAGAAAAAGAAAGAGATTTAAGAAATCAATCCCATTTATGATGGCACCTAGGAATAAACCTAACCAAAGAGGTGAAAGACCTGCTTTCTGAAATCTATAGAACACCGATGAAAGGCATTAAAGACGGCACAAAGAAATGGAAAAACATTCCCCGCTCATGGATTAGAAGAACAAACACTGTTAAAATGTCCATACTACCCAAAACAATCTACACATTTAATGCAATCCCTATCAAAATACCACCAGCATTGTTCACAGAGCTAGAACAAACAATCCTAAAATTTGCACGGAACCACAAAAGACACCGCATAGCCAAAGCAATTTTGAAAAAGCAAAGCAAAGCTGAAGGCTTCACAATTCTGGACCTGAACTTGTATTGCAAAACTGTAGTGATCAAAACAGTATGACACAGATCAATGGAACAGAATAGAAAATCCAGAAATAAACCCACATTTATATGGTCTATTAATCTTTGACAAAGCAGGAAGAATATACGGTGGCAAAAAGACAGTCTCTTCAACAAATGATGCTGGGAAACTGGTCAGCTACATGCAACAGAATGAAACTGGACTACTTTCTTATACCATACACAAATATAAAATCAAAATGGATGAAAGACCTGAATGTGAGACCTGAAACCATAGAAATTTTAGAAGAGGACATGGTAGTAACCTCTTTGACATCAGTCTTTGCAACTTCTTTCTAGATAAGTCTCCTGAGGCAGGGGAAACAAAAGCAAAAATAAACTATTGGGACTACATCAAGATAAAAAGCTTCTGCACCGTGAAGGAAAATAATCAACACAACTACAAGGTAACCTATGGAATGGAGAAGATATTTGCAAATGATATATCTGATAAAGGGTTAGTGCCCACGTATAAAAAAAACTAATACAACTCAACACCCCCAAAATAATCTAATTAAAACATGAGCAGAAGTCATGAACATTTTTCCAAAGATGACATCCAGATGGCCAACAGACACATGGAAAGATGCTCATCATCACCAAAACGGAAATGCAAATCAAAACCACAATGAGCTATCACCTCACACCTGTCAGGATGGCTAAAATCAATAGCACAAGGAACCACAGGTGTTATCGAGGATGCAGAGAAAGGGGGACCCTCAGCACTGTTGGTGGGAATGTAAACTGGTGCAGCCACTCTGGAAAACAGTGTGGAGGTTCCTCAGAAAGTTAAAAATTGAACTACTCTACAATCTAGTAATCACACTACTGGGTACTTACCCCAAAAATACACAAACACTAAATGAAAGGGATACATGCACCCCTATGTTTATAGCAGTATTATCTACAATAGCCAAACTGTGGAAGCAGCCCAAGTGTCCATCAACAGATGATGAATGGATAAAGAAGTGATATACAGATATACAGTGGAATATTATTCATCAATAAAAAAGAATGAAACCTTGCCATTTACACCGACATTCATGGAGCTAATAGAGGGTATTACGCTAAGTGAAGTCAGTCAGTCAGAGAAAGACAAATACCCTATGATTTCACTCATACGTGGAATTTAAGAATCAAAACACACAAGCAAAGGGGAAAAAAAGAGGCAAATCAAGAAACAGAGTCTTAACTACAAAAAACACACTGATGGTCACGGGGGCGGGGGGATGGGGAAAACAGGTGATGGGTATGAAGGAGTGCACCTGTGATGAGCATGGGGTGACATAAGGAAGTGTTGAATCACTATATTGTACACCTGAAACTAATATAACACTGTATGTTAACTGGAATTAAATTAAAAACAAGAAAATAGCTTGTCTATGGAAAGTCTAATAAAGTACTAAATAAAAAACAAAATGCATTTTGTTGGACCTTAAAACTATAATTGAAAACAAAGTAATGGGGGATTCAAGCAAAACCGTGTTCATAATTGTGGAACTGTTCTCAGACCGTATTTGAATTCCCAAAATAGTACATGCTGACTGAATAAAATGGCAATAAAATGGCAACAAAATGGTAGCAAATTAAATAAAACGTGGAAGTCTCCCTCTTATTAGTTTCTGGCCAACTATACTGCTAATGAGTATTCCTTAAGAAAGATCCTACAAAGACGACCCGAATATGACACTGTTTGGTATGTGTTTTTAAATGAAATTAAATAAGCTCCTTAAAATATCTGGGGAACCTATTTGTTGGATGCTGTGGACACATTTCTCTAGTACTTGCGGATCTTTTGTCTGTGGGATCTGGGAGGATGGAAGGATCCAGTCTCACGACATGCTGAGAAAAGATGATCCTTGGTTTCAGCTAATGGAGGGTATTACAGCTTTATCTGTATTCTGTTTTAGTAAATCTAAAGAACTTCTATTTACTGACAAGTAATGTTGTTATTGATGTTTTTGACAACTCAAATTAAACCCTTCCCTTCTTCTTCTAATACTTACTTGTACTCAATGTATTAGAATTCAAAAACATAATTTAAACAATTATGATCCCTGCTAGCATGGTGATTTTGGTCAAAAAGTGGTTTGTGAGCAAAGTATTTTGAAGAGAAACATTTCAAAGGTTACAGATGGAGCCAATGTCCTCTTAACAACTTAGAGGGGCAAACACAGAGGTAATTACATGAAAGTTACTCTATTAAGTGCTTATTATGTGTCAAGAACTATACTAAATGGTGTGTGTGTGTATAAAATCTCATTTAGCCCTCATAATCTTATGATCTAGGCACTGTTATTATTATCTCCATTTGTACAGATGAGAAAACTGACGAAGAGGTTCAAGGACTTCCCAGGGCCGCAGAATAACTAGATATAGGAGTGTATACTCCACGGCAGGAAGTCCGCCTCCAGAGCCCATTTCTGAGCACCAGGGCTACGATCAAGGATTGAGAGGGATAGAGATAAGCTGAGAAACTTTAAGAGGAGGAACAGGGAAGATTGAAGAATGATTTCTCCTGGCAATTAGTATCCCAACGTCCCTGTGCCTCCTCCATGTGCCCACGACAGGGAAAGAAAATGTCAGCTTTCTTATCTGTCTCGTCCAAACTGATACGCTGACACTGATTCACATCTGGGTCCCAAGAGCCTGACGACACCTGGGGTGTTTGGAGGGTGTTCAATCATGTTTGCTGAATGAATGTGGATGTATGAGAAAGGCAGGACTGCTGGGAGAGGCAAGAAGGTCCAGGCAAGACTTTCAGACTTCTTTACTGCTCCTGTTCTTCCAAGATTCCTCATCCAACTTGGCTCCTTCACGACTTGCCTAATCACACTTCTGTTTTATCTATGCAACTGAACACCTAGATTTGCAAAAGAGAAGAGTTTGAGGCCAATGAAGTTTGGGCCAAAGAGGAATTCACACACAAACTAAATGAATCACCAAACCTTAGAGAGCTGGATGTTCAGTGAGTTAGGAAACCATGATGGATTAGAAGAGAGGAAACCAGGTTCTGGTGAGATTAAGTGGCTTCTTTAAAGCTATCAGAGTTAATTAGTGGCAGAGCCAAGACCCTGTCTTCTAAAGTGGGACACCTGTCACTCACTACATATTGAGGCTTGGCCATAAAAGGGGAATGACACCAGGATGGCACTAAGAAAGGAGAAGGCACGGGCTTAATCAACATGAAAGATTCTAAAGAGGGATGGGATGAGGGAAGCACAGAGATGCAGAGTTGAGGGTGGTAAGTAAGACTCATGACATCTCACCTGTTATACTGACACTCACCAACCCAAACATTTCTTCTATTTCTTCTCATACTTTGATATTTCTTTCACTGGTTTTTAGGGAAAAAAAATTAAACCTGTTTAGTGCCCTGAAAAATGCTTGTAAGTATAATCATCTATGTCAAGAGAAGTGGAAAAAATGCAAGAAAAATGCTATAGGTAATGATCTTACATATTGTTTTTAATATTTAAGTGGAAAACACAGGGTGCTGAAATTTCTATCTTGGTATATTACAAAATGTATCTCCTATTGCCTTCCCTGATTCCGCGTCTCCTCTCATTTCATCTATGGAATCTGTAGTTTCCATCACAAGCATATTATGTAGAACGTCACATGGCTGTAGGCAATGGATAAAACCAATGAAAAGGACGTCCCCCACCAATGATCAGTAACACAAAAACTCAAGGATACACTCTAACTGGCACAATATCCAGGCTTAGTCAGCCTACACAATGGCTATTTTGTTGCTTCTGCTAAATAAGACAGGTAAGACTGGAATGTTATTTTAATTGAGTGGACTGATGTCAACATTTTTCCCAAAAAAGGCGGGGAGGAGGAAAAGAAGAAAGAAGGAGGTGCCAACGTGTCACAGAGGACATGCCATCATGCAAATAATAGTTTTAAAACCATTATCTTAATCCTAAGTGGAACCAAAATTCATTCCATCCGATCGTGTGAGAACGTAGAAGGCTTGAGAAGTGACTGCAAGAGCAAAGACAGATGTGAATTTCCCCAAACCAGAAATGTGCCTAGTCATTAATAGAATTTGCAAAGAACTTATTAATGTAACCTATCTTTAAAAAGGGGGCAGTATTCAAATGTCAATATGAAGGTTTTTGTTTTGTTTTGTTTTGTTTTTGGCCAATCAGTTGGATTGGCAAATAATAGGTTTTTAATCCCTTAGATAAAACTAGTCTGGGGCGCCTGGGTAGCACAGTTGGCTAAGCCTCCAATTCTTGGTTTTAGTGCAGGTCATGATCTCAGGGTCCTGAGATGAGCCCCAAGACCTGCTCACACTCAGCGTGGAGTCTGCTTGTGATTCTCTCTCTCTCTCCCCGTGTCCCTCCCCCGGCTCGCACTCTAATATAAATAAATAAAATCTTTGAAACACAGTTATCTTGAGATAACTGACCACAGATTAAGAAAGAATAATATTTCTTTGTGATTTTGGATGAAAAGACAGGAAATGGATTTTTGGATATCACTAATAATTACAAGATTACCGTCTTTCCTTTCCAGTGATGATGGTAGACCCTTGTCTCAGTACCGCTGTTCTCCCTTCTTTCCCGGAGAGATACAGAGGCAACAGTAAACGGATTTTGTGTAACCGTTTCCTCTAGGCCTCACAATTTTAAACCTCTATGCTGTGAGGTAATATAAAATAATGTGCATTATTTTGTTACTACAGAGGATCATTAGCTTTGACCACTCACCCTCATACCCCCAAAAGGTAACAATTCCAACAGCTCTAGTAATAGAATACCATTTATTATTGATAAAGGACATATAAGAGGAAGGGAACACAAGAACCAAGTCATGGGTCTCAGTTCCATCTTCCACAGTTAATATTCAAAGGTTGTAATAATCAACAACAGCTCATTCTAAGCAAATGTGCATGGGAGAGATTGGCAACTTTGTGTGTTCCAGCCAACTCCCTAGTGGTGACGGAGGCTGTTTTTATTTTGGTTTGGTGGTTCTTTAAACGTATTCTTGAATATTTACATTGGCTACTAAGGGATTTTCAAAGGTCTGCTATTAGGGTATCAGAGTATTATATTTTAATACCATTTAACAGATTTTTAGGGGGAAAGAGTAAAAAATAAAAACCCTCTCATTTATAAATTCTTAAAAAGAAAGCAAGTATTTGATCAAAAATGCTGATTCCATTCCTTCAGCTGCTCCAACTTCAGATTCTCTGGATGACTCTCAATCTGCTACATTACTAGGGCTACATTACTACATTAGTAATTACTACAGTGCTAGGTCTCTTGATCTCTTGGTTGCAAAGAGATTTAAGTAGATCTCAATGCTTCGCAGCTGGAAGGTGAATTTAACTTGATACTTGGCCATTATATTTCCGTAAACAATTTGCCCTTACTAATTAAAGTTATGAGAGTACATATGTATGTATATGTGTGTTAAATGCATATTCTAAAGCAAAAAAAAAAAGACAAAAAATACTATGGCATTGTTGAATAAAAAGGAGGAGGTTAGAAGAAGAGGAGAAACAGGTAAAAGTCGTTGAGTTATGAGAAGTTCAGTCCTTCAGAGATCCCTGAAAAGATGCACTGATGCAGAATCAATTCTGTATTATCCAGGAGAACTCTAACATTAAAGTATGCACCGTAACTCTTCCAGGATAGACAGACCATGATCATTTAAGTGCCAGTCATTATTCCGACCTTCTATGTGTGGACTCCTCTTGAGTAGCTCTAGGAAATGCACATACATAGATGGGATGCACTATGCACTAAGTCAGAGAACCACCTTATAGTATTAACATGCTTTTTTTTTTTTTGTATTATGGAAACACTTCTGTTGGCTTTCCAAATTATGTTCAAATGCTCAGACTATTTCAATTATTTTTGATGTCTCCAATGTTTATGTATAGTCTACTGAAAATAATAATGCATTTTCCTTTATTGTGGCTCGTATCCTTTCCCGCCATCTTAACGTCTCTCATAAAACAAATGCGGCTAAATATAAGTCACAAATGCATCATCCTGAGCTCTGTTTTTTTATCTCACATAAACAGAGAGTTGCACTTTATCTGGGATTTGCTTTGAAAAAATCCAATGGCAAGGGAGTGAATGAATTTTATGGAACAACAATAAAAGACCAAAAGATTAAAAAGCATTTAAAAATTCAGAAATACTTATTATATTCCCTACATTAAAAAGGCAAATTGAAACCTTTTATGGGAGGAATATAAATTGGAAAATATTTCCTGCTGCTAAACATGAGATGCCACATCCTGCCTAATTTCACCATCCTTTAGTCTTATTATTTTTGTTTACATTTATTTTAAAATATTGAACATATAGTTGAAAAAGAAAGCTATGTGATATCTTGATTCCTTAAAATACATGAGCATACTCAAATTATATCGGATACTGGAAAACACAGCTTTATTTGAATGTTTATAAATTTGCCTCTTTAAAATGTCAAATCTCCCCCCCCAAAGTGGAACTGAAATAGATATACACAGAATCTCACACACAGTACACCTATAGTACTCTGAAGAAAATAATCGTATATCAATGGTTCTAGAAGTTTCCAAAGGAAAGATCTTTTAGTTCAGTACATGTAGTTAGAAAGAAAGTATCTATGTGTTCATTTTTCTAATAGATACAGGTATGGATACAGAGAATATAAATATATTTGCAAAGTAGTAATGAAAAATATACTTAAAATTTTAAATTAAATCAGATTTCTTGTTTGTTCTGCTCTGGTTAAAATTTTAACCCTAAACCATCCCTGAAGCTGGCAGAATTCCTTTTATGAGGACTCAGCTCTATGAACTTCAGTCCCTAAAAGCCCATCATGTGGGTCCTTTCCCTCGGAGGGAGTCATTTAACAGAGGACACCCTCTCCAGGCAAGCCCTGCCCACAAAATGGAGCTTTGTCCTAGACAATGGAATTGTATTTGGAAGCAGAAACAAGGCAGTGACTGGTGGGAAAGCCTTATTCCTCATTGAGATCTAGCTTGGGGAAGATGAATAAATAAATGCACTAACTTGAGCTTTTCAACCCCATATCTAGAACTTAGGCCACCCTCTCCTGCTTTGGGTTATAGCTAGATTCATTTCTGATTTCATGTTTTAGAGAAAAGCCCCCTGCCTCTAACTCCCCAAAGACTTGGGAAGGGGGGGAGGGGACAGGTGACTTTCATGAAGAAATGAAAAGTGAAATAAGTCAAGCAGAGAAAGTCAGTTATCATATGGTTTCACTTATTTGTGGCACATAAGGGATAGCACGGACATTAGGAGAAGGAAGGGAAAAACGAAGGGGGGGAATCGGAGGGAGAGATGAACCATGAGAGACAATGGACTCTGGGAAACAAACTGAAGGTTCTAGAGGGGAGGGGGTGGGGGGATGGGTTAACCTGGTGATGGGTATTAAAAAGGGCATGTTCTGCGTGGAGCACTGGGTGTTATACGAAGACAATGAATCATGGAACACTACATCAAAAACTAATGATGTAATGTATGGTGATTAACATAACATAATAAAATAAAATAAAGAAAAGGGAATACAGTATGGAGATTTTATAGTCACACCTCTTTATAGGCAAAAGCAACAGAAATGCCCTCAGGCTTCTGCTTATGGCTCTGGGGGCTCCTACCACCAAGCATGTGATGAGAAAGGGTGAAACATCCCTCTCAGAAGTGCCATGGGGAAAATGACTTTGACACTGAAGGGAAAAGTGTGTAATATAAAGAGAAGCCAAAGTCAAAGATTTTAATATGTGCTAAATGCTTTCCCTGGTAAGCAGAAGAGAAATATCATTTAAAAAACACAACATAATTGTTTTTATTAAAAATATAAAAACTATAGGAAAAAAATAAAACAAACACCAATGGATGCTTCTCTCAGATTTAATGCAAGCTGACAGTTTGCCATATTTACTTCAAAAAATGTTGTTAAATAAATACTATATTAAGCTGCTATTTTCAACAATATGTGAGAGAAATGCCCTAAAGAAGTAACTGTTGGAGACAACTGGACACACTAGATAAAATATTTAAAAACATTTTTCTAAATGCATGATGAGCTGGCAAGAAATGAAACTACTCCAATGCCCCCAAATACGATAAAAGAAAAGTAAAGAGATAAGCAAACATTCAGGGGTTTCAGCCGAGGGATGTATGTTGACCCCCAGTGTCATTACAGTTCCATTGAAATGGCTCAGTGGAGTCCCACATGACAACATAGTGCTACAATGTCAGTGTCATGTGCAACCTAAGTACTATTTAGAGGTTATTTTCTAGTCTCAAATGCTCAGAAGAGGCAAAGGATCCATGAAAGCCATTCACCCTATTAACCGATTATGGAAGAAAATAATCATCTAAAAAATGCAGATCCAGAGTCTGAATAAACTTAAAATCCCTTTGGGATATTTTTAAACATATATTCTTGGCAAACGTGGAATAGCAAAGAACATCCCTTACCTGATCCCTTATCTATCAAAAACCGAGAGAGGTTAAAAAAAAAATTCTTAGGGAGAAACATTGGAAGATTTCCCTTTGAGAGTCAGAAGGGCGTAAAGACGCCCACCAGCACCACCTCTATTCAGCATCACTGTGCAAGTTCTGGTCAGTAGAGTAGAACAAAGGACATGGACAGGGGGAGGCGGGCAGGGAGGAAGGAAGGGAGGAAAACTTTCATTATTCATAGCTATTATGACTGTGTATATAGAAAACCCCAAAGAATGCACTAGTAAATTATTAGAATGTACTAAGAAGTAACTAAACTGGACAAAGTAGCAGGACACCACGTGAATAAACAAAAATCAATTGTCTCTATGTATTACAGCACAATAAGAAATTAGAAATTGTGCTTCAATATATAGCAGTTACTTTTCCTAAGTAAAAAGTCTCTAGGAGTAAATTAAGATTTGTAGAGGACTTCCAGGAAAGATGGCAGAATAGGAGGACCCAAGCTCACCTCATCCCAAGGATACACCTAGATAACACCCACAATGGTGTAAATCACCCAGAAAATAACCTGAAGACTGGCAGAACAGACTTTCCACAGCTAAAGGGAAAGAAGAGTTCACATCCAGTAGACAGGGCAGAGACACTATTGGGAAAAAAACTGACCCCTGAGACCATCCCTGGGAGGGAGGAACATGGCAAACAAGGAGAAGGGAAAGGAGCAGACCCCACCCCAGGCACCCAAGGCACTGAGGATCTGCACTGGAAAGATGAACCCCCATGACATCTGGCTTTAAAAACCAGAGGGGCTTCGCTTTGCAAGGATATAATCAGCAGGGCTGTACACGTGGAACTTACAATCAGCAGGCTGGCCTCTGAGAGAGTTGGCGAGTGGGAGGAAATGGAGTCTCTGCACTTAAAGAGACAGAACAACAAACAGCCCTGCTGAGATACAGCCCCAAAGCAGCAGTTTGAAAGGGGCCTGGGGAATACAGGAAGGAGAATTCCCTACTAATTTCACAGCAAGTGCTGGAGGAGCAAGGATCCTTAGGAGACTTCTCTGAGAATAAAAGAGCTGGTGGGTGCCATTTCCCTCCCTGCTCCCCCAGCCCAGATACATGGACACCTGTGCAAACCAGCACATAGAGAACACTCTCCAGAAGCTTGCTAGTGGCTGGCCCCACCCCCACATTCCCTTGTAGACACTTGCCCCCCTCTAACTCACCCTCAGCAGGAGTTCTCCAAAGTGTCCACAAGCCTGGCGGTGCACAAGCAGCCTCAGCAGGGGCCAGCACCACTCCAAAGTGACTCCTGCCCCGGGGGAGAGGGAAAGATAACCACACACACCAGTCTGACTGTGGCCCCAGCAGTGGGCTGCAGACAGACATCTGGTCTGACTGCAGACCTTGCCCCCCAACTAAAGCTTCTCAGGGGACAACACAGGGGGAGTGCCCTGCAGTCCAGTGCTATTGTAGCCCTGGCAAACACCTGGTCTGACTCAACTCGAGCCAAGGTGGCCCCCGACTGATCCACTAACACCATAAGGACCAAACCCAGACCACAACAGGCAAAGAGAGCCACTGCAGATGGATGGACTGACAGCAAACACAGCTCAACTACAACAGCAGCGTGAATGGAATACAGCAACACACACAGGAGACACCCCTGAAGCACCAGGTTCTGGCAAACAGGGGATCCTACACTGCAGGGCACTACACAAACTCTTCTTCATAAAGCTGCTACTCTCAGGAGCAGGAGGCCTAGCCGACTTTCCTAACACGAAGAAACAGACATGGAGAGTTAGACAAAATGAGGAGACAGAGGACTATGTCCCAAATGAAAGAAGAGGACCAAACCACAGCAGAAACTTAAGTGAAATGGAGATAAGTAATATGCCAGATAGAGAATTTAAATTAATGATCACAAAGATACTCACTGGACTTGAGAAAAGAGTGGAGGACCTCAGTGAGACCCTTAACAAAGGTATAAAAAAACATAAAAGAGAACCAATCAGAGATGAACTCAATAACTGAAATGAAAAACACACTAGAGGGAATAAATAGTAGACTAGAGGAAGCAGAAGAACCCATCAGTGACCCGGAGGACAGAGTAATGGAAAGCAATCAAGCCAAACAGGAGAGAGACCCCCCCAAAAATAATAATGAGAATGGATTAAGGGAACTCAATGACACCATCAAACAATAACATTCACATTATAGAGATCTGAGAAGAATAGAGAGAAAAGGGGGCAGAACTTTTATTTGCAGAAGTAATAGCTGATAATTGTGCTAATCTGGAGAATGAAACAGAAATCCAGATCCAGGAGGCACAGAGATCCCCCCTGAAAAAAATCAACCCAAAGAGGTCCACACTAAGACACACAGTAATTAAAATGGAAAAAAAAAAAAAAAAAGTAGTGATAAAGAATTTTAAAGGCAGGAGAAAAGAAGGCAGTTACATACAAGAGAAACCCCGAAAGACTATCAGTGGATTTTCAGCAGATACTTTGCAGGCCAGAGGGGAGTGGCAAGATATATTCAAAGTTCTGAAAGAAAAAACCTCCACCTAAGAATACTCTGTCCAGCAAGGCTATCATTCAGAATAGAAGGAGAGACAAAGAGCTTCCCAGGCAAACACAAGTTAAAGGAATTAATGACCACTAAATGAGCCCTACAAGAAGTGTTAAAAGGGATTATTTGAGTAGAAATCATAACCAGGAGTAAGAAAAGTAGGAAGGACAAAAGCAGTGAAATTAAACCTATAAAAGTCAGTCAAGGGCATCACAAAATAAAATGTAAAGTATGACAGCATATGCCTAAAACATGGGGGGAAAGGAGTAAAAATTTAGTGTTTTTAGAATGGATTCATACTTAAGTGAACATCAACTTAATATAGACTACTATGTGCATAAGATATTATATATAAACCTAATGGTAAGCACAAGTCAAAAACCAGTAATAGATATGAAAAAAGAGAAAGGAATCCAAGTATATCACTAAAGAAAGCCAGCAAACTCATACAAGAGAAGAAATAGAGAAGAAACAGAGAACTATAATAATGACAAAATAACAAAATGGCGAAATGTACATACCTATTAATAATTTGAATGTAAATGGATTAAATGCTCCAATCAAAGACACTGGATGACTAAAAGGATTAAAAAAAAAAAAAAGCAAGACCTATCTCTAGGCTGCCTACAAGAGACTCATTTCAGACACTTGCAGATTGAAGGTGAGGGGATGGAGGGACTTCTATCACGCCAGTGGACGGCAAAGGAAAGCTGGGGTAGCAATACTTATATTGGACAAAACGGACTTTAAAACAATGACTGTAACAAGAGACAAAGAAAGACACTACATAATCATAAAGGAGATAATCCAACAAGACGACATAAAAATTGTAAATATTTATGTGCCAATAAGGGAGTCCCCAAATACATAAAGCACCTACTAACAAACATAAAGGAAGTAATCAATAGTAATACAATGATAGTAGTGGACTTTTACATCCCACTTACATTAATCATCGAAACAGAAAATCAACAAGGAAATAGTGACTTTGAATGACACATTGGACCAGATGAATCTAACAGATATGTTCAGAACATTCCATCCTAAAACTGTGGAATACATTCTTTACTTTGTTAAAAAATTTATTTGACAGAGAGAGAGACAGTGAGAGAGGGAACACAAGCAGGGAGAGTGGGAGAGGGAGAAGCAGGCTTCCTGCGGAGGAGGGAGCCCAATGTAGGGCTCGATCCCAGGACCCTGGGATCTTGACCTGAGCTGAAGGCAGCCGCTTAACCACTGAGCCACCCAGGCGCCCCGAGGAATACACTCTTTTCAAGTGCCCATGGAATGTTCTCCAGAATAGATCACAAGTTAGGCCACAAAATAGGTCTCAAAAAATTAAAAAAAGATTTAAGACATACCATGACTCTTTCCCAACCATAATGCTATGAAACCAGAAATCAGCCACAAGAAAAAATCTAGAAAGAACAAAAATACATCGAAGCTAAATAACATGCTACTAAACAATGAATGGGTCAGCTAAGAAATCAAAGAGGAAATCAAAACATATATGGAGATGAATGCAAATGAAAATACAACTCATTAAAAAAAGAGACAGAGGACACAAAATAAGAAAGGAAAGAAGAGAAATAATAACACCACAGAAATACAATCATAAGAGAATATGAGAAACTATTTGCCAAAAAATTGGACAACCTAGAAGAAATTGATAAATTCCTAGAAACACTTAACTCCCCAAAACTAAAGCAGGAAGAAAAAGAAATTTGTACAGACTGATTACCAGCAATGAAATTCAATCAGTGATTAGAAAACTCCCAACAAACAAAAGTCTAGCTCCAAACCCCTTCACAGGTGAATTCTACCGACATTTAAAAATGAGTTAATGCTTATTCTTCTAAAACTGTTCCAAAAAATAGAAGAGGACCAAAATCATTCTATGAGGCTGAATTACCCTGATGACAAAACCAGGTAAAGAAATTACAAAAAAAAAAAAAAAAAAAAGAACTATAGGCCAATACCTCTAAAGAACATAGTCACAAAATTCCTTAATAAAATATTAGCAAACTGAATCCAGCAATACATTAAAAAAGTCATTCACCACAATCCAATAGGATTTATTCTGAGGATACAAGGGTGGTTCAATATTGGCAAACCAATCAGTGTCATTCATCACATCAGCAAGAGAAGGGATAAAAACCACATGATCATTTCAACAGATCCAGAAAAAAAACATTTGACAAAGTACAGCATCTCTCCATGATAAAAACCTTCAACAAAATCGGTTTAGAGGGAACATATCTCAGCATAATAAAGGCCATATGAAAAGCCCACAGTTAATATCATACTCAATGGTGAAAACAGGAGAGCTTTTTCATAGGATCTAAAGCAAGGCAAGGAGGTCCACTCTCACGATTTTATACAAAATAGTACTATAAGTCTTAGCCACAGCAATCAGACAAGAAATAAAAGGCATCCAAATTGGTAAGGAAGAAGTAAAACTTTTACTATTTGCAGACGACATGATACTCTATAGAAAACCCTAAAGACTCCATCAAAAAGCTACTAGAACTGATAAACGGATTCAGTAAGGTTGCAGAATACAAAATCGATATACAGAAATCTGTTGCATTTCTATAGACTTATAGCAAAGTGACAGAACAAGAAATTAAGAAAACAATCCATTTACAATTACACTAAAAATAAAACACCTAGCAATAAACTCAACCATGGAGATGAAATAGCTATCCTCTGAAAACTATAAAACACTGATGAAATAAATTGAAGAAAACACAATGAAATGGAAAGATATTCCATGCTCATGGACTTGGAAAATAAATATTGTTAAAACGTCCATACTACCCAAAGTAATGTATAGATTTAATGTAATCCCTATCAAACCAATGATAGCATTTTTAACAAAACTAGAATCATCCTAAAATTTGTATGGAACAATGAAGATCCCAAATAGCCAAAGCAGTCATGAGAAATTAGAACAAAGCTGGAGGTATCACCATTCCAGATTGCAAGATATACTACTCCAAAGCTGTAATAATTAAAACAGTATGGTACTGGCACAAAAACAGACATATAGATCAATATAACAGATTAGAGAGCCCAGAAATAAACCCATGATTATATGGTCTATTAATCTTTGAAAAGGAGGCAAGAATAGGCAATGGGAAAAAGACAGGTTTTTTTTTCCATAAAAGGTGAAAGCTGGATCACTTTCTTACACCATACACAGAAACAAACTCAAAATGGATTAAAGACTAAATGTGAGCCATAAAAATCCTAGACACAGACAGTACTTTCTCTGACAATGGCTATAGCAAAATTTTTCTAGATATGTCTCCTCCTGAGGCAAGGGAAACAAAAGCAAAAATCAACCATTGGGACTTCATCAAAATAAAAAGCTTCTACACAGCAAAAGCAACAACCAACAATACTAAATGACAATCCACTGAAGAGGAGAAGATATGTGCAACTGATATATCTGATAAGTAGTATCCAAAATATATAAAGAACTTATATCACTCAAAAGCAAAAATCAAATAATCCAATTAAAAAAGGGCAGAAGGCATGAACAGACATTTCTCCAAAGAAGATATACAAATGGCCAACAGGCACACAATGTGCACCGTCGCTCATCATCAGGGAAATGCAAACCAAAACCACAATGAGCTTTATCACTTCACACCATCAGAATGGCTGCAATCAACAACCTAAGGAACAGGTGTTGCTGAGGAGGTGGAGAAAGGGGAACCCTTGTGCATGACTGGTGGAAATGCCAACTGGTGCAACCACTCTGGAGAACAATCTGGAGGTTCCTCAAAAAATTGAAAAGCGAATTACCTTATGATCTAGTAATTCCACTATTGGGCATATGAAAATACTAACTAAAAAAGATATATGCACCCCTCTGTTTACTGCAGCTTTATTTACAATAGCCAAAACACGGAAGCCACAAGGGTCACATCAACAGATTAAAGAAGATGTAGCATATGTATAAATGGAACATTACTCAGCCATAAACAAGAATGAAATCCTGTCATTTGCAATAATATGGATGGATCTAGAGGGTATAAAGCTAAGTGAAATAAGTCAGGCATTGAAAGAGAAATAGCACATGATTTAACTCATGTGTGGAATGTAAGCAACAAAGAAAAAAACAGATAAACCAAAAAACACTCTTGCCGATAAAGAACAAACTGATGGTCACCAGAGGGGTGGGGTTGAGGGGTTGGGGGAAATAGGTGAAGGCGTTAAGAGCACACTTACCAGATGAGCACTGAGTAATGTACAGAATTGTTCAATCACTATATTGTACACAGGAAAGAATACAACACTGTATGATAATTATACTGGAACTTTTAAAAATAAATTAATTTTAAAAAGATTGGTAAAACCTCTATGGGAAAAAATAACAAAACACTATTGGCTGACATTCAAGAAGATCTAGACAAACAACAACAAAACATATCAAGGAACTAGAAGTCTCACTGTTATACAGGTGTTAGTTCTAGCCAAATCGTTCTATAGTTTTATAATTACCAAAAAAAATCTCATTAATTTTTTATTTTGGGTATCAAGGTGATTTTGAGATGATATGGAAGAACAAAATAACCAGGACCAACGAAAAAGCTCCTGAAGAACAGTAAGGTATGGAACTTAACAGATAACCAAATGTAGTCTAGAGTTATCATTACCAAGAGGATATGATAGTGGCAAGAGCCCAAGTAAAACAGAATGGAATCCGTTTAATAGATGCGTTTTTATGCAATATTGCAGCTAACTGGGTGGGAGGAAGGGGGGGGACTGTGCAGTAAGTAGTGATGAGACAAGTAGATACAACATATGGAAAAATGAAATTGGACCTCCCCCCACACACCCCCCCAATCAATTACAATACTCTAGCAGACTATATAGGAAAAGGTCTAAGGATAGAAACATTAAATCAGAGTGTCAAATTATAAACGTAAATGAAACATTAATAGATTCTATTAAGATAAACATCTTTTCCTCATCCACTTACCATAAAGAAACTGGTAAAACCAGAAAAAAGGGAAAAGTATTTTTAGTATACACAAGAGACTGGAAATTAGTATGAAGAATGTAATATTTTTACTCTCATAAATCAATAAAGAAAACACACTCATTCATATAAATTCAATGCTACAAATAACTGAGCTAAATACTAGCACACGTGTTTTACAAAAGAAAAGCAAATGACCAATAATCACAGGGAAGTGCTCAAGCTCATCAATCATCATGGAGAGGCACATTGTAATTATGAGGAGATAGCATTTCCACTCTCTGAATGGGTACAGATATATACGTCTGATGATACCAAGTGCTGGTGAGCGGAAGAAGCAAACAAAACTCTCTTACTCTGCTCGGGGGTGAGTTAAGTCAGAGCAGCTAATTTTAGAAAATATTTCTTTTATAAAGTAAAGTTGAAGGTACACATAGCCTATGACCTAGCAATTCCTAGGACCTACACATTTGTCTTAGGACAGTGCATTCCAAACTTTTTGACTGCAAACAGCAATAAAAAAGACAGTTGGGGCGCCTGGGTAACTCAGATGGTTAAGCGTCTGCCTTCGGCCCAGGTCATGATCCCAGCGTCCTGGGATGGAGCCCTACATCGGGTTCCTGGCTCATCGGGGGGTCTGCTTCTCCCTCTGCCTCTGCATCTCCCCGTGCTCATGCTCGCTCTCGCTCGCTCTCTGTCTCAAATAAAATCTTTTAAAAATTGTTAAAAAATTAAAAAAAATTACAGTTTACAAAGTGCCCCAGTGTATATGTATGGGTAGAGATAACTACAGAATCCAGAAGTATGTATAAATGTAAGTGTGTACTATATAAACCTCAAAGAAAAATACAACAAATAGTTAAACTGTTTCATGAAACATACCACTCATACATATAATATTACATTAAGGGTAAATAATTCACTTTAACAACGAATGCTAGTTATTGATTTCACGATTCACTAAATGTGTTCCAACCTCTAGCTTCAAAATTACTACCTGAGAGAAATTCTTGCTCATGTGCACCAGGAGACCCACACAGTGAGGTCCACTGAAGAACAGTGGCTTAATGAACCACAGGAAGTAGCACATGAATTACCGGTGACAGAAGCATGAATTACCGGTGACATAGGCACAAGTTCGAATACACTACCGTGCTGAAAATGAACAAACCTGTTAGGTCCATCTACCCACACCACCTTAACCAGACAATTATATGACTGATAATGTCGAAGCTTCCTTTCCCTATTCCTGTCCCTTCATGCACCCTTCCTATTCCTGCTCATTGACTTTTCCCCCGTTTTTAAAATTTTTTTGAAGTTTTTAAATTCCAGTTAATGTAGTGTAATATTAGTTTCAGGTGTACAATATAATGACTCATCGCTTCCATACATCACCCCGTGCTCATCACAACAGGTGCACTCCTTCATCCCCATCACCGATTTCCCCCAACCCCCATTCACCTGCCCTCTGGTGACTATCAGTGTGTTCTCTAGAGTTAAGAGTCTGTTTCCTGGTTTGTATTATGCTAAGGGATGGAAGTCAGAGAAAGAAAAACACCATATGATTTCACTCATACATGGAATTTAAGAAACAAGCAAGGGGGGGGGAAGAGAGAGGCAAATCACTGATTTCCAATACAAATGTACATCTATCAACTATATGTGGGATTACATTAGTTAAAGTTACATAAATTTTATCCTATTGCCTCCATTTGCAACTGGCTTTTTCTTTTTCTTTTCGTTTCTTTTTTTTTACGATTTTATTTATTGAGCTTGGGTGACTCAAGTCAGTTAAGCGTCTGCCTTCAGCTCAGGTCATGATCCCAGGGTCCTGGGATCGAGCCCTGTGTTGGGCTCCCAGCTCAGCAGGGAGTCTGCTTTCCCTCTCCCCCTGCCTTTCTCCCCTACTCATGCTCTCTTTCTCTGTCTCTCAAATGTATAAATAAAATCTTAAAAAAATAAATAAATGTACGAAAATCTACCCAGTATTTTCTCTTCTGCTTCTAGATGCACTTGACATATATTATCTCAATTAAGCTTCACATCACCCTGCAGGTTAGGTGTGATTATCTCCACTTTTGCAGAAAAGGGACGAGGCTAAAAGGTTTCGTAATTTTCCCACATTCAAACACTTGTGGGATTTGCACTGAAGCGCAAGTCCACAGATTTCCCAAGCCCACGCCCTCTTCTCCCACTCTGATCATCTCTCTCCTTTACAGAGTCAGCGTGTTCCAGTGGTGGGGACAATAGAGCAGAGGGGGGAAACGCACACATACGTACATTTAAAGTCATCATTACCACATAACCAAGTAACTACATGAACAATAAATACTTATTTAATGCTCTATCGATTCAGAGACATAGGAAATTGTGTTGACCTATCTTGGATGTCAGGATTTGCCTACTAGAAATCCTCAATGAATGATACTCATCTATAATTTTATTATCCATCATTATCATTAAGAAAAAGTAACAAGTTGCCTAACAATTTCAAGATAAAGTCAATGTAACTGCATGATCATATGTGATACGGCCCTATCTAGGACTCATTCACTATCAAAAGGGGCTTCTTATCCAGCACCTGCCATGTGCCATTCATGAGCCATGAAGTTTTGTTGCGAATTGTTTCAGAGATCTCAAAGATCCTCAAATGTCTTGCTGTCAATACCGCAGAGTAAAAAGCGCGGTATTTTTCTTGACAGCCAGACATTTTCTTCCCAACAGAAATGGCTCTGAATCAAAGCCTTTCTTGACAGCAAGACATTTTCTTCCCAACAGAAATGGCTCTGAATCAAAGCCTTTCTTGACAGCAAGACATTTTCTTCCCAACAGAAATGGCTCTGAATCGCTCCACCTCTTACTATCTATGTGATCATAAGCAAGCGGTTTAACCTCTGCGACTCTCATGTCTAGGAGTAGTGAGTGGAGATAAACAGCAACTACCTTTCGGGGTTCCTGTGAAGACAGGCGGGCTGGTGTGTGAGGGCACCGGATGTAGATGGAGGGCTCTCAAACACAGCGGACAAGTGACTGAAGGCAGGGGCAACGGTCAGCACCCCATCAGCGTGCATGTTGAGGTCTGCTTACCAACTTGCTTTCACATTCGGGGAGAGCATGCCAGTGATCTTTACGTCAAGTAAGAGTATATTCTTCCCTCCTGGTTAAGCAAGCTCAGCGGTGTGATTGAAAATATGAAGGAACAACAGCACCATCTGTCCTCCTGGACACACAGGTCAGAGCGAGAACAGTGTTGGAAAGAGAGAAAGCCCTGTGAACCTCAGGGTTAAGGCTCTGTAGGGACCTCTCAGGCTCTTCTGGTCAGAGAGTCTGTGCTTTCATACCTGAGCCGGCGGCAGGGCCTGGACACTGACCAGCCCTATAGCTGGGGGAGAGGGTGGGGGGCAGAGAAAGCCACCATTTCCAGAGAACCCCAAAGCTCTTCTTGGAGAGACAGAAAACTCACAATATTACCTCCTTGGGAGCCCTTCAGAGATACATACAGACATACATACCAGGGACACCTCTTGTTTAAGAATCTTTTGCAGGTGACATAGGGTCATGTGTTTTTTCCTTGAGGTATTGTCTGAAGGTCAGGGAAGAAGACCACATGGAAATCCAGCTAAGTGAGCTCCACGCGGCAACCAAGCCTTACAAACATAACCCCTAAGATGAGCAGAAAGTGGGCTCTACTCCTCAGACCTGTCTCTGGGCAGAACCCCAGAGCAGCGAGCAGTAGTCAGCAGTGGGGAAGAGACTGGGGGTGCGTGGCACTCCCAGAGCAGGAAATGCTGAAGCAAGTGAACAGAGTCCTGGTTGGAGAACAGGGCTCTTGGCATCAGGAAAGCCTGGGCTACTTCCCCACAGAGGCTGCCCTCAGCTCGGGCACCAGTGTCCGAGAGACCACCTTTCAGAGCAAGTCGGGGAGAAGCACAGTGGTGATGTATCCCTGACCTCGAGCGAGTCCGAAAGGTGGGGTCAGAGTGGCACGGTTACAAAGGTGGTTCCAAGACAATGAGAAAGGAAGTGCTCAGGACACGTGGGATGCTTTCTTTCTTTTTTTAAATTTCCTTTATTTGTCAGAGAGCGAGCACAAGCAGGGGGAGCAGCAGAGGGAGAAGGAGCCTGACGCAGGGCTCGATCCCAGGACCCTGAGATCATGACCTGAGCCAAAGGCAGACGCTTAACCCACTGAGCCACCCAGGTGCCCCACAAGTGGGACACTTTACGTCAACCTCACAATGGCCATGCAAATAATGCGAATAAGAACACCGAGAGAGGTGGTACATGGATGAGTACACAGCCACACAAGTGGGAATCAAAGTGAAATCGTGGGCAGGGTGTTGAGCGCAGAGTGGCTGCCATGGCTCCTCCCACAGCCCCTCGCATCCCTGGAGTGAGTGACGCTGCCCCGTGCCCAGTACCTCACCTGTGTCCTCAGCATGAGCCTGCCGGGAGTGCAATCCTGGCAATGCAAACTGCTGGCAAAGTAAGTTAAAGCAAGTTATTCGACTCTCCCTTACTCGGTCTTGTCAGGTCCCACACCAGGATGGTAATAATCCCCCTCGCTGGTTCTGACAGGCACGGCATGAAATACGCACGCGAGCTCAATAAATGGACACTTTCATTAGTGCTCCCACTAGATTTGCTCCTCTGGTCCAAGTTCCTTGTTCAAAATTTCTATTCCTTTTGTTGCTCATATGTGGCTCCAAGAGGGGCAGGCAGCCGACATACATTTTTAATGAGAAGATTTATCAAGGCACAGTGTAGATTTATTACAGCCTGTAACACAGAGCCAGACCTACTTGGGACGAAATAAAGAGCCAAAGATAATGAGAGGAGGAAACAAACAAACAAACATATACATCTGCACTGGGAGTCGGCCATCTCAAAGCCTACATGTATACAAGCTAGATAATGAGGAGGTAAGTCTTTACAAACTACTCGGTAATAGCATTTTTTGCATAAAAGGTAATTATAAGAACAGTTTATGAATTATATATTACACCCGATTCAGATGGCAACTTTAAAGAAAGCCATCGAGTCGATTCTCCCCTGCAGGGGGTAAGGAAAAAGCCCAGGCACAAACCTCCACCTGTTTTGCACACACCCAGCTAGCACTGGATTTTTTAAATCAACCTGGCAAGATCAATACAAAACGAATTCATCATTTGACACTTACTTTCTTTTACTGCCTCAAATTGACAGAAGATATGAAAATCATTATCTAGGTTATGTCCAAGGGAAAAACAATTCTCAACTTCAGTTGAGACTTGTGTGTGTGTGTAAGTTGAGACGTGTGTGTGTGTGTGTGTGTGTGTGTGTGTGTAACTATAATTACATATCTTCTCAAATGCCTCATATAAACACACACACACATATATATACACATGTTATTTTATGCACACATATACCCATGTACATGCAGAGACACACATATTCTATGCAATTTTAGACCTGGGTGTCCAAGTAATCTAGGAGAGAAGACTGTGTTGTTTTGGGCCGCTGGAGCTAATCTAGAGGGCCCTTCAGTGGTACAACACCCAGGCCAATGGAAGTGGGGACAGGAAAAGATAGCACCATGGTCCTTATAGAAGTCCCACCAGTGCCGCCCCCTTTTCTTTTTTTCCATCACAAGCAAATCGTACTTGCAAATAATATTTTCAAAGTATTTCCGGAGAAGAAGGAAACTGATAATGTTAAGGAAAGAGGAAATCTTTAGACCAGATCAGTAGACTGATCGTGGGGGAGGGGAGACCACGAAGTTTGGGTTCTGCCTCTCTGTGCATGCTTCCCACGCTCACACATCTCCGCACAAAATCAGACACAGGATTTCAGTGGGTTCACAGATTTTAGGATGAAAACCACTCCTCTGTGGGAAAGAACACACAATGGATGCATCACATATGCTATAATTTACTAATAGAGTCCTCCACATAGGGAATGGACATATGGTTTTCATCTCTGCATTAAGGCAGGTAGGGGCTTATACTATTTCTCAAATTATAGATCTAATTCTTTTTCAAATTTCTACTTTTTTAAATTGATATTTGGGACTTAAGAGTGTATATTCCTCTATAGAATAATTGCATAAATCGTATTTTAACTCCCAGACTCACCTCCTACTTAGTTTTACCCATGCAGTAGTCTGAACTTGGATGCTGTTAAAACCATCAAAATACCAAGTTCAGAAAGGTAATGATAGGATTACACAAAATTAAAGCATTGAGAGTAGACTGGGATAAAAAAGAAAAGAATGAAGCAGCAGCTATCTACTTTGGGGGGCAATTTTTTTTGGTAGGCATCTCTCTAAAATGCAGAATTTCATCTTCTTTGATCCCTTGAGAACTAGGATCTCAAGCTGACTTACATCCTCACATAACAAATGTATTCACATAGGGGTGCCTGGGTGGCTCAGTCGTTAAGCGGCTGCCTACAGCTCAGGTCATGATCCCGGGGTCCTGGGATCGAGCCCCGCATCGGGCTCCCTGCTCCACGGGAAGCCGGCTTCTCCCTCTCCCGCTCCCCCCTGCTTGTGCTCCCTCTCTCGCTGTCTCTCTCTCTCTCTCTCTGTGTCAAATAAATAAATAAAATCTTAAAAAACAAAGAAATGTATTCATATAAATTTTTCTCAATTCCTAATATCTCCAAAGTGGCTTCCCTTCCCTTTCTGTAAAGAAAAACCCCCTTTTCCTTCAGTGCAGATGTCAGCCAACAATGTTGTTGAATGGCTGATACTAATGTGTGGATGATTAAACCTGCAGCCTTTGAAATGTCTGTATCGCTAAGCAGTTTGTCAGTCCTGTGCCTATCTAACTGTAGGAGTTAGGGCACCATGATGGCATGCTGGAGAGACTTCATACATGTCTGTGGATGACATTAGAGCTCAAGGACAGGCGAGCAGTCCCTACACGTCTGTGGGAAGTTGTCTTTAAAGAGGGGCCTGCATTTTAGCAGATGATTTTCTTCCCTGCTGACCTTATAGATTCTTCAAATTGTTCCCAGGCTCATGATACCCATGCTGTTCAATGAACTATGAGACGTTTCTCAAAGTAAGGATGGGTCCTAGGTGGAATATGCTATTCAGAACCTTTACATTTCCTTTCATGATCATTAACTTCCAGGGGGGTAATAGCTGAAGCCACTGACTAGCACTACAGGGAATCTGATTACATTCTAAATTTATCTTGGAACTTTCTTACTTTTCTCCATCTCCGGAGATGTGTGGTGCAGGGACTGCCCCAACGTTGGTCTCAGGTGCCACCAATTCAACCTCACATTATCACCCAACTCCTACCTATTTTGTCCTGCCTCAGATCCATCCCCTGCGTTACAGAGAATGGTTTTTAAAAATGGGTATTTGCTCGTGCTACACTCGACTGACACCCTTCAAGTGCCCCCTACTCATTTCAGTGTAAAAACCAAACTCCTTGAAACAGATTTAAGGCCTTATCTGATCAGATCCATCTGGCTTCACCTATTCCTTCTTCCTTAAACCCATCTCCTTCTACCCAACCAATAAGGCAAACCTATAATCTGACCTGATTTTTTCCTTTCTCTGCATTAGCACTGGCCATGCATTCTCTTACCTGTCAATTTTCCCCATATGAAAGGGACACCGCTGTATTTATTCTTTTGTTCTTCTCCACTTCAGCTGTGTGGCATGTTGGAGCAAGGTAATTTGGGGTGTGTAGGACAAATTTAAAAATATAATCTAAATCTTTAGAAGGAAATATAGAACATCTTTACGATATATCTGAATAGAAAAGGATTTCTTAAACAAGACACACAAAAAAGGTCAAACCATAAAATACTGATTTTTTTTAGTTAAAATTTAAAACTATATTTAAATTAACATTACAAAACTTTCTATAGAACAAAAGACCTTAGTATTTTAAAGTGAAAAGGGACAAACTTTAGAGAGGGGAAGGATACATAATTGGCAAAAGATTAGGGTTGGAAAAACGTATGGAATTCTTACCAATCAACAGGAAAAGACATCTCCCTCCCCCCACAAAAAAAAATCTAAACGAAAAAGGTACAAAGACCATGGATAGGCAGTTCACAGGCATCTTTTCTTTCCTGGACATCGTTTTTATCAAGAGTATCACAAAACTTACATACACACTCACCTCAAATTTAAAGGTCAGAGACACAATTTTATTTTATTTATGTTTAATTTTTTAAATTTTATTTTACTTTGTTATGTTAGTTACCATACATTACTTCATTCGTTTTTGATGTAGTGATTCATTGTTTGCCTATAACACCCAGTGCTCCACGCAGAACGTGCCCTCTTTAATACCCATCACCGGGCTAACACAGCCCCCCACCCCCCCTCCCCTCTAGAACCCTCAGTTTGTTTCTCAGAGTCCATAGTCTCTTATGGTTCATCTCCCCCTCCAATTTCCTCCCCCTTCAAGACACAATTTTAAGTGTTTTTTCTTATTTGAAGCTTTTAACAGAATCTGTAATTTCTGAAAAGGACAAGCTCTGCTTTTATTCTTCACTCTAGCTGTAGAAATAATGTGTATGTTTTTACCAATGGAAAATACATATACAGGGAAAACACTGGACCTAAGTGTTCTTTAATCACTTTTATGGTGGGTTTTTTTTTTTTTTTTAAGATATCCAATGATCAGTACATAAGAGAATATTGAATAAAAAAAAAAAAAAAAAACTTAACACACTTCCCTGTATCCCTTAAGAGCTCTTGTGTTAGCAAGGTGTGTCTACTCAAGACCGAAGCCCACTGTGTGTGTTTTTTTTGGGGGGAAGAATGTCCGCAATGGCACCTGCTCTGAGAGGGGCATCTTGCTCCTTCATGGGAATGGGCAGGCTCCAACATCTCACATGTGCTCTGGCCGCGTGCGTGTGAGACACCAGGGCAGCTGAGGTTTTGCTTCTAATCCTGAACATCTGTTATCACAGTGGAGGCTGCTCTCAAGAATCAAATACCACAAGTTTAGGAACCAAAGTTCACTTTGAAGCAGGTGTTTTCACAGGGTTCAGTCCACCATGGATTTGGTTTCTGACAGCTGGTGCTTAACATGTCCGCGTAATGATGGTGGAAACCAAACACAACTAGATGATCTTAGTTCGTACCATCTAACTTTCTCCTACTTTGCCCAAATCTCTGAGAAAATGCTCGCCAGAAAGAGGTGTCTTCATTTAACTTCTTCCTTCACTTACACTGGGCAAACACCTCTTTTGAAGTGACTTCTTTGTCTTAGCCAACTATGTTCTTCCAGACACTGCAGGTTTCGGGGACATATTGTTTGAAGGAAGTCATGACCAGAGTCACTCCCAACAAAATTAGAAGTGGTGAGTGGTCAGTCCCTAGTTCAGAACCTTTCCTTTATTCACTATAATCTTCGGACCCCTCCTCCCTAAAAACAAGTTCAGAACACAGAGACAAGAACCAAGAGAACGGTCTCTTATGGTAGCCTCTTCCTTATTTGGATTACTAATGAATTTGATATTTAAAACATGACACAATCAATTGTTTAAATGGCGGTAGACTACAAACAGAAAACAAATGGTTATAAAAAGTATCAGATGCACACTCTAACCTCCCCAAGCTTACAATCAATCAAAACAGAAGAATCACATGCTAAGAGCAGCTAGAAGCAATTTTTTAAAAAGAACAATTGGTACAATTTTCATGTTCTTTCAATGAGCTTATGTTCCTAGCACTACCCAACATTTCAGCAATCACAGCATTTGAATAAAGTGCCGAGTCACACTTTTCAACATTGATATCAATAACACATACAGAATAGAATGGATACCCAAGATTTTTGCTCTGAGATGCTCTGAATTTTGTGCAGCTGATAAGAGTTAACTCAGCTTTGCCTTTGCCAGGCCCGTGAGATAAAACTGAACTGTTTTCTCCAAGTTGTCCATGAACACTTCTGCTCATGGGCTCATCTCCTTTCCTGTTACTTTCTAATGGGGCTGTGACTCATTTAGTGTGAACTGAAAAAGAACAAGTTTAACGTACGGTACAGAATCAAAACCCAAGATGTTGTCCCATGAATGACCAGTTCTTCATTATTATTCTAATTCAAGATGAACTACTGCCTATTTAGTATATGCACTATGGAACTTATGAAACGTTAGCAGAAAGGAATCCATCAGCTTGGTTGAGACATGTTCCAGTACTCAAGGACTTTCCTTCTTTTCAGACTCGTGCGCTTCAATGAAGCATTAACCACATCGCACATAGGAAACCTCATCATTCAGGAACAGAATGTGACCTCACGGCCATGCCCTTGTCTTATAAATGAAAGCACTAGGCCTCCTGACAGGATTTTTTTCCCCCCCTGTTAAATCTTAACTTAGATTTGAGGGGGGTTAAGGTCATTGAGAACAATTAGGATTTGGCCCCAACCAAGATATATAAGCAGCATTCAGCTGTGACCGCTGTCTAACTGAACTCGTTTTTATAGACATGAAAAGGACTCCCATGATCAGAAGCTACACTTTAGCACTCTGGGGTCAGACACCTGAAGATTGTAAACTACAATATATTCTTTTTTTTTTTATTATGTTATATTAATCACAATACATTACATCATTAGTTTTTGGTGTAGCGTTCCATGATTCATTGTTTGCGTATAACACCCAGTGCCCCATTCAGTACGTGCCCTCCTTAATACCCATCACCAGGCTAACCCATTCCCCCGCCCCCCTCCCCTCTAGAACCCTCAGTTTGTTTCTCAGAGTCCATAGTCTCTCATGGTTCATCTCCCCCTCTGATCCCCCCCCTTTCATTTTTCCCTTCCTGCTATCTTATTTTTTTAACATATAATATATTCTAACAGTTTTCTGTATTTCAATTAGAGATGCATCTACAGGTGTTACAAAGGTCTCCCAGAATCTTCCACCTTCCCTGTTCTGCCTGGTGAAACCCTATAAAACAGTCACAGTTTAGCTAATTACAACTGCACACATTTGGTAGCTAGAGCACAACATGAAAAACTACTACCATCTCACATGCAGAACTTAAAATAATGTCTATCTACTGAAAGAAAATATTTGTTAATAATTACATTTTAAAACCAGAAGGGAGTAATATGCTGTTGACACTAGTACACTGGCTGATGCCACTTTTGCTTGTAAACGATAACTGCCAAACTTTTCAAACTATGGTTTTTTTAAGATTTATTTGAGAGAGCGCAAGCACATGCACCAGTGAGTGGGGGAGGGGCAGAGGGAGAAAATGTTCAAGCAGACTCCCCACGGGGCTCGATCTCACGACCCTGAGATCATGAACTGAGCTGAAACCAAGAGTCCAATGCTCAACCGACTGAGCCACCCAGGTGCCCCCAAATTATGCTTTAATTTTTCAAGTTTTGAACTGCATAACATCTTGGTTTACAATCTACCTTGGATAGTTTTGAATGCGTTCTTATAAAACGGGACTACCACGTCCATCTGCCACGTCATGTCTCTTTTCACCCTTTGTGACATACCTCAGAAAGCAAGGTTTCCCTCCTCCAGTTTCTTGATGCACTTTGCTTCTGTACCTGGTATCACATACACCCTCTCACACATGCCTGATGGTTAATGTGTCTGTAATCTGTGCTTCTCCAGGTCACTGACTGTGGCCCCCTCATTCTTCCCCACAACACACAGATAGCCAATCACACTGCAAGGATGCATTCCTAGTTGTTGAAAAGTTTATTCATCGTTTGGATGCACTGCTTTTATTAATGTCCACTTCTGGAAACATTGAATGCACACAGGAATAAACTGATCATACTTGATTACTGCTTTGAATACCATAATAAATCATAAAGAAGTGACTAGAAACACACGTCGAGAACCTCATTAAAATATAAATGTAGTTAGTCCTAATTAACTGTACCCACCTAAGTGATTTATGATCTGTTTTGAGATATCATTCATACACCATAAAATTCAGCATTTTATAGTGTACAATCGAGCGTGTTTTATTGTAGTCAGAGAATTGCGTAACTGTCACCACAATCTAACTTTAGAACATTTTTCATCACACCCAAAAGAAACTCTATCCGGACACATTCCCCATTCCCCATCCTCACACATTGCCGTCACTCGAGGCTTTACCAACAACGTATCCTTTTTATTTCTATAGATTTGCCTCATTTGGATAATTTATAGAAATGGATCATACAATACATGGGCTTTTGTGACTGGCTTCTTTCACACGGCACGTTGTTTTCAAGGTTTATCCAGTTTGTAGCGTTTATCAGTACCCCCATTCCTTTTTATAGCTGCGTAATAGTTCAGCATATGGATATACCACATTTGTTTATCCATTCATCTGTTGATAGACTTCTGGGTAGTTTCCACTTTTGGCTATTGTAAATAATGCTGCTGTGAACATCCATGTACAAATTTTAGTACGTATATTTTTTCTTGATTTCTCTTGAACATTTACCTATGAGAGGAATTGCTGAGTGATGTTTAACGTTTGAGGAACCCCCGTTTTCCAAAGTGGCTGCACCCTTTTACAGTCCTATCATCAAGGTAGAAGAGTCCCAATTTCTCCACATCCTTCCCTAACACTTGCTATTGTCTTTTTGATCACAGCCAACCTAGTGGGTGTGAAGTAGTATCTTTGTATTTCATTTAAAAGAAATTTATTATTAAAGTATGGTTGACATATGTTATGTTAGTTTCACAACGCAGTGATTCAACAATTCCATACATTATTCAAAGCTCATCACAATAACTAGACAGCTTGTCTGTCACCATACAATAGGATCACAATACTGTTGACCAAATTCCCTATGTTGTACTTTTTATCTAATTTGTACCTGCAAGTTCCTATCTCTTAGTCCCCATTACCTGTTCTATCCATCCCCCCACCCACCTCCCCTCTGGCCACCACCAGTTCCTTCTACCGTACCCAGGAGTCTGTTTGCTTCTATCTCCCTAATGACTACAAGGGAAACATCTTTTCAAATGCTTACTGGTCACTTGTACTTCTTCTTTGGAAAAATGTCTATTCCATCCTTTGGCCAGTTTTCAATGTTATGTTCTTTTTTTTGTTGCTTCTTCTGTTTTTTTTTTTTTTTTTTTGAGTTGTAAGAGCTCCATATTCTACATCCGAGTCCTTTATCAGATGATCTGCAGATGTTTTCTTCCAAAGTTTTTGGTTCACTTTACTGACATCACTTGGAGCACAAAAGATGTCAATCGGATGTAGTAAAATTTTTTTTTTCTTTTGCCACTTGTGCTTTTGGTATCATAGCAAAGAAAGCATTGGTCAAGGTCACAAAGCAAATATGTATTCTTCTAAGAGTTTAACACTTCTAACCCACAGTGCTGTCGGCTGAGCCCAGATGGCAAACACACGGATCAACCCAATGAACGAATTTATCAAGGCCACATACTTGTAAATATACACATATTTGCAGACATGAAGCTATCTACAGCAGAAATATTTTCAATTTATTTAACAGCATTTTTACAAGCTTGAAATTTAGATGGGGTAATATTTATAAACACCATGATGTAATGGGACTTGCTTCTCTATTTTTATGTACGATTTTATTATTGCTTTCTAAGTATGACACACAACGCCTATCCTTACCCTAATAAAAGTGACGTAGGAAAGGATTACCCTTGTAATCACCCCTATGAAGGCTCTTTCTTTTCTATGCAAAGAGCCTGGTCTAAACCAGGGATTCAGACAGACGTGGATTCTATTCTCAACTCTGCTACCTATGTGTCCTTGGTCAAAGTACATCTATTTCTGAACCTATTTCTTTGGGGGAAAAAAATGAACCCATAGAGATCATTTTTGATGGTTACCTATTAGTATTTAAAGAGATCACATATTTAATGCACTTAGCATATAATCCGTCCTTAAACAGATAACCCATAATATATCAGTTTTCCTCCCTCGCACCCCAGTCCCAATAAAAGCCATCAGTAAATTTTCCTATCTTTTGCTGTTTCACAGGGAAAATTTTTTTTTCTGGTTTTTAAGACTTTATATAATTGGAGGTAAATTCAAATATGCTTATTCATCCGTTATCTTTTACTAGGTATAAGCTACTGAATTAAGTTTAAAAAGTGTTCTCAACCTCAAGGGCCTTACTCTATTCCAGGAATGGCTTAGAAAAATTACTGAAAAAAAAAAAAAGACATTATGTTATCATGTCAGAAGAGCAAGCAAGTTATTTTGGGGTTTAGAAAATGATAAAGTTACGCAGATGGGAAAGTCGGAGAAAAATTCACGGAGGAGCAATTAAGGGGAAGCTTGAAAGATAGTTAAGATTTAGATAGAGGAAAAGAAAGAACTCATGTAAAAATATAACGCTATGAAAAGAAAGGTCACAGTTGCACAAATAAGGAAAATATGGATTCTGGACATGTCTCAAGTATAAGGTGTACACAGGGGTAAGGTGGGTAGAGAGCACTGAGTGGCAGATTGAGTTTGGCCTTTATTTGACAGATGAGAAAAGGCAAAGATAACATGTTAGTAAGGACATTCTGGAAAGGTCATTCTGCCAGCAATATACAAAACAATCTGGGTGGGGAAGAGCAGAGACCAAACATCTGTGGAGGAACAAGTTAGCAATGATGATATTCCCAATAATGCGTCTCAGCAGCCAGATCATCCCCTCCAGGGTGGCTGCTAACAGAACCTTGATTCTGTTCCAGAATCATGTGGGCAGCAGTGTATTCAGGCAAAGTGGGCCCTTCCCCCAAGAGATGAAAAGAGGGTGATCTGAGCCGGGCTGAGTCAACTTTTTTCTGTAAACAGCCAGAGAGTAAGTATTTCAGGCTTTGCAGGCTCATGTACCTTCAGTTCAGACTGTCAACTCAGCAGTTGGAAGAGCGACAATATGTAAATTATGAACGTAACTGTGTTCCAATTAAACTGTAAAGATTTTTTTTTTTTAATTTGTCAGAGAGAGAGAGCACACACAAGCATGGGGAGTGGCAGGCAAAGGTAGAAGCAGGCTCCCCGCTGAGCAGGGAGCCTGATGTGGGGCTCGATCCCAGGACCCTGAGATCATGACCTGAGCTGAAGGCAAGACGCCCAACCAACTGAGCCACCCAGGTGTCCCCCAATTAAACTCTATTTATGAACACAGGATTTTGAATTTCATGTAATTTTCATGTCATGAATATTATTCTTTTGATTTTTTTTTCCCTATCATTTAGAAATGGAAAAAGCGCTCTTGGCTCCTGGCCCCAGGACATGGGCAGCAGGCTGTATCTGGCCCAAGCCCGGATCTAAGACCCAAGGTGGGTGCTCTAAGCTCCTTGCGGGGGATGGTATAGGGATCAGGTGGGCATGTGATGTGGTTCTGACCAATGAGCTCTAAGGGAACATCTGCTCAAGGGTTCCTAAAAAAGATTTTCCCATCCAATAAAAACAGATGCGGCAGAAAGATTACGTCTCTGAAGATGAATTCTTTAGAGCTGTGCGAGGTATTTTCGCATCCACGCAAGGACGTCCAAGAGATTGGCTGAGGACCATCCTAACTGACGTACCAAGCAAAAGACATAAGGACTGAAGCAGAGTGAGTGGAGGAAAATGGAGCAGAAAAGAGTTGCTCCAAGAGAAACCGCTGAGGTAGGATGCATGTTCCAATGGCTCTGGGGTTAGGACCCCGGTGAGGAAGCCTGCTGTCGACTGAAGCTATGTCTCAGACACTAGGGCCCCGAGGAAGAGGATAATGGGGCTCCTTTTAAGGAAGAAGAGATGGGTGGAGTGGAAATGAGCACGGCCTGGAACCTCCAGGGGCAGCAAAGGATTCATAAAAGAACTGCTGAGTGTCAGCAAGGGTTCTGCCAAGTCTGGTTTGCTGGAATGTGCCACAGACCATTTCCCCTGGCTCACAGCAGGAGCCTTTTCCAGCTTCTGGAGGTGCTAGTAAGACTTGCCAGGCAGGGGCGCCTGGGTGGCTCAGTCGTTGGGCATCTGCCTTCGGCTCGGGTCAGGATCCCAGGGTCCTGGGATCGAGCCCCGCATCGGGCTCCCTGCTCCGCGGGAAGCCTGCTTCTCCCTCTCCCACTCCCCCTGCTTGTGTTCCCTCTCTCACTGTGTCTCTCTCTCTGTCAAATGAATAAATAAAATCTTAAAAAGAAAATGTCAAGTGTTGAAAAGAACGAAGTTCAGCAAACAGAATGGCAAAAAAAAAAAAAGACAAAAAATGGCATTCCGATACTTATTTTAAAAGATGTCTGTAGTTAGTAATTGTACTAACAAGATGGGATGTAGTTTTAAATGGCTGATGCATTATAAAGATTCATGCTTGCATGTCTGGAAATAAGGGACAGGCCAGTTTTTGTTTTCTGAGAGACAGAGAAAGCGGAAGTGGGGGGAGGGGCAGAGGGAGAAGGAGAGAATCCCAAGCAGACTCCATGCCCAGTGTGGAACCTGAGGTGGCCCCACTTCGCGACCCCAAGGAGACCATGACCTGAGCCAAAACCAAGAGTTGGACACCCAACCAGTGGAGCCACGCAGGCACTCCAGGACAGGCAGAGTTTTTACACTTGGGGTTCAATTCTATTTTTCTTAAAGTAGGGGGAAAAAAAGATTTCACAAAAATAAATTGACAAAATAGAAATAGCATAGGTTCCAGAAATTCCACTTCTTATTATTTATACGAAAGAACTGAAATCAGGATCGTGAAGAGATATTAGTACTCCTATGTTCACTGGAGCATTATTCGCAGGTAGCCAACACATGGGAACAACATCCGCAGATGAAGGGACAAGGCAGCTGTGGTGCGAACATACCGTGGAATAGCATTCAGCCTTAGAAAAGCAGAGAGCCTGGGACGCCTGGGTGACTAAGCTTCTGCCTTTGGCTCAGGTCATGATCCCAGGTACCTGGGATCAAGTCCCGCATCGGGCTCCCCGCTCAGCGGGGAGCCTGCTTCTCCCTCTACCTGCGGATCCCCATGATTGTGCTCTGTCTCTGACAAGTAAATAAAATCTTAACCAAAAAAAAAAAAAAAAAAAAGAAGAAGAAAGAAAAGAAAAGCAGAGAACCCCACCATCTGCAACAACCTACACGAATCTTGAGGACATTGTGCTCCAACAAGCTGGTCACAGAAAGACCAATAGTACATGATTCTACTTACATCGTGTATCTTAAATAGTTGAAATTCACAGAATCAATGCTTCTAGTGGTGGTTGCCAGGAGCTGGGAGGAGGTGGGAATGGGGAACTCCTAATCAATGGGGAATAAAGTTACAGCCAAGTGAGATGAAGGAGCTCTAGAGATGCACTGTACAACACTGCATCTCAAGTTAACAATAAACCATTGTACATTTAAGAATTTGTAGAGGGTAATATTCCATTGCATATATGGACCACATTTTCTTTATCCATTCACCTGTTGAAGGGCATCTTGGCTCTTTCCACAGTTTAGCTCTTGCCGACACTGCTGTTATGAACATTGTGGTGCATATGGCTCTTCTTTTCACTACATCTGTGTCTTTCAACCATCAGAAAGGATGAATACCCAACTTTTACATCAACATGGATGGGACTGGAGGAGGCTATGCTAAGTGAAATAAGTCAAGCAGAGAAAGTCAATTATCATATGGTTTCACCTATTTGTGGAACATAAGGAAGAGCATGGAGGACATTAGGAGAAGGAAGGGAAAAATGAAGGGGGGGGCATCGGAGGGGGAGATGAACCATGAGAGACGATGGACTCTGAGAAACAAACTGAGGGTTACAGAGGGGAGGGGGTGGGGGGATGGGTTAGCCTGGTGATGGGTATTAAGGAGGGCACGTTCTGCGTGGAGCACTGGGTGTTATATGCAAACAATGAATCATGGAACACTACATCAAAAAACTAATGATGTACGGTGACTAACATAATAAAATAAATTAAAAAAAATGTGTAGAGGGTAGATTCCATGATAAGTGTTCTTTCCACAATAAAGTAAAATAGGTAGAAATGTAGCTAAGGTCAATTAATCCAGTTTGTTTAAATAATAAACAGTAACTCCATTGCTAAAATTTAAATGTCTAATAAAACCATTTGTTGGAGGATGTGGAGGGACAGAAGAACTCCCATTTACTGCTGCTCAGAGTGCAAATTGGTACACCCGCTTGGAAAGCCATTTGGCAAGATTTTCTATGACTCAGCCTAGCAATCTCATCTTTAGGGATATGCCCAGAGATACTATTGCGATGCCATGGGAATGAAGATCCGCTCCAGGACCAGTTTCTGCAGCATTGATGTAAGGGTGCACAGTTGTTAACAGATGATGATAAAGGAGTGGCTAAGTTAATTGTCACACTCCTCGAATGCAACACAAATTAAATGTTATGATTTTGATACCTCAAAGTGTGTGCAAAAATGTAAAAGCACAAGGACGTACACAATATGCAATCATTTGTGTAAAAAGTTTTAAGTGAAACACAGTGATACATGCTTCCATATACTATGAGAGCAAATAATTGGGCAACTATGCGCTAACTGCCGGAGAGCTAGCCTTAGGAGGGAGGGAGAAGAGAGGTCACAGGAAGAGGGCAGGAAAGAGGCGGCTTTGAAAGAATCTGTGTTTTAAATTTCATTTAATGTAACAAAGACCTGCAACAAATATGGAAAAGTGTTAAAATGTGTTGTAGCTAGATGGTGGATGCATGGATGCCTGCAAGACTGTATTACTGCACCTGTGAAATATTACAAAACCTTGTATGAATGTCTGGCAGAGTTCATTTTAATAGCAAATATTTTTTTTCCAAGCTGAACACTCCCAATCCCCAACTTTAAAACAAAATTAAACATTTTTATGCATGTAATAAGATGCTGTAATAAAAAATGAAGTGTAGATTAGGATGAAGTATTTCTGTGAGACTGTAAAAGAGATCAAGGACCATGTGTCTCACTCTATGACACAAGCAACTCGATCCATTAGCAGAATAGACGTGTCAACGTTTTCACCAACAGTAGGCTGAAGCAATTAGTCTTATATAGTGGGGGAGCAGCGAAGAAACTCTTAACATCCATGCCCTTACACTGATCTATATTAGAGTAGTCAAAACGTTTTGACAATAAGAAAGAGAAACCACCTAAATGCAAAGCCTCGTAAGTGTTCGCACCCTCATGACTTCAAATCAACGCGCTGATTTTGTAGGGTTTAATGCAACATCTTTACCCTTTAACAAGATAATTAAAATGTGGCTTTCTATTTTTTATACTTTGAAATATCTTCATACTGAAAGAAATACAGGTATATTGAGGAATAGGCAATAAACTTCATATACATTTTTAAAATAATCTGTAATAATGGACATAGGGAAGTGCACAAATTGTATAATTCGATGAATTTTCATAAAAGGGATAAAAAAATGTTACTGCAGCCCATGTTAAGAAACAGAGCATTACCAATGATCTAGATGTTGGTAACACTAACATGACTCCTCCCACATTACTTCCCTCCCCAGACTAAACTCTGCCCTGACTCCTAACACCACAGATTCATTCTGCCTGTTTTTCTCCAGAATCACTTGTTTTAGCTCCTTTTGCTCAGTGTTATTTTTATCAGCTTCATCAGGGTTTGACTGGTAGTATTAGTTTATTGGTTTTGATAGCTTAGACTACCCCATCGTATTAATATACCACAAAATCTCTACCCATTCTACTAATGAAGGACATTTGCACATTGTTGGAACATTGGTTCCAGCTTTTGGCATCTGTAACTAAAGCTGCTATAGATGTTCTAAACAACATCTTTTTAGGTATACAAATAGGCATTTCTGCTGGATACACACACACACACACACACACACAAACATGAAACTGATGATTTATAAAATATGCAAGGTGTTCAGCTGTAAAATTTTTAAAAACAGCTGTACCATTGAGAAGTAGGAATGAAATAAGAATAACAAAAAGTTCATAATTGTTGAAGCCAAGGTGATTGTGATATGGAGAGCATGGTCATATTTTATTTACTTTTTAATATATGCTTGTAACTGTTGACAAAGGAAAGACTTTAGAAATGGTTGTACCAACCCTCTATTTTATTTAAAAGGGGGAAGGGGATGTGTTCTTTAAGCAATGTCGCAAAAGACACAGAAAGGCTATGGAAATGTCTCAGATTAATACAGGCAAGGGAGACATGACAGCTAAATGTAGTATCTGGTCCCACACCGAATCCTGAAAAATTGCATTTTTTTCAACTTTTCTGTAAATTTCAAAATTATAGAAGGTGGTCAAAGAGTACAAATTTCCAGTTATAGAATAAGTAAGTCCTGGTCATGTAATGCACGGCATGGTGACTCTAGTTACCAATACCGGATTACATATTTGCAAGTTGCTAAGGAAACAGATCTTGAAAGTTCTCATCACAAGAAAAAAAAATGTTTTGTAACTACATGGGGTGATGATTGGCAACAAAACTTACTGTGGTGATTATCTCACAATATATACAAACATCAAAGCATTATGTTGTGCACCTAAAACTCACACCACGTTGTATGTTAATTACCTGTAAAAAAATAAAAATAAAAAATAAGATTTCAGAATGAGTTTCTAGGACAGATGGACTCAAGCTAAACGTATCTGCCAGAGGAGGAGTATTTGTCAAAGAACAGCACATGAGAGGAAGAAAGAGTAAAATAAGGAGGAGCCCAGAAGGGGCAGACTGAGGTGGGAATTGCCAACTACTCTAATGAGATGAAATTTTATCCTGAAGGCATGGGGCCCAGAGCTTTAGAGGCACAATAAAATCCTATTTGCACCTTAGAAAATCACTCCTAGAATGGTATGAGGCTAGAGGTAGAGAGAAGAATTTATCAGAAGTCTAGGTGAGGGGGGGCTCCTGGGTGGCTCAGTCGGTTAAGCATCCGCCTCGGCTCAGGTCATGATCTCAGGGTCCTGGGATCAAGCCCCGCATCGGGCTCCCTGCTCCACAGGAAGCCAGCTTCTCCCTCTCCCACTGCCCCTGCTTGTGTTCCCTCTCTCGCTGTCTCTCTCTCTCTCTCTGTCAAATAAATAAATAAAATCTTTAAAAAAATAAAATAAAATAAAATATGTAGTTAAGGGGTGCCCGGGTGGCTCAGGCAGTTAAGTGTCTGCCTTCGGCTCAGGTCATGATCTCAGGGTCCTGGGATCGAGTCCCTCATGGGCTCCCTGCTCAGCGGGGAGTCTGCTTCTCCCTCTGCCTCTGCCTGCCACTCCCCCCTGCTTGTTGTCTCTCCCTCTGCCAAATAAATAAATAAAATCTTTAAAAAGTGGTGAGGAATAATGAAGATAAAACTCAAAAGGTATTAAAGATGTGGAAAAGTTACGAAAGCTCCTGATTGGTGATCAATTGGGTGTAGCGAGACATAGAGAAAGAACAGCACCAAAATTCTTAAAGTCGTCTTTCTAAGCATTTTTGAAAATGTCTTTATTCTGAGAACCCAAGAATATGTACTACCTGACTTTCAATCTTGATCTCAATTAACCTCACAGCACTCTTAGAGGTAGACAAAAAAAGAAGTTTTGCCCAGCCTGCCTGAAATCCATCAACAAAAGTCATTTATTTCTATATGGTTTGGGCATAAAAAGTTAACGTTAGTCTTTGTCTGATGGTAATTAACAATGGCTTTCTGTCTACATAGTAAATGAGTTTGGGTGCAAACATTTCACCTGACTGGAGTACCCAGATAATTTTTTAGTTTTGTGCACCTGCTACATTCAAGGGCTTACGGTTTCTCACGTACAGCTGTACCACAGTGTGGCTTGAATTTATGTTTCATTCCCTCTAACTGTATGTTGTTGAGCTCCCTGTCATGTTATTTGGCTATTTGGGTATGCTTCTGTGAAGTGACAATTTGAGGCTTTTCCTCACGTTCCTACTGAATTGTTCCTGCTGGTCTGTGAAAGTCCTTTCACGTGATTTTCACATAAATTTTTAAGAAAAAAAAAAGTGCTTTCAAAGAAACTCCAAAATTATAGGGTGAAAAGCCTTGAGTTTTATTCCCAGTCTCTGAAGAGTAGTTCTTATAAAAGTTTTAGAAGCTCTGCTTTAGACGACTAGGTAGAACTTCCGACCGCAACCTGATGGATTTTGTTTAAATCTCACCTGAGTAAGTAACTCCTAAGTAATCACAGCTCTTCATTTTCTTCTTCACAAGGCATAATGATAAATAAAAGGATTTCCAGGCAGATTTCCAGGCAGACTTCCAGGCAGACACGAGGGCAGAGGTGACATGAGATGCCAGAGAGTGAACACAGTGACCCAGCCTGGTTCCGTATCTGCTACGGCAAGCTTGTCTAAATGATGCTTATCAACCTTTTTTACCCACAGTAAGAAATATACTTTATATCATGGTCCAGCACACACAAACATGCCTGAGAGAAATTCCAAACTACCATTTACCTTTACTATGTGCTCATTGCCACCTGATCTTTTCTATATATTCTATTTTATCCCATTTCATTACTGTTGCTGTCATATTTAGCACAGCCTCTAATCCAGTAACTTACTCCACATGACAGCTCTTAGGAAAACATGGCTTTAGGACATCACTTCCCAAATTTCAATATATGTACAGATTATCTAAAATTCTCACTGAAATGCAAATTCTTTTGATAAGATGGCACAAACCATTAGTCTTTTTTTTAACATTTTATTTATTTATTTGACAGAGAGAGAGAGAGAGAGAGAGCGAGAGCACAAGCAGGGGGAGCAACAGGCAGAGGGAGAAGCAGACTCCCCGCTGAGCAGGTAGCCTGATGCGGGGCTTGATCCCGGGACTCTGAGATCATGACCTGAGCCGAAGGCAGTCACTTAACAAACTGAGCCACCCAGGCATCCCCACAAACCATTAGTCTTAACACTACCATCACAAATATCATCATCAATACCACTTAACACAGAAATAAACTAAAGGACACATGTATGGGTATTTGGAATGTCTGACATGATCAATTCCATAGTCTTGGTCTCTACATCTTCTCCTCCCTCGTTCCTCCCAAGCATGGCATTCCCAAAGTCTGCTATTTCTTGATCTGCCCAGTCCACCTGGAACCAACCGGTTCTCCTTCAAGTTTATCTGGCATGCCAGAGAAGAGACCAAGAGTACGGAAGTCCTTAGTCTCTTGGTGCCCCAGAACAGTGCCTCTCCAACTGTAAAGTGCATAAATATTATAACGCAGATTCCGATTCATAGATCTGGGGTAAGGCCTGAGATTCTGAATCTCTAACAAGTTCCTAGATGATGCTGATGCCACTGGTCCGTGGCCCCCATTCTGAGTAACATAACTGCACAAGGCAATAAAGCAGATAGTTAAGAGTATTAGTAAGAACTCAATGACTTGGGGTGCCTGGGTGGCTCAGTTTGGTAAAGCTTCTGCCTTCAGCTCAAGTCATGATGTCAGGGTCCTGGGATCCAGCCCTGAGTGGGGCTCCCTGCTCAGTGGGGAGTCTGCTTCTCCCCCTCCTTCTGCCCCTCCCCCTGCTCGTGCTCTCTCTCATGTGCTCGCTCGCTCTCTCTCAAATACATAAAGGAATGCAATGAGTAAACCCCACGAAGCTCCAAGGCTTCTGCAATGGTGAACACAGAAAGATTTCTAAGGACAAAGTGCACAGAGCCACGGAAATGGCTGATGGGATTCTGATCGCAAAGGCAGACAAGTACAGCCCGAGGCAGGGAATGAAACCCACGATGTTCCAGGAAGAATCTTTCTGAGCCACAAGGAGGCTTCGGTCAGGAAACTGTAGCAAAACTGTGAAGATCAGGAAGTAAAAAGCCTCTGAAATCAACACTCCTAAAGTCACAAAGCACAATGTCAAAGCCGAGAGGCAAGGACTGAGGCCATGGGCGGGGGGGGGGGGATCCAGGGATGCTGTTCTGGAGTCTGGAAGACAAGGCTGACAAGGATGAGGAAGGGCCGGTGTAGACAGTGAAGGGCTCCCCAAGCGGCTGCTGGTCTGTAGGGTGCACTCAGGCAGCAGTCAAACAGAGCCCCAGGGGACATCAATGTCCCCTCCCTCATCTGCACACACAGTGCTGGGTCCCAGCCATCGGGAAGGGGAGCCAGCCCCCCTCCCAGCAGGAGCTAAAGGAATTGGGAGAAAGTGTAGCGTCTGCTGCAGGATGCTTGGAAAGAAGTGGGAGGGACAGGAAATGCCAGTTAAAGAAATAGGAAAATAAACAGTGTCGATAGGAAATGCCACATAGGGCGAGGAAAAAAAAAAAGAATTTATGGACTAGGTTAAAAAAATAAAACATCACACACAACAATGCTGAGCTTATAGGTAATGAGAAAGTGTTCCACAGGCCACGAGAAAGGGATTATTGAAGGTTAGGTGGCTCGGGAGGTCTCTCACTAAGCTGCTTATGGTAATAATAAGAGATTACAATGAGCCAGGCACTGTGCTAAGGGCTTTGTACGTGGGATTGCAGTATAATTGAGTAACCAGACCCACAACGTTTGCAGAGCGAGAGACTCTGCTAACTAACATCATCAATCACATAAAATCATGAGTAATGATCTGCTGATCAACTTACGGGTTTTTATCATATTAGATCCATGAAACATTCGCACTCAAAAATGATTTTAATGTCATTAAATAAACATAAAACATTCCCATACCAATGAAAGCAAAATTGAAAAAAAATTCTGTAAACTGATTATTTAAATGCTAAAAATCCCACACGATAATTATTGTCATTCAAAATGAAAATCACACAGTAGTAATTATTCTTGGTACATGGTATTTTCCTAAAGAATGCACTTTTCTAAATGATATTATTTCTTCACAAAGTTCCTGCAATCTTCTTCAAAATGACATTTTGATGTTCTTCAATTTGAAATTGTTGGCATTCTTAATGAACTCTACTCTGGAGGTTGTATTTTTGAAAAATACTCTTTCTACAATTGCATATTTATTTGGATGGATAAGAGCAGAGTTTTAAATGGATGATGTCCTCAAGTCTGATTTTTTTCAAATTGAAATTTGTAAATACTTCCATCAAGACATTTTTACTGTTACTCTTAATGACTCTCCCCAGAATATGCTGTATCAACAAATATTTTTGAAAGAAATTTTCATTAGGTAAGTTGTTTTGCTATATTGTTCTTTTGAAAATCAGAACTTGCTTAATTTCATATTTTGATACATAATATAAATTTATCAAATTAAGAACAAAAGCTTCATCAAAAGATTCTTCTCACAAGTCAAAAGGGTTCAAAGTACAATCCCCGATTTTCAAAATTAAATCTTGCATTAAATTTGAGTTCTCAAATTTTAAAATTAAATTTCAATTTCCTCCAGGCTTTGATGAGAATACATTTTCATGTCTTCCCATAAGCTTTGCTTTTAATAACTGCAGTTTTTAAAAGCTTCAAATCTTAAGTTTTTTGGTTTTCAATTTATCAAATGCTGTGATTAAAAATTTTCAGCAGGGTAGTCCTGGCCTCAGGGAACAATTTTACATGTGATCCCTCTATTACATTATTTGTAAGATTTTGATAAAGATTGTCATTAGTTTTTTTTTTTTTTTCTTTTTTGGTAGAATTTACCAATGAAACCAGGTGGTCCCGGGCTTTTCTGTGCTGGGTGATTTCTTGATTCCTAATTCAACTTTCGTTCTTGCTATTGGTCTAAGAAGATGGCTTATTTTTTTGATTCAAGACTTGGGATTCAATCGTGGTAATGTGCATGTTCAAAATTATGTTTTTTCCCCTAAGTTGTGTGAATTGTTGGTATGTAATTATTTACAGTAACCTGTTATCACACTCTGTGTTTCTGTGGTTATCTGTTGTATTCTTTTCTCTTCCATTTCTCATTTTGGATTTTGAGTCTCCTCTTTCTTAATGTAGTTAAAGCATTGCCAATTTTGGTTTTTTGGGAAAACTGGTCATTACTTTCAATGTTATGTTACTGTTTATTCTGGTCTCAACTTTGATTTTTCTTTGCTGTTTCCTTTCTCTACTAAATTTCAGCTAAGCTTCTTTTCTTCTGGTTCCTTGCGGTGTGATGTTAAGCTGGTTATTTAAATTTTCTTAAGATAAGCATTTGTAGCATAAATTTCACTCTAACATCTGTTTTTGCTGCATCCCGTACGTTTTGGAATATTCTGTTTTCTTTTTCTTTTTAGACATTTTAAAAAAGATTTTATTTATTTGAGAGAATGAGAGAGAGAGAGAGAGAGCACGAGAGTGGGGGGGTGGGGAAGGGGCAGAGGGAGAAGCAAACTCCCTGCTGAGCAGGGAGCCAGACATGGGACTCAGTCCCAGGACTCCAGGATCATGACCTGAGCCGAAGGCAGTCGCTTAACTGACTGAGCCACCCAGGCGCCCCAGTTTTGAGACATTTTGATTTGCCATTTTATTTCTTATTTGGTCCACTGCTTGTGCAGTTGTGTGCTGTTTAATATTTATATACTAAATATTTGTTTTTTACACTGCAGACTTTCCAACTTTGTTTTATTGTTGATCTTTCATTTTGTACCATCGTGGTTGGAAAATATACTCGGTATGACTTCAGTCTTCTTCATTTTGTAATATTTCTTATGCCTCTTTTTATGTGATTTAACCAGGGGATTCTTCTGTGTGTACTTGAAGAACACGGGTATTTGGGTGCCTGGGTGGCTCAGTTGGTTAAGCGACTGCCTTCGGCTCAGGTCATGATCCTGGAGTCCCAGGATCGAGTCCCGCATCGGGCTCCCTGCTCGGCGGGGAGTCTGCTTCTCCCTCTGACCCTCTTCCCTCTCGTGCTCTATCTCATTCTCTCCAATAAATAAAATCTTTAAAAAAAAAAAAAAAAGAACATGGGTATTCGATTTTTCTTGGATGTAATGTTTTACATATATCTTTTAGAACCATGTATTCAGAGGTATACTTCAAGCAGAAAATGTTCTTGTTGACAAAAAAAGTAACCTTGGGGCGCCTGGGTGGCTCAGTCGTTAAGCGTCTGCCTTCGGCTCAGGTCATGATCCTGGGGTCCTGGGATCGAGCCCCGCATCGGGCTCCCTGCTCGGTGGGAAGCCTGCTTCTCCCTCTCCCTCTCCCCCTGCTTGTGTTCCCTCTCTCGCTGTCTCTCTCTCTCTCTCTGTCAAAAAATAAATAAAAACCTTTAAAAAATAAAAAAATAAATAAAAAAGTAACCTTAACTGAGGGTCCTCCTTTAAAATAAAGTAGATCAGAGGGGTGGGGGTGGGTGTGGGTGAAATAGGTTGAGGGGATAGAGTACCTTTGAGTAGTGTTGTATGGAGTGTTTTTAATCCTTCTATTGTACACCTGATATAACACTGTATGTTAACTATACTGGGGTTGAAATGAAAACAACTTAATAAAAAAATAAAAAGAATGAAAAGATAAAAATTTCCAGGAGATTTTTAAAGAATTTCAAACAAAATTTAGACGACTCACATTTATAATTTAAATATCATCGTTTGATACTCAGGTCGATTTTGAAGACAGTCCGCCATAGTCTCAGATATTTTTAAAACCACCTGAAGTTAGGCAGCAAAATACAAGATTGCCAGGCTGGAGGGGATTTTTGTTTTTTTATTTTTTACTTTTTAAAAATGGTCAGCTTCATCATAAAGGTTTTCAGTTCAGCTACTCTGTACACGTATACCTATAAAATTTGATAACTAAGGCATCTACTCGTACTGTTAGAATATTCTAGCTTGTTGCGATCAATTATGAGCACTTTTTTTTTGCACAATCTGTTCCAAATACATTTCTGCTCCATAAATTTTCTAATTTTGTAAGAACATTGCTATTGCCATGAAACTGCTCTGCCAAATTTGTGATCATCTCAAAAACAAGTAACTTCAACACTGAACTTTTTAATTGCATTTATAACAGCATTCACAGAAAGGTCAAATTTGTGTTATTTAATAGAACTTCCACGAGCTTTATTTAATTCTGTGTAGCGATCAAACCATTATTGGAATCAACAGAATGGAGTATGGACTCGAAGCGTCTGTGGTAAAGGGGATAACAATCCCCCAAAGATGACCGTGACCTACTTTACTTGGCCAAATGGCAAAGGGTCTTTCCAGATGTGATTAAGTGAAGGATCTGTGAGAGGGAGCTTATCCTGGAGCCTGTGGATGCACTCCATCACCTGGGTCACTGCCAGAGGGTCAAGGACAGAAGCAGGATATATGGCGGTGGGAGCTGAGGTTGAAGTGAGGCACTTGGCAAGGGTCACGGGCCAAGGGATGCACACGTCTCTAGAAGCTAGAAAGGGCAAGAAACAGATTCTTCCCTAGAGCTTCCAGAGAAACACAGACCCGCTGACACCTGGATTTTCACCTGCGAGACTTGTTTCGGGTTTCTGGCTTCAGAACTCTTAAGATCATATACTGGCCAAGTTTAAGCCTCTCAGTGTGCGGTAATTTCTTATGGCAGCAACAGGAAAATGATGCAGCATCTAATGATACTGATGTGAAACTGGTATCATGTGAATGTCGGCAGAGAACTTCTTCTGCCAAAGGAGCCAGTATTGAACAGCTAAACATTTTAACCAGCTAAACTGCTACCTTTAGGAAAAGTCTTCTTAAAGTCACTATTAATTTTTGAAGTAGATATTCCTCTGGCACACTTGGGTCTCTGGTTATCATAAAGTTAGTGAATTCAGTACATCGATGGTGAGTAGTAGGTGGTACTGAACATTTAATGCAAGTTACATGTTCATCATTACATATGGGAGACACAGAAGTCCCAACACTTTTATTTACTGCTACAGAGTTTATTGCAAGAAAAAAAAAATGGCATGCCAAAAAATAAGCTATTGTATATTTACACTATGGTCAATGACAGAACTATACCAAGAGCATTCAGATTCTTTTTATATACTGAAACTAACAAGACTTCCCAGCCCCTTTACCCATGCATATTTCATGTAAAGGTACCCCAGAATAATATACCTTCCCCCACTGATACCACTCAGGAGACTCCTAGTGGCCTCAAGTTTCTGGAAGGTGCAGACATGGGCCTGACACATGAGGCAGAGAGACCTTGATTCTGGATACTTCTCCCAGTGCTACTCAGATCAGGAGGAGCTAGCTGTCTGGAGCCCACATTCCTCTCTACACTGTGTTCTATTGGCAAAGCCCTGTGTGCCATCCTTGAAAGGCAGAAATTAGTTGTAGCTGGAAAGGGTCAGGATAAGAGATCTGGGTTGTCCCTGGTCATCTCCAAAGTGCGCCCCAGTCAATGCCGGAAGAGAGCATGGCTGAAGCTGCAAGTACAAGATGGTCTACCAAATCGGTTGAGGCTTCTAGGACAGCTCATTTCAAAGAAAAGAAAAAAAATCTGCAGCAAAACTGGACATTTGGAGCCTATGATCATTCCTCTTTGCACGTACTACCTTGTTGAATGCATAGAACAGTCACATTACGTTGGCCCGTCCATCTTTGAGTAACAGCGGTAACAGGCAGAAGCAGGATTTGAACCCCCAAGCCCAGCTCCAGGGCTGTGCTCCCATCTGCGCTCAGCCTCCAGCTCCTCAGAATCCCTCTCCCTGGGCCCTTTCCGAGGTTTGTCTCCCAAACAAATGTCCTCCAGCCTGCCCTCTGTTTTCTGCGTTTGAAGCTTTGACCTCTTTCCTCGGTTAATGGGTATTTGTTTTTGTCAGCCCCATAGTCCTTCAACCAAAATCGATTCAACTTGCTCTCATACTTTTCAGGTTTCTTTAAAGGGGCATGCTGTTTGTGGGGCTATTCTTTCAAATTTTATTTAAAATTTTCCTTAACAATATGGACACAGTTTTGTCTTTGCGGACACGGACGGCACCGATCCCAGTCCTCTGCTGGCTTACGTGGGGTCAGCACCCGGTCTCTAAGGAAGCTGACGACGAGATGCAACAATGGTAGCCTACCTCCCAAACGATCAGTTACCACCAAGTGCCTGAGAAATAAAATCACTCACTTGTGAACAAAGCTAACCAGAAATACGTTCTGTCATATAAAAATCTCGAGTAGCTCAGATTGTGGAAGGGGGAAGATCAGATGAAAACTTGATTTCAATCAGGTCACAAACACCATGGATATGTTATTCTAGGGTTTTTATTCAAATTGTGGTGCATATGCTGTAGGACAAAGATGAAGTCTTATTAGTTTTTCTACTTTCCAACACTCGCCTCCGATCTCTCTCCACGTGTGTACACGTGAGTCCACGAGTGTGTGCTTGAACACGACAATGGGAAAGATGCTGATACTTGTTACACTGACTAACGTTCCAATCAACACTTTCACCCACGTGCACTACACCTTACTTTGGGCTTGGCATGATGTGAGCTCTATAGAGGGAACACCCTTCTCTAGCAAAGCTAACTGAATGGCGTAAGGGAAAATACACTGACCTCTCTCACAAAACCAACTTTTTTCAACTTAAATACATTCAGTGAAATGAATGCCTTTGTTGACCCTTAACAGCTTGTGTGATAACATGAAGGCTCTGGCACAGTTTTCCCTCACATGTGCTCAATACTTCAACTTGGTGTTTCTAAATGGCAATAGTCACCCTAGAGTGGCAGGACGCACATTCTGCTACTTGGGGCTGTGGGGAACAGCGGAGCCGTGAACCTGGGAAGGCAAATATTCTGCTCTCCTGCCCTGATTTAGGTCCCTCTGAATGTCAGATTTGGGCATCCCCACAGGGACTTAGTGGTTTCTTTGCCATTTCAGTCGGATCTCAGACAGAATCTACTTTCTAATGGCTACTTGCAGACTCCTTGAGAGGCCACAGAATCAACTTCAGGCAATACAAAAAGTGGCAGCTTCATCATTGCTTCATTTTACCAACAGGTGGCACTGTGGGCAATGATACGGGATAAATGAAACCCTATGTCAACTTAAAAAAAAAAAAAAAGCTTTTTGGGGGTGGGTGGTGGGAAGCAGAAAAAAATAGCCCAACCTATTTGCAAGTGTCTTACTGTCATAACATTTTTTAATAGTATTATAAGTGTTTCTACCTTAATTACTATTTTTTCCTCCTTTTTAGACCTTGTTTCACCCAAGACTGTTAGGCAAATCATTTAACCCAGTTTCACAACTATTTAAATGAAAGGCTGGATTAGCTCAGGGGTATACCATTCAAGTGGCCCTTAGAGCCAGGCAGCTTACTTAAATGAGCTCAGAGGGGCTGGTGCTAGTGGATAAGAAGGCTAACTGGAGCCCATCTAAATAATTCAATTTTAAATGTTTTTGTTTCTTTCCTGGTTAGTTTTGTCCTCTTTTTATTTTAATACAGTAAACCAAAATAAAAGTCTTTGGGAACAAATTATTGTCCTCTTGGTTGGATCATATCTGGAAGCTCCTCCAGCTGTGAAACACTATAATGGATTCAACACGCTGCTATAGGAATATCTACCATATAAAACCAGCCATGTATTTCTAATCATGTATGTACATTCTTATGCATCATTCTAATATCTCCAGACTCTTCAACCTATGTAAGCCCTAATGTGAAGCAAAACACAAACCTACTATTTCCCTTCCATTACAGTACAGGGCGAGGGGAAATGAACTTAGAGACCTTCAGGTTTCCTTCACTTCCAAGTTTTCCCATCGTATTCACAGTATCACCATCAACTTGAGTGTCAGCGGTTAGAAGTCCTGGACTGGTCTGCTATGCTTCCATCTCCTTCACCACGGCCCTATCATCCATCACTGAGCCCCCTCAATCTTACCTGCCAACTCTGTATTACCATTCCTGATTTTTAATCCCTGGGACTTGTGCCCTAATCCAGACACTCCCCATCTGGATCTCACTCCCCGGGCTGAATACAGCAGCGGGAGCCCCGAGGGCCCAGGGGGTGGGGAGGGGGTGGGACGGACCCAGGGGGTCGAGGACTGCTGGAAATCTGGATGCAAGAATCTGGCCCATCCTTCCCTTTCCGGCTTTGTCTCTTGCATGTTACGTCACACCTCCCCTACACTGCCGCCTTCCGTTGCACAGAACTACTCACTATTGTTAGAGCAAACCACATGACACACTTGCCAGACTCCAAGGCCCCTAGCACCTTTGACTGCCTAGCAAATTCCTACAGGCCTTTCAAGATCCAGCTCAACTATTTCCCCCGGCACAGTCTTCCCCAGTTCTCCCAGACAAAATGGAGTTCCTGCTCCATGGCTGCACACATTTGGACACATGTCTCACCTAACACTATCATCTCAGGCAGAGTATCTGTTCTACCAGAGAAGAGACTAGAACCATTCTCTTCCACTGATGACTGAGTTGCACCTCAAATAAACTGTCTCCAAAATCTGTCTGCCTGGGTTTGAATCCTAGCTCTGCCACTTGGTAACCGGGAGATTTTGAGCAACTTAACATACCTTCCCAGGGGCGCCCGGGGGGCTCAGTGGTTAAGCGTCTGCCTTCGGCTCAGGTCATGATCCCAGGGTCCTGGGATCGAGCCCCGCATCAGGCTCCCTGCTCAGCGGGAGCCTGCTTCTCCCTCTGCCTGCCACTCCCCCTGCTTGCGCTCTCTCTCTCTGACAAATAAATAAAGTCTTTAAAAAAAAGAAATAGGCTTCAATTTATCAAGACAATAAAATATATGTCTTATTAATTTATGTCTCTCCTGGCACAGGCTTCCTTCCTCAATTTCCTTCTAGCACTCACACACATTCATATCCATTTCCTGAGAGATTTATTCTAGAGACAACTGACTGATAAAGAAGAGTTGCTTACCCATTACTTACAATACTTGGAGATCATCAGGGGCACAGTGGACCATGTTATCCCAGAAAACGGGGCCCAAGCTGAAAGGTTCCATGGTCTTTGCCCCCATCCCAACATGTACACACCAACCTCCTTCAGATAGCGAGTTCTCATATTGTTTTCCCTTATGTTGTTTCTACAAGCACAAATTCTCTGGCAGTTCTAAGCTCTTTTTGCTTGATTTAGTTTGTCAGAAGAACTGTGTAGAGAGGCCCAGGAGGCTTGTGTGATGGGAGGAAGGAAATCAGGTGGGAAGCATAGATGCCAGCAAATACTCGATATGGTAGAACTCTGTCTTCTGTGCTGACAAGTGTAAATTTTCATTCATGGGAACATGTCCTCTGGTTCAAGCTCTTTCTGCAGGTAAATGAAAACTGGTAAAATGACACCATTTTTTAAAAAAGATCTTATTTATTCATTTATTTATTAGAGAGCGAGCGAGAGAGAAACAGCATGAGATGGGAGAGGGTCAGAGGGAGAAGCAGACTCCCGCGCTGAGCAGGGAGCCCGACGCGGGACTCGATCCCGGGACTCCAGGATCATGACCTGAGCCGAAGGCAGTCGCTTAACCAACTGAGCCACCCACATGCCCCAAAATGCTACCATTTTATTCAAATTTAAGAGTGTTTATTATATGAAACCATCTAAAGTAAAAACCACAAATGATTCTTTGAGAATTGTCCCCTTTATATTTTTACTCATTCAAAAAACATCATGCATCTGATCATCTCAGTCCCCAGCACTGTCTTTAATTGGCAAGGTGAATAAATAAGACCTGGTCCCAAACTTCAGGTAGCTTACAGACTGTTGCAAATACAGACACATCAACAGTACGTGGCCCACCCTATGGTACAGGAAATCATAAACCGATTTCATTGAATGAAAGTTTTAACTGGATACATACAGCTGTAAGCAGAGAAGAACTGAACAAATATCCAGGAAACTAGAAAAGCGTATGGAAACTTTCGTATTCTAAAAACAAAAACAAAAAAACAACAAAAACTATGTAATTACTCAAAGTGAAGAAATGAGCAGACTCATGTGACCCAATCATATCAGTTTAAAAATATTATTCTCTTCAATTTACCTTTAAGACTCCAAGTGTTTCTGCATCCTCACATTTCAGGACTAGTCACATATAGACCAGTGGACATGCAATGCATACAAACAATTAGCTGATGCTCTATGAATATGAACTGGAAAGTTTACAATTTTATTGGGGATTAAGAGAGAACGGTTTGATTCTTAGAGTATGAAACACCTCATTGATTTATATACTGATTGTATAGGAGTTACACTTTCAAAGAAAAAAAGGGCTAACTCAGGAGTTAGAAATTCTTCAAATTTTGACTAAACAACACCTAAAAGATGGATTGTGAAATCTTGGGAAACTATCCTAAGTTCTTTTAAGCTTAAAAACCAACTGGACAGACTCACACTTTGGTTCCTATTTCAAAAATACTGATAATTGTTATTCAAAAATCATAAATAATGCAGACATTACTATTATAATGTCATACTAGCATTCATGAGACATTTGTATCCAGCAAAATGGCACCCTAAGAATAACTGACCTTATGGGCAAAGTGTATTGCTTAAAACATATAGAATGATATAACCAAAATACCAACAAACATGACAATCCTACTAAAAAAAATACTAGCACTGCTAATTCTTAACAAGGTTTTACACCAAGAATATACTGTCGGTCTATCTTTGCAGCTCTAAATAATGGAAACCATACTTCCTCCTTCAAAATATGTTTTCTTTAATAAATATACTTCTAATTAGAAATTGGTTTCATCAAAATTAAAAATATGATCCAGAAAAAGGAATATGATCCAGGATACAAAATAATACACAGAAATCAGTTGCATGTAATACACTAATAACAAAGCAGCCGAAAGAGAAATTAAGAAAACAGTCCCATTTGCAATTGCACCAAAACGAATAAAATACCTAGGAATAAATTTAACCAAGGAGGTGAAAGACCTGTACTCTGAAAATTATAAAATATGAAAGAACTGATGAAAGAACCTGGAGATGACACAAACGGAAAGATATTCCATGTTCACAGATTAGGAAAACAAATATTGTTAAACTGCCCATACAACCCAAAGAAATCTACAGACTCAATGCAATCACTATCAAAATACCAATAGCATTTTTCACAAAAGTCAAAGAAATAATCATATAATTTGTATGGAACCACAAAAGATCCGAAATAGCCAAAGCAATACTGAGAAATTAGAACAAAGCTGGAGGTATCACCATTCCAGATTTCAAGATATACTCCAAAGCTGTAGGAATCAAAACAGTAGGACACAGGCACACACACAAAAAATAAACACCTAGATCAGTGGAACAGAGTAGAGAGCCTATAAATAAACCCACACCTATATGGTCAATTAATCCTGACAAAGGAGACAAGAATATACAACGGGGAATAGAGTGTCTTCAACAAATGGTGTTGGAAAACTGGACGGCTACATGCAAAAAATGAAACTGGACCACTTTCTTACACCACATACAAACATAAACTCAAAATGGGTTAAAGATCGCAGTGTGAGACCTGAAACCATAAGACTCCTGGAAGACAACACAGGCAGTGCTTTCTTTGACAGCGGCCACAGAAACATTTTTCCAGATAGGTCTCCTCTGGTAAGGGAAACAGAAGCAAAATTATACTAGTGGTAGACACCAAAATAGTAAGCTTTTGCACAGTGAAGGAAACAATCAACAAAATAAGACAACTTACTGAATGGGAGAAGAAATTTGCAAATGATATATTTGATAAGCAATTAATATCAAAATACGTACGAAAACGTACAGCTCAACACACACATACACACAAAATCTGATTAAAAATGGGCAGAGGACCTCAATAGACTTTTTTTCCAAAGAAGACATGCAGATGGCCACCAGACACATGAGAAGATGCTCAACATCACTCATCATCAGGGAAATGCAAATCAAAACAAAAAGCTATCACCTCACACCCATCAGAATGGCTAGACTCAAAAGGACAAGAACCGACAAGTATTGGTGAGGATGTGGAGAAAGGGGAACACTTGTGCACGGTTGGTGGGAATGCAAAGTGGGGCAGCCACTCTGGAGAACAGCATGGAGCTTCCTCAAAATATTAAAAATTGAAATACCCTATGATCCAGTGATCCCACTACCGAGTACTTGCCCAAAGAAAACAAAAACAGGAATTTGAAAAGGTATTCGCACCCCTATGTTTATTGCAGCGTTATTTACAACAGTCAAGAGATGCAAGCAGCCCAAGGGCCCATTGGTGGTGGATGGTGATGAATAGACACTGAAGATGTGGAGTGCGTGTGTGTGTAGGAGTATTACTTAGCCACACAAAGGAGGAGATCTTGCCACATTCAACAACATGGATAGACCTAGACGGTATTATGCTAAGTGAAATTAGTCAGAGAGAGACAAATACCGTATGATTTCACTTATATGCGGAGTTTAGAAAAACAAAACAAACAAAAACCAGAAGCAGACCTATACATACAGAGAACTGAGGGTTGCCCAGGGGAGGTGGGTAGAGGGTTGGGCAAAATGGGTGAAGGGGAGTGGGAGATACAGGCTTCCAGTTACAAAGGAATACATCACAGAAATAAAAGGTACCCCACAGGGAACACAGTCAGTGATGCTATAAGAGTGTTGTATGGGGGTGATGGCAGCTCCGTGTGTGGTGAGCACAGCATAATGCAGAGAGACGTTGACTCCCTCTGTTGTGCGCCTGAAATTAATGTCACATATGTCAACTATGCTTCAATAAAAACAAAATACAATCTAAAGGTAGCCCTCGGGCGCCTGGGTGGCTCAGTTGGTTAAGCGACTGCCTTCGGCTCAGGTCATGATCCTGGAGTCCCGGGATCGAGTCTCGCATCGGGCTCCCTGCTCAGCGGGGAGTCTGCTTCTCCCTCTGACTCTCTTCCCTCTCGTGCTCTCTCTCTCTCATTCTCTCAAATAAATAAATAAAATCTTTAAAAAAATAAAATAAAAAAATAAAGGTAGCCTTCTCTGTCAATCTTTTTTCCCCCTCTTAAATAGAGAACAAATGCTTTTTTATCTACCTTTAATCCCTCACTAGGTTGACATAATAAAAGAATGGCAGCTCTTGAAGCCACAAAACCAGCTCTTTCTACAAAAGTGGTACTTTCAAAGACCATCTCTTTATGTGTGTGTGTGTATAAATATATATATACAAAAATATATACACACATATACCCTTTTATATATATATTTAAAGATGTATTTAAATGAATATATCATTAAAGATAAAGATCTAATATATCATCAAAGATAAATATACCATTATAGATATATATATATGCTTGTTATCACTTTATAGCATCGATATGTGGGGAAAAATTATGTATAAATCCCAACAAACTCTCTATTATGTTGATCATCCTGCATTTTACTAACCATGTATGAACCTCTTACCATTAAGAAAATATGGGTGATACAGAATAGGCTATTCTGGACTAATGATTTCCAGACATGAAAGATTTTTAAATCGAAAATGGATTAGACAACTTTAAAAAGCCATTCATCTTCATAGCAAAGTCAAATGACATCTTGCAGACAAGCTCTTCATGTGAGTGCTATTTAATATGCTGTAGCTTACAAAACAGTTAGCAGATGCATGTGGTAGGAAATGGATTTTTAGAATTATTGATCTTTCAAATAGCTTAAAAATAGGCACAACACTATTTTTTTGTTCTACTTATGGTACATGTGACAAAGGCTTGATTCATCTTGAGATTTCAATATGCTATAGGAACTTATGAAGCAACAGACCTAGTCTTACCAAAAGGAAACCGTGACCCCAAATTTCTTCAACCATTAGACCTGACCTCAATAGGCTGCTACATACTGGTGAATGGGACAGGTTTTCTGATTATGCTCCCCTGGAAAGGGGGCCCCCAACTTGTCCACCAGCAAACACAACATCCCACTAATAAGCCGATGACCAGCCCAGTTTAAGGTTGGCTCTGTAGTAGAATTCTCAATACCATTTTTCCAAGACTCCCCAATAGATTCTCCCCTATAGCCTAAAGAAGTAATCCTGAACACTAACCACAAGGTTGTGTTTTGTAAAAAAACAAAACAAAGCAAAGGCTTTAAAAGTGAGAGGTACACGATGCTTTGTTGAAATGACATGTTATCTGGTGGGCTTGCTGTTAAAAGGCAGAGAGGAGGGGCACCTGGTTGGCTCAAGTCATTAAGTGTCTGACTTTGGCTCAAGTCATGATCTCAGGGTCCTGGGACTGAGCCCCGCCTCAGGCTCCCTGCTCAGTGGGGAATCTACTTCTCCCACTGCCCCTTCCCCTGCTCATGCGCTCTCTCAAATAAATAAATAAATAAATCTTAAAAAGAAAAAAAAAGGGCAGAGAGGAGAGATGACGAAAGATTAGCAAACACTGAGCATTACTGGATGTTGCATGATAGGTACGTGGTTGGGGGAGGGGCATGCACTTACTCTATTTTCTTTTTTTTTTTTTTTAAAGATTTTATTTATTTATTTGAGAGAGAGAGCATGAGAGAGAGCATGAGAGGGAAGAGGGTCAGAGGGAGAAGCAGACTCCCTGCTGAGCAGGGAGCCCAATGCGGGACTCGATCCCGGGACTCCAGGATCATGACCTGAGCCGAAGGCAGTTGCTTAACCAACTGAGCCACCCAGGCGCCCTTACTCTATTTTCATGTATCGGAAAAATTTATCTCCAGATCGGGAGGGGGGGGGGGAAGAAACCATAAGCAGTATCAAGTCTACTCTGCTCTGCAGAGTGAATATTACATATATATATATAAATTTATATATATAAATATATATAAAATTCTCTCTGGTCATTTATTCAGCACTCTAAATTCCTACGGTTTACAAATGTGTTGCCTGAACATCCCAAAACCAAGTTCTGAGAAAACATGGGTCTATGTTTGTAGAATTTCATTAGGCGAAAGTATCATGTGTTCTCTAAGTGTTTTCTCAAATGCATGCAAATACAAAACATTTTAAGTGTGGTTAACAAAATGAATCTAACAACCCCTTTGTGTAAAATGTAGTTATCACAAGAAAGTCTGAAACTCTTTATTATAAACATTCATCTTTCAAAGCACTTGTATTTTTTTAAAGTTTTAGTAAATCTGGTAAAGCTTTATCTCAGCAATGTTGGTCTAAAAATGAATTTCATTAATTCTCAGTTACTAGGCAAAATCTGAAAAGCAAAGATCGCACTCATATCTACTTCTGGTTCATTTTATACATAAGCACAATACTTAGTAATTCCATACCAACAATCCAGTAAACTGAGCCCATACTTTTCAGTGAGTTATTATAAAATTATTTTTAAAACACTTTTTTAAAACTTGCAGAGCGTCAATTTTCACGGTTTTTCAAGCAAACCTTGCCTCTTCTTTACAGGTACTCATGAGTCCCACTACAATCAAATGCACAGGCTCCTTGATAAAAATATGATATGGTGTTAATAATAATATATTCATATATTACTTCATGCTTTTAGGAGGGAAAACAAATCCCTTCATCCCAACCCTAAGCAATGGATTTATAGGGGCAGGTGCATAGTTTTGCTCAGTGGGAATCCCTATCAGAAGCAAAAACGGGGCCATTGCCTTATTATGATCACCGACTTACTGACTGTAGAGAGGAGTAAATAGAAGCAGGGTGTTTCCATGGAGAATGTTCCTTTAACACTCATTCATCAAGTGTTTTTGAGCACTTTCTCTGTGCCAGAGACCTGGCTAGACAGCGGTGGTACATCGGGGGTCCCCACTGCCTGGAGCTCCCCAACTAGCTCCTCATGAATAATTCCTGTTCATTGTTCAATCATCACCATCCAATTAGCAGCCTTAGGGTGAAAGGGGGTGGGTGAAGGTGGACAGGGAGCAAAATGGGGCAAAAGAATTTGTCGCAAGGAACCTCTGAGGACACTGATCACTACTACAAACTGGCAGTTACTGAAAAACCGAGTGCAAACTGCATGAAACAGACTTTCTTTCTCCCATCTTAAAACCTCTATGCGTCGCTTGGACCCCGACACCTCAATGTCTCCCTGAAAAAATAATTGGAGCATAGGTGGGATTTTTAAGGGGCACGAGGAATCACATTTATACATATTTTTTTCTTAAATTTCCTACAGCTGTTAAATGTAACATGCAAACTTTAACCTTCCACGGGAGGCATGCCCGCCTTTTCTGTCGCAATCCTGTCTGATCTCGCCACCAGAATTCTGACTTCAGCAGAGACATGAGCAGCAGGAGAAAAGGAACTCTTAATTGAAAACAAATCTTGGCTTAAACATAGGGAAAGCTAAAAAATTTATGAAACACATGCATTTGAGCAAAGAGCATTTTGAAGGAAAACATAAGGATCAAAGTAGGAAATAGTCCTCTGCATCAGACATGAGTCAGTTAGAGTCCCTTGGGTATAATAAACACGTATTCATCAGACCTTGCCCGATTCTGCACTTACACGCTAGAACAGAGTAGTTAACTTTTATAGTGCTTTTTGTAATTTTCAGAGTGTTAGAAACAAGTGTGGAGATACATAATAATTTGTATTTCTATTTTCTAGATGAAGCGAGTGAGTGCCAAGAAAGCTAAACGTTTCAATGTTACAAAGTTAATAAGTAATAGGATGGACCTCATATTCATGTTTTCTTGGGATAAGTCGAATGCTCTTCCTTCCCATGTTTCCTTCATCTCCACGTCCAACGAAACAACTACCAAGAAGACTTACACTAAAAACAAGGATAGAGCTCAGACTCAAACCCTACCTGTCTGTTTCTAAAGTCTGTGTTCATGGCCAGCACCAAGGATTCCCAAACTTGTCCGATGAGACCCCACACACCTGGATACTTAGGACAAATACAAATTTTCCCGTCTTTACTCACGGATTCTGATTTGTGTAGGAGTATTACTTAGCCACACAAAGGAGGAGATCTTGCCATATTCAACAACATGGATAGACCTAGACGGTATTATGCTAAGTGAAATTAGTAGGCTGGGCATGAAGCCCAAGATACAAATTTGTAACAAGCATTGGACAAGTATCAGGCAAACAAAGGAAACACATGCTCTATATTGACATTGTTTACTTTCAACTTCTGTACCTTATCCTCTAAGCTTAGAGACTGGCAAGCTTTTTTTCTGGAAAGGCCAGACAGCAAACAGTTTCGGATTTGTGGGCCACAGAGTTTCTGTTGCAAGTACTCCTCTCTGCTGTTGTAATTGGAAAGTAGCCATACACAATATGTTACCAAATGGGTGTGGCTGAGGTCCAATAAAATTTTATTTGTGGATGCTGAGATTTGAATTTCAGGTAACATTCATGAGCCATTACATATTATTCTTCTTGTGATTCTTTTAAATCATTTAAAAATGTAAAACCTGCTATAGGCTATACAAAAACAGGTAGGTTGGAACTTGACTTATAGGCTGCGTTTTTTGTTTGTTTGTTTTGGCCCGTACCTGCACTAGCCCTCTCTTTCTTAGAGGTCAGTTCCAGCCAAAACAGCAGTTGATATAAAATTCTTTACCCAACTTACTCCTACTGACATTCCTAGTAATGTGTTTTTTTTTTTTTTTTTTTTTTTCTCCTTCCTGTCTCCTGCTTTTCTATTCTGATGTCTGGACCTTGTGTCATTTAAATTTTAAGATACCAAAGTGTATTCTTTTAACAATTCTGTAAACAGTGCCACAAGGTCTTTGGGGGAATAAACTAATAAACCAAGACATATTTACTATAAATAAATGCATTTACAAGGAATAAGGAGCTCTTGCAAACTACTTAGGTCATATCTACAGAATGATAAGCGGATGTTGTTTCAGTGGATCATTACCAAAAAGCATTAAGCTTAAGAGTTACAAGAGAGGATCATTCAGCAGGCAACCATTTAAGTTCACAGCATTCAAAATGGCTGTGCATCTCTCGGCGTCAGAAAATCTCTGCCTCATAGCTTTAATCGATGTATAATCACATCCTTTTGGCTTTTTGCTTCACTAAGTCCTTTTCTAATATGATGCCTCTACAAGTTCTTCTCTTCCAAAAAGCCTCTCTTGTGATCTCCATCATTGAAAACAAGTGATTTTAACCGACTCAATAAGTGCTTTATTCACCATGTACTTGTTACTCTTTTTAAATTTTTTTATTATGTTCAGATAGCCAACATATAGTACATCATTAGTTTTTGATGTAGTGTTCAACGATTCACCAGTTGCATATAACACCCAGTGCTCATCACATCACATGCCCTCCTTAATACCCATCACCTGGTTACCCCCTCCCCCATCCCCCTCCTTTCTGTAACCCTCAGTTTGTTTCCCGGAGTCCAGAGCCTCTCATGGTTTGTCTCCCTCTCTGATTTCTTCCCATTCAGTTTTCCCTTGGTCTTCCACGCTCTTCCTTATGTTCCACACATGAGTGAAACCATATGATAATTGACTTTCTCTGCTTGACTTATTTCACTTAGCATGATCCCCTCCAGTTCCATCCATGTCGATGCAAGTGGTGGGTATTCACCCTTTCTGATGGGTGAGTCATATTCCATTGTATATATGGACCACATCTTCTTTATCCATTCATCTGTTGAAGGGCATCTCAGCTCTTTCCATAGTTGGGCTATTGTGGACATTGCTGCTATGAACACTGGGGTGCATGTGCCCCTCTTTTTCACTACATTGGTATCTTTGGGATAATTACATAGTAGTGCAATTGCTGGGTCATAGGGTAGCTCTACTTTTAACATCTTGAGGAACCTCCATACTATTTTCCAGAGTGGCTGTACCAACTTGCATTCCCACCAACAGTGTAAGAGGGTTCCCCTTTCTCCACAACCTCTCCAACATTTGTTGTCTCATGCCTTGTCAATTTTTGCCATTCTAACTGGTGTAAGGTGGTATCTCATTGTGATTTGATGGCTAGTGATGTTGAATATTTTTTTCATGTGTCTGCTAGCCATTTGTATGTCTTCTTTGGGAAAAATGTCTGCTCATGTCTTCTGCCCATTTCTTGACTGGATTATTTGTTTTTTGGGTGTTGAGTTTGATAAGATTTATAGATTTATAGAATCACCAGGGGAATGTTGAAAAAGAAAACCAAAGCTGGGGGCATCACGTTGCCTGACTATATGCTCTATTACAAAGATGTGATCATCAAGACAGTATGGTATTGGCACAAAAACAGACACACAGATCAATGGAATAGAACAGAGATCCCAGAAATGGACCCTCAACTCTATGGTCAACTCTTCTTTGACAAAGCAGGAAAGAATGTCCAATGGAAAAAAGACAGTCTCTTCAACAAATAGTATTGGGAAAATTGGACAGCCACATGCAGAAGAATGAAACTGGACCGTTCTCTTAACACCATACACAAAGATAAACTCAAAATGGATGAACGACCTCAATGTGAGACAGGAATCTATCAAAATCCTAGAGGAGAACACAGGCAGTAACCTCTTCAACACTGGCCACAGCAACTTCTTTCTTGCTGTTCTTTAGTTTATCGTTGTTTTTCTTTTGTAGCTTATTTCTGTTATTTTCTGAGGGACACACTTTGTATTTGCTAAGAGGAAATATTTTGCAGCGTTTAATTATATACTGAAAAGTCAGATGCACAAACTGAACACAGGAGTGTGTTCCAAGACTGTGCTATGCTTGTGTGCATAGAGCAGTGTGATGTTTGGAAAACTTGGCACTCCTAGACTTTTGAGGATGGCAGGCATCAGGAAATTACCAAGTTCAAATTTTTCTCCATTTTGTGCCTGACTCAGATCTTCCTCCCTGGATTATCCAGCAATTGCTTAAACAGCTTCAGGGATGGAGCGGTCAGTAATAATCAGAGTAGCTACCTTCTGTAGCCAACCCCATTAGTCCTCCGTTCCCCATTTTATGCAAAAGTTCTCTCCTGTAACTTTCACCCAATTGTTCCCTGGGCACAATAATCCCAATTATGAGTTAATGACAAGACATAATAACGCGTTCAGAAATTCTTATGATATATGCATATACGTACCACTATATATTCTCTGGCTAACATAAAGTCTCTCAGCCAATTAAATCAGAAGAAATAGCCAATGGCGATGCCCAGCCCTGTCCTGGGCAAGTGCTTTGGCTTCAGAACTGCCCAAATTAGAAGTCACAGATTGAGAAGGGCAAGACGAGATATGGTTTTTAGTCAAAGGGAACACAAGTAAAAGTCATTTGATGACTTATTTATTCCTGCCTGGTTTACAACTCCAGCATCTGGCACCTCATCTCAGGCATGTGGAATTTCCTAAATATCAAATTCAAAGCAGAAGTTAGAGGCTAAACTTGCAACTCCAGGCCAAAGTTAGAAATAGGAACAATAAGAGGACTGAGTTCACCATTACCCAAGTGGATATAATAAGACAAAAACAGGGTGTCCTGAATATCTTCCTTGAAAACTTTCCTAGGAACCTGGGTTGAGTAGACTGAACAGCAGAGACAATGGCATCTTACTGACACTCCAAGACTACCCAAATTCAAATCTTCATTCCTCATCGGCCACCGAAATTGTCTGGACCCCAGCTAATAGGACAATCACCTAGAAAACGTGTAGGTAGGTAGAGAACATGTAGTGGTCAGAAGCTACTGAGTCAGCCATATAATGAGATGCAGACTCTGGAGCAGTTTTCTCTATCTCACTTTACTTAAATGCAAGATGACAAGAACAAATAGCACCTACTCTATAGGGTTGCTGTAAAGGTGAAATGAGTTAATATATGCAAGGTGTAGAGAGTATTTGGCACAGAGTAAGTACTGTAAATAAATGTGACTTATTACCAATACAATGTAGGTCTTCCCTGATATTTACCAAAATGCAATGTAATTGTAGATTTCAGTATTTGTTGCAGACTATAAGCTCTCCAAGACCTGGAGTTCTGTGTTAGTTATTGGTTTAATTATTATGTCCTTAGTAGTCTGCACAGAGCCTGGAACATAGTATGGGTCTTCAATAAATGTTTATGGGAAGAACGGACTAGGTAAGTTGCCTTCTCATAGTCTATTTGGTTGGTAATTGTTCTTCAAATAATTTATTATAAATACCTTAATATACCAAAGTTATGATAGGGTTTGTGATTTCATAATAAGTCTAGGAAACTATGAAATCTAAAAGGTTTTCTTTAATCACTGAGAATGTAATATGCCAAATCATATAAATAGCCTGTTAAAAATCTCTCCTTGACTACCTAAATTAAAAACCTCACGTTAAAATTTGCAAATAGGACAGTAAGCAACAGTGAATAAATCTAGAAGCTGACATGCTGTTATAATCCTGCAAAAGCAATCTCTTTCAATTAATGAACCTCCAGGACTCTTTCTTCAGTAATTTGCATAAGAATTTTAAATTTCATTTTTATCTTGGACAGTTAAACAGAGAGCATTTTATAAATGTATTCAAACGGGGTCCTACCCAGGGATTGCCAAATGAAGCTTGGCAGACAACAAAAATGTATGCAGAAGAACATAAACACAGGTGTCTTGGGGAATGAGATGCCCATATCCTGATGGTTACATCTGGTTCTTTCCATGTAACCTCCTTGCTACATTTAAAGAGGAGATCTGACTTGAGGTACAACTGAATTTGTGCAACAGTGACCATGCTAATAAAAAGGCTCCACTCACTTTGCCAAATTCTTTGGAACAAGTTCAATCAAAGCCTCAAGTTTAAATGAGGAAATGTCAAGTTGCTTGCCCCTTTCATGCCAGAGAACTCAAAGGGCTCAGTGGGTTCCCTGAAGAGCCTAATTGGCATCGAGTGCTTGTGGATTTACAAACTGGACACGCATCAGGCTTAAGCAAGGTTTACTTGGATGCAGGCTGAGGGACTCCATGGTGGAAAATTCACTTTAAGGGAAGAGGCACAACTGGCAAGATCCAGCATCAAAATCATAGTTAGCAATGGAAACCACAAGCGCTGGTGGGTGTTATTTGAACCTGGGTCTGGGAGATGAATTAGATTTTCAAACTCAGCAGTGAGGGGCGCCTGGATGGCTCAGTCAGTTAAGCGTCTGCCTTCATCTCAGGTCATGGATCTCAGGGTCCTAGGCTCGAGCCCCGCATCGAGACCCATTCTCCCTCTGCCGGCTGTTCCCCCTGCTTGTGCATGCGCTTGCGCGCTCTCTCTCTCTCTCTCTCTGACAAATAAGTAAATAAAATCTTCAAACTCAGCAGTGAGTGCTCTAAGTTAGGGCCCAAGGAGATGTTCCAAAACAGAGTCTGAGACCTAGGACACTAACGGCACTGCTTCAAAGACCAGGGAGCAGATGGGGACATGGCTGAGGATCCATCACAGTGTGGCTCTAAGGCAGTGAGGTTTACATGGAGCGCCATGGATCTCTGGGGACCCCAGCAGACACTGACCTAGCAGCTAAGTCACGCTCTTACAGATGGTGATCTGCTGCTTCTCACTAGCGCTTTGGGGGCAGATGGCATCCACTAGGAAGTCTGCGAGGACCCCCCCCGCCCCGCGACATGCTGAGAAGGTATTTATGTAAAATGGAAATGTGACCTCATTTAAGTCTGCAGCTAAACAGAACCCAGGGACTCTGGAGATACTCAAGGGATACTGGGAGGAATTATTTGATCAAACTTAGACCTCTGGAAGCACACAGTTCTCATATATCAGGCTGCACCCTACCTAGGCAACCTGTTTCTCTGGCACCTTAACACACCTCCAGTTTCTTTTTATTTTTTTAATTTTATTATGTTATGTTAGTCACCATACAATACATCATTAGTTTTTGATGTGGTGATCCACGATCCATTGTCTTCGTATAACACCCAGTGCTCCATGCAGAACGTGCCCTCCTTAATACCCATCACCGGGCTAACCCATCCCCCCACCCCCTCCCCTCTAAAAGCCTGTTTGTTTCTCAGAGTCCATCGTCTCTCATGGTTCATCTCCCCCTCCGATGCACCCCCTTCATTTTTCCCTTCCTTCTCCTAATGTCCTCCATGCGGTGCCTTATGTTCCACAAATAAGTGAAACCACAGGATAATTGACTTCTCTACTTGACTTATTTCATGTGGCATAATCTCCAGTCCCATCCATGTTGATGTAAAAGTCACCATCCGTTCTGATGGCTGAGTAATATCCCATTGTATACATGGACCACATCTTCTTTATCCATTCCTCTGTTGAAGGGTAGCTCGGCTCTTTCCACAGTTTGGCTATTGTGGACATTGCTGCTATGAACATTGGGGTGCATGTGGCCCTTCTTTTCACTACACCTGTGTCTTTGGGGTAAATACCCAGGAGTGCAATTGCTGGGTCATAGGGTAGCTCTATTTTTAATTTTTTGAGGAACCTCCACACTGTTTTCCAAAGTGGCTGTACCAACTTGCATTCCCACCAACAGTGTAAGAGGGTTCCCCTTTCTCCACAACCTCTCCAACATTTGTTGTTTCTTTCCCTGTCCATTTTTACCATTCTACCTGGTGTCAGGTGGTATCTCACACCTCCAGTTTCTGAATGACAACTCTCCGTACTATCACCGTCCACATGCTCTGTGCGTTGATTGCTATTTCTCCTTGCCCCCTTCTCATCTATAATACTCTCCTAGTCTGTTCCACCATCAAACCAAATGTATTACAATCCCCACTCAAGTAGGTTTATTCCTTCCACAAAGCCCTCTCTCACAACTCTGGTCCTCAGAAACACAAACCACCCGCTCCCACATCTTGCTTCCTGTAAGGTAACATATATGTTATACAATGGTACAACATATTTTGTACCGTTATTCCTTATGGTTTATATGGATTCCTCAATTCAACTGTAGGCCTCACGAAAGCAGGGTTTAAGTCTTAAATGTACATACTGAAGCAATGCTCAGTCCTGTGCTGGAAATAGAGGGCTACGTATAGTAGACAAAGACACCAAATAAAATCACATAGTTGAGGTGTGACTTTGCTGTCCTGATCCAAGTCTAAAACAGACTAACAAAATTGGGGCAAATCTTCAAAAATACACGCACATATACACAGAGTAACTCATACTCTGCTGGTTATCTAATACTTTATAACTGTCATTAAATCCATTTTCAAGGGGTTAACTATAATTTAAGGGGTTAACTTCAAGGAGATGGTCCTAGAGTTTATTCACTAATGACTGAATGGCCAAGAGACATAGAAGTCTACTTCCAGATTATACAACGGAGAGCAATTTTTGTTAATCTCCTTCTTAAGTGTCCTTAGAAGTATCCTTGTAGTAACGGTGGCCTTTAAAACAATTGGCTCATAGAAATCTTTTCTCTGACAACTCAGAAGCGTAGTCATACCCAGAGTCTATTTCTCAGGCCACCAATATCAAATTTAAATGTAACAAAAAGTACAGGATATGCAGTTTGCTAAGATTCCTTCTCAATTTCCAAACATTTATATACTCACACATACATACATATACACACAGAGATATAAATACACACACGTATATATATATCAGTGAAACATATTTCATGAAACACTATCTGTATCACATATAACTCAAACACTTATCAGTTACAGGATAGTCTTGGTATTTCTATCCTGTTCTTTAATGCTTGTGACAACTCATTACATCAATTTCTAGTAATTTCATTGACGTCATAATCTATAACTTAAAAAATACTACCTAAGAAGTGGGGGAAAACAGTGTCAGTTTTTTAAAAACTAGGAACTTAAAAATTGGGAAGAAAAAGCCACTTCCACGTCTTCAAAGTCAAACCTATGAAGAAACAGTCCTCTGTATGGCAATGAAATATTCTCAGTACATGAAACTCCTGAAATGTATGCTATAAATCATGAAGACCTAGCACTGGATGGAAGTAACAATTTAAATAGTATATAAATTGAAAACAGGTTTTTATAGACCTATATTCTTTCATCAAAAATATATAGGGGTACAAACTTCACGCCATTTATACAAAAGCAATGATAAATATAAGACACCACAAAATAAACCTTAAGAAATATGTACAAGTCCTATAAGAAAATTGTAAAACTTATTATTGACATAGAAATCTGGATGAATGGAGAGTTCTATTTGTACATAATAACACTCAATATCATAAAGACCTCACATCTTGCCACATTAATCTAGAAATTCAGTAAGTTTTCATAAAAATCACAACTACATTTGTGAGTGTTTAGGGGTGAGGTACCTAACAAGCTAAGTGTAAAATTCATAGGGAAAGCAAAGGGCTAAAAATCAAGACAATTCTGAAAAGCAATGAAGAAAGGGGACCATTCTGTTTACCATAAAGTGATGATAATTGAGAACATGGTATTGACCTATCCAGCCCCATATTGACCCCTACAGATGGTTGAAATAGAAGAGAATGTCCAGAAACCATGTTGTACAGCCACGTAACACATGGCACGGAGAGCTTTGGATACTGGCAGGGGAACATGGACTAAATGGTATTACTGAAATTGAATATCCATATAGCAAGGGGAAATGTTCACCGGGAAAGTCTCACAGGCCCAGTTTTCTCAACAAATAAATGGCAAGGGAAGAGAGAAAAAAACTAGGAATAGCCACCCTACAGATGTAAAGAACCTGAAAGACATATGAACCCAATGTGGTGTGTCGACTTTGGCTAGATCCGATTCAGACAAAACAACTATAAAAAGAAATCTAAAACATTTTGCAAACCCTGGTAGGCTAACGAATGTTTAATAATTTCAAGAAATTATTCTTGATTGTTTTAGGTCTGATACTTGTAATAGTGGCTGTGATTTCTAAAAATCCTTTTCTTTTAGAGATAGACACTGAAGTGTTTTCTGAAAATAAAGGTATTAACATCTGGAATTTGCTTCAATCCAGGGGTGAGAGAAGGGGAGAGGCAATGGGGTGATGTGTGCATCAGAATAGGCCAAGTATTTAAATGGGTGAAACTAGATATTGGGTAAGTGTATGTTTATCAGACTACTTTCTCTACTTCTGTTTATGTTGGAAGTTTCATAAAATAAAATAAAGATGGGTCAACCATACTAAAAATGTTTATAAGCATAAGCATGTGTGATAAAAATAGAAAGAATTGCATGTAAATACTTAATCCAGTGTAGGATTTACTACAGTGGCTGAACCGGGATACCATACTTAGAGATGCACTGAAAACCTCAACTTCATTTATAAAGTTTTATTTCTTAAGCCACTTGGTTAGTGCCTAAGTGTTCATCATACTATTCTTTATTACCAGTTGCACTGGAATATTTTACACTTTTTACAAGAACAACAAAAAAACAAAATACACCAAAAAAATCCCTAAATCACACATGAAAGCTATTTACCAAATTTCATTGATTTTCAAAGATGCTCCTTTGCCTTCATTTACAGTCTCCAAAATTGAGATGTGTCTTCCAATCGAGAGTGCCTAAAACTCAACCAAATAGCGTACTTTTTTGGTACATACCAAGCAGAACAGATAGAGTCACTCTGAGGATGAGTTCGTACTTTGCCCTATCTGGTTTAGATTGGTTTCCCCAAACTTGGAGTCTGAGAAGTAAAATCTTTCTGCCTTTCAACTTCATCATGTGGAAAATCGTGATAACACCATCTATTGGGACCTGGAGGGAATTTTCCCTTTAAAGGATGTGTTACTTATTCTAAGACATGAAATGGATGTGGGCATGAGTGCTTTGGTACGAGCAAGGAGGGGGAGAAAAGGAGAATGCTGAGGGAAGAAATAATAAGAGTGCCGAAGTGGAAGACAAACAGTGCTTTGGGGTCCCAATGAACACCTCCCACCACTCTCCAGGAGCAGAACGGCACGGCAGGACCTGCATCTCTGAACAATGCTAAAAAGCATTGTCTGGAGCTCATTGTCTACTTTTGGTGAAGATACCTAGGCTGACACAAAATGTGAGGTGAGGCCTGTTCTTCCTTTGAACTTTGAAAAACCAGTACGGCCATGGTAGTTGTCCAAACTAGTACCAGTGGCAGCAACTGTCAATGGAAGTCTTGTCCTAACCCCATTTCCTTATGTCATACCAACAGGGAACCTCCCTTGCTCAAGGGAGCAGCAAGGACTGACCTCTGGAGAAAGTACATGTCCTGGGCATATCCCAGGATTATCACTGGAGGGCTGACCCCCAAATAAGACAAGGGCTTTCCTGAAATAAAGTTGGAGCTCAAGCCATTTAAAAGAGATGAGTTTATTATTATTATTATTATTATTTTACTGCAAACCAGAAAATGTGGGAAATACTGGTTATATCCATCTTGCTGGAAATGAACAGAAGTCATGGCGGACAGAGCTGAGCTAATGGCAAAAGGGAATGATGGATTACTGATCTCTTTAAAAAAGGGGAAGTATGGGACCCTAGAAATTCTCCATCAATTTTAATTTTAATTCAAGGGAAATACAGAACAAATGAATCAATATGTAAGACTCCTGTTCTGCAGGTTTCAGCTTTTCTACGAATTCAGCAACTAGTCCCCCCCCCTTTTTTTTTCAGTAGCTCAGTCATGGTTAGGAATACCCATGCTAATATAGCAAACAAACAAGCAAACTAAATAAGTAAGCTCATTCATCAGCACACACTCTCATAGCAAACCACATTTCAGTCGCTTTAAGAGGAAATTTGAGACTATTCTTTTTCAGTTGTATATTTAACTATTTTGCATTAATCTCTTATATTTCTATTACTCCCACGGGTGGGTTAAAATGCTGCTTCACGGCCACACAACATACTGACGAATTCTCCTCCAAAAAGCACTGACCAGAGGCTGACAAAGACAAGGTGAAGCACATTAAGGCCAAGATAACAATGTCTCTCAAAACCAAGAACACCTTAATTTCTCCACTCCTGCCCAATTTTATTCAGATGATTTCATATAGCACAATGTAAGTTTAAGGTGTACTGCATAGTGATTCGACTTACGTATATTGCGAAATGATCACCCCAGTGAGTTATCATCCATCATCTCATATAAATGCAAAGAGAAGAAAGAAGGGGGAAGGGGAGGGGAAGGAAGGAAGGAGGGAAGGAGGGAGGAAGGAAGGGAAGGAGGGAGGGAGGGAGGGAGGCAGGCAGGGAGGAGGAGGAAGAGTAAGGAAGACCTTTTTCCTTTGTCAAAGAACTCTAAGGATCTACTCTTAACTTCCAAATACACCCTACAGCAGTGGTCACTGTGGTCATGATGTTGTACATTACATCCCTAGTACTTCTTTACCATTTAACTGGAAGCTGGTACCTTCTGGCCACTCATCCAATCCCTACTTCCCCCACTCGTGCTTCTGGTAACTACCTAGCTGCTTTCTACATTTTCCTTGTTTTGTTTTAGATTCCACATATAAGTGAGCTCATGCAGTATGTGTCATTCTCTAATTTCACTTGGTGTAATGCCCTCAAGGTCCACCCACCTTGTCACAAATGGTAGGATTTACTTCTTTTTATGGCTGAGTAATATTCTGGTGTTTGCTTATGTATGTGTGTGTGTGTTTCCATGTCTTGGCAATTGTAATACTGTAGTGAATGTGGGGGCGCTCTTCAACATACGTTTTTCTCCCCCTTCATATGTATTCCCACAAGTGGCAGTGCTGGATCCGTCCTTAATTTTTGACTAAACACTTACAAACCCATCGAGGAAGAAGAGATGTGGGAATGGGATCAGAATTTGCTTTTAATCTTATATATTTTTTGAGCCTAGGCTCTACTGCCTTAAATCATTTGGAGTTTGTGTGTGTCTGTGTTTATTCAGACTTACAATGGATTGCAGGGGTTTTTGTTTTGTTTGTTTTTTTTAATTAATGATGGTTTCAAAATGAACACAACTGAAAAAGAACTAGTATCAATCACAACAGAGCAGAAGGACTCTCAGCGTGGCTGCGATGTGTTTTCGCTATCAAAAGCAAATAAATTTGGGGGAGAGAAGTCTACTGCAGCTACTGTTACATTAAATAGGTTTGGATCTTTAAAAAAAAAAAGACAATACAAAATAATGTTCAATTCTGGTAATTAATGCTTGATGACAATGGACCAACAGCAGGAGCATGAAAAAGGTTAATAGCCGGGATGGTTCAAAACAGCGAGGGTTATTGGATTCACGGCACGAACGAACAAAACCTGAAGCAAGCAGCAGCACGTGACCAGAATTATTAGACATTTTTAGGCAGCTGTATATGCTCACACACAACGGGACTCACCCTGTCTGCTGGGTCTACCCAAATACCCTATCCCTCTCTGCATCCCACTTCAGTAATAGGACAATCATATACTAGTCATGATATATGGCCATGTAGTCCTCCCCAAGCCTCACAGAAACCCTCTGGAGTACAAACAATCCTCTTCTTTCCATTTTACCCGAGGAAGAAATGGACACATCAGCACAGGAAGTAGCGGGACCAGAATCTGACTTCCAAGAAGGATTCCCACGACTGCACCAAGGCACGGAGAGGGAATGGCCCCAAAGTCCGAAACCCTCTGAGGACATCACATGCTGGTATGGTTTCTCAAGTGGGGGGGAAAAAGGCAAACAAGAAAGAAGGCAGAGAGGTGGAAATGCCACTATTTCTTAGGATTATGAAATGTTTGAGCAGAAAGGAATGTTTGAGAACGCAGTTTCCAATCACTCTGAAGAAGGCAGAAGATGGTGATGCCCCCCCCCAAACATGCAGGTGTATTTCTACCCCACTCTGAACCCCATTTCAGTTCAGATTCAAGAAGAGCTCATGGGGATGGATCCGTGGGCCTTAGGGGCAAAAGCAGGCTGAATGAGGCACTTCAATATTCCTGGACAGAGGTTATTATCAGCATGTTGGCCAGAAGTCCGTATTTCCAGTTAATACAGAAAAAGAAACACATCCTTATTTTTAAGAAACTAAATAAACTACAATGAAATTAAACAATAAATAAACAGGCAGCTCTCACAGTCTCTGAATGCAGATGGTATAGACAAGTCTTGGATTAGATTTCTCAAGTCAGGCTGGAACAAAAGAACTGCAGGCTCACCAAGGATTGAGTTCTTACACTTCTGCCAAGGTTTACAAAGCATGGCCTGTTTCAATATGCTCAGAGAGCACATAAATAGCTAAAACCCCCTGGAAACATTAAATCAGGTTAACCATTCAAAACAGGCCAACACTGGAAGAGTCAGATGCATATTAATTTATTCTTTATTTCATGGGTTTATTTACTACTGTTCCTCCTAAGAACTCACGGTGCACAGAATATAGCCATAATAAAATCATGGGAAATATACAGCTCTCTCTGCTTACATTTGAAGGACTATTTTACACTTATAAATGAAGTCCTACCGAGTGCTCAGGAAATCTACCAAAGATAGGATGATGACTGTGATATCCATCACTTAGCCATAGTATGGACAGTACTTCATCTCTATTTCTGTCATTTTTTTTTTTTTTTAAAGATGAAGGTGTTTTCCAGCTCTAGCCTGAGAAGTTCAATTTTAAGAGAAGGCACTCCTGCTAACTGAACAGCAAAATCATTCCTTCAGTCTGAATTTCTGTGAATCATTATGGCAATCTTCTCACAAATCTCTTACACTTCCTCTTCTGACTATGAGTTCCCCAGAGAAAACCCAAAAACAAAATGAAAGCTTTTGTGTAAAAAGTCTAACAATTCAGATAAAATGGGTTGTTTCTAATGTGAACGTCCTGACATTCTGTACTAGGAATGAGCACTTCCCATGTATTTACAAGGTCTTTTAAGAATTATTTCTTTTTACAATTTCCTTTTATTCTACCTGTCTATTAACTCAAGCAAAAACTATTTTTAGGCCAACATTATAACAATTACATTGTTTTTTGTTCTTTTTTTTAAACACAGCTATAATTCTACCTTTCCTTTCCTTTTTTTTTTTTTTTTCTTTTTCTCCCAGATCAAAGATGTAAGGAAGAAAGATGGGAGGTTCCTGCCAGTCCTCCTGACCACTCCCTGAATCAGGTACTTTGCCCACACAGATCACGTCCCCATCTCTGGCTGCACATCCCATTACCCTTCATGGAAAACTTGACATTGTCACCTGCTTTCAGAAAGCAGAATTATGAAGCACAGCTTTGTTTATTAGCATTTCTGCACTTCTGACCTCCTCCCTTTGTGGTGCATCTGTAAACTACAGAAACCATATCAGTCCGAGGAATTCAGAAACAGAGGATTGTTTCTGGCCTCAAGGAAGTCATTACCAACAGTGGAAAAAAGTTAAATAAAATTAAGTATTCATACCACAGTGTAAGATATAATATGACAGAGGTATGAGCCAGTTGTTAGGACAACACAGGAAACGAGGGCCCTAACCCCCGATCTACCAAGTTGGACGGGGAGGATCAGATTTGTAAGATTCTGACAAGGTCAAATAAACAGAATTTAAGTTCAGGGATGAAAAGAAGAAACAAGAAGACTCGGTTTCAACCTGGGGGCCAAATACTGTCATTCACTAAAATGTAAACAGAAGGAGGAGGAGGAAGATGGTGAGCTCCAGCCTTGATTAGGTTGAGTGAGAAACGACTGGCATGTTGAGTAGGTAATTAAACAAGTGGGTCTATTTTTAGTAAAAAATAAATGGACAAGTGACATGGATTTTAGACACATTTGTATCTGCCTATTAATGGTAATGAAATTACTTCAGGCAAGCTTAGTTGAGTACGTAGCTGTGGTGACTACTCATGCCCAAGGGAGGCCTGGAGAACTCTGGGTTTACAAAGAAGCACTAAGTGACATTTAGTAAAACCCCAAAGAATCTAGGAAAGTGTGGGGTCACACAAGATGAGGCAAAGGTTTTAAGGAGGGAGTGACTGGCGGTATCAAATTCCCAAGAAAGGACACATATGACAAGGAATAAAAAAAACCACAGTCGGATTTCATAACTAAGTATTTCAGATTGAGGGGTAGGTTAGCTTAGACCAGTAGGAACAAATACTAGATTGTATGAAATGAGAAGGGACGTACCCTACTGCTCACCTATGCTCCGAGACTAAATTCTCATGATCTTTGAATCTACCCTATCTCAAGCTTTCCAATGGCTGAGTTCCAATTGGTGCAGTTGGGTAAATGTGTACTACGTTTACATGTTATATGTTTACACTCCACACCTGCCCCGGAAAAGTCTCCTGTCTTTGCTTACTGAAACTGTAAGCAGCACTTGCCTCCAGAATAACCTGCTTGTGAGTTAACAGAAGCACAGTTTATAGAAATCTCTCCTCTGTATGTACAGGGGGTATACCAGGTGTCTAAATAACCATGCATAAATCAAGCTAAATGATACTTAAGTTCAAGTAACTCAAATGTTTAGCAATTCTCTAAGTTTAGAACCTTAAACACCCCACTCCTGGGAGCAGGGAGGCTCTTCCCAGCCAACTTTCAAGGGGAACAACACAACCAAAGCAAAGACTTCCTAATTCACGAATTAGGACCCAACTCACTCCACAGCAGCCAACCTACACAGTGAACGTGAGGAGGTTGGTCTGGATCATCGAGGGCACGAGTTTCGCGTTGGGGGCAGCACCATCCAGCTCCCATGGCCGGGACCATGCTACTTAGGCTGGGGGCAGATCAAAAGATTCTTCTAAACCCTTAAGTCACAGCCCTGCTCCCAGCCCCATCATCCCTTTCTTCTTTCACCCAGGCTGACTGATTACCTTGTCACTTGATACCTGATTAAAATCCATGTAATAAAGAACTGTTGAACTTTTCACTCCATTTCTCTATGAGAAAACACATCGCTCAGACCTAACGAACCATGAGCGTTACCTTTGGGAACACGGCCTAGTAACACCGAAGCAATCAGGAATGCTCCTTGTCATCTGTCCTCTTCACTACCAAGTGGCAAAGCTAACGTCTCAGGACTCCAGAGGTCACAGAGAAGAAGGGGGAGAAAGAGGGATAAACTTTCACTCACACAATGTGATGATGGAATCAGAGGTCGAAACGGAGCCCCTGTTGGTCATGGTCCTCGAGAGACCGCAAGGAGCACAGCTCCCATACTGACCTACCCTGAACACACAGCAGGAGTGGGGCATCAACTAATGCTGCTGCTATTTGGGGGTTACCGTAGCATAACTGAGTCTCTCTTAACTAATACAAGGTGGCTGGAATGAGTTAATGTAACTCATGTAAGGTGGTCAGTGAATCCATAGATTTCAGGAAAAGGTGCCACTAAAATGTCAAAGGATTTCTCAATTTTCCAACACAAAACTAGAAGGGTGTTCAGAGTTGTTCCTTAAACACATACACTAATTGCACTGACACAACCTAAAATACAATCTGAAATAGCCCAGCGTGCGTGTTTTTGTATGCACAGATGGGCACATGCATGCCTGTTATGTTGTCTTTTTCAACGTCCCCTCTGTCTTTCTCATCAGATTTGTTGTTCTGATCTTGGAACCTGAGTGACTGCTCTCTGAATCTTATCAGCAAAGCTTTTCTTTCTACTTAGGTTTTTATGAGGTTCTACAGCTGTACATCTGCAAAGTACATTTCTTGCTAGTGCCTTGGCTTAACTTGTGTGCACGTGTATACACCTAAGTATTCGACTCACTCAAAAATAAGTTTCTAACTCTTTATAACAGAAATCAAAAAGATGCTCTTTAAGTACTTTTGTTTTTTTATTTTTTAAAAGATTTACTTATTTATTTGAGAGCAAGAGCACAAGCTTGAGCAGGAGGGGCAGAGGGAGAGAGAAAAAGAATCTCTGGCAGACTCCACACTGAGCATGGAGCCCATCGCGGGGCCCATCGTGAGCCAAAATCAAGAATCAGATGCTTAACTGACTGAGCCCCCCAGGCGCCCCACTCTTGAGCTATTTTTAAAGATGACACTATGACAAGGCCTAAGCTATGTTTCTATCATATCATTGATATAATTCCTGTTTAGAAACTGGGGTTCTGGCAAATCTCCTCTTTCCTGCTGTACTGATAGCAATGCAAAATATTGTTATTACCAACAAAACAGACAACGTTATCAAGCAGCTAAAGGCTCATGCCACCTATATCCTCATCATCTCATTTAATCTTCTCAACAACCTGTGACATCAGAATTAGCACAATCTATCAGAAGAAGCAAGGCACACAAAGGTAAGTTGCTCAAAGTCACACTGAATGTCAATGGTAGAAATAAGATTTGAACTTAGGCTGACTGGCTCTGGCGAGTTTTCGTTTCAGCTGAGATGGCTACAGGTGGTGATGTTGCGTGCCTCAGTTTCCTTACCTGAAAGCTAGAAATGATATGTGTCCTACCCGTATCACAGCTTTCTCAGGTGGCTCGATAGCAGAATAATGACCAAAGTATTTAAAAACTAGTGGGTCCACATACCCACTTCAGAAATCCACTCTGAAGATTTCGCTTAACTTGCATGGTATTATTTTGGGTAAAAATAATCTTTGATCACATTTAAGAACTAAAATTAGGAGATTTTTACATAGAAAGCTGGATCTTTCAAGCTCTTAGGAAATCAGAACACCCACCATGCTAGCCCTTCATTCCTGTGCAGAAAGCACTGCCACCGCCGCGGGAGCAGAAGTGGAGCTGCCCAGCTGAGGCTGTGCCCTCCGATCTGCTCCGGTCCCACCCTGCTCACTTCAACCACATAGCCTCATTGGTGTCTGCCTTCGCTCCCACCTTCAGTCAAGCAGGAAACTGGACCCACGTAAGACAGGACTCGTCACCTTACCTTCATGCATTGAAGACACCACCATCCCCACACTGGCACTACCACCCAAACCCTTCGTTCCAATTTCAGCGTCTATGTTGCCAAAGTGAGCACTGCCTAAACCCTCTGGAGAAGATCTGCTGGTCTAGACCCAAAGTGTTAAAAAAAAAAAAAATGTTCACCAGGAACATCAACTATTCAAGAAAAACAATTCGGGAACTGATTATAGACAGAATAAGATTGTTTCTCTTTACTTCTGAGACAACTCTCACCTCCATTCCTAGTACAAAAGAAGTATCATTGCCAAGTCCACTGGCAATCAAGAGAGGCCCCTGAAAGCTTCTTGAAAAAGAAATTTTAAAGTGATAAACATTTCCCATGACTCGACCTCTCATGAGCAGTTGGCATTACCATCCTTAGGACCACCCTGGCCACATGCCCTGCTCCAGTCACCAGTGGGGCAGCACCTTGTCAAACAGGCACAACCAGGCCCCAGACTGGTTCCCAGTAAAGCCCCTCTGCCCATCCCCTTAGATGTCAAGGCAGGCCAACATGAAAATGAAAAGTCTGGTATTGGGTGGACAACAGATCGAGATCCAAATCCTCTGTGTCATTTTTTTTTCAAGATTTTTTTCTTTTTTGAGAGAGAGAGAGAGAGAGAGAGAGAGAGAATATGAGCAGGAGGGGAAAAGGGAGAGAGAATCTCAAGTAAACTTCACACTGAGCATGGAGATGGAGCCCGATGTGGGGCTTGATCTCACGACCCTGAGATCACAACCTGAGCTGAAACCAAGAATTGGATGCTTAACGAACTGAGCCACCCAGGTGCCCCCATATGTCACCACTTTAGGTGAAAGTTCTTGCCAAGTTTCTTTATCTGTAAAGTAGGCTTAATACCACTTAGTTCATAGAGTTCTGAGAATTCAGTAAGTGAATATAAATAAAGCCCTAGAGGTCTGACACATAATGAATATTCAATAATGGCAGTTATTATTATTACTGAAGGACAATTATTTGGGGTCATGAGTGAGTTATTTTCTAGAATGTTGTTTTTCTATTGCTTTTCCAGATAGGAAAGTATATTCTGGGTATTTTTAAATCATAAAAACAATTATATTGAAATGAGTTAAAGAACAACATTGGCCTCAATTAAAAAAAAAAAAAAATCTACACCAAACCAGTTCAGGAAAGAGAAAATGATAGTCCATATTTTAAATGAGAAAATTTCCAAGGTGAGGAGTGTAGAATATTTATAAGAATAAGTGAATTATAATGTTACAGTAACAAAACTTATTCTTTCTAATGAGGAGCACTCGGGCTAAATTTCTACATTTTTCAGCAAAGAAAATTGCTTTCTACAGAGAAAAACTGAAAATAACAAGAGGAATTTGAAATACCAACTATGTATGGTAGTGATATTTTTCTTCTTTTTTAAATTATCTTTTTTTTAGATTATTATGTACGTCACCATACAGTACTTCATTAGTTTTTGATGTAGTGATCCACGATTCATTGTTTGTGCATAACACCCAATGCTTCTTGCAATACGTGCCCTCCTTAATACCCATCACAGGACTAACCCATCCCCCTACCCCCTTCCCCTCTAAACCCTTCAGTTTGATTCCCAGAGTCCATTGTCTCTCATGGTTCATCTTCCCCTCTGATTTCCCCCCCTTCATTCTTCCCTTCCTTCTCCTAATGTCCTCCCTGCTATTCCTTATGTTCCATATGTAAATGAAACCATATGGTAATTGTTTTTCTCTGCTTGACTTATTTCACTTAGCATAATCTCCTCCAGGTCCATCCGTGTTGATGCAAAAGTTGGGTATTCATCCTTTCTGATGGCGGAGTAATATTCCATCGTATATATGGACCACATCTTCTTTATCCATTCGTCTATTGAAGGGCCTCTTGGCTCCTTCCACAGTTTGGCTATTGTGGACATTGCTGCTATGAACATTGGGGTGCATACCACCCTTCTTTTCACTACATCTGTATCTTTGGGGTAAATACCCAATAGTGCAATTGCTGGGTCATAGGGTAGCTCTATTTTTAACTTTTTGAGGAACCTCCATTTTTTTAAATACAAAACTGGAAGACAGAATTCCATGGTCAATTATTTGGACTGAAAATTTGTATGAGATAATCGAATACTTAAATGAGAAACAATGCCAATAGTGCCCTTCGTGAAAGTGAATTTTCTTATTTACTAGCACTCTTAGAGACATGTTTTCAGTATAGCTGATCACAGGACAGAATGGAATGTACAAAATATATTCCTTGATTCTTCCTGAAACTGTGCATTGATGAATATTATCTTCTCTTGCATTAACTTATCCTAATACCACTGAAAGTCCTTTCCTTTCCTGTAGGAATGATGGAAACACTTTAAGTTTCATTAGTTGATTATCAAAGCAACCATACATATTTATCACAGCACATCTGGCTTCCTCAATTATAACAGGAAAGGGTTGACCTAGATCATTTCCAGGATCCCTACCTCTCCTGCATCTTTGTTCCTAATGAGAGAGGTTGCTGCAATGTTGCGATGTTGACAGGATCCCTGGCTCACTGGTTTTCAGGAAAGAACTGTGTGACAGGTTCAGTCCAGGACAATTAGTTCTGTGTGGGATATATGTGGAAAAGACACCAAGGATGCACAGTCACTTCTGCAAGGGACCAAAGAACTTCACCGAGAGGAAACCTACTTCAAGCCCCAATACTCCTTTAGTGCACAAAATTTATGCTGATGTTAGGAAAGAAAGGGAGAAAGACAAAAAAGTAGCTAGCACATTGAGACCCATCATTGTTACTGGCTGGGGTGGGGCAGGGAAAAGTGGAGAAAAGTCTCAGGAACCAACTACAAGATAGTGTTAACTCTTACAGAGGCTAGCAACTCAGGCATCTTTTTCTAACTATATAAAAACAACTAGGGGGCGACTCTTTCCCAAGGAAGACTATCTAAAAACAAAATCAAATTAAAACTATGTTTGTCCTTTGTCTTTTTTAATAGACAAAAGCTCATTTAAACATTAAAAAAAAATCAATCTCCTAAGACATTGTTTTAAATTACATACATTTGGTTAAAAAAAAAAAATGAATTATATTGTTTCTTCTTATAAACTCATCAAGGACCAACCAGCAGTCATAAGCATTCAAAGCCACTTCATTTATAACCTATAGACACCAATATTAAAGTGCATGAATGCATCCTTACTTCTATACCAAAAATCGTGAATGCCAACTTCACTGCAGAGGATTGGGTAACATAAAAATAAACTTAGGAAATATGCAGAAATGTCATCCAAAATATGACCAGATAGAAAAATCCTTGTTCTTAAAAAGAATGTGGCCACTTAGAGTAGGTGCTGAGGCAGTGAGGCAGAGCACCTCACTGGGGTTCAGAGGATGCCTCTTCTCCTCCCCCGGGTGCACCCCATCAGCACACTGAGTACGAACCCAGGGCCTCCAGGGATGCTGGCACCAGTACTCCTGCCCCGGTCCTGCAGTAATGGTAACACCCGCAACCATTCCTGCTCAAGCTCATTTATTACCAGGAGCCTCATGCATAGACTGGCACCTCCCACAGCCTGTTTCAGAGAGCTCTGGGGAATGCTGAGGGGTAAACAGCGACAACAGCATGCCCCGAAAATGCTCCCGGGCAAAGTTAGGGAAATAGACAAAATTCAAAAGATCTGGTTAGGTTTCTGTATGTCCGCATCCTGCAAGAGAAGGCTACAGAATGGCCATTTCTCATTCATTTATTTTACTTGGGAAATAGTTTTAGAGACTCTAATTTGTTGTTTCTACACTTATATCAGAATTCAGATCTCAGCCAAATAATACTGGGAAAACAGATTATATAGCTGGGGGTGGGGGTGGGAGTCCTTTCAATATCTTTCCAATTAAAAACAAATTAATGTAATGTTATGTCTGAGGGTTTTGCCTTAAGGTTATTGGTCAAGGCTTTTCTTGAACCACTGATAAATGTTTAGCAACTAGTGATGGAGTCACATTTAATTAATCAAAATTTAGATAGATAAATTGGAAAATTAATTTGTTTCAGTCTTCTATCTTTAGCCCTTTTGATCTATAGACTACAATTACCAATGTTATTTTTATTATTTGGTCCAGTTTTGGGTATATTTGTCACCGGGTTTGGCACACAGAGCTTAATTATTCTCCTTGAATACCAAATAAAAGTAAAAGATGAACGACCCAGGGCAATACCCCCCTGTCTGCCCTCTCAAAATAATGGATCCAGTAAGGTAATGGCAAAGCATACATTTTAAACTACGGTACGCAATTGTTCAGGCTGCATCTAAGCAACAGAATTAGTGTTTTAAAAATATCAAAACCATTTTCTATTATCTCTTTTTTTTTTTCAGATCCCTCGTAGTCATGCCTGAGATATCTTTAACTGCTGTCCAAGAGTGATCTCAGCTGTTTGCAAATTCAGTGGAGGCGTCACCACTGAGAGGCCGAGGTCTACAATGAGCAACGTCCCCTGCTCTGGAACAAATCCCCGGACCCTTTAAACCAGCCAAGAAGCAGGATGAAAGGTGGGGTCCCTCTCCAGAATCCTCTTGGCCGGCGATTCCGGATCATCAACACATTAAACAGCTACCAGCTCCTCCTTCTCCTCTTTGTAGCTATTTTGCTCTTATAAATAGAGCGGGACCGGTAAGTAGGATTTCATAGCTTGGTACAACCAGCATTATTAGCATCATGGCTTTCCCTGCTGAGGATTAATAACAGTAGCTGTACCGATGACAGAAAGCGATAATAGTTCTAATTACCGATATTCATCTTACGATGGTGAGCAGCTGTTAAAACATCTCTTTGGAAGTTCAAGTTCAGTCGCCTAGCTTTTCTGCCAAGTACAGAAAGCTTTAATGCTAATTAGGAAGGCAGATTACAAATTCAAATGTCAGTCAGAGTGCACCATGATTGTTCTTTATTAACTTTTTTTCTCCCCCACCTTAAGCTTTCTGGCCCTTATGTTTTTTAAAGCTGACACTCCAAGTAATGAAGGGAGCCCCCCGGGGTGGGGGGGGTGGCCTCCTGGGGTCCACTTGAAACAGTCCTTTCCATTTCAGTAAGGGAAGCGTCTCCTCTGTTTGCCTTTGAAGAATGCGATGCACTGCCTCGAGAAGTTGTCACAAACTCACATGCCTCGAGAGCCACTCTCTACCTGCTGTAAGGACCAGGAAGGCGGCCAGAGAACTGAGGTCTCGTGTGCTGCTTCTCAAGGCAGCGGCAAGTACCTTTTGCACATGATTTGACTTCTCAGCGAGCAAGTCCTTCATTTCCTCCATTGGTCGGTGTTTCCTAAATTCTCCAGACCGCGTGAATCCCGCAGGATGCCCTGAGGAGCAGTGCACTGTGACTGTGGTCTTCCACCCAAACTCAGCGTGAGAACCTCCAGGGTGGAGGATAGGAAGTCAGGGTCAGGCTCAAATGTGGGGAACTGTGGCCACAGCCCCAGAGATCAGGGAGCAGGAAGAGTCGGTGTCCAGGACCATCTGGGCACTGACTCTGCTTCCTCGGAGGGTAAGGATGGGACCCCGCGGGTGCTGGGCTTGAATCAGGGACCGGGAGAGCCTGATACGGGTCAGCGCTCCCTGAAATCAGGGGTTGCCAAGCTTCTTCCACCAAGAACCAGCAGCTGAGTATCCCAGCCTTTGAGGCCATACTGTCCCCACGGTAACTAGGCAGGTCTCGCTGCAGGGCAAAAACAGTGGCAGACGACAGCAGAAGAAATGAGCGTGTCTGGTTTCCAGTAAAGCTGACATTTGAATTTCATATAATGGTCATACAGCATGAAGCGTTATTCTTCTTCTGATCTTCTCCAGCCATTTTAAAAACACAAAAATCATTCTTAGCTCAAAGGCAGTGCAAAAATTGCTTGTGGGCAGCTTGGTGATCCCTGTCTTTTATGGAAATGCCAGCATTTTAGGGGAACAGCTTCTCCAATGATAACAGAGACCTCATTAATCACACACACACACACACACACACACACACACACACACGAAGCAAACAAACAAGAAACAGTAACAGAGCTAAGCGTTTCACTCTCTTTTTCAGTCCTAGCAGGATCCTACCTGTCTCAAGTGTCCCCAGCAGCAATGTACGGATAGGAGGGGGAGCACGGCAATTACCTGCAGACACGGGAGGCCTCTGTCCCTGCTAGGTTTAGCCACCCCAGTTCCATTAGGTTCTGTTCCCTAACTAAACGAATTGGGAATCTATGGAAATGGAGTTCTTGCTTCTGAGCGGGCTCGTGGACAGCGCACGCCTGTGTGTCGTCCCAGCTGCCCATCTATCACCTGACTTGCCATGTTACAGCGGCTATGTAAAATACAGGTTTCTAGGCTCCTTTCCTAAATTTATTTCAGCAGTTCCATGGCTGGTTCACATAACTGTATTTTAAGCAACCTCCCCAAGTGAGTCATACGATCTAGTCTATTGAGGAAACTAATACCAGAATTAAGGTCTAGCCCAACTTGGAAGCTCATGGTGTAGTCAGAGCACAACTTTCTCTAAGGCTGCGAGGATGATCCTTGTGATTTTATACATACAGAATTGGTTTTCTAAAGCGACATCCTCAGGTAGAGCGATGCACCAATACTGGACACCAAAAAGGAAAGCAAGGTTGTTGGCCGTGAGGTCCTGGAAGAAGCCAAGCTTCTAGGGTTGCTCAGCAATAATATGCAAAAACAAAAAACAGGAACTATGCTAGGCTAGGAATATTGAGTAAAGAACAGACAGGACCACAAGCAGGCAGAGCAGGAGGATCGCTTTGCTATTCAAACACTGTGGCGATTCTGAACGACCGCGAAACTGAGCAGCGCGCAGGGCAAGTAAACCCACAGCAATCAGAGAGGAGGCGGTTCCGTCTGAGCAGAGAGGTTGGGCAGGCCACACATCTATGACAGCTTTGGTATAAACAGTGGTGACAGCTGTGGACCAAAGGGCGGCCATTCTCGCAATAAACCGTTCAACAGCATCTCTTGGCAAAAATAGCAATCCCATCAGAAGCACCATCTTTGAATACAAAAGACAAAGCTGGCTTTATCTATTCTGCTATGGGTCAAACATCTAAAGAGGCTATTACCCGCTCCGCCACCTTTTCTATATTCCCAAACTTCCACTCCCGCAAGCCTAATTTTCGCTCTTTTCCTTCATGTTCCTCCCTGCTCCCTCTGTCACAGGTTCTCTGGCCCAGCTTTTGGCTCAGATTGCTTCCTCATTCCAGGTGTCATCCTGGAATTCTGATCGCTGAGACCTATGACCATTGTCAATTATTTCTCTAAACCCATCATTTTGTATTGAGATAATTTTCTAATATGCTCAGACAGATGTACTGACTTTTCGATGCCTATTATATCTTGTTTAATTAGACACAAAATTTGATGGAATCAATAAATTACAGTAATAGCTTACAATATAGTCTTACTTTGTGACATGCATCACACATTCCTTCCTATGGATATTACATTTAATATTTAAATACAGTGGTTTTCAATCTGACACGTGAAGAGTTTAGAAATGAACACTCTTATCCTCATAAGAAAGAAAGGTGAACTGAAAATCAGTTTTCTTAGAGCCACTGGAAAAGTGAGGTCACAGGGCTAACTGCTGCTTTGAACACTGGAGAGTTGGAAGGGGTGATACCCAGATTCACAGCGAACCTACTGGGAGCAGAAGCCCGGAAGCAGAAACCCCCAGCTAGAGCCAGCGTGGGCAAGACTGCTTTAAACCCTCACTGATGCATTACCAGAGGCTCAGTGTAGATCAGTGGGAGAATTAACCCCTGGGGGCCCAGTCTTAGGGAAACTCCTCAACCTTCTCAAGATTTTTACCCCTTAGGAATTCTACCAGGTGTTCAATCTGAAGGTGGGAGGGGGGGAAATCACCGTACCTGTTCAGGGAAAGAAGAAAACTAATGATTCCCAAGTATACTCAGAGCCCTTTGTTTTGTTTACAAGGCCTGCCATCAAGGGAAACTATTCTACTAGAGCCTCAGGGAGTTCTTATCAAAGGTTAACCAAACTGGGTGAAGAACACACTCAACTCCAGGTCCCTCTAGCCTTTGATGAGGGGGGAGGGTATTTGTTTAGTATTAAATCTGTCCATGCGTGAGAGTGTTTCTGGGTAAATCAGCATTTGAATCTGTGGACTCAGGGAGGCATTTTGTCCTCCCCAATGTGGGTGAGAGGACCATGCACCTCACTGAGGGCCTAAAGAGAACAAAAAGGTGGAGGAAAGAAGAAATTTGACCCTTCTTGCTTTACTGCATAAGCCAGGGCATCAATCTTCTGCTCTCAGGACTCCTGGTTCTGAGGTCTTCAGACCCAGACTGGAATCCATACTGTCAGCTTCCCTGGTTCTTACATTTTTGGACTTGGACTGAATTACACCACTGGCATGCCTGGATCTCCAGCTTACAGACAACAGGTTGTAAATATAAACATATAAATATGGATCTCTTATTGGTTCTGTTTCTCTGTAGAATCCAGGAGTTTACAGCTACAAGACTAAAAGGCTCAAAATCAGTTAAGGAGTTTCCAGGGAAACCCAATCAAAAGAGACTGGAAGAAAACAAGGACACTAGAGGGAATTTTAGCCTTTGACACAACAGCTAGAGTAAACACAGTCTAACACCAAAATAAACATAAAACCTCCCACTAAAGGCCCATCTTCCTCATTTTCTTTTACCCAATACACCATATCTGACTTTCAACAACAACAGCAAAAAAATCATAAGCCATGCTAAAAGACAAAGAAGACACAATATGAAGAGAGAAAGACTAAGAACCAAACTCAGATTCGGCAGAAATTCTGGAATTATCAACAGGGAATTTAAATAACTATGAATAATATCCTAAAGATTCTAATGGAAAAGTAGAGAGCATGCTAGAACAAATGGGTAATGGAAGCACAAAGTTAGAAAACTTAAGACAGAATCGAAGGGGACACCAGAAAACATGTAAATAGAAACTTTCAAAACCAAATTATGAAGAGAAAAAGAAACACCATATATATAACAGAATATCCAATAACTGAAGGACAATCACAAAATTTGTCACATGTATAATGTGAATACCAGAAGAGAAAAGAAAGAAACAGAAGAATTGAAATAAAAATGGCTTAGGGGCGCCTAGGTGGCTCAGTTGGTTAAGCGACTGCCTTCGGCTCAGGTCATGATCCTGGAGTCCCGGGATCGAGTCCCGCATTGGGCTCCCTGCTCAGCAGGGAGTCTGCTTCTCCCTCTGACCCTCTTCCCTCTCATGCTCTCTGTCTCTCATTCTCTCTCTCAAATAAAAAAAAAAAAATCTTTAAAAAAATGGCTTAGAATGTTCCTGAAATTAATGAAAGATGCAACCACAGATCCAGAAAACTCAGAGACTAGGATAAATACCAGTGTAGGTACATTATATTCAAAGCACTGGAAATCAAAGACAAAAGGAGAAACATGAAAGAAGGCAGAGGAATAAAAACACCTCACCCACAGAGGAACAAGGATAAGGTTTGCAACAAACATCTTTTCAGAAATCACAGAGGTAAGAAGAGAATGGAGTGAAATACTTAAAGTGTTGAAAGACTGCCACCACCATCCTAGGATTCTGTATACAGTGAAATTATCCTTCAAAAGTGAAAGAGAAGTAAAGACTTCCTCAGGCCAAAAAATTTAATAAATAAATAAAAGAATTTGCCACCAATGAGATCTGTCTTGCCAGAAATGTTAAAACAGATGCTTCAGAGAAAAAGAAAACAATATAGGTTATAAACGCATATCTACATAAAGAAAGGAAGAGTGTTAGAGAATCATGAAGGTGATACAAATTATTTTTCTTTTTCTTAATTAATCCACCAGATAACGGTAGGTTCAAAACAATAATAGTTACGATGTATAGGTTATTTTACCTTACGAGTAAGTGAAATGAATGGCGGCAGGATAAGGGGAGAGAATACTCTGGGATAAGGTATTTGTATTACCTGGAAAGAGATATAGTATTTCTTCAAGGAGGACGTGGGTTAGTTGTAAATGTGTATTTAAGACTCAAGGGCAAACACTAAAAAAGATTTAGGGGAGCTGGGTGGCTCAGTTGGTTAAGTGTCTGCCTTCTGCTCAGGTCATGATCTCAGGGTCCTGGGATCGAGCCCCATGTTGGGCTCCCTGCTCAGTGGGGAGTTTGCTTCTCCCTCTCCCTCTGCCCCTCCCCATCCAGTCATGCTGCTCTCTCTCTAATAAATCTTTTCAAAAAAATATTTAAAAATGAAAATATATAATTGGTATGCTAAGAAAGGAGAGAAAATGAAATCATAGGAAATGTTCACTTACAACCACAGTGAGCACAAAAAGAAATAAAAGAAAGAGAAAAAATACAGTTTATGAATAGAAAACAGTTATACAGGTGCCTGGGTGACATAGTTGGTTAAGCACCTGAATCTTGGTTTTGGTTCAGGTTGTGATCTTAGGGTCGTGAGATCCAGTCCCATGTCGGGCTCCCCACTCAGCATGGAGTCTGCTTAAGATTCTCCCTTCTTCTATCTTAAAAAAAAAAAAGAAAGAAGATTCTCTCTTCTTCTGTTCCCCCACTCACCACCGTTCTCTCTCTCAAATAAATAGATCTTAAAGTTATATATATGATAGATATTAATTCAAATATATCATTAATCACCTTAAGCATAAAAATTCTTAATATGCCAATCAAAATTTCAGAGACTGCCAGAGTAAATTAAAAACAAAACAAAAAAAGCAAAACCAAGATCCTACTATAGGTTATCTACAAGAAATCTACTTCAAATTTAAAGACAGAGATTAAAAGGGATGGAAAATGATATACTATGCTAACACCAATCAAAAGAAAGCTGGAGTAGCTGTATTAATTTCAGATAAATCAGACTTCAAAACAAAGAAAATCATCAGGGATAAAGAGAGACATTACATAATGATAAAAGGATCAATTCTCCAAGAAAACATAATGATGCTTCATGTGTATGTGCCTAATAACAAAATGTCAAAATACGCAAGGCAAAAAAATGATAGAACTACAAGGAGAGAGAGATCGATCTACTATTATAATTGGAGACTCGAATACTTATGTGTTAGTATATGACAGATCCAGAAGGCAGAAATTCATTAAGAATACAATTGAACAGCACTATCAATCAACAAGATCAGTGATATTTATTGAATAATTCACCTAACAATAAGAGAATATACATTTTTCTCAAGCTCTCATTGAACATTCACTAGGGCCACATTTGGAGACATAAGACATACCTTAAATTCCAAAGAATAGAAATCATTCAACATATTTGCTTAGGCTAAACTGAAATTAAACTAGAAATAAACACAAGAAGATAGCTGAAATTTACAAAAACATGCTTTTAAATAATATATGACTTCAAAGAAAAAGTCTCAAGAAGAAATAAAGTCTATTTTAAAGTAAAAATAAAAATTCCTTGAATGCAGAAAACAGTGTTTAGAGAGAAATTTATAGTATTGAACACATGAATCAGAAAAGAACAAAGCTATAAGATCAGTAATCCTAATATACACTTCAAGAAACTAGGAAAAGAACAAATTAAATCCAAAGGAAGACAAATCAATGTAATCAAAAACTGGTTCTTTTAAACTAAATAAAACCCCTTCTAGCCAGGCTAACAAAAAAAGATGACACCAATTACTAATATCAGAAATGAAAGAGGATCTATCACTACAGATAGCAGAAAATAATAAAGAAATAATATGGATGAATGACTAAATTCTACTCCTGAAATCAATAGTACACTACATGTTAACTAGAATTTAAATAAAAATTTGAAAAAAAAAAAAAGAATTATGCCCACAAATTCCATAATGTAGCTGAAACTGACCAATTCCTTGAAAGACACAATCTGTCAAAACCCACAGAAGAAGAAATAGACAATGTGAACAGGCCTAAATCCACTAAAGAAATTGAGTCAGTACAGGCATACCTCATTTTATTGCATGTCACTTTATTGCACCTTGCAGATACTGCATTTTATACAAACTGAAGATTTGTGGTAACTGGGTCAATGAGGTCTACCAGCACCATTTTTTTTTTTTTTATTAACATTTGCTCGCTTTGTGTCTCATTTTGGTAATTCTTGTAATATTTTGAAATTTTTCATTATTGTTATGCTTGTTATGGTGATCTGTGATCAGTAATTACGATGGGCTGAAAGCTCAGATAACGGCATTTTTCACCAATAAAATATTTTTAAATGAAAATATGTACATTGTATTTTTAGACATAATGCTATTGCACACTTAAGAGGAAAGCATAGTATAAACAACTTTCATATGCACTGGGAAGCCAAAAAAGTCATTTGACTTCCTTTATTCTGATATTCTCTTTATTGCGGTGGTCTGGAACCAAACCCACAATATCTCCAAGGTTTGCCTATAATTAATAACCTTCCAGAATAGAAAGCACCAGGCCCAGATGGATTCACTGATGAATTCTATCAGATATTTAATAAAGAAATGATGCCCATTCTCTACAATCGGATCCAGAAAACAGAAGCAGAGCAACTATTTCCCAACTTATTCTCCGAGGCCAGCATTACCTTAATATCAATACTAGAAAAATGCTTTAGGACAAAAGAAAATTACCAACCAGTATCTGTCATGCAAAAACCTTCAATAAAACATTAGCAAATCACATAAGCAAAGTATATTAAAAAATTATACACCATGACCAAGTGGAATTTATTCCGGTATGCAAGGCTTGTTTAACATTCAGAAATCAATTACTGTAAATTCATATCAATAGGCCAAAGAAGAAAAACTGTATGATCATATCAACTGATGCAAAAAAAAAAAAATTCACAAAGTCCAACACCCATTTATGATAAAAAAAAAAAATACTCTCTTTAATCCAGAAATAGAGAAAACTATAGTTAAAAATGTACTTAATGTTGAGGAACTAGATGCTTTCCCCTAAGACTGGCAACAAGAGAAGGATGTCATCTCTCTTCACTCCTACTCAATGTTGTACTAGAAGACCTAGCTAATGTGTTAGAAAAGAAACAAAGCAAACAGATGTGGAAGAAAATTTAAAAAGTCTTTGTTCACAGACTACAGGATTATTTATGTGTACCATTTTTGAAAAGGCCAAAAAACTAGAATAAGTGATTATAGCAGGGTTCCAGGATGCAAGGTTAATATACAAAAGTCAACTGACTCCCTATATTCTGGCATGAACAAGTGGAAAAACACAGTGTCATTTACATTAGCAACATTACAGAGACAGTAAACAGGAGATGGAGGGAGGGACACATGGGTGTAACTCATGGGATTTTTAGGGCAGTGAAGCTATTTTCTATGACACCATAATGCTGGATAGATGACATTACGCATTTGGCAAAACCCACCCAAGTGTACAACACAAAAAGAGAACTCCTAAACATAAACCATGGACCGTAGTTAATAACGTTTCAATGTTGGTTCAGCGATTGTAAAAAACGTACCACACCAGTGCGAGAGGTTAGTAATAAGGCCAACTGAAGGTGGAGAGAGGGAGTATATGAGACCTGTATTTTCTGTTCCATTTTTCTGCAAACCTAAAACCACTCGAAATAATGTCTATTAATAAGGAAAAAATTATGTTAAAAAATGAACACCAGTCCTATGATGTAGATACGATTATGTTTTCAGGAAGGGAAAACGAACTTAGGAAAGTTAATGTACACGGTCACATAGCTAGGGAATTGTGGACCAGCATTAAAAATGTCACCAAGAGGGGCGCCTGGGTGGCTCAGTCGTTAAGCGTCTGCCTTCGGCTCAGGTCATGATCCCAGGGTTCTGGGATCGAGCCCCGCATCAGGCTCCCTGCTCAGCGGGAAGCCTGCTTCTCCCTCTCCCACTCCCCCTGACTGTGTTCCCTCTCTCGCTGTGTCTCTCTCTGTCAAATAAATAAATAAGATCTTAAAAAAAAAAAAAAAGTCACCAAGACTCAAACCCAAGCATTACAACATGGAGATAAAGGTGTATATACACACACACGTGTGCATGTGCACGCATACACATGTGTCCATATATAAACATGCCTGCGTGTTTCACTGTTTTTCAGGGGCAGATGGATTTCATCAGCCTGGGACTGGGACAGCACCCCTCACTGGTGGCAGGGGCTGGAGGGGAGACTGAAGAAGGTTTGATCTGATGGCTATCTGTGGTACAATCATGGGTCTGGCTTCGCTAGACGGAAGGGAGCCCAGGGCCAGGTTGACTTTTAGCGACAGCACGACTTTCCCGCTGGTTGCATCTGCACAGGTGGCTGGGGGAAGGGAAGGATCCCATCCTCTCTGCAGCCCGTGGGGCACAGACAGGATGAGCCAGAGATGCCAGTCTGTTGGGTGGCACGTGCCATCTCCTTTCGTAAACACTGAGCAAGGCCAGGCTGGAGGCTCCCTGTCCGGGCGGGCTGCACGTGGTCTTGCAGCCACAGGGTTGTGCCGGAGATGCCGAAGGTGCTCGGAGCTGTGACGAGCACTAAGGACGGGCTGTGTGGCCCCATATGGAGGTGGGGCTGAGCCGTCCCTAGGTGGCATCTGGGCCACCTTGGAACTGCCCGTGTGCTCTGCCATCTCTGCAAAGGCAGCTCCTGAGCTCAAAGCGCTTGGAGTCCAAACATCCGTCTGGCTGTGTCAGCTTTATGGGGGTGCCTGGGGGCCGTGGCCTCCAAGGCTCCCCCTAAGCAAAGGAGGCGAGTTCCCGTGTGCACGGGCAGGCTCTGCCAAAAACCAGCAGATGTCAGAGGGTGGGCAGAGTCGGGTCACTCTGCTCTTCCTCCTCCCGTTTCCTTCCTCACGTACAACTTTGAGCTGAAGGAAAAGCCTGTTCTTCTCTTCCTGTGGAGCCAAAAGCTTGTCTGGCCACTTGGGTTTGTTCCTTGGTCTCCTCTAGTGACCTTCTCTGGGCCGTCGGTCTCCCAGTTTTGTGCACCGATGGCCTTTTCTCTACGGTCTCTGCAGCCTCCTGCATGCCTGCGTTGCATCCAGCCACTGAGCCCAACCCCTGATGGATGCATTCGTTCATACACATGCGTAGGATCACGACATTCTGCAGGAAAGGAGCTAAGAGAAAGGCAATGTGTGCTCCCAAAACCTGTTCACTTGGGAATTGCCGAAGACACGTACTCGGGTGCAACTGTAGGAAATGGGGACCATGTCTATTAGAGGCCTTGATCTCCCTGTTGAGAGAGAAGTTACTGGTACCAGTTCAGCCCTTCGCCCAGGGACATTACACCTGAAAGCCGGAATTCTTCATTTATGAGTTTTCCTCTTCTGTAGAAGATCCTCCCAAAAGTCTAGCCTCTGTTCTGTCTCCCTCGGATGGGTAAGGTAGAGGGAGAGCGATCAAGGAAAGTAAATTCTATCCCTTTCCCATGATCTTGCAGCCCTGGGCTCCCCAAGCCTCTTTCTTCCACCTGGAAGCTGGGTCCGAGGGGATCTGCTACCAGCAACTTCTATTGTGCCTCGTCAGATAGTGCGCCTGGACTCCTGCATTTCATGATGCGTGCCCCCATCCTTGACACATTCACATGTTAGCTGTGCCAATCGCATCCAAATGTAAAACCGAACAGCTGTGTTTCTCCACTCGCTTGGCACATATTTACTGAAACCCCATTCAGACTATTCATTCCACAAATACTGGTTATGTGTAAGTGCTGGGTATAATTCTTATGCAAATCCTGGCTCTGCTGGAAACAGGATAGAAGTTGAGACATACGTTACCCTTCAGGTACTTAGAGACCGTCGTCGGGAAATGGGCAAGTTCCAGTTGGTACAGGAGCAAGCATACGGCTTTCAAGTACAAACTAGACAAAGAAATTAAAGGAACCACGCACAAGAGGAGGATCAAGCAGAGTTCTCTGGGGTGAGCAGGAGAGCCCCCTGCTCTCGGGCCCACAGTCATCGATGATTCTTGGAAGAGAACTCTGATCTGCACAGCACCACACAAAACCGAGAACTCGGATGCTGCGCTGCAGGTCTATGTGGAAGACAAATCATGTTGCCTTTACTAAAATGATAATTTTTAGGTGTCAGTAATAAACAAGAATGGTAGCGCTTCCCAGAGAGCTGGGAGAGGCTCACTGAGAGCATCCCGTAATAACTAAGAGAACGTGCAGGGCATCGGATGCGGAGGAGGGTCCTCAGACACAGCTGCAATCCTCCTGGAGCCCCGGCCGGTCAGTTGCCTCCTCATTAATGCTGATGACATTTGATAAACGTGCACGCCTGACACACTGTCTGCCCCGGTTCGGAAGCTTATCTACCACCAGACAGCCTTGCAGGCGCTGGCCTCACAAACCAAAGGACTCCTCCTCTGCAGGGAACGGGGACCGCCTTGCTGTGGGTTCCCAGGGGCACACACAGCCGCAGGTGTGGGGAGATCTGGGACCGAGTACCCACACTCCCAGCCGCTCCCAGGTGTGGGGAGATCTGGGACCGAGTACCCACACTCCCAGCTGCTCCCAGCTGCCGGATCACTCCACCACAGACGAGCTCTGTATTTGGCGACTAAAGCTGAAAGCCCAACTGCTTTTCTTATCTTCTGCTTCTTCCTAGTGTGCTGTAAGCCCAAGCGAGCTTCTGCTCCTCATCGATTGAGGACCTGGATGCCTACTGTGTATCGGGTACCAAGTAGGCCTCTATATATCCTTATGCAGCAACCATCTCAGGCACTTTCTCTGAATGTTTTCTAGAAAGCTGATTTATTGCAGATCGGTTTCCTATTTGCAGAGCACATACATTTTAATGAATTACAAGCAGCATGGAGCAAAGCATACATATTCTGGTGAGAAAATGACTAGAAAGGCCTTGTTTCAGAGTTTGTGGCTAGCATAAAATGGATTCCTGTCATAACAAATTAAAAATACTGACTGGGAGAAAACTAATCTTTCACAGAAAAAAAAAAGACAAGGAAAAATTTTCAGAAGGAAGCATCTCCTATTTATAAGAGCGGGGGGTTGAGGACAAGGAGCTTTTTTTCTTTTTCTTTCAGTCCACAAATTTCCAAAACGCAAGGCAGTACATAGCTGGGAAAGGTGCGGATTCCAGCATCAGACCGAGTGGGTTAACATACCTCCTCGTTTACATAGCCGTATTGCCCGAGCTTCGGATCCCCAGCTAGAATTTGGGAATCGGAGCTTTCACAGGGTTTACCTCAGATGGCATTTTGCAGAAGACCCGAGTCTGGCGCTGCAATCGGCATCAGTCAGTAAAAAGCATTGCTGTTTTTATCAGCTGTTTCCAGGCACCCAATGAAAAGAAATACCAAGTTCTTGCCTTTAAGGAACTTACAATCTAAAGGGGAGAAATCTTCACAGAACTGGAGACCAATGAAAGCGATGAACGCACACTTTTGCCTCCCACATACTGATAGCTACATGGTTCTAGGAGGTTGGGGAGAAGGAACTGCACGTAGGAAGAGAAAGGGCCACGGAGGAGGCTCAGCATGCAAAAGCCTCGCTGAGCACGTAGTTCTGAGAGAGTCACAGCTAGGCAGAAGCGGCACAGTCTATTATCGTTTGCACACCCAATCAACACGTAAGGATCCACAACGTCGTACCTCAATGTCTTCTGCCCTGCAGCTTTCCAAAAATGTACCATTTCTGTTAATACTCCCCATTTTGGACTCTATTTTGCCACCCATGCCATTCGCATGGCTGTCAACTCAATGTCACCTCTTCAGGGCTAACTCTCCTAAGGACCCTGGCTAAAGCCCTCCACCCGTCCCTGGCACTATCCTATCACCCTAGTTTATTCCCATCATGCTTTTGGCAGAGTTCCCAAGTGTGCTGTAGCTTTGGACTGCAGCCGAGTTTCTATCTCCTTCTGACATTTAGGGCCGGACACTGGTCGCAGAGCTGTCCTGTGCATCTTAGGATGCTCGGCATCATTCCAGAGGTCAGCGGCAGGGCCCTGCCACTCTCACCCAAGATTCTAACAGCAGCAGAGGTCCCCAGACCTCACCAGTGTCTGTGCAGCCTTCCAGGTGCAAAGCCCAGTAGGACTCAGGACAGCCCAGATACACGACAGCCCTGAGCAGGCTCACCTGTTAACTTCACCGAGTGTGCACGATACAGATTTTCTATCAGTACCAATATGTGGAAGGGGTTCGTAAGCACTGCTAGCAGCGTCTGAAATGATGTATTTACAGGTTTAAAGATTTTACGTTCATTATACAATTGAAGACCATGGCAATGCTACAAAAGGCAGAAAGGGATGCTAGCCCCATTCCTAGGTGAGACATTCATGAATGATGGCTTAGTTTGATAAATTCTCACTGTTTTTAGAGACTTGAGCATCCCATCCTCTTAACAGAGACAATGCAGTCAACTTAAAAAGGAAGACAATATTCTCCCCCACCAAAGTCTTCTCCAGGGCAAATTTCCAAGTTACTTCAATTGTTGACTTACATTTTTTCCAGCAATACGGTCCATACTCCACCACACCGTCACATCCTACACTTCTATTCTTTTTTTTTTAAATTTATTTTAAAGCTTTATTAAGATACAGCTCATGTATTATAAAATTCACCCATTTAAAGTACACAATTCAATGGTTTAATGGTTTTCAGGATAGTCAAAGACTTAGGCAACTATCACCAAAATCTAACTTCAGAATACTGTCATCACCCTGAAAAGTGACCCATAGTCTGGAGAGTCACTCACCAGAGGCCCCTCATCCTCCCGGCTCTAGCACTAATGCACTTACTGCTTCTATAGATTGGCCTAGAATAGACAAATAGAATTTGTCCAGAACAGACATTTCCTTTAAATAGAATCATACAATATGTGGCATTTTACTTACCACAATGCTTTCAAGATCCATGTGGCAGTGTGATCAGTACTTGGCTCCTTTTTATAACCAAATAACATTGCGTTGTATGAGTACACCACAGTTGATCTATCCATTCATGGACGTTTTCATTCCTACTTTTTGGCTCTTAAGAATAATGTTGCAATAGACATTCATGTCCAAGTGTTTGTGTGGACATCTATTTTCAATTCTCTTAGAAAATACACAAGAGTAGAATGTACACATCACATGGTAACTCTACGTCTCACATTTTGAGGTGTTGCCAGATTTTCAAAGAAGCCATATGATTTTACAACCCCACCAGTGATGTATTAGAGTTTTAATTTCTGCACATCCACATTTGTTATCACCTGTCTTTTCTTTATTCTAGCCATCCAAGTGTGTGTGAGTGGTATAACTTCGTGGTTTGGATTTTCAATTCCCTAATGACTATTAATGTTGAACATCTTTACATGTGCTTAGTGGCCTTTTGTTTATCGCCTTTGGGGAAATATCTATTCATGTGCTGCTTTTAAAGTTTTATTTATTTATTTATTTATTTATTTAGAGAGGGCACGCGCACATGCACAGGAGCAGGGCAAGGAGCAGAGGGAAAGGGAGAGACAGAATCTCAGAGAGACCCCCTGCTGAGCAGGGCACACTCTCACAACCATTCAGAGCACAATCTCACGACCCTGAGATCATGACCTGAGCCGAAAGAAAGAGCCGACCACTTAATGACTGAGTCATCCAGGCACTCCTCATGTGCTACTTTTAAAAGTGAACTACTTTTGGGTTTATTATTGAGTTGTAAGTATTCTTTCTACATTCCAGATACAAGTCCTTTGATGGTTAATTTTATATGTCATCTTAGCTTAGCCACCGTGTCCAGGTATTTGGTTAAACATTATTCTGGATTTGTCAGTGAGAGTGTTTTTTGTGGATAAAATTTAAATCAGTGGACTTTGAGTCAAGTAGATTTCCCTTTATAATTGGGTAGGCCTCATCCAATCAACTGAAGATCTTCATAGACCACAGACTGGCCTCCCCTGCCAAGAAGGAATTCTGCCAGCCGATGGTCTTTGAATTTGAACTGCAGTACCAACTCCTCCAGGCTCCAGCCTGCCAGCCCAACCTAGAGAGTCTGAACTTGCTAGCCTCCACAGTCACATGAGCAAATAGCTTAGAACAAATCTCTCTATAGACATATACACATCCTAGGACACCTGGGTAGCTCAGTCGGCTAAGCATCTGCCTTCTGCTCAGCATAGGATCCCAGGGTCCTGGGATTGAGTGCCCCATCAGGCTCCTTGCTTGGTGGGGAGGCTGCTTCACCCTCGCCCTCTGCCTGCTGCTCCCCCTGCTTGTGTGCTCTGGCAATAAATAAAACCTTTTTAAAAAAAATATATATATATATACACACACATCCTATTGGTTCTGCTTCTCTGGAGGACCCCGAATACAAGTCCTTTATTGCATGTGATTTGTGAATATGTTTTCCCATTCTTTATTTCCTTCTATAATCAAGTAAGATGTGAAAAAACTAATATTAAACAGAGTTTTGTCTTTACTTTCCAATCTCTACATTCTGCCAACACACACACACACACACACACACACCCCATCCATGTCAGCCCCCTTCAAAAGCAGCTATTTACCTCACAGAAGGGAAGAAACCAGAGAGAACTAAACAATTCAATCTCCAAATTCAGAGTCCTTTATGCCAAAGCAATCGAGAAAGAACAGGTCTTTGAATTCCTTCCAGCTTGGCTTTGAATAGCAAGAGCCAGGCCTAAAGGAAGGGAAGAAAAAGTTGAATTCTAACAACAGATTTCAAAAGAACTAAAGTGTTCCTGTCTGCTCCATCAGTTTCTTTCCTGAAGACTCCTAGACTGTTTATAGAGGTAAAAAGAGAGCTTCATAGAGTGCTCCAATAACTCAATCAAATACAGGACTTTCCCTGCATTAGTCAACTGGAGAGATGCACAGGGATCTCAGAAGATGTCACCATGACAGGGTACCACCAAGGAACAATGAGATACCTCATCACACCTGCTGGGCCTTGCATCAAGGGGGGGGTGGGGACGGGGGCTCTGTTACATTAACCTCCTTCTCCAGCAATGTTCCCTTGACTGTATAATCTGATATTTGCTTCCTACCATATTATCACAGGAATGGTGGACTGAAAATGTTTCATCCTTGCCTTTTTTTTTTTTTATATTTTCACTTTGTCTTTTCAAGAAGTCCAAAGATTATTATTTGTCTAAGACCTTGTCAGGGCCATGATAGTCTAAGTACCCAATAAAAAAAAATAAAAACAAAAACACAAATAAATGCACCATCTAGGGAAACAAACCAGAACAACCCATTATTTAGGCTCAGATGTGCCCAAGATCCAACCATACGAAACTGTAGACCCCAAGGTAAAGAGCTTTAAAAGGCTAGTGAAGCAAAGAGGATTTTTAATTCTAAGACAACCAAATCCAATTTTTTTAATGAGTGAATTGGCCATGAAACAGATTTCAATAAAAGCAAAGAAGTGGTTTTGATATGCTTTTTCATTTAAAAATCAAGAGATTTAAATATAGCACCCATGCCCCACTTCTATTCACATAAAGGGAAAATATGCTATGCCAAGTGGTGAAAAGTGAAATTGTTGGCTTGATTTGCTCTTCAGTCTGGCATTTTCCATGAAGTACAGTTTTCCTTGAGTTATCTAAACTTTTTCGCCCTTGTTGGTGAAAGCGTAACTACTACCAAACTAATTTTGAGCACTCTTTATGGTCGGGTATCAGGTTAATCATTTTTCATCTTCTCTATAAGGAAAAGTTTTTATTTGTCAATTTCTTTAAAGGTGTCACCGCAGTCCTGATAGTTGAATGAATATCAGATACGGGGTTTATTCTCCAATGTGCTTGGATAGGTAAGCATTGAAGGGAACTATTTCCCAGCTGGAGATTAACTAGGAATGGTCCCATCCATTTGAAAAATGTAATTCTTCAAGAAGACTTATCATGTGTACATAAAGGAAGAAGAAAAGTGTGTAATGTTGTTACAGTAAGAAAGAAGGGATCACATCCTATTTTATAATTTCACAGTTCTTTTCATTTACCCACAGGTGTTTCCTCAATTCACAGAACAGATTCTAACACTTGACTAATTAATTCAAGTATATATTTTTGCCATAATATATGGGATAGAATAGAGGTCAATGAAATCAGTTTATAAAGTAGGAGCTTGGTATTCCCCATATGCACCTAAAAATGCTCTTCTGATTTATTTTACCAACAATAAAATGGCTCCTCTAGCAAACCATATTTGGAGCACCTAAAATAATCTGGTATGTATTAGGACTTAGTTTGAGTCAGGTATGGGATGACAAGAGCATACTACGGTGATAATGAGCGTAAATGATTAGAAAGCCATGTAAATTGTTTCAACCTGTCTTGCAAAACACAACCTGGGAAAATGTTGGGATTATTGTGATTCATCCAGACAGCCTTTCGCCAAGAACCTATGCCCACATACAACTTCTCAAAGGACCTAGAGAGAACATTTGTAGGTCCCTAAAATAAGGCAAGAGAGATTCAATACACAAAGGAAACTTTTCTATGTGATATAAAAGGAAAGAAGAGGCAGTAAGTTGCTATACTTGGAGTAACGGTATTAGTTTCTGATTCAGAAACTCATGGGGAGGAACACCCAAGTGGGTACGTCCATGCTAGAAATCACAGAGAGGTCGGAGCGGGCTGGGGGGCGGGGGCAGCAGAAATGACTCACATGGGGCTTCTCTTTCACCTACAGAAGAGGATACCCCAAGTATCCCACATGTGTCCTCAAGGACCTCCTGAGACACCCCATCAGTGACACTGTTTTCATTCCTCTACCTGTGACACTTGATAGCTCTCTCCGTCCCTACCTCCCCCCGTCCCAAGTCTTTAACATTCCTTCTGTTCCTTAAGGACAGGAAACCTCTCCTCTCCCCCCCCCCACCCCCGTTTTAGGACCAGTGCCTGCCTCCCCTCTGCCCCGCATGCACGGCATCTCGTATCTGCACTTAGATCTCAGCTTGAACATCACCTCCCCAGAGAGGTCCGCCCTTGGTAACCTGGTGCAGGGTGGCCTCATCCCTCAAGGCTAGTTTCCTTCCTTACTGCTCATCTGTACCCTCTGCTGGAACTTCCGCTAAGAGAGAACAGCCCTGAATCCCCCGAGCTTGGAACAATTCCTGGCACGTGGCAGGCGCTCCATAAATATTTGTCCAACAAACAAGGCTGCAACTTCTTTGTTGAATGCTATAATAATATTGCTTTCCTTTCAAGGTAATCTGGGCTTCTTTCATCTTGAAGATATTTGCAGCAAGAAAGACAGCTCACTTATTATGCAAGCACATTTCCCTTTAATGTTACGTGACACTGGTATTGCTTTTGTTCTTTCAAATTTGCTTCACTCCATCTGATACATAATTTAATCTACTTTCTCACTGTGCTTGTTGATTCAACTTGAGTTGAAGACTTTTCATGCACTGGGGAGTCTATTTATAGGTCTACTTCACATTTTGTCTGTTAACTTCATTTCTGTGCCCTCAAAACAAATATGTGGGCACTTAATCACGCATTTCCCTTCCCAGGCAGCGTGGGTGTGGGCTGAGCTAAGGCTCACACCATCCAAACGTAAATTAAGGCATCTTTTGATAAGAAAATCTGACATACCATGCAAAACTATTTCTAGAATTATTATTATCATTCAGAATTATTCTAGAGCCGTAGCTATTGTTTTGTGGAACATACAAATCCTTCCAGAGCTGTGAAAAAGAAAGAACATGATTGAAGGTTTTTTTTTTCTTTTTTGAAGGGTTTGATTGGGTGTAGTAAGTGTATACTCTTAGTTTGCTTTGTTTAAAAAGAGAAAGGTCCACAAACAATGAATCATAGAACACTCCATCAAAAACTAATGATGTAATGTATGGGGATTAACCTAACAATAAAAAAATTTAAAGGAAAAAAAAAAAAAAGAGAAAGGTCATCAGAGAGGCCTTCAGTGTATTCAGCAAGGAAAGCAAAAACTGAAAGAACTGAGAAAAGCAGTTTTACACCCCGAGAGGCTGTAGGTACAGGGGTTAGGGCATTCAGAGAGAAACGCAGCCAGTCTTCTTTCTCATGAATTCTTTACACTTGAACCTAGGAATCAAATGTGACCTCTGCTTTACTGTGTGTTCACATAGTTGACGAGGGAGACCAGTGAATCATAGGGGAGTTCCCTTCCATAGGCATGGAACAAAGAATATGTATATAGGCACTTCTCAGGTTCCAGGGATCAGAGAATGACCAGGAGAGTCAGGAGCCGGAGAGGAAAACATTTTTAGTAGCTTTCCGATTCACTCCTGTTAATGAGCCACTCCGACAATTCTTCAGCTTTTGGAGACTCAAACCCCCTGATGCACCCGCTCCTCCCTGAGTGCCTCCCCCTCCTTGGCCCACTGAACTAGCAGTGGGGGGGGGGGGTCAGCCTCCACCATCCTTCCTTCACCTGCTCCCCATTCTCTCCCTCCGCCACTCCTGGTTCCCTGGCCAAGCACCCACCCACGTGGCTATGGGAGGGTGGGAGCCCGACTTCCGGAAGGGACGATGAGCAAATGCAAATGACCTCACCACACTGCCCCACCTCCCCCAGGAAGACCCCCACTACATTCTTCTCCACTAGCTCAGCCTCACACTTAAAAATCCTGCCACCTCTTGTTCCAGCAGATTCGAGCTTGATCTCTGTCCCCTATCACAAGTCTTGAATGAGTTCTTCCTTGCCTGTTTAATTTAGACTCGGGATGGCTAACATCCAGTGGGGCAAGGACACCCGGCCATCACGCTGTTCTAGTTTGAACACAGCTTCGTTTTCTCCTGCCTTCTCCTCTGCCCCCGAACCTCTCATACCTCTGCCCCCTCCTCATTCTCAGCTGATGGCCTTGCTTTCTGGATCACTGAGGAAACAGGATACCAGAGCAGGTTTCCTCCAGCTCCCATCACCACCCCCCCCGATCACCCCACCGACCCGCATGTGCACCCTGATACCCCTCCTTCCCAGGCTCTATAGGCACCAAAGACCCTATCCTTTCGAGCTCACTCAAGACTCCGCCTGGGCTCCACAGGTTCAGAGAATAAGAATGAACAGTGACCTTTCCACATGTAGGCACACAACTACTGTGTTTCAAATACACTCATACACTACTACAACAGTACCCAACTCCTAAGCCCTGATGTAAATTGGCTCATCTAAAGCTTCAGAGTTCCCGGTAACTCACGCAATCCTGGTTTACACCGACTGTAATCAGAGAAATACAATGCCTCCCATTCTTGGAAGTCAAAGTCACATTCTATTTGCCACAGGGAGGTTTCCCTCCCTCTGTAGCTCAGTTGATTTGCACATTTCTAACTGTGGATAAATGACAGATGTGCCGAGCTGCTTTTTATTGGAAGCCAAGTAGAGAGCTCATCCCGGAGCTTAAAAATATTTACAAGGTTTCTGCAGTGTATGACTCCTCATCACACTGCTATGCTGGGCTATGGCCCATCTCAAAAAATTCAAGGACAAACAAACAATTACCTCTTCAAGGACATCGGCAAGCTTACTGAGGATCTCTTCAGGAAGGCTCTGGAATGTTGGGACACTGAAAAACAAAACAGATGATGCTGAAGCAACTTTCTTTCATAAACAAGGCAGCAACACGCAAATGTATAAAGATCAAAGCAGGAACTTAAGCATGGTTTGATGGCCAACAGGGCAAAGGCGTGTTGTACTAGAAAGAACTTGGAGGCTGAACCGAACTGAGTTCAAATCCCACTTATAATTAACTGTGGGACTGCAAATGCCTCAGCTATAATGGGGAGAAAAAACACTTTCTCCCTTATCAGTCTGTCACCAGATTCCCTCCTGTTCCATCTGCCTCTCTGGGTCCCTCTAAACACACACACGCACGCACACGCACTCACACACATGTGCACAAAGTCCTACAGGCCAACTCCTGCTCATTATTTAGGCCACAGCTCGATCAATGATACACTCAGACCTTCAAACATTCATCCAACAACCTTGGAAGCTACCTCTCTCCCCAACCCCCTCCAGCTAGGTCAGGTTCTCCCGGCATGAACTCCTTTATCCCTTGCTAGAACAGTCATTAGATACTTAATCAGATATTTTTTCCTGGGTGTTCTCCCTGCTAGAATTTAAACTCCACAAAAATAAGAACTATTTATCGGTCTTGTTTGACCCCTGTGTTTTCCATCATTAACAAATAACTCAATGGAGGATGTTGAATAAAGTTATGAAAGTGTAGATGTGTGAATGCTTGCTGGGACAATGAGAAGGATCAGATCAGACAGGGTGGAGAAAAGAGCCAGAGTCTAGTTCTTCTCCCTTCCTCTTGTTTTCCCCCACTGACCAGCAAATGAAAATACGGAGTGATGCTAAATGCACAAACCCATGAGTTCTTTTAGATGTGAAATAGTAATGAACTTAAAAGAAATAAAAACACTTATCAGCATGTAATTTTTGAAGCTCTCCTGGAAAATCTATCTGGGATATAGAACTAAATTCCCATTTAATCCTATCTCACTGCTTGAATAGAGAGAGGACGCTAAATGAGCGCATATACATTGGCATATCTGATATTTGACTTATCGAATAATTCCAGCTTGCTTAGAATGATACAATGAAAGAAGCCATAGCATACTGTATGGATAGAAGCACGGAAGTTTTACTGTTAATTTGTCACTCTGATTTCTATTACTTAGTGTAAAGCCTATTGATAAAATCCCAGGGTTTTATGCAGAGGTAGAACAACTGACCCGGGACCATCTGCTCCACCAGATTTACTGCTGTGGTCTTAGTCACATGGGTTTTAATTTCCAGAAGGCAGTGTATTTCAGCAGCTGGATGGAACTTATCACAGAAAATGAGGAAGACAGAGGAACCTGTTGTCACAAGTAATGCAGGTTGAAAAATCTAGCCCTTCCTTGTTCTTCTAATGAGCTCTATCTCAGTGTCTCCTAAGATCTAAGAATAATTAGAATGCTTCCACCCCAGCGGGTATTTGTGAAAAACACAAACCACGACTGAGTTTTTCTCCGTTCATTTTAATTGGCCCCGTTCTTTAGAGAGGCCTATTACTTCTAGGCTCCACCATTTATTTCAACGTGGGCTATGTCTATGCCAAGTCATACCATAAATACTTCCATGTTCCTGAGAGATCTTTCTTATCCATGAGAAAAAAAAATTAATATTTGCTTGACTATGTAATATACTCAATGGAAACAGAAACATTAAGTTTTAGGAGGGCACTTTAAATCATCTTTTACAATTTTACTTCCCCCTCCCCCAGTTTTGAGGTATAATTGACAAAATTAGAAGATATTGAAAGTGTACAACGTGATGATCTGATATACATTGTAAAGGGCTCCTCCCATCTACTTAATTAACACCGCTAGCATCTCACATATATTGTTTTTTTTTTTTTTGGTTGAGAACATTCCAGTTGTCCTCCTTTAGCACATTTCACAGTGCCACCGGTCACCGTCACCATATTACACATGAAATATAGACCTTATTCATCCTAAACCATAGCTGAAAGTTTGTATTCTTTTACTAGCTTCTTCCTGTTTCCTCCACCCTCCAGCCCGCCCCCCGCCCCACTTTTCTGCTAGATGTTTTGTTTTTTTTTTTAAGATTTTATTTATTTATTCATGAGAGACAGAGAGACAGACAGAGAGAGAGAGAGAGAGAGAGAGAAGCAGAGGGAGAAGCAGGCTCCCCGCTGAGCAGGGAGCCCGATGCGGGACTCGATCCCAGGACCCTGGGATCATGACCTGAGCCAAAGGCAGACGCTTAACCGACTGAGCCACCCAGGCGCCCCTCTGCTAGATGTTTCTATGACCTTGACTTTTATTTCGGTTCCACAATTATAGGGTACGATGTATTTGTCTTTCTCAGTCTGGCTTGTTTGACTTCCCATAATGCCTTCAAGTTCCATCTGTGTTGCAAATACAAACTGCGGGACAAACTGCGGGATTTCCTTCCTTCTCATGCCTGAATAATATTCCATTGTATACTTATGATCTTCTCCAACTTAAATGTCTCACAGCCTTTGGCAGCATTTGTTACCAACAAAAAGTAAGGGTGATTTTTAAGAAGAAACGTTTATCAGTAAGAACTGGAGAACTTCTAGATTTAAAAAAATGGAAAGCAATTAAAAAATAAAGTTTCACTTGAATAAATTGCTCTGAAAACACTTGTAGCCATCTTTAAAATCTTAAGATATTTATTACTGCCAACACTACATAAGGTTTCTCATATAATTTGATTTCTAAGAATTATTGGTCACCAGTAGCTTGAACACAAAGAACAATTTAGAATACTCATTATTTGGAATTCTACCCATGAAATACATTGGCTAAATTTCCCCAAAATACATCAAAAGACATTTAGACTTCACTAATTTGGACATATAATTCAAGATGAAGTTGTTTATAATTTAGAAAACTTAAAGCAAAATAATTATCAGGACAAACTGCCAGAACACGTCTCAATGGTAGAGGAGAATATTTTAATTTATGTAAAAAATTATTTATTATAATAACTTGCATACTAATTACAAGTAATTCTTACATATCTATTAAAACATTTTGCTCCCTAAGGACTTTCAATAGGCCGGAAGTTACAAAATGCATTTGAATGTAATGTAATAGAGATGATTTAATATGTGTAGAGCTTTGCCATTGGCTTTTTTTTTAAGATTTATTTATTTGAGAGAGAGAGAGACAGAGAGAGAGAGAGAGAGAGAGAGAGAGAGGGAGGGAAGGAACAGAAGGGGCAGCGGGAGAATCTCAAGTAGACTCCCCACTGAGCACAGAGCCTGACACGGGGCTCCATCTCATGACCCCGAGATCATGACCTGAGCCAAAACTAAGAGTCGGATGCTTAATGGACCACTGGCTTTTCTAACTGAATGAAGTAAGGACTTGGAATTTGCAATGGCAAAAATAGAAGGTGAGATATGGGTGCTTTCTATTGGCCAGGCACTGGGCTATGGATTTTAGAGAGAACATAAAGGTTAGTTTTACATCCACCTTCTCAAATAACCACTGTCAGTGTCACCCATTTCACAGACTTGACAAGTGCAACCTTGAGAGTTTGCCTGAGGTCACAGCTCTCAACATGTGAAGAAAGGATGAAAATGATATGGAGCTCGTCACTTACCCACCGAACTGCATGGTTTACAGTAAAAGTATTAGCAAATGCCTCATGCAACTTTCAAACCAGTTCCACATTCTATTAGGTAATGATTTGGATATGACTAATATTTAAGAATATGTGATTTATTAACCACCTTTCTACTATGAAAAAAGTTGAACAAATTGGAAGACTGAAAGAATAGTTCAAGAATCACCTGGAACCCTATCTAGATTTGCAGCTGTAAGTTACCATTGCTCCATCTTTGTTTTCTCCGCCTTCAGTTCGTCTATTTTTCTATGTGTGTAGTGGTAAACAGGCTTATAGATATTTTGATGAAATATTTCAAAGTTGCAGATACCACCTCACCCCTAATCTTCAGCATACGTCTCCTAAAATAAGAACGTGTTCCTAAATAACTATAATACCATGATTGCACATAAGAAAATCAACTTCAATTCTGTATATCATCTAGTATCTGCTTCGTATTCAAATATTACTTATTGTTCAAAAATGTCTTTCCTGGTTCGTTTTCTCTTCTCAAACCAGGACCCAGCAAGATTCTACACATTGCTTTTGGCTGTTATATTCCCCTCGCCTCCTGTTCTCCAAGATCCTCCCACTTCTCCCCTATGGCACTGACATTTTGAAGACATTGGGGCCACTGTCTCACTGGATGTCCCACATTCTGAATTTGTCTTGGTGATTTTATTTCTGCGAATCTACTATTCGAAAGCTACAACTAAAAGAGGGGAGAGGAAACCCAAGTACAAAGAATTGTATTTCAGCCATGTGTCAACGAAATTGGAAAACACATTGGAACACACGGAGAATAACATAATGGTGTATAGCAGCAGTTCTTGAAAGGTGATCTGGTCCTAGACCTTCTCAGGGGGTTCCTCAAAGTCAAAGCAAATAGTCTAAGTTGTAATTGGCCATTTTCACCTTCTTTTTCACATGTGTACCGTAGAATCCCCCAGAGACTATGACATATGGTGATGATATCATTTTGATATATATGCTTGGATTTTATATATATATAAAACATATATATATATACACATACACACATATATAAATGGATTTATGCCATATATAAAAATGGATTTATGTTATATATATATATATATATATATATATATGGATATATGCCTGTATGCTCTTGTGTTTCCTAGAATTTTTTAAGGTAGTATGTAGGTTGAGGATATGTGTGTTTGCACAAATTAACTCAGTATAATTTCAGTAATTCTGTGCTCTTACTAGACATTTTTCACACATGTAACCTCTTTATCATCCAATATCATTGTTTTGAAGTCCTGGATAACTATGGTTATTCAGACTTGATACACATTCCTATGTCAAAGTGAAAAAAAAAAAAAAAACAGAAGAAAATACATTTGGATATCTTGTGTTGCAATAGGAGTTTTATATTTTTTTCTTCAAAAACATTTCTAACTTTTAAAATGTTATCTAATAGTGTTATAATTTTAGAATTTTGTAATTATTCGTATTAAGAATTTAATAAAAGAAAGTTTATTATCTTTTTGTTCACTTTCTAGGGATGGATCACTGACTTTGAAAGGGGATATCTGAAGAGTCCTCAAGCTACATCTGGCATTTTCTAAGCCTAAAGATACTGAAAAATATAAAAAAGGACACATCAGAGAATTCTCTGACTCATGGATGGGATAAATCTTGTCCAAAGAAATTTGGAGACACTATAAATGCGAAAAATATGACAAAATCTACTTTCCCCCCTCAGCATTACAATTTACCTTATTGTCTTACACAACGGGATCTTTTAAAAATAACCTTACCATGCCAGTTTTGATGTCATTTTGAGCCCAATCATTGACAATTCAAGGAAAAGGAAACTGAGCTTTGAAATGTAGGCATGATGAAGTTTTTAAGAAACAAAAATGGTTTGGTACTGCTTTTCAAATAGGAAGGGGAGCATTTTACAGGGTGAGTTACCATCAAGCCCTGACTGGAAAGACCCCCAGGACAGCTCAGAGACCCCTGAAGCCATACAGACTTTACTTTGTTCCATGCCTGCTGGATGACCTCAGTACAAGAAAGCATTGCACTGTCTCCTTCCAATGATACAGTATCTTCTTGCATTAAAGACTAAGCTGTAGGCACAAAAATGAGTTAATAAGATCTTCTTTACAGAAATGTACTTTTGCCTTACAAATGGAGCCATCTACAGCCATGGCTAGACTTACTCTTTTGCTTGTGGTTATCTGATATCAGAACCAACTAATCATCAAAGAAGATCATCTTTTATACGAACCCTTGGCAACAGACACCCACAGTACTGGCTGTTCCGTGTGGAATAACAGTCCAGTCAAGGGTTTACCCCGGCACAGTGCTGCTGATATTTGCACCGATGGTACAGGAGCAATGGTGGCCCCTTGGCACAAATTAAGGCAGCAACACCAAACTGCACCAGGTGCCAATCTATTCTTCAACACCACTTACAAGTTAAAAGTTAAATAAAATGCCAGAGTTACTTTCAAACATTTTTGATGCAACAGTAAAAGTTATTCATTATATTACGTTTCAACGCTTGAATATGCATCTTATGAATACTGTGACAAAGTGGCAAGTCCACTTACAGCCCTTCTGGGACTACTGAAGCATGATGGCTGCCTCAGGGAAAATCACTTGCTTAATTGTTGGAGTTGCAAGCTGAAGAGTTCCACTTTTTATATGGAACATCATTTTTACTTGGCAATGACCAACCAACTGTGGTTATTCAGACTTGACGATCTGGCAGACAATTTTTCAAAAAAGAACAAAGTGAGCCTGTGACTTCAAAAAAGAAAAAACCAAAAAACAAAAACCCAGCAGTATTTTTGCCAATGAGAAAATGCGAACTCTCATATGAAAATTAAAACTTCAGACAACTTTTATTTGCCATTTTGGGCTTAACAGCTTTCCGATTCTTGAAGACTTTTCTGATGAGATCATCAGTGATATGTGGATATCAACAAATGGGAGTTTTTTATTGGGAATTCTACGTAACTCAGTGAACCAGTATTTTTCAGATGATCGATGCATGGTTTTACAAAATCACGCATGGGGAAAGATCTAGTCAAAGTACAAGATGGATCAATGGATCTTAATGTAGCTACTGTTTCATATTCCATATTGCAATTAACCTTTAATAAACTACCAGTTGTTGGGTTGTGCTGTAGTATCAAATAAGAATGTCCAAAATTATATGAAAAGACCATTAGCCTACTTCTCCCTTTTCTTACTACATCTCTCTCTGGGAATGATCTTTTTATATACTTCAACCAAAATAAGAGAAATTGAACAGATTGAATACAGAAGCAAATAGAAGAATCTCTTCCACTAAGCCAGATACTGACAGATTGGCAGAAACGTAAACTCAAACTTCTATTTTTGCTAAGTTTTGTTTGTTTTGGGAAGATATAGTCATCTTTATTAAAAATCGGCTCTTTATGTTAACATATAATGTTTATTTTTGGCGTGTTTAAATGAATTAGTATTTTTAGATATTCTCATTTTTAACTCCTAATACGGTCAATATTGATAGATATAAGCCACATAAGTTGGGGAACCACTGACGTATTAAAAGTGATTAAAAGTGATTTATTGATGAACAACATGTAAAACATGGAATACCCACAGGATACTATTACAAGGAAAACATGATAAAAATTATGGATACCCCAAGATAGTTGTTTTTTACTAAATTCCCTTTTAATTACAAGTAGAGAATTTTCCAGGAGACTATCACGAAGTTAACAAATATGTTAGGTGGAGAAACAATCTTTTCACTTTTTTCCTCTTCTTGTGTTTTCAAGATTTTCTGTTTTAGGGCTGTATTTTTTTTTTTTTACCATACTGAGTATTATAAAATACATAATCATGGTTCCAGCTAAATAAAACATATCTCAATGGGTCCATTTCAAAGAAAACAATTCTTACTGTTGTTAAGATACTGGTTTAATTCAATTACTTATTTACTCACTCAAACTTGAGTACCTATTATGGGCCATAAATTGTTGTAGTGTTTGGGATTCATTAATGAAAGCAAAGGTTCCTGTGTACTAATCAAAGAAATAGTAAATAGTACACATAATATGTTATACATATGATGTTTGTATACACACAAACGTATGTATCATAGAGCACATTAGGTAAGGGCTACAGCATTTTCCATTAGAAAAAGTCCCATAGGGTAGCAGGGATTACAACGGGAGGGGGTTTAAGGTGAAAGACTGAACTGGACTGGGATGTCCTCATTGATAATGTGAAATTGTCGCAGACATCTGAGAGGTGGGAGGGACAATTAACTGTAGATCTGAGAGAGAGGATCCAGGTAAAGGAACCAGAAGGGCAAGGGGTCTGCAACCCTTGGTGGATTCCAGGAGCAGCAGGGTGGGGCTTTGCTGTCCAGAGTTCAGTGGCTGGGAGAGAACGGAAGAGCACGCGCATCAAGAGAGAAGGGGGAGAAGGCGGATCACAACGGGGCATGTGCCTCCCACCTTCAAAGGACTTGGCTTCCATCTGCATGAAACATGCAGACACTGCGGGGTTCTGAGCAGGTGTGGCAAGGTCTCACTCCCAAATTAAAGGGACCCTCTCCCATCTCTGTGGAGAGTCAATGGCAGGTCAGCCATAGTAGAGACTGCAGACCAGCTAGGAACCTCCATCTACTGCCTGAAAGATGGTGGGCGTCTGCAAAGTGCGGAAGCAGTGGAGGGGTGGAGAAGCACTTGAGCTCCACTATATGGTTTTGCAGTAAGGACTCTGTAAAAAACAGTTTGGGTGTTTTTTTCATACTCAACATTTTTTTTTTAAAACCTACTTAGTAGCAAAGGGCTTGATTTTATCAGGTTTTCGTTTTTAAATATCATCAGAGTATTAGATGTAGTCCCATATTTATAAGGCAAGATATCTCCAACCAACATAAGTGTGGAGATAGCTCATCAATGTTCTCTACCTAGAGCAGAGCATGCAGTTGCAGGACTTATCTTTGGGTAGCATTTGGAGAAAGGAAGCCTTTTTATTCTACCGTAAGAAATTGGCTCAGTATCAAGTTTAATGCCAAGAATACTGACAGGTATGGTTTATTTCTGTGCCAGTGCCTTCCTAAAGCTTCATGCCAATAGAATAAAAGCAGAGATCTCTGACTTACCCAAGAAACCAATTTCTACTGATGAAGGACTAAGTAAGGGTCCTTTTTTTTTTTTCATCTTTGAGTTCAAATATTTATTACTGGTCCTTCTTAATCTTACAGGTATCTGAGCTTTCCCTTTAATGAGCTCATCAACACATTTTGTTTTTGTTTTTTCCCTCTACATACTTTGCTCCACTGATTAGATCATTTGGCATTGATCCTGCTTTAGTCTGCTATGCAATGGTCTTATAACTGATCTTCCTTCCTGGAGTCTCTTGTGACCCCCTCCGTGTATTATTCATCACTGCCAGATTTATTGTCTATCAGCAGCATTTAGCTCTTATCACCCAGTGGTTCCAACCTCCAAAGGCTAGCTCTTATCTCAGCAGATTCTAAGAATTACAATTTTTTCCTGTGTATAAAAATACTTTAAATAAAGCAAACCATTATGGAGACATCATTGAGGTATAATGTTATCATCTGTGTGATACGGTGTAAACTCCTTACCCTGGACCCCTGGGTAGTGAGTAAGCATATGGGCCTCTGGATGGAAGAGAATCAAGCTGAATTAGGCTCTGCTGCTAATTACTAGCTACGCCTCTGGCAAGCAGTTCGACTTCTCTAGGTCTCAGCCTCCTTCCCTTAAAAAAAAAAAAAAAAAAAAAAAGGCGGGGTGGATATTACCACCCACTGCATAGGGCTGTGGTGAACATAAGCAAAATAACAGATATAAAGCATTAAGAAGGTTCCTGGCACATAGTAAACATCCAATAAATATTACCAGCCACCACAATTATGTACACATTTTTGTTCTAAAAGTTATCATTGTTTAAGACCTTCGATAATCAAAATAAACATTCTGATAGGTCAGATATAAATCTCAGTGTAGACTCAAGAGTGCGAGAGATACCAATTTCTTCCCTCTTCAGTCAAATTATATTTGATCTGTGGTAGGAATCCTTCTTTCTCAGGTAGGTATCTGAAGATATTCATTGTGTAGCCCTTCCTCAAGGTCATACCAAACCCAGGAGTCAGGTCATACCCAGAGAGTGGAAAGTAAAAACCTTTCATCTCTCTGCTTTCAAGGTCATGAAGGACCCTTGATGTCCTAATGGCTCTCTGCTTTTGTGCCCACAGATGAGGAAAGAGACCTCTGGTCAAGCGGGGAACCCCGGTGCTTCTAGTTAGTCTTCCCAGGTGAGTCCACGCAGAGAAATTCATTCCCGGAGAATTATTTCCAAGGTTCTTCTTTCTCCATTTGACTCCAGATACTCTGGATATCGTTAAATGAATTTAGGCTTTAAAAAATAGGTAGCATCTTATCTTCTAGAAGGTTTTAATATTGACCAAAAATTCTCAGATCAAGAAATTCACATGTTTACTGCAGCATTATTCACATAAGCCAGGATATAGAAACAACCTAAGTACCCATCAATGGAGGAACGGAAAAAGAAGATGCGAGATAGAGATACACAGATGGATATCTATATGTAATGGATTATGTAATATAATCGCACATATATAGATGTGATATACATAGAGTATTATTCAGCCATGAGAAAGGAGGACATCCTGCCATTACAGCATGGAGAGACCCTGAGCACATTATGCAAGTGAGAAAAGTCAAACAGAAAATGCCAAGTAGTGTAAGCCATCACTTGTTTGTGGAATCTAAAAGAGCCAAGCTGGTAAAAAAAAAAAAACGGTAAAATGGTGGTTACTGGGTGATAGGGGTGGGGGATAAGACAGATGTTTAAGGGTACAAACTGACAACAGTAAATAAAAATAAGTAATAATAGCAGGCAAGCCATAAAAAATATACATAATGCACAGTGTAGTAAATACAGGCAAGCAAACTTGCTAAGAGTCTAGAACTTAATTATTCCAACCACTAAAAGAATAATGCGATGGAGGTGCTAATTATCGTCACAATGGCAAACAAATTGCAATATATAAATGATCAAATTAACATGTTGTACACCTTAAATTTACAACGCGATATGCCGAATACAGTCAATTTTAAAAAGAGAGACTGCAAATTTGTCTGGAAAAGAGGAAAGGGTGTAGTAACAAGGAAAAATATTTCAACAGTTTATATTTGAAAAAAATAAATCCATCACTAGTATTTGCAGAGGTCTGATTCCCTGTGCAACCAAGCACCATCCACTAAAACCACCGCCCCCCAGCCCCACCCCACCCCCAACACACACATGGCTGCCTGTCTGGTCAGCGCTTGGACACAGAGGTGGGCAAACGGCAGGGCAGGAAGAAAGATGCTGAGGCGAGGTCTAGGCAGACCTGGGAAGAGAGCTCAAGGCCATCTGGAGGAAATGGATTTCCAGGGTCGGGATGGCGCATGTGGTCTAGTGGGGGGCCACACCCTGGAGAAGGTAGGGGGCGCCCTTGTAAAGTAAAGGGCTCAGGGACAGGCAACTCTAAGTAGTGTGTCCTCCCTCCTCACTCGGTGCCCTTGGTGAGTGCCACAGCCCAACACCGCCTGCACGCCTTCTGTCACGTCAACCCTTCCAGCACATTCTCCCACATCTCTTTAGTCATCTGACATGTATCCATTCAAATGATTAATGTAATTGATGGCAGGAAATACAATTCAATGATTAAAAAAAGAAAACCTATAAAACTGTTATCCCTGCAATTTTCATTTAGACAAGGGTTCTATTCCCATCAGTGAGGTATCTTTCCTACCACCCTCGCACTAGGCAGCATGTGTAAGAGATGCCAATCACCTGAGCTCTGTGAGTCTGTTTTCTCCTCTAATACAGAAATAATCATCCTCGCCTGAGCAATCTCAAATGCCATGAAATACTGTGAGGGACAAATTTGTCTATTTGTCACTAGACAGCTATCAGTGATCAAGTTACTTATAAGCACAACAGAAATACTGAAAGTATGGTCTTAAAAGCATCTTCTAGAACTACGATACATCCAACTACAAACTTCGAAGTTTGATTTTAACGTTATTCAATTCTGCAAATTCACTGCCTTTTGCAAAGCATGTACCAAACCGTTAGACCAAATCCTTGGTCAAAATGTCCTAGAACAGTGGTTTCCAAATGTGAAAGTCATTAGGAATTCAGATTCATCAAGTCATGGAGTGGATTCCAAGAAAGCAATGTATTTTTCAAAATGGTAATAAAACGTGTATCTATGACATAATTTTATCATTTTAATGATTTTTAGGTGTGTAGTTCAATGGCAGTAAATATATTCACAGAGTTGTGCAAACAGCACTGTCATCCATCTGTAGAATTTTTTCATCCTCTCAAAAGGAAACTATACCAATTAAACACAAACTCCCCATTCTCCTGTCTCTGCAGCCCCTGGTGGTCACCATTCGGCTTTCTGTCTCTATGAATTTGGCTCCCCTAGGGGCCTCATATAAATGCGTCTTTACAGTATTTGTCTTTTTGTGACAGACTTAATTCACTTAACATAGTATCTTCAAGGTTCATCCATGTTGTTCAATGCATGTTTTAACATCTCCCCGGATGATTTTAATGCACAGCAAAGTTGACAGCTTTACCAATTATTTTCAGTTGGTATGTGAGAATTTAAAATAACCACTAAGAATCATAAACCTAGTAGAGCTTATTTTCTGAAGTGCAATCTTCTCCACCTACGTCTTATCATTTTATTTGTTACTATGTTATCTTGTTGTGCCATGTTATTTTGTTGTGCTATGTTATTTTGTTGTGCTATGTTATTTTGTTATATTTTAAGACTTTAGCTTCCATAATCAGAAAACGAAAACATTAGTTACCTAGCTCATCATGGAGCAGCTGTGAATATTAATACGTATAAAGCGCTTAGCAAAGAAGCGGCCATCGGGCAAGCACTCACTTAAAGGGACTTATTGTTGAACTTGTGTAATACTACACTTAACATAGAGTGCATCACGTAGAAGGTACTCAAGAGCATGCAAATTGAAGGAATAAATGCAACGAAGCCAAATACGATGAAGTGGTAGTGGTTTTGAGCCAGGGTTGTGTAGTTTGCACACTGTCCAAAGGCACCTACATGGGGATAAGAGGAAGCTCAAACTCAGCCCACCCCCACCCCCCGCATATGCCACCCGTTTTACCCTGGTAGGGGCTGCATCAGCCCAGAGGATGGGCTGCTTCTTTTTTTTCCAAAACAGATGCCTTCTTTCTGGCAACCCTAGTCTGTGCAAAAGATCTTCATTCGGCTTGTTATTTTCCAGAAACCCCAGGAATATTTCCTTGAGGCTATTTACTCAAGAAAAATTAAAAAAAAAATTGACATACAGAGTCTTCTTTAAAATCTTTTAGAAGAGCTTTTGAAAAAAATCCACCGAAGGGCTGCTTTCAAAATCAGAACCAAGGTCACTCTGGTGCTTCTATTGCAACGATCCTGAGGAGGTGAGGCACTAAAGACGTATTTATTAAATTACCTCGGAAATGCTTAATAGCATCTAAACTTGTAGCTTATTTAGAAGATCACATTGTACTTTATCTTTACTCTGTATATCTTAAAACAGCCTGTGCCTATGCAAAAAAAAAAAAAAAAAAAAAAAAAAAAGCCTAATGGGTTTTTATGGAATTCGACAGGTTATGTCTGATTATTAAAACTAAAAAAAATGGCGTATAACCTTTTAAATGTTTAATGTTGTACTAACGATAATCAGCCTAACAGGTACTGCCCAGAGTTTGTACCCCATCTTTCGAGCCCTGGGAAGTGTGATCCCTTGCCCTCAGAGGTTATGCCTTCCCTACAGCAGTGTTTCTCCACAAGGTGTCCCTGGCTCATGGACAGGATGCACCTTCATTGTGCAGTGGATTCCTATGTAGTGCAGAGCATTTAGCATCTCAGGTTCCTACCTGTGAAATGTCATGCCACAAGCGCACAACCTCTAGGCGTGATACTGCCCAAGATTTAGAATCATCACTCTCTAATTCTGCATTGCTCCCTCTTCACCAAGTGAGTTTGCTAGTGGTTCTGCCTCAAACCTCACAATCCTGGTAACTTGCTCCAATTTCCATTTCCCAGGGGCTGGATACCTATTACCCAGGAACTGAAACACTCAAGAGACATCTGTCTGAAGTGCTTTGGGAACCTAGCTGCAACATATGGGCAACATAGACAGATGGAATGTAGGACTCTTCACCCTTGGTTTATGGCTGCTTCCAAAGCCACGCTATTCAAAACATTGTTTCTAAAGTATGTCAATAGGCATTCCCTACCAAAAGGATTCCATAGCCGAATAAGGAAATTCTGAACTATAGAAATTTAAAAATATTCTTTACATATCAGTCTTTTTTTTTTTTTTAAAGATTCGAAAGTTAACTGGACAGGGAAATGAGATAGTATCTCCCAACTTATTCGACAAGGTAACTCCTTAATTCAAAATTATTAATTTTTTGAGCAACTAAATTTCCATGCTACATAGTTTGGAATCATTAGCTTATATTAAGGGGATGGAATTCACAAGTCCCTAGGCCTGACATACAATAGACTTTAGCATGGTCTCATGGTGAGTTGTTCCCTATTTTCATGATGAAATGCAGTCATAATCTTCTCTGAAAAGCCTAGACTGATCATCTTCCTCATCTCCCCCTTGTCTTTCTCCCCAGTCATGGCAGACTCTGCACAGACACATCTACAAAGGCAGAGGGTCTTGATGCCTCTCATCTGGGCTCCCGAGGTACCCTGGGTCTACCTCCATCGCAGTGATTCTCGCGTTGCGCTGGTCAGTTTATTTATCTGCCTCACTCTAGAATCAGCATACCACAGCCCCTGGCTCACCACCTATTGTTGTATGTCAAGTTTTAATGGAAGGCAGTCATGTTACTGGTTTAAGGATGGTCAATGGCTGCTTTCAGGATACAATGCCAGAGTAGTTGACATGGAGTCTCTATGGCCTTCAAGCCTAGAATATTTACTACTTGGATGTGCAAAGGAAAGTTTGCCCACCCCTTCCCTAGTCTATCAGCATCTTGAGGTCAAGTACAGTGCCCAACTCCTTCAGCTTAACGCCTGGCCAATGGGAGATGCTCCAAGTTTACTGAATGAAAAAATGTTTTACACCTTTCAAAATTAATCCAAGGATATCTGACCTTGGAGTAACTGTTTTAATAAAATTGGAGGGATGGAACAGTCAAGCCAGGTCACACAGCCAAAGATCTTATTCAATGTTCAATTTTTTTATGTTGACTTGGAAATACAGAGTAAAAGAAAGTTAACTCTTAACAAATAAAAACCCCCATTTAGAAGTATATAAACCTAAGAACAGGATTCAAAGGTCACTGTGTAGAACATCTTTTACGTATTAATTCTTGATATGAATTCTCTTCCAATATCATTTTGAATTTTTCAAAGCCTCTATTTTTTTCCCTTGGCAAATAATTTCTGAATACAATTGTTTAATAAGTGTCTTTTTCTGGAATGCAAGGAAGATTGTCTTTTTATTTATTCCATATTACTCCTAAATCCACTCTTTACCAAGAGGTTTTCCTCTTTGATTTTGTAGTAAAATTTTAGAAAACATAAGAATGCAGAGAAATAAATTTCCATCCTCAAAAAACTATAGCAATTTATTGGAACCTCTGATAAAGTAGTTTTGCTATTAAGGCTCAAAAGTCAATGAAAGAATAAAATTCATGACTTTTAAGAGTTTTGCCTTAATTATAAAGCTTACCCAGAATTAGATGGTAGAACTGGGATTAAATTATATGATCCATGAATCTCTTTCAGCTGAAGATTTAGCACAATTATTAGTAATTATCATCATTCACATTTTAAGCAGCTTCATACATATCATGGTTAGGCGTGGTTATCAAGCACTTGTATGCCAAGTGCTTTTGTTACTTTAACAATAATAATAACCATCACTAATATTTATTCACCATATACTGTGATTCAGGTATTCTGCTAACAGCTCTATGTACTTTATTTAATCTGAGAACAACCACGCTTCTACCAAAAAGGATTTAAAACCATTTATACAATGATATATATTCCTTCTATTATCGTAAGTATTAATTTTCAGGCAAGCTTAGTAATAGCTTAGTCCTAAATTGATGCATACTTCCTCAATTTATTATGTGACTAATTGAATAAATATCATGTAGAAGATTTTTGCAGTCAGGCAATGGACTACATTATCTGACAAATGAGTTTATCCTATGATTTTTGTAAGCAATGATGGGTGGATATATTATCTCCTCAGATTTGCATTTTGATTTCTGACAAATGTCATAATCCAAAGGAGTGACTTGGGTAAGACATGTAGGAGTTAGGGCAGATTGATAAGGTGAGAATGGGTGCTGAGTGGATGGCTCTCTGTATCCGTCAGGTCCGAAGGAAATAAACTGACAGCAGTAGGCATAGAAAGAGAATCAATTATTTGGGAGAAAAAATCAGGTCACTCTCATTTTACCATGGCAATTAAGATATCATTATATTATCTTTAAGCATTTAATAATTTTAGCTCGGCCTTCACATATTTTTGCAATCATTAAAATTTAAGTTTATTTTAACTGCAGTTAAAATCTGGAGATAACAGAATTCTATATAAACTGACTGACTTTACTATTCAGTCACTCTTTAGGTGCTCTCATTATCCACATCATGCACACAGAAAGATGGGACCTGAGACCACTCACAGGTAACTTTACCTCCCTGGGTCTAAGTGACAGAACCTGGACTCAAACTCAACCAACCAGTGTCTGGGATCCATTTGCCAAAATCTCAGACTGCTTAGCTAACACACCTTAGAAAGCTAAAGAGAAGTTTGACAATATCACAACCCCGCCCCCTACCCCACCTTGTAAGCTTCCCTGCTCTGTCTAGGGTGAAGCCACAACGCAGAAAGCCAGTGGCCCTTTCAAAAAGTGAAGCTGCTTCAACGATCAGTCTACACAACTCCCAGTGGTGTAGATGGAAGGCTCCAAGATGGCAAGGGTCGTGAAATCCTGGGCAGAGGTAGTAGTTAATACTTTGGTAGTAGGAATACATCTAATAATACATGTCAGAGATAGCTGGAAGACAAGACATGGTACATTTTTTTTTTAAAGATTTTATTTATTTGACAGAGACACAGCAAGAGAGGGAACACAAAGCAGGGGGAGTGGGAGAGGGAGAAGCAGGCTTCCCGCCGAGCAGGGAGCCCGATGCGGGGCTCGATCCCAGGACCCTGGGATCATGACCTGAGCCGAAGGCAGACGCTTAATGACTGAGCCACCCAGGCGCCCCAAGATGTAGTACATTTTCTTAACTGGAATATTTTCTTGCCAATACTTTGAGTTGGACTAATCTAACTTAGTTGTCAACCCTTGCCAATAAACTCTGACTTTTTTATGACCCAACTAAGCGGTGCTTTAGCAAAAGGCAAACTTTAGTCCCAACACTCCCCAGACTTCAGACTCCGATTTGAACCTTGACTTGTATCTCCAATAACTGAAGTGCAATGCCTATCAGCAAGTTGACGTGAAAAGCCAAACCATCTCACATCACACAAAAAGTACTGGAAATTCACAGGCCCCAAAAATCTGCTTAAAAAAAAAAAACAAAAAAAACCTTCAATAAAATGTATAAGTATAAATTCTAACAATCCAACTTTTGGATTCTTAAATGGTTTAGATTAAGTGACAAAAGTTGATATTTAAAAAGGCTGCAGTGTTGGCTGGGAAGATGGTGGTGCAGGAGGATGCTCAGATCTCCCCATCCCGTGGATGCAACTAGATAACCTTTACAAGCCTAAATAACCCAGAAAAGAGCCCAAAGACCGGCAGAACAAACTCCACAACCAAGGCTAGAGAAGAGGCCACAGGGAAGAAGCTGGAAGGGTGAAAATGCAGCTTGAGACCTAAATAGACTGTGGCCAACCACACATTGGGAGGGAGCCTGGAGTTTGGTGAAGGGTGAGAAACAAACTATCACACCGGGGAGCCTGCACAGGGGACACAAATCCACATAACATTTAGCTGTGAAAGCAAGAGGGGCAATTTTATGACTTCTTAGAACGAGCCTGACTTAAAGTCTGGAATTCTAAAAATAAGCAGGCTTGGCTCTGGGACTTAGAGGGACTTAGAAAGCAGAGTCCCTGCTCTTAAAGAGACAGCACACCAAACAGCCCCTCAGCTACAGCATACACCCAGCAGTTTGAAAAACACTGGGGGCCAATGGGAGAGTGATTTACTCATCACTGAGCATGTTCTGAAGAGAGGGATCTCAGCAAGACCCCTCCAGGAACAAAGGAGCAGGCAGGCACCATTCCCCGCCCCTGCACCCCCCCTCCCCCCCCCCACCAGCATAAACAAGGACCACCTGCAGGAACCAGCACAGTGCCCATATCTGGTATCTAACTTGCTACCAACAAGCCCCACCCCACACCCCTTGCCAGGCACACCTGGCTCATGCTGTTGCTGCAGTCCCTCTCCCTCCTGAAAACCAGCGCAAACCTCACCAGCACCATGGCTCCCAACCCGCACATTTTGCAGGGCTTTGGTCCCGCCAGCAACTGTGTCTCTATGTACTACAGAAGCCCGAGGCATACCTTGTTAAAAAGTTCACACCCCATCCTTGTTAAAAGTGCACACCCCATCCATATGCACTTGGCCGATCAACATAGACCAGCCTGGTCCCAGCAATGGCAGCTCCAAGTCTCATTTAGCAAGCCGACCACTGTGTCCCTTGTTAAAATTTCCCCCACCCCAGCCAGGGACCAAAAGCTGCCTGTAACAGGCAGAGAGACCACTGCAAATGACTGTGCTGGAGGAAAAAGCAGCCAGAACACAACAGGGCACACACAACACACATAGGAGACGTTCCCCGAAGCAGCAGGTCCCGAGGAACAGTCGACATGACACGGTGCTGCAGGGCACTCTAGCACTTCTTCTTCATAAATGTCATTACCTTCAAGATCAAAGATCAGGAGACATAGATGACTTTCCTGACACATAGAAACAGACACAGAGTTAGACAAAATGAGGAGACAGAGAACTATGTCCCAAATAAGAGGATCAACCCACAGCAAGAGCCCTAAGTAAAATCCATAATACGCCAAATAGAAAACAACATAATGATCATCAAGATACTCACTGAGAGTAAGTCACAGAGATGTAAAGAAACTCGGCCAAGACCACGACAGTCAGTCAGTAGTGAAGCTGAAGGCAAATGACAGAGTTCAACAAGACATGTCCCCAAGAGATGACTCAAGGCACAGGGAGTAGGGCTAGGCATACAATGGACTCTCAATCTGGATGAATGAGTGAATCAGCATCTCTGAAGTGAAGTCAAGAGAGTTCCCAACTCCCCGCCACTCCTCCCCCCATCAAGACGGGGAGGTCGATTTTCCTCTTCTTGAACCTAGGTTAACTTAGTGACCTGTTTTGACCCAAGAATGGGGTCAAAAATGCCAGCTCTGGACCTAAGTTTAAAAGATCTTGGTTCTTCTAAGCCAGCGTGCAAGCTGTCAAGGAGCTCAGCCTAGACGCCTGGCAGTTTGAAGAGAGACTGTGGAGGACCCGAGGTCACCTTGCATGTTCCAGATGTGGATACGACGCCAGTGTCTCCACGTGGAGCACAGGATTCGACAAAGGAGTCCAGTCAACCCAGGGCATCAGGAGAAGCAATAGATCACTGGGGTTTTAAGCCACTATCTTTTGGGGTGGTTTAGGGCACATAAATCATCTAGGTGACAGTATATTTACTTGTCTCCTCTGTAAATAAACTTTTGTCATAATCTAGGACTCATTCAAACAAAACTATCACTGCCTCTGGCCTGTTTTCGGTAGAACATCCTAATTCTTATTGTATACATGAATGATATTTGGAAGTGGCAGAAGCTGCCTCTTTTCAAAAAGGAAACAACACTTGAATTTCAGGAAATTAGTTAAAAAAAAAAAAACCTTTTCTGTTTTAAAATGTCTTGTCTCCTAAGAAGTTTCTTAATAATGGAACACATTTTTTTTTTTTAACCTCTGTCTATTTCCTCTGACACTCTTAAGGCATTCTAGCACCTGGAAGTTCAAATGGACTGATAACAGGAAGACTGAGGTTGGAGACAGCCATAATCATACCTAAAAACTTCATGTGAACACAACAGGTTCTTTTCAAAGGACATTCATTATCTCAACCAATTCCCTTTTGACACACAGACCTGCCAGTGGGAGACATGCTACCAATTTTCTCCCCAAGTAAACACCTGTGTCCTTTAAAACTCCAAAACAACTCCAGGGGAAGTAAAAATGTTAATCCGTCAAGTGGTTGTTTGGTTAATATGATAGTTTAATAGCACAGATGCAATGCCAGTTCTTTGTGTCCTTTGATAAGTAACAAGTGTCTTTCTTACCCCCGGGTGAAGTCATGATCGCCTCCAGGAGGCAGTGGAGTCACGTGAGGTTGGAATATAAAAGGTGTGTGAATGCCCAGAAAATGTTGCTGATGTGATGGTACACACACACACATAAAATGTCTTGTAGGGGCTCCTGGGTGGCTCAGTTGCTTCAGCACCTGACTCTTGGTTTTGGCTGAGGTCATGATCTCAGGGTCATGAGACGGAGTCCTGCCTCGGGCTCCAGGCTCAGCCGGTAGGCTGCTCGAGAGTCTTCCTCTCCCTCTCCCAGGGCCCCTCCCCCCACTCGTGCTCTCTAAATAAATAAATGTTTTTAAAAAATTGTCTTGTGGATCTCAGTATTCATACATGCCCAAACATGTCTGGAGGATTGGTAGGATAGTTCTCAGAAGGCTACTGGCATGAGGGATTGATGACGACCCCACTGGCAGAAAGTTCATCCTAAAGAAAGATGTCAGAAAAGCTCGAACCAGTCTCAAAGCCTTGATCAACAGAAGGGAAAAACAAAACTGAGTACTGTACTGTATCAGCCGTTTGGATATTTCTTAGGGAGGGAGGAGCCATGGATATAAACCTCCCTCTTCTATGTGATTTATCTTTTCATGATAAATCTATTTATTTTTAAATATTTATTGATTCATGAGAGACAGAGACAGAGAGAGAGGGGCAGAGGCAGAGGGAGAAGCAGGCTTCCCGCTGAGTAGGGAGCCCAGTCAATGCCAGACTCAATCCCAGGACCCTGGGATGATGACCTGAGCTGAAGGCAGACGTTTAACCCACTGAGCCACCCATGCACTCCTCCGTGGTAAATCTTATAAGCTATCAGGATACAAAACAGAACAGGAGGCAAGATCTCTAACAATTAAACACAAAAGGAAAGAAGCAATAATCTGTTTCAGCACCAAATACATGATACTTTTTTAAATAAATGGAAGGAAATCTCACTAAAAATGCTGAAGGAACAGAGAAGCAAAGTGGTAAACACCAGGTGGTAGTAGAAAGATTTATTTATGACGCCATGGGAGACACATCTTTGAGATTTCCAGAAACAAGCAGGCAACTGGCAAGGGTAACTGGTTGGAGAGCGAGCCTCTAATGTCTCCTCCGCTCCGTGCCTCCATTTGGCCAGCAGAACTTCAGGAGTCTCCGCTTCTACAACAACGGCAGACTGGGTTAGCAAGTTGGAGCTCATTGGCTCCTCTGTTCCTAAGTTATTAATTTCCTTTCTGAAATGCATCAGCGAGTGGATCAATAGTGAGATTCTCTAAAGGGAGAAACTCTGGTGCTTTAAACCTACAGAGGGAGACTTTAATTTTGAGGATCCTAACATGGTTTATTCATCCACGTAGAACTTCATGTCCTAAGTGGAGAAGAGGAAGGAACCCTGATGGAGAACCAGCAAAATGGCCAAACAGGAGCACAGTGGTAACACACACACACACACACACGGGCTCCAGGTGAGCCTCAATCCATGCCTGTCCCTGTCACTTGACAGTTTTGAGACCCATCTGACTTACAGAGGAGATGGTGGTAAGCTTGCTTGTTTCATTAAGTTGCTGTGAAGGTCAGAGGAAATAAGGCACTTCAAGCATACTAGACGTGCACTGAATAAAAACCTCCAGACCAAAATGCTTTAAGTGTTCTGTGTGGTCCACAGTCGCCAATGATGCTTTCCTAACAAATGTTCTCCCCTTCCCTACAGGCTTGTCACAACTCCCAAAAAGAGACGGAGTTTATGTCCCCCTGAACCTGGGGTGGCCTCTGACATGCCTAGATGAACAGAATGGGTCTACCAGTTCTGGGGCGAGGTCCGAAGGGGTCTGGGACCTTCAGTTCCTACCCCCTTGGAATCCAGCCCACCTTTCGGAAGCTCAGGCTAGACCAGTGCATCACAAGAGACCACGTGCCGTGAGTCAGTGGCCCACTCTTCCAGCCACCCAGGTGATACCCCAGCCAGGAGTTGCACCCCAGCTGAGTTCCGAGCTGAATGCTCCTACGTGAGCCAGCTGACATGCAGGGTAGAAGAACCATCTGCTGAGCCCAGCCCACACACACCATCGTGAGGAACAGCAAGTGAACTGTTGTTTGAAGCATCTAAGATTTGGGACGGTTCTCTATGCTGCAACAGATTAGCGGAGCCATCGATATGGCCACATGTAGTCTGCCCCCGCCAGTGTTACCAATCGTACCTCTTAACCCTCTCCCTTGTTCACTCTGTATGGCCACTCTGACCTTTCAAGCTCTTAGATGTACTGTGGGGAACAGGGGTTTCACACACACTGCCTCTTCTGCCTGGAGCCTGCTCCCGGTAAGCCCTTCACCACTCACCCCACACACTACCTGTCTCCTGTTCTCTGGATCAGACGAATCCAGCTTGTCATTTACTCTTCCAGAAACGCCCTTCCTTTTTTCTTTATAGCATTTTTCATAATGATAATTGTGCAACATTTGTTTAGCATCTGTCTCCCTGTAAACTGCAGGTTTACTGACGGCCCTGGGCATGTCTGTGACCACTAGATGCTCGGGACACACTGCCTGAATTAACAAAGCAAGAGGTTGGCTGCAGGGGAGCCCAAAGGAAAACCCAGGCCTCTTGACTCAAAAATGCCTGGTCTGGTTCTCATCATTTGCCTTTCTCACTCCCTTTTGTGGGCATCAGTGTGAGGTTTTAGGCCTTTTATATATAGGACTTTTGTTTCCTGCTGAGGGAGGTACATTTCAAGTCATGGACACAGGGCTCCCCTAGCTGAGCTGGGTCGGTCACACGGAGACAGATGGACCCAGAACTCAAGTAAGGAAGAAGCTTCAGAGACAGACACTCATGATAGCTTTCCTGTCTGCAGACAGTCCTCTCCTCTCCGCCTCAGGCTCTGAAAGAACCTTGCACCTTTTCTACAACTCGGCATATACAGACATGGATCATAGTTGCGTATATGTCTGTTTCCCAAGAGATAGGAAGATACTTGAGGCCAGCCACTTACTTTCTTCACCCCAGGGTGGCACCAACATCACCGAGCCCTGGAGTCAGCCCTGCACTCACCCTGCCCCTTCTGGACACCCATCACACAAACCAAAGAAAGTTCATCAAAAAATACACACAAAACATGTGATAGTCCAGCTTTCTCTTTTTTTCTGAAGTCTAGATAATGTCATAGAAACCCACATAAAGGTAATTACAACCAACAGCAAATTTTTTTTAAGATTTATTTACTTGAGAGAGTGAGTGAGAGTGCATGAGTTGGGGGGGCGCGCGGGGGAGAGAAACTCAAGCAGACTCCCTGCTGAGCTTGGAGCCTGGGATCAACATGGGGCTTGATCCAAGGACCCTGAGATCGTGACCTGAGCTAAAATCAAGAGTCACATGCTTAACCCACTGAGCCACCCAGGTGCCCCAAAAGCAAATTCTTATCTACAAATAAACCACTGTTGATTCTGGTTTCATTCTATCCTCTGCCTATTCTGTTTGGATATCAACTAAAGTTTATAAGGGGTGACAACAACAACCACCACCACCACAAAAACCCCACAGGCCCTGGACTTACAGCAGCTACAGAAAGGTCAGCAATCGCCCCTCTGCGTGGGCAAGCCTGTGGTAATGTGAGGAGACCCCCCCCCAATTGCTTCCAGAAGCCTGTTTCTTCCAGAAGTGATTTAAGCCCTTCGTTTTGTCACCGCATTAAAGTCAGAGTGTGTGTGTGTGTGTGTGTGTGTGTGTGTGTGTGTGTGTGTGTGTGGTGTCTGTTTGTCTACATGTTGCTTTCTCTTTGACAAAAACTCATTATGAAAGGCAGCCACTTGTACTGAAGCTCATTTGGAATTCACCAAGGAGGCAGCTCTCGTCAGTCTGGGAAGAAAGGAGAATGACATGTGACAGGAATAAATCCTCCCGTAGAAACCGTGGGTCCTGTCTTTCTGGTGCTGCTCTGGGGAATCACAAAATTAGATGGGAGGTCACTTCAAAGGGAGACCTAAGAATTAAACAGCTTTTTAAAAAAGAGAGGATGATATAGCCCAATAAGGTAGCACCTTTGTTTTCTGATCACCGAGAACGATAATTTAAAGTGGCTATAGGAGAGCTATCTTGTATAAAGACAGATCATTTACTCTGAATATTTTCACTTGCACAACTTCTAGGCCTGCCATCCGCTTGGTGGAGATTTGCCAATTACACAGAGAGAGGGCTTCTGACTGGGGCATCAAAGCAAGCTTCTCCCTACTCAGCACAGTATACGGAGCTGATCAGAATGGCTCCCAGATCTAATATGTTCCCCCATCACCTCCCAGTAAGTAATGCTAGATACACACGTGCTACGTCCGGAAGGCATGAGCGTCCCCCAGAATGCAGATGTCAAAATCCTAAAGCCCAATGTGATGCGGGCGGAACTCTCATGAACAGGACTAATGCCTTTCTAAGAGAGTCCCGGAGAGCTCCCTCCCTCCTACCACCAAGTTAGACCTGGGAGACAGTCCCCACCTGCCCTGGCTGGCATCTGGACCTTGAGGTTCCAGTCTCCGGGACAGTGAGGAACCAATTTCTGTTGTTTATCAGCTACACAGTCTGTGGTGTATTGTTATAGCAGCCCGAAAAGCCTAAGACAAAATGTGTACATGTACCTTTTTACTAAGACAAAATGGGTACATGTACCTTTTTACTAAGACAAAATGTGTACATGTACCTTTTTAATACTTGTCAACAGACACATTTTGAAAAGTATCCTCTTTGCTACCATGTTTACATTTTTAATATCTTCCTGCACTGTTTAAATATGTATAATATATACTTGGAAGCATGCTTAAAAAGATCAAATAAAGAAGTGAATTGTGTTAACTTAGAGACTTTCTTGAGATGGAAAAAAAGTACAAGTAGTCTAACACAATTTATCAATACATGGACATGATGAGCTTATTTCTAAAGTGTTAACTGTTCCCTTAACCATCGAAAAGGTAGCGCCCTTCTGAAAATTCATCCTATCATTCTCTATGTGTGTTGTTGACCTAATTATGGGAAATAGTCATTTAACGAAGTAATTCTAATCTGGATGCTGTCACCGTGGAGTGGGAGGTCACGGTAAAAGAATGTCCCTCCATTTATCTTCATGAAAAATTTACTGCTTAGACTATAACATGAAGAAACCGCAGCTCTTAAAAAGCATGACAAAAATTCTTTAGAAGACAAATCCTCTTGGTGCAATCTTTTAAAAAATTGGTTTAATATTCTCTGCATTCCTGTGGCAAATGCTATCATGGAAAAATGTTTGATGGTCACGGGCCAGTGATCACAGAGACTGGGTGCTGGGATGATAAAGAAGGGGTTTGTGTGGTTTTTGAAAACGCATATTTCACTTGGAAGCATGAGCTTTTTAAAACCAAACTGAGTTAAGACATAAGATGTATAACCAAACATAAATTCTGATCAAAACAAAAATGTTGCTCAAGAAATGGTACCTGTCTCTAGTGATAAGCAGGGCACTAAGCGTTAGAGACCACGTGGCACTTATGTATTTGGTGGGAAGATGTGGAAATCATACAAAAAAAAAAAATCTGAAAACAAAGCTTTTTAGGCTACTTAAAGTTCTTCAGGCAAGAATCTAGCCTGGCTCACAAAACTGTGAATCAGATTATTTTAGTGCAGACTGATAACCCTGAAAAGAAAGATAATCTGTAGGGTGAACCTAAATTCGCAGAACAGATACATTCTGCCAGAGTGTTCTCGTTTACGTGGGGCTCCCCGCCCCCACGAAGCAGACCCCAGACAAGGATTGAAGCGTGAGTGGTAGATGTGTGAGCTGATCCCAAGAACCACCGGTGGGGAAGGCAGGGCAGCCTTTGGCAGGTTTCATTATTAAGCACGCCTCCACTGTGGGTGACTGGAGCTTGATTCTGCCGGGAAATACTGCGAGTGATCCCACCCCGGGTTGCTGGGTCTCCAAACACCAGCTCCTGCTGGTCTCTGGGTGGGGGGCTGCTTCCAAAGGTTTTAATCCCTTGGCACTTGAACTTGGCACACAGGAGGACAGGGCACACTTTGCAGGCAAGAGAAAGAAGCCCTCAAGCAAACAAATGCAGGTTATGGGGTAGCTGGGAGTTGGAGGTAAACGCAAGCGATGTGGGTGGGGCACTGACCTCATTTGCTACACAAGGGACCTGGCTCTTCTGAATGAGAGGAAATTGACGGTAAGGGCCTGAGTACTTGTAGATGCGCAATGAAAGAACCAACTAACAAATCTCACCCCCAGAATACCAAAGACCTACCCTGGGAGCCCTGAGAAATGTGGAAGACATGAAAGCACACATTTAAGCCTGAAAGATGGTGACAAGTTTCATCCTTATACCTGCATGAAGATCAGGCAGTTGCCTCTGTGGTCTGATTTAAGAAACAGAGAGATCCATAAACCAAGATATTTTTCTACTGCCTCCTTGTCCCAGTATCCAAAATGTTTCCATTGGAACTCTGAGAAGCAAACTGAGGGTTCTAGAGAGGCGGGGGGTGGGGGATGGGTTAGCCTGGTGATGGGTATTAAGGAGGGCACGTTCTGCATAGAGCACTGGGTGTTATGCACAAGCAATGAATCATGGAACACTACGTCAAAAACTAATGATGTACTATAATGTTGACTAACATCATTAAAAAAAAAAAAAAAAAGAGGGCGCCTGGGTGGCTCAGTCAGTTAAGCGTCTGCCTTCGGCTCAGGTCATGATCCCGGAGTCCTGGGATCAAGTCCCACATCGGGCTCCCGGCTCAGCAGGGAGCCTGCTTCTCCCTCTGACCCTGTCCCCTCTCGTGCTGTTTCTCTCTCACTTGCTCTCTAATAAATAAATAAATAAAATCTTAAAATAAAAAATAAATAAAAGAATGTACACATACACAAAAAATGTTTCCACTGGCGATTCAATACTTGGGGTAACCTATACTACTGTGTGTGTATCATGCAAATATACAGATCCATGTACATAAATGTGCTCACACACGGTGGGGAGAGTGTATTAATATGAGGTTTAAAAATATGTCTTAAAAGCCAAATTTATGTGTTTCGTATATTCACATGATCATATATACTATTTTAAATATTTTTTTCTTTTTTCATGAAAGCTTCCAACATTTCTCCTTTTCACCAATTAGTAGCTGTATGGCCTGAGAAAATGCACTTGGCCCCTCAGAAGCACAGCCTTCCTATCCCATGAATGCATCCAGCACCCACCTACCCCAGGTAACGCTTCGCATTTCCAGTATTCCTAAAAATATAGTTGGAAGACAGCTGAACGATGAGGAAGGGGCCTATTATTTGACGTTTGTTTCTTCTAATCAACCAGGCTCTCACAGAGCGCAAGTCCTAAGTGGGGGGAAAAGGATTATGATGATGGTAATTACCATTTTTGAGAGACTCTGTTTGTAAGGCCTTATGTTTTATGAGGGTAGAGACTCTGGGCTCACCCTTGTCCTCAGAATCTCACAAGTGTCTGGCACGCCGTTGGGGCCCAAGTGATATCTGCTTCATTATTTAATTAAATCACTAATTTCACCGGGTCCTCCCATTTGGAATGTAAAGTAAATATTACTAACTTCATTTTACAGTAGGGAAATGGAATCAAAGAAATTGTACAATTATCCCCAATGACAACCAGCTGGCTGATGCTGGGGCCTGTGCTTGCAATCTGTTTTCTAGGAAGAAAAAAATGACTCTATTTCACCATATATATTTTTTTTTATAATTTAAGTTATATATATTTTACCGTAACTTGCTGTAGCTTATAATATCTTAAATCAGATGCTTTTTTGTAGGACGTGGGTTAAAGACCTGGCAAAGCTCCATTTAGATGCTGGCAGGCTTTGGAATTCTAACACTTTTTCTGAAGCATTCACATTCCAGATCCAAGTGAACACACCATTTGCTTGAACAACGTGGGAGGTTTGCAGATAATGAATTTACGCAAAGATGGCGAAACTATTAAAATCACTTCGCCGTCGGAGGATATTTGGATGTTATCTGTCCTCTACTCGTGGGCTCTCCCGCCCTCTTGTATAAATTATCTAACTTCTATTTTCACTCTAAAGGCATTTTTTAAAAAGTTGAATATCCATGCATTTTTAATGAAACACAACAGTCTGCTAAAGAATGCAAAAGGCAACAGTTTTATCTTGTTTCATAAGCACACAGATTGGTGGCAAAGGGAGAATCATATTCAGAAAAATTCCCCAGACAAGCTAAGCAAGATTGGGAATAGTCTCTAGACAACCAAGTTACAAAGTCTGCCCAGTAACCAATATTTAGTGAATGTGTCTTCCTGGCATTTGGGTTTGCTGTTAAACTTGGCTAACGTCTTCTCTCAGCCAAGCTGGCCATGGACCTTCATTTTTCCAAGTAGCTAGAACAGATGAATAAAGACCCAAGGAATGTACAGGACTTGAACTTTAAGAGAGCGGCAAACTTAATACAACCAAGTGGGAAGAAGATAGAGGATTTGCTTCGAAAAAATAATTATGCAGAGAAATGAAAGGGTTTCAAATCATGAATTAATAATTATGGGAAACACTTAAAAATTTGTTCTTCTAAGGATTCTGTTACTTGTATTAATTTAGAAGTTTTCAGGCTACTAATACAGAAGCACAAATAATGGCTACTGGGTAATTGTAGAAGATCAAGAGACTTCAATTAACTTGAAAAATAACCGGTTAGAGCTCTCACAACATCGAACTTTGACTGCACTGCACTTTTAAGGACAGAAGTTGATTCTATCTTTAGTAGTAGTAACAACCAGAAAAGCAACTCCTGAAATTAAAAAAATTCGACTTTTCTCTACCTGTAACTATGGTATTATACAATGAAAACAAAAATTATCATCTTAAAATCCTCTAATATCACAAATTATAGTAATATAGAATAATATTTATCATGTTTAATAAGGGAGAAAGGGAGACTGACATCTTCTTAAGTCCTAAGCCTCATTATCAAAAATTAAAATAATCAGATATTTGAGATTATGGATTGTGAATTCTTGTTAACCAATGTTTTGTTGCATTTTCCTAAAGAAAAGTTACACAAATAACTATATTGCTTTAAGAAATAGATGTCAAAGAATATCATAAAGCAATTTGTGTACAAAATTTTATTTTTCAATTAATTTCTTAAAATAAGTGTATGATTACAGGGGCGCCTGGGTGGCTCAGTCGGTTAAGCATCAGCCTTTGGTTCAGGTCATGATCCCAGGGTCCTGGGATTGAGCCTCACAGTGGGCTCCCTGTTCAGCGGGAAGCCTGCTTCTCTCTCTTCCCTTCCCCATTCTTCTGCTCTGTCTCTCTCTCAAATAAATAAAATCTTAAAAAAATAAATGTATGATTACAGAAATGCATAGACTCTGATCCTAAGGCAATAGGTACCCTTATAAAATTGCCATTATTCAACCATCTTGACGGCAAACCCAATAATTTCATATGCTTCAACCTAGTACAAAAAGTTAGTTCTTCTTCTGTAACAGCTCTCAAGCACCTGCTCTCTACTAGTTGCTGTGGGAAACAGAAAGATTAATGAGACAGATAAAAATGTTACTTGTATATAAGGATTTACCAGAAGCATGCAGCATCATGATATGAAGGACACAACTGTAGAGTGATAAATTATTGATGCTAAAAGACATTTTTAAAACTTTTTTAAAGAATTTGAAAAAAATTACAAATCATACAATTATTTTTATTTTTGCCACAAGGGATGAATGCACTATTGAACTGAGTTGAGTTCACTTTATTCAACAGAACTCATAGTGAAAAAGCTATCACTTCACCAAAAGTTAATAGTCATCCTGTTAATAAGAACCACGAACATGTGCATGTTTACTATATGCCAATAACTTACTCCTATAAAAACTCTCTAAAGTTGGAAAACCACTAGATTCTTAACCACTATGAAAGCAGGAATGAATGCCCTGCTTCCTTCAGAGGTCTAGGCAAGATTTCCTCAGGCTCTGGGAGTGGAACCACACTTGGGAAACCAGTCTAGGACCGAGGTGCAAAAAAAAAAAAGGGGGGGGGCAGAAATATGGTAGGTCAGGCAAATGAATGGGCCGGGAGCCACTAGCTATGGTATTTGCAGGACCCAAGGCAAAATGAAAATACAGGGCTCCTTATTCAAAAAGCAGGGGGAACATCTAGTAAAGGCACCAAACCATAAAGCTCAGCCCTTTCTCCCTCCTCGCCTTCTCTCCCTCCACTTAATAGTGTTTCTTATTTAATGCTGCACTCCTTCAAGCACAGACGCTCATGGGCACTTGCGCCACCTACCACACGGACCATGATTCTGCAGTGGTGCAAGCCAATGGTGGCCTGTTCCCGCCCCCTCTTGCCTGGTGTCAGATCTACACGCCACGCCTCAGCAAGAGGCAAGAGGTCAAGTCAGATTTCTCCTCTTCCCACAGGCCCACCACACCAACACACGGTGAAACAAGGGATTGCAGCCTTTCTGCTGGGTTGTGCTCAGTACTTGTATGGGAGCAGGGAATGGACAGGAGGCTCCTCCCTGCTGAGCCCCCGTCAAATGTGCCTTGGCACTGGGAGTCTGGGGCTGGACATGCATGTCTGCATGCCCACACCTCGTCTCCTGCTGTGGGGCAGTGGACAACGGTGGTCAGCGGCCAGGGAATGAAAAGGAGAAAGGCTAGCCCAGCCCCAGGGGTGCGAGGGGCCCAGAACCAGTCCTGGGGATAAGAGCCAAGGAGAGGTAGACTCATTCACAAGCCAGGCTCCAAGTTGTTTCACTGTCCTATCAGACTCCACTCACACAAATCCAAAGGTAAAATTATTAAGAATTTCAGGACAGTGGCCACAGGGCATTGAACTCCAAGCATTGGCTCTGCTGAGCACTGAGCCCTGTAGGATTACACTCATCCCATGCTCACGGGAGCAGGGCTCAGATGGCTCAGACTCCAAATAGTGCTGAGAGTAACATGCAGCATGACCGGTTTACGACCATAACCCTGTTTCGCAAGGAGACAACAGGCATCTTCCTGAAACACAAGATCAGAAGGACCAGAGAAATCCATGATCCTAAGCAAAACTAAGTGAAATGACTGACACCCAAGAAACAGAATCTCTAACTGATTGGTATTAGTTGAGAAGACACTTCAAAGAGAGAGAAGCCAAGGGTTCTACAGTTCACAACGACCCTCTGGTTCAGAGAAAGGAGCAGCTCATGAAAAATCATTTTCCCCGAAAGCAGGTGTTCAGGTGTTCCCTGAAAGTGGCAAGATGGGGAACGGCAGAGTGACACCGGCCAGTGTGCATGCTGGAGCCTGTAGCAGGCTCATGAGCAATTGCTAAATTTCAGAAATATCGTGAGTTAGACACTAAACCACCAACTACTAGAAATCAGTTGTGGTATAGGTATTTAATCCACACAGATCACTATGTTCAAAACTGTAGACCTTGGTGAGGGGCAGAGACTGGAGGAATCTGAAAGTCAAGTTAACAGTAGTGGATTTTGCTGGCGATGGAAAACCATTAATCCGATCCGTACTGGTTCTTCATTAAAGTAAACCTGACTTCATTGTAGAGGATCACAGAGGAGGAGAAGCTGACTGAGGAATATTAGCAGGTTACCGCAACAAAGAGAAATAATAGGAGGACAAGGAAGCTGTCGGGGACTCCAAAAGAGCAAATTAACCAATTAGGAAATTGATCTGATGAATTGGGGGGGGGGGATGGAAGAGGGGATGCGTTCAACTCTAAACATGTGTGTTTTAGGCACCACGCTATGCCCACAGGTATGGAGCTGAATGGGAATTCAGCAGTTCAGCAGTCAGAACCCAGTTAGAGGCAATAAGGTAAAAGCCCACCGAGAAATCATCCGCTAAGAAAGGCAGTTTAAGGAACTGGATGGGATTGAGAAGGAAGGAAAAAATTCCTTGTGGGGGGCGGCAAGCAGACAGAAGGTGAGGGGACAATGGGGAGCCGGGAGAGCAGAGTGTATTCATTCAGTTATTAGTAATGATTAATCTTACTACACAGGAGGAAGACGATCTCTTTAACAAAGAAACTTGCTCCTGACCGTCATGGAAAGTCTGGTGTCAGGGGGGTTTAGGAAAGCACTAGAAACAGCAACCATCAAGCAATTCACATCCTGTCACCCGATTTGGGGAAGTTGAAAACCTTGTTTCCTGACAATGCAAACACTGCTATTTACAAAAAGCCCAGGAAGCAGCAGAGTTAAAACACTGACGGTCAAAACTGCGTTGCCTTAGGACAAAAGCCACTGCAAACATTTATTGGTGGACTCTGTTTTTGATCTCCGCAGTGGATTGGTTGGGGAGGTATGAGAAAGAACGCAGCGAAGCACCAATTCTCTTGGGTTGTTCGGGGAAGAAGTCTTTCACATTCTTCAATTTTCTTTGTAGGGTAACTGAGCAATCAACACTTTTTCCTTTGGTTCCTTAGTATTGAAAATGTTTTTAAAACATCTCTAGGATGTTTTCAGAGCCATTAGTAAGGTTTAGCATTAGAGTGTAACTCACAAAGCCCCAGGACTCTACCGGTCTGATCAACAGGCTGTGTCTGTTGATGTAGTAATGTGACGTGGAATTCATACACAACAACACAGGTCTTCACTAAATCCATGTTTTTCTCCTTTCTCTTCACTATTATGGAAAAGGCTGTGCTATATAAATATGCACATGATTTTGTTGTTTCAAGGAGAAATTCTCATCTTTTACTGTTCCTTAGAACATAGTTTAAGGTGAGCAAATGAGGGTAAGCCAGAGGAGCTAAATGATAAGATCCTTGAGTTGAAGGGTTGTATTTCTCCTTTTATCTCCTGTGCTTAGGTTTGTTTGTTTCTGGCACTTTCCATTTTCCCTGTAGGAGTTTTGCCTAGAATGCTGATTGCTGTCTGGTTACAAAGCAGTCACAAAGTTCACACAAACCTCTAATAAAAAAAAGAAAAAAAGTAAAAAAGAAAGCAATTAGACAATGTTTACAAATAGGTCAAAAGTGATGATCAAAAAAATCTGGCCCACGATAAGCAATGCATTTCAAATTACACTGATACGGAACCCATGAAGCACAAGGTCAAATGCACAAAACCCAGGGGCAAGATTCCCAATTGCTGCTGGAACAACAACCATGGGGAGACTGCTGGTCAGCGGAAAGGTAGCTCGGAAGGAGCCCAGGCTTATGAGAAGCAGGAGAAGCAGAGAGGTAAGCGCAGTGGGCACACAGCACCTGATTTGCAAAGAACATGGCTGCAGACACACAAGGGGAGAGAAACAATCTTCTCAGTCACCTAGGGAGCATCAGCACTGGTGGCGTTGATTTTCATACACAAAGGAAGAGATTAAGAGAAGCACAATCACAATATTCCAATAGCAAAGCCCAACGCTTCCATGGGAGCTGGGTACTCACAGACCGCAAGTCCTATTCCAAGACTTAGTCTGAAAGCATTTGAAAAACAATCAGTTTATAAGACAAAAAGACCCAAAACATATTATAAATACGAAGACAGCAAAATTATTCATTGGAAAAAACAAACCTGGGAAATGCCCTAAGCACATTTAAATTAGAAAACAAATTTATCCAGTGTTCCAGCCTCACTTACTCAACAAAGCCCCTCCTTATGGGAACTCATCAAAACAGAGAGTCTAGTTTATCCCCAGCAGAATGCTCACCTTCAGGTTCCTGTCCTAGGATTTTAACACGTATTAATATGGGCCTTTGGGTTTTCTGGACCTTCAAGGAAGTTTGCTATTTATGCCAAAAGCCTGTGTACATGTGACAAGTTTGGACCAAGGGAAATATTTAGGTGGAGTTTTGTGAAGTAGGCAGTTCTCGAAGAATGTTGGCACAAAGGGAAGAGTCAGGAAGCCTGAGGGGGTGACCCAAAATATGGCCCCTTAGCATACTGAACATTTTAAGCTTCAAGAGTTTAAGGAAACAGCAAAAGCAGGAAGGTCACTCTGACCTCTCCCTTGCCCTTTTCCCCTGAAACAGGTCATATAACCCTCGGGTGAGGGGTGCACTTCCAATACCCAGAGGGAAGGAACATCTGTATCACAGAAGACAAAGGGATGCTGACCAGAACAGGCTTTGCCAAGTTTCGCTCAGTTTCCTACTCTCAACTCACTCCCTGACCTCTTCTATTTCTTGATGATGGCCCACTCTTCGCCAAAGCCAGCAAAAAACACCGAGATTTAACTGTTTCTTCTGGTCATTTCCTTACCAAGACCTTCAAGTCAAGGTATTATTAAAGAAGTATCTATGCTTATTTTCTATTAATTTGTCTTCATCAGTTTGAAAGAAGTATCTATGCTTATTTTCTATTAAAGAAGTATCTATGCTTATTTTCTATTAATTTGTCTTCATCAGTTTGCTTTTAAGATGCAGCCAGGGCCCTAAGAGGGCCGAGAAAAACGTGTTCTTCCCTTTCACTGTGAAGATCTGCCCCCTGGGACAGAAGGAGCAGAGGAAGAAATGCCTCACGGAATGCCACTGCTGGATACTGTCTGTATTCTACAGACAAAAACAGGGGCGCCTGGGTGGCTCAGTCAGTTAAGCGTCTGCCTTCGGCTCAGGTCGTGATCCCAGGGTCGTGGGATCGAGCCCCACATCGGGCTCCCTGCTCTGTGGGAAGCCTGCTTCTCCCTCTCCCACTCCCCCTGCTTGTGTTCCCTCTCTCGCTGTGTCTCTGTCAAATATATAAAATAAAATATATACAAAAAAAAAAAAAGAAAGGAATTTAGACTTCAAAGAGATAGTAGTATTTGTCTGTTCTTTTATTACCACTTCTTGCCCATAAACCATGCTTTTTATCATTTTTACACAGACGCTAAGTTGCTCTGACTTGTAAGGCACTCCCCACAAGCCATGCTGCTCCCCCCACTAGCAGCTTTCTGGTTCCAGCATGGCGCCACCCGGCTGGCTACACCCTCCCGGCCCCATGGGCAGCCATGATTGTTGATGCCTTCCCTGTTCTTTTCTCCCAGAAGGCTGGCTTCTTGCAACTTACTAATCAAAACCCATTCTTACAGGAGTCATTCTTACCCTTTTCCAGAATGGTTGGGTTTTTCTAAACTCTGACCTCCTGCATGGATACTCATTATTCTCCCTCCCATTTCTCTTCCACAAACATTCCTTAATTATTCACCAGGCACCGGTGCACACAGGGCCTGAGTATGCAATCATGAGCCAAACCCCAGACCTCAAGGAAATTCCTATGTGTAGTCAAGATGAAGACACCAATGAAACTGTACTTTATATTTGTGAATAAAATGTAATTCATTTTCTGTGTTTGTTAACCTGGTCTCACTCTCCCAAGTTCTTAGAGGACAGAAATCGTAGACCTCAGTGGCTTGAAGGTGTCTTTTCACTTCAAATTTTCTACGTGGGACGGATGCGTCCTATACAGAATTTGTCTTAACACGTCAGAAAAGGACACTACATCAACTGTCCCCCTTCCTTCCACGAGCCTTCTCTTTTGCTGCTTGTCTCATCTTCCAGTTCTAAGGCAGGGTCACCTCCCACCAGCCACACAAGCTGGGCAGTCTCCTGGATCCCTTCTCTCTCTCCTTTCCCCCATATTTGATTCATGCACCCTGTCCAGTTGAATTAAGTTCCCGTGTCTTTCCCAAACCCATCTCTAGCTTTCCCTCCCATTGCCTTGGCCCAGGACCCCACCCTTCGTGTTTCTCACAGCCAATCACACTCCTCCATTCCTCTCTCCCCTCGTGTACTCCTTCTGTTTTTTTTTTTTTTTTTTTTTTTTACTAAATGCAGGTACAACCATCTCTCTCCTGCTTAAAATTAATGGCTACCTATATACATTTTAGATAAAACCCAGTGATTTCACATGGGACAGAAGGTATTTCAGTACTAGCCCCCTGCTTCCTTTTCTAGGCTTCCTGCACCCTCCTACATAGCCTCAATCTTCCCAAGTGTTGGAGTTCTCGAAACCCTTTAAACATTATACCTTCCACATCTCTATAGGTCTATTACATCCCTCTGCCTAGAGTGATTTCCTTCTCCCTTCTCCACTTAATTTTTTTTTAAAGATTTTATTTATTTATTCAACAGAGAGAGTCAGAAAGTACAAGCAGGGGGAGCAGCAGAGGGAGAGGGAGAAGCAGGCTTCCCGCTGAGCAGGGAGCCTGATGCAGGGCTCAATCCCAGGACCCTGAGATCATGACCCAAGCCGAAGGCAGACAGACACTTAACCATCTGAGCCACCCAGGTACCCCTCCCTCCTCCATTTTTAAGTTGATTTAATCAATTAAAGACTGGGCTCAAGGACCCAGTCTTTCCTGGCAGTGCTGGAACTCTATCTGTTCTCCCTTCTGCAATGTTCTGTCTAGAATGGATAAAACTTCCATCATTGAGCTCTGAAGCAATTGTCTGTCTCCCCACATAGACTGGGGTGTTGGAGGCCTCAAGGGCAAAGAGTACGTTTTATTCCATCTTTGCAATTCTCCCTCCTGGAACAAAGGATGTTTTCAGCAATGAACCAATGCACAGACCAACTACTCAAACGCTTCTTGGCTGAACTGACAGCAAGTTCTTGGGAGAATAAGGAGAACCATATGAACTTTTGTAGGTCTAGGAAGAAAAATACAAGCTTCACTTCATTACAAAAGTGAAGAGGTTTTAAATTAATAGGCCTCAGGGGCAGAAATAAACACATCAGTGTACCAGTGATTTTTGTCATTGGTGAATTGAAAAAAATGAAATCTCACCATAACTACTAAACCCCAAAATTATCAGTGGCATTTGTTTCTTTCAAGCTTTCTATCAATGATTGCTTTACTTCAATAGCAGGTACTTTAAGACACTCATCCTTCCTGATAATCACATTAATCTTCAAAATAATTATGTTTAGCAGTATTTCGTTTATTGCTTACAGGAATCATAAATGCCACTGACTCTTCCCTGCCCCCAATTTTACTGAGATATAATTGACATAGAATATTGTGTAAATTTATTTATTTTTTTAAGATTTTAAGTAATCTCTAGACCCAACGTGGGGCTCAAACACCTGAGATACGAATAGTTGCTTGCTCTACACCCTGAGCCTACCAGGTGCCCCAGTAAAATTAAAGCATATAATACATGTTGATTTGATACACTTATATATTGTAAAATGATTACCACCACGGCATTAGCTCAAACATGTGTCTTATCACATCATTATCATTTCTTTTTGCAGTGAGGATATTTAAGATTTACTATTCACATCTTTTAAGTATATAACAGTATTAACTATAATTACTATGCTGTACATTAGATTCCCAGAACAATTCATCTTAGAGCTAGAAGTTTATTCGCTTTGACCATTATGTATTTTCTCCCACCCCTAGTCCCTGGTAACCATCATTCTCGTCTCTGTTTCTAGGAGTTTGACTTCAGAATCCACACACAGGTGATACCCTACTTCTGTATTTGTCCTTCTCTGACTGACTTGACTTAGCGTAATGTCTTCAAGGTCCATCTATGTGGTCACAAATGGCAAAATGCCCTTCTTCCCCAGGGCTAAACAATATTCCATTGTGTGTATGTGTGTGAGTGTATACGTATACACACATTCAACACACACTCACTCACTCTCTTTCTCTCTCTCTCTCTCACACACACGTCTTTTTTTACCCATTCATTGACTGATGGACACTTAGATCGTTTCCATATCTTAGCTATGGTGAACAATGCTGCCATGAACATGGAACTGCAAGTACCTCAAGATCCTGTTTTAATTTCCTTTGTGTATATACCAAGAAGTGGGATTGCTAGATAACAGAGTCATACTGTTTTAATTTTTTGAAGAACCTCCATGATCTTTTCCAGAGTGGCTGTCCCCATCTACATTCCCACCAGCAGGGCACAAGAATTCCCTTTTTTCACATCCTCACCAACACTTGTTAGCTCTTGTCTTTTAGACGATATCCATTCTAACAGTTGTGAGGTGCTGTCTCATTGAGTTTTGAGTTGCATTTCCCTAATGAGTGATGTTGAGCCCCTTTTTATGTACCTGTTGGCCATCTGGATGTATTCTTTAGTAAAATGCCTATTCAGATTTTCTGTCCATTTTTTAATTGGATTGTTTGTGTGTTGTTTTGTTTTGTTCTGTTTTGCTGTTGTTTTGCTATTGAATTGTAGAAGTTCTTCTATATTTTGGATATTAACCCCTTCCCGGATACATGCTTTGCAAATATTCTCTCTCATTCGGTAGGTTGCCTTTTCATTTTGCTGATGGTTTCCTTTGCCGCGCAGAAACTTTTCACTTTAGAATACTCCCACTTGTTTATTTTTGCTTTTGTTGCCCATTATATAGTTTTAATACATTCAAATATAAGCAATAACATGTTAAAGGGAAGAACAGAAAGAATGTACAAATGGAATTCGGTCAGAAATGCAAGGACCAGAAATCAGACATTTTCCCTCAGCACAAATCATACTAAGTCCCTTCCTGAACACCTAGACCTGAGTTCTAAGTGAGAGATAATTAGAAGGCAAATAGAGGCATATTATTTCAAGGGCAGCTTTAATGCCATTTAAAATATATGCATAGATCTAGTTGAGAAAATCTTTCAGAAATCCTCTAACTGAAATTCCACACTTAGATATTTGCCCCCTCTCTAATACAAGGCAGATTCATGAATGGAAAGGTCAGAGTGAAATTGTTATGAGCAAAATATAGTAAAGATATATGCTATTTGAATGAATGTCAATAAATAAGCAATTATTCACATATAGATTTGCATATTAAAGTATATTTTCAAGTGATTACTTTTTATTGATATGTACAAGTATGAAAAAATATTTTTATCAGTCACCAGATATTTAATAAAAAAATATTTTCAGTGTAAAAAAAAAAAAGGAAAGGTCAGAGTGAGTAAAAAGGAAGTGAAATCCTAACTAGGTATTCATCAGTTCCTTCACTTTTTCATTTTTCCTAGACAACACAATGAAAATATGTAAGGTCTGCAAAGAAATAGTGTACATAAGAAAAATATTCATTCTAAGAACAGCTGTGGTATGGACGCCTTTGTAAACTAAAAAATTAGTAAGTCTCTGATTGTGTACTTAATTAGATGAAACTACATAACGGTAACAAAATCATAATTAAGCATTTATGTTATTAAACTACTAGCACCGTGAGCTTATTTTACTAAGAGTCTAACACAGCAGGTCTCTGAAAACTTTTTATCATATAATTAGAGTCCTTAATAAGATTCTGAAAAAAATACAAGTGTTTCATATGTAGAAATTCTCATTTATAAATTTTACTGAGAATGTAAAATTCTATAATTCATCAATGCAGCTGGTACACAATATAAATGCTCTGCCATTAACAAAATTCAACTTTCATTTGTTCCCTAATTCTGCCGGCCCAATTCCAATTATCAAGAGCACAACTTAATTGATTTATAGCTTCATAGTGCTATGAAAAAGAATGACAAGACAGGAAAAAATCCCGTTGATGAATACTTAAGATTGGAGATTTATGGAAAATAAATACCAAGGTGAAGTCAAGATCCTTACTCCTGAGACAGACATAAATGTATGGACAATATTTTATTCCAAAGTCTGTGCTCCATTCACACTAAATGAATGATGTAGAGATAAATATTTCACATAAAACATGGTGTTTCTAGAGAAATAAGCTTTCTGGCCAGGTATCAAAACATCATGATATATCCAACCTACCATAAATATGCCCACTCTTCTAGTTTCGTTTCAAGTTCCAGGGAAATTTAAATGAATGTACTTTGCTAAAAATACCTATCAGTTTAGAAGAATGAAAAATAATATGTTAACCTAGAATGTTCTGAAAAGAATTTGAGACAAATTTCGTCAGTAAATTAGCTGGCATGTGATATACTGTGTTGGGTATAATACAAGTCAGTACATACTAAACTTTTTTTTTTTTTTTAGCTTTTATTTATTTGAGAGGAGTGGGGAGAGCGAGGGGCAGGGGAGGAGGAGGGGGAAAGGGGTAAGCAGACCCTGGGCTGAGCACAGAGCCAACACGGGGCTCGATCCCAGGACCCTGGGACCATGACCTGAGCCGAAGGCAGACGCTTAACGACTGAGCCACCCAGGCGCCCCTATTCTTTTAACATCATGGCACATACAGAATAGGATAATATTTATCAACATGTGGACTAAATGGACAAGTCTATAGAGAGAGGAAACTGGTCCAGAGCTCCAGCTACCCTGAAGGCCAAGGGAACCAGTAACTCTGTATTCTTCAAGCTTGTAACGCTGAAGGCATACCCTTGCAGAGAGCTCTGATCAAAAAGGGGTGGGAAATGTGTTTCATCTCCCATGGCAACTCAGCTCGATCTGTAGTGTTTTCTACTTCAAAACCAAATGTCCCGTGTGCCCAGCAAACCAGGACAGCTGGTCACCCGACTCTAGGGGGAGGCTGGGAAGGACATGGACGTTGCATCCAGAATCGGTGTGAAAGAAATGCCTTCAGTTTCGGGATGGAGAAATGACATGGAACTCACCTCCTTGAGAACCAGCTAAATACTCTGCATGTGGAGGAGATACAAAGAGAATTGTTCCTAAGTGGAGATACAAACAGAAGGACAGAGTTGCAGCAGACATAAAAGGAATACAAAGCAAGCGAAGGGATAAAGGCAAGAAAATCAGAGAGGATTAAAATAGGGTTCAGGCGTGCTCAGGCAGTAGGAGAAATGCAAACAAAGACCATCCACAAGAGACATCTACTTTTCACTGCAGCCAGGTGAATGCTCTCAGGGTAGGGATTCCTTTAAGAGTTCCACCAGAAGCTCACTCTCCCAAGACCGTGGGGCCCTTGGCCCCCATATGCTGCTCCTTGCCAAGTGGCCTTCTGGGCAACCGAGGTACCAGGGCCAGATGTGCCTGATGTGCTGTGAGGTGCACAGCTGATTTCTAGTACTCTATCTGGACCCAGCAGGGAAAGGTGGGAAAACGTGGGGGCGGCACCCATCGGAGAAAGAGGGATGGAGGCGAGGCTATGGAGTGGATCATCCTGGACCCCTGCCAATCACCCAGGAACCTGACTTTCAATATAGGGCTGAACACATTGTATCAACACTAAAAGGACAATGTGAGTGATATTTTATCAATGATGCTGATGATATTCAAGCACTTACACAGGCCAGACACCTTACTTGGGGATTCACATACATCTCATTTATTGCTATAATTGGAATATAGAGAATCCAACTGAACTGTATGTGTTTGAATACAATGTTTCCAATGCATTATTCAAAATCACTAGTTTTCATAACTCACAAACTAAGATTCCTTTTCCTTTTTTTTTTTTTTTAAGTAGAAAGTATCTTCTATGGCTTGTAATTCTATACCTAATTTGCTATATTTAAGACCTTTGTGAAAAAGATTAGGGAGCTGCTGCAAGGTGTGGATCTAACCAGTTGTCATTGTTCCAAAATGACAACATGCAGACATGCTAATTCACTTATGTCTGTTAATTAAGCAAAGAAAGCATTAAAAGAAACCAATGCAATGGAGCTAAGTACTTCTAAGGGAGGGGGAAGTTCTATGAAGTATGAAAATGGTTACAACTTAAATGATGAGAGAGATATACATATCGTGTTACAGTGCTGAGGAAGTCATTGTGGTGGTAAAGAGGTTGCAATCAGTAAAATTCTGTGGCATCTCTGAACCAGCCAGAGGCCAAACTAATATTTTTCTGACTCATACAACCGTCATGAAAGTATTTGTAAAAGTGTGTAGTTCATTCGCTAAGCACGTTTGGAGTACTCGACATGCCTAAAAAATAAATGGATTCCTGTCCTGAAAAGGTTCACTTCTTTTTTTAACAAGTGTTGCATCCATCACTTTGGTTCTTTAGAATTTACCCTTGCTTTCTTCTCAGCTACCAAGTTCAACCAAAATTCAGACCCAACCTCAGAACTTTTTCCCTTGCAGCCTTTCCATTATCTTGCCTCCTCTGGCTTTTGCCCTGGTTATCAGATCCATCCATCCCTGCTTCTAATTTCTGAAATGGGTCCCTTGACCAAGGTCAACAGAGTCCTTATTTCTAGTAAAAGTAATTCCACGAGTACAAGCTCCTCCAGCCAACTTTCACCTCCAGGACAGGGTTGTAGTTGGCGTCTCAGGACAAGATGGTGAGAAGCCCAGGACACAGCTGTTGTAACCATTGATGGTGTTCACCAAATGCTGTGGGTTCTCCGTGTTCCGGGCAAGCTGTAGGGTTACACTTCCCTGCCTTGTTTTCAAACTACCTATGGCTGTGTGTCTCGTCTTGGCCAATAAAATGCAGACAAAAATAACATTTGTCACCACTGAGGGCAGAAGTTTCCAGAAAAGTTAGTGATTCACCACGCTCTCTTTTCGGCTGATGCCTCCAGCAAGATTACAGATGGTAATTCCTCTATCAACCTGGACTCCAGTTTGAGAACAACACGGAACAAAGATCCACAACAGACACGTACCTTGAGTTATAAATAGCTGTTTTTACTCTAAGCTTAAGCTTTGTGGGTTGCCCCCCCCCACATAACTTCACCCATCTTGATTGATCTAAAAGTACGGTGACTAAGAGCACACCTGTTCAAACCCCAGCTCTACCTCTTATAATATGTACAACTTTAGGGTACTTAACTTACTCTGGTTTCAGATCTAACTCAGGGTTATTGTTTTTCCCAGGTCTGCTTCAACTTTCTTATCACAGTAAAAAAAGAGATACTAGAATCTAATTCACTGGCTGTGAGGAACAAAATGTATTATATGTAACATACATATAACCATGACTAATACACAGTGCATGCTACTTGCTGGGGCCCCATCAAAACCACAAACAGAACATCCCCGATCTCAAGAAGCTTAAAATGTGCTGGGAGAAATAAAGTATATAGAAAAGTAACCATAACTCATACGTATAGAAAGGGAGGTTCAAGTAAACCGGTGTGGAATTTTAGAGACGAGAAATCATTCCCTGTGTGGAAACATAATGTAGAGGAACGTGGCAGGGAATTTTCACTGAACATTGAAAAATCAAGAAGGTTGAAAAGGTAAAGATCAAAAGGACCAGGGGAGGAAGAGGAGGGGAGAACATTTCAGATGATGAAGGCAGTATGCTGTAATTACCAGGTGCATTTGCGCAGAGTATTAAATCTGGCTGTGTGATCTTCAGGACTCTGTCCATATGGTCAGGGTTCATTTCCGATGTGGCCAAGACCAGGTCAAGGGCTGTGTCTAACTTTTTTAAGTATAGCATCTCTTAATACAGTGAAACCTACAAAGGGGCACTTAATATATGTTCTGTTGGAGACTGCAAACAAAGATCTCTTATTCTTTTGACATGGGGGAGGGGGAGAGAAAAGGTCTTTTTGAAATAAAGCCCAAAGGAGACACAGGATGTTTTCAGTATCTCCCTGAGTTTAATACCTTAGACCTTCGCCCTGTTTCCTCACAGGTGTGTGTGATAGAACTTCCATAATTCTGTGTAGGATCTGGGTCTCTGAAAAGAGCTATTTCAGAGCCTCTGAGCATCTGTTTCAAAACACACACTTGAGCACCAATTTGAAGGGAATCAAATTTCTGGATTTAAGCCAATCCCCAGTCATGATGCGAATCTCCAATTCAACACCTAACATCAGGGATTTTTCCTTTTTAGGGCCCTCCTCATTTTCTCATAGAGGCAGAAGCTTTTGTTCTAGCAGAAAATCACAGTGGAAAAAGGCAGGGGGGAGCATAGTGGCAAGAATACCTGTTGATAACTGCTCCATGGGGAGCAAGGAGAGAAGCCAAGGGGATATTAAAAGCAGACGGAGGCGGCCAGAAAACCCACCATTTGCCTATTGACCAACTAATCCATTCACTTCCACGGTTCTGTAAATAAATGTGTTTAAAACACGAGAAAGGCCTGTAAGTACAGAACAGGTGTGAACACGCTTTTTACTAGATTACAAAAGGTAAGTTCTTGGAGATAAAGAATCTGGTCTTCCCTCCATCACCCCTGACATCACAGCTGGGATACGGCAGGTACACAATAAATGTTAATAATCAAACAGACGCTCAGACCCACAAGTGTATGAAGGAACACTGTGTTCATCACTTAAAATATGATGCTTATGGAGGCAAAATATTACAAAGAGGTTTTTTTTTTTTTTTTAACGGACTTGAAAAGATCTGTGCACCGATGGCTAAGGATTCAAGGATGCTCAAATCAAATCACATTTATACCAGTGGCTCAGATTTTAAGAGAATCCTGAACTTTACTCAGGCAATGAGTACCGGGATAAAAAACAAAAAAACAAAAAGACCCAAACATTTTTCTCTGCATATTTGGTTTTGGCTGCATATGTATTTTCCTTTTACGTCATTAAATCGGAGTATTCCTACCTTCTGTCTGGATTTCCCCACTTTCAAATGCACACAGGCTTCTCATGGGCTCTGACCCATGTTTCAAATAACACAGGGAATCAAAATGACAGCATCCATAATTTATTTCTTCTACCTTGGCACCAAGAATTCCCGTTTGGCCTGTTCTCCCTGTCCTGGGGGTGGGGGACAGTGCTTACAATGATTTCCTCTCCATGGGCTTCATAAACACCATAGGGCCCTGTGCCCTAAAGGCATTTACATTTTGCTACCTTTAAGGAGAAGCGAAAGCCCTGAGAAGAAAAAGCTTGGAAAACCTGGCTCTGTAGAGAAAGGGTCTAAGTGCAGCTGTAAATCTTCTAAGAAGCAGTTTATTTCCCTCCAGCTGATTGCCCTGGAATGAAATAAAATCAAGAAATACACAAACACAACCCGAATCGATGAGCTTTTCTCCTCTCCGTCCCCAACTGTGGTTCACTCCGCAGGACAAAGAAAGTCAAAGGGAAAGGCTCCAAATCTCGTTTGCCCGCATGCGTGGCCCCTTCCTGGCGTCCGCTGAAACCCCGAAGGGGAGACTCTGACGTCCTGAGAGGTCGCTTCTAATGCAGGGGTCCATGCTGACGTCAAGTGAAAGGACAGATGAACAATAGCCTTTGCAACGCGGTGCGCAGTGAACATTGTCACTACTGTGAGTGGCTCCAAGTAAGAGGATCACTGACAGCATCACACAATGGGATTTTTCCCCACCCCACCCCACCCCACCCCCCACCCCCGCCGCCATGCTTTCCCACCAGAACCAAGGCAGCTCCGGATTACAGCACCTTTAGACCAGTCTAGCTCTTCTGTCTCTCACTGTGACAATGAAGAAAGGAGCCTCCAGAGATGCCAGCTGACTTCATCCCTCCCATGAAATAATCAAAGATAATGTGCAAATTAAGGGAAAGGGACATCAGAAAGGGCTAGGCTAGGTCACGATCATGAGCACCAACATTGCAGCAGCAGTGAAGCCTCGCTGAGCACTTTCTATGTTCAAGGACTGTCCCAAACCCCTCAGTGGTAGTATTTCTTTAAAGTATCACGACAACCTCATAAAGTCGGTTCTATTATAATGGCCACCTTACACCAAGGGAAACTGCGGTAAACATGTTTTAAGTTAGCACAGGCGATGTTCTCACAGCGAGTGAGAATGATACATATTTACTCTTTGATTCCAAAGACGTTCACCTCTCTGCCGAGTTAGTCAATGGCAGAACAGAATCCTAACCGGGTGGGTCCCAAATGTAACCACAAGGATCCTCACAGGAGACCAGCAAGAAGGCCAATGGGGGGGGGGGGTGGGAGAAGGTGGCGCCATCCAACAGAAGCAGACATCTGAGAGGCGCAAGGAGAAGTCACATTCTGTTGGCAGCATCTAGAAGCAGGAAGAAGCAAGGAACGAATCCTCCCCTGGAGCCTCCAGAGGAAACCAGCCCTTGTTTAGCACCTTCAGACTCATTTTGGACTTCTCACTAGAACTCCAAGAATAAATTCGTGTCGTTCCAAGCCACTGAATTTGGGCTAATTGTTATAACAGCAATAAGAACCTATATACCTGATTTTTTTTTTGCCTTAAAATCCAATAAAGGCCTCCCCCCCCCCCCGCAGGACATCTAGGCGATGGGAATTCTCCTTGCTGATGCTCTATACAGCAGAGTTTTTTAAGTAGTAGTAAAATTCCTGCATCTCAGGCAAACAGGGACAGTTGGTCACCTTATTTCTGAGTGAAAACATCATACCTGGAAAGGACAAAAAGGTCCTTGAAGTGGGACAAAATTCTTCACTACTTGAGGTTTAGAAACAAAATGAACTCTAGGATTTGCAGAAAGACTCGCCTGAACTGAAAGTTTAGATGGGCTGGAAACCTAAGTAACCGTGTTCTTCACAAGCAGATCACAGTTAGCCTGGCTCACGCGGAATCCCAGAGGACACCTGCCCTCCACCACACCCAGCCACTCAAACTATGGGGGCTACCTCCTTATCAAACTCAATGCTAGGGTGTCCCGTGCGAAGATGGGTCCCCTTCTCTCTGGCTCCACTACCGTCAGGAACACCTCCAACCTCCTGAGAACAGAAAATCGGGATGTCTGATAGGGAACCCATTTGCTCAGAGCCACACCAGCTGAGAGACGGGGGATACGTCAGGACTCAGTCAAGGCTTGTCTGAAACTCTAATTCAGACCCAAAGATGGGGAATGTTGCAGAAGCCTTTGAAATGTGTCCAGTGATGACCGTTTCTCTTAGCCTGACAACCGAAGAAATTATACGCTTCTAATAGGTAGAGGAATAATAACCCCTTACAACATTTTGCAGAACGATTAACCCACATTGCCAAATTGCCTTATCTAAGAAAAGTATTGGCTCTATAGCTGCTTTCCTTTAACACTTACGGGCCTTACAGTAATCTAAATTTCTCAGGTGTAGTGATGTTCCTCCTTTCCAGTTCTCTCACATAGGTAATAAGTCAACATACGTGCACTCTGCTAATTGTTGCTCAGTGCAGACCAGTCCTTCACTCAGTATATTTCTTTTACATTTCTTGTGCATTTAGATTTATTTCATTAAAACAACCCATTGTACCAAAATGTTGCAAAACATGAGATTTTAATGGGGAAAACATTTGTTGCCTCCTCCACCAGCCCAGTCTAACTTCAGTCTGATGTGATCCTCCTCGACTTCTAAGCACACAGAAACCAAACGTTTGCGTAGCTGCGAAGTTTTCCTTAGACGATTTTTGACAACTTGGTTTTCATTTTTTCCCCACTTATTGAAATAGGGTGGCCTTTTTACGTTAGCACAGAGAGGTCTTGTGATTTTTTTTTTTTTAAGATTTTATTTATGAGAGAACAAGAGAACAAACACAAACAGAGGGAGGGGTTGGGGGGGGGGAGAGAAGCAGACTCCCCCGCTGAGCTTGGAGCCTAACATGAGGTTTGATCCCAGGACCTTGAGATCATGACCTGAGCCAAAACCAAGAGTCAGTGACTCAACCAACTGAGCCACCCAGGCACCCCTGCCTTCTGATTTTTATTTATTTTTTTAATTTTTATTTTTTTTGAAATATTTATTAGAGAGATGATTTTTAATTATTGTGTTCCATAATATATAATTGATCTTACCATTCTCTTATCAATTGCAATAGCACTTATTTCCAATTTATTGTAACTCAATAAATCCTCCAGGGTACCTATCCTATAAACCGTGCATCCCTTAGCCCTGGGTGGGGAGGCAGACACTGTCCCTCCCACCATTAGACAAGAGGTATCGAGGGTGGCTCAGATGGTTAAGCGACTGCCTTCGGCTCAGGTCATGATCCCAGGGTCCTGGGATTGAGTCCCGCATCGGGCTCCCTGCTCCTTGGGGGCCTGCTTCCCTCTCTGTCTCTCATGAATAAATAAAATCTTAAAAAGAGGAAAAAAAGAACTCGCCTCCCAATGGGCTAGTTCTACCCAAGTCGTTTTATTTTTATTCTTGTTTAGAAAACCCCAGTGGGCCAAACTGAGGGTTCTAGAGGGGAGAGGGTTGGGGGGCTGGGGTGGCCCAGTGATGGGTATTAAGGAGTGCACGTGCTGCATGGAGCACTGGGTGTTATACGCAATCGATCAATCATGGAACACTGCATCAAAAACCTAATGATGTATTGTATGGTGATTAACGTAATAAAATAAGATTAAAAAAACTGATTACTGTATGGTGACTAACAATTAAAAAATAAAAATGATTAAGATGATAAATTTCATCTTATGTGTATTTTACAATTTAAAATAAAAATAAAAATGCAAGGGACTGTAAAAAAAAGGAAGGAAAAGAAAACCCCAGTGGGCCAAATGAAACAGTATTATAAGTATTCTACCTTCGCAAAAGTGCCTGGCACACAGGAAGAGGCTAATAAATGCCTGTTGACTGAATGACCTAATGACTATAATTGATGTATCTAGTTAAATTTACTGTATTTTGCTCCCCAAACTTCCATTACAGTAACATACCCCCCATTTATTTTTTGTACAGGAGCCAGAGGTATTGATCTCGAACTTCCGAAATACTGCACACGGCAGAATATAATGCAACAACTGCTGTTTTTTTGAAAGGGAAACAATTTTGCAAGGCTGCATTTTACTACTCGCCGGTTGAATAAAAATGTAAACTTGCAAAAAGGGACAAATGCTTGAGACAGCAAACTTACAAACACCCCCAAAATGACAATCAAAGACCAGTGTAGGATTAGATAACCAACTGTAGAAGAGTGTTTGGTACAGCGGAGGCTGCTTCTATCCTGAAGCATCCTTTCCCTTGAGGCTTTTATAATGCCCCCGTCACACATTTGGCAAGGAACGTGTATCACCCCCGCCTGCAGAGCACAGATAGAAAATACCAAACCCCAAGAAAGAGCGTATCGTTATTTAGTATTTTGAGAAGTAATTGTCTTCTTGACAAACATGCTGAAGTCACTACTGCTCAAATTCACAAAGTCCCTGCCATCTGCTAAAGGTCTGTCAGTCAAAGGAAAAATCTGTGGCATCAAGGTCTATGAGGTGCTAATCCACAGTCACAGATGGGGTGCAATACATTCCCCCAGTCCTGCTATGCACAGAAGGAACATTTGCTTTGTCCCTGCTACGTGGTTGTTCTGCAGGTGTTTCAGTTTAGGCAAACATATGCCTGAGGCCTAACTATAGGGTAGTAGATGTCCAATGCTCGATTCCCTTTCGGGGTTTGGGTAATTCTTTGTAATTTTGTTTCTTTTTGGAGGGTTAGGCCCTCAAGAGATATTTATCTACCATCCCTTGTGTGCACCTTAGAATAGTACCTGGCACAGAGAAGGTCATCAAGAAATCATTACTAAAACATGAAAGCCAGGACTGTGCAGAGACACAGGTGATCAGAACACTTGACTAGTTCTGTCTCTGAATCAGGAGGCCTTCATTGCAGCTATCCTTTAGAAACTGTTTAACTATAACACCGTGTGTGTGTGTGTGTGTGTGTGTGTGTGTGCACGCGCGCGCGCACGCGCGAGCGCACGTGCACCAATTTAAGGGAGTTAGGTGTGAAGACCAAAGTTTAGATCATCTCTACATTTCCTTTTAGCTCCAAAATACTTAAGTTTGAAAGAGAATATCCCAGTCTTGGAGGAACTGATTAAATTTTAAACTGCTTTTGTGACAACTAATCTAGGGAAAACAACAACAAGAACTCTCTGTTTTAACACAAAATGCATTTAAAATATCCCAAGGACACATAAAAATCTGAATTACTGAAATTCATAAACATGTGCCGAACAAAGAAGGTTGCTGATTATATCCGTGGATTGGTGTAATTGTTCCTACTTCTCTGAGAACTCAGACCGTGTTTTTTTCCTTTAGCTTTAAATTTTTTATTGTTATGTTAATCACCATACATTACATCATTAGTTTTTGATGTAGTGTTCCATGATTCATTGTTTGTGCATAACACCCAGTGCTCCACGCAGAACGTGCCCTCTTTAATACCCATCACCAGGCTAACCCATCCCCCCACCCCCCTCCCCTCTGTAACCCTCAGTGTGTTTCTCAGAGTCCATCGTCTCTCATGGTTCGTCTCCCCCTCCAATTTCCCCTTCATTCTTCCCTTTTTTTTTTTTAACATATATTGCATTATTTGTTTCAGAGGTACAGATCTGATTCAACAGTCTTGCACAATTCACAGCACTCACCATAGACCGTTTTTTTGTATTTGTGATGTATCTATACATATTCTTCTGTGCATGCCCCGTATAGAGAATAAACCACCAGGAATGATACTAAGGACGGGCTTTCCCCGGCAAACTTGAATTTCACATTTGTTTCGGATGCCCACCACCTACGTGTGAGCTTCAGCAGCTTCCTGACAGAGCTTCTGTTCCTCCACAGCTAAAATGTGGGTATCACGGGCGGTCACCTGGGGTTGTTGTGGTTCAGAAACCAGCTGCCTGCTTAGTGATAAAGTATCTGCACCCCCAACTACCTTGCATTATTCAACTCAAAGAATCTTATCTTTGTGCGTGTGTGTATATATATGACAAACATGCTAAAACTTTTATATATATTTTATAATATATATTTTATTTTTTGTTATAAATTTTTATTTGTATTTTTAATTTTATATATATTTATATATATATATATATATATAAACTTAGATTTGCCTACTATAATTTTTCCCAATGCTTAAAAATAATAACTAACCTGTCAGTATGGTTGCCTAGGGGCACCTGGGTGGCTCAGTTGGTTAAGCGTCTCCCTTTGGCTTAGGTCATGGGATCGAGCCCCCCATCGGCCTCCCTGCTCAGTGTGCAGTCTGCTTCTCCCTCTGCTCCCTCCCCTCTCCTCATGCTGACTCTCAAATAAATAAAATCTTTTAAAAATATATATCGTTGCCGGGCGCCTGGGTGGCTCAGATGGTTAAGCGTCTGCCTTCGGCTCAGGTCATGATCCCAGGGTCCTGGGATCGAGTCCCGCATTGGGCTCCCTGCTCCTTGGGAGCCTGCTTCTCCCTCTGCTTCTCCCTCTCTCTCTCCTCCTCTGTCTCTCATGAATAAATAAATAAAAAAAAAATCTTTAAAAAAAAATATATATCGTTGCCTAAATCAAGGCTGACAGGTGCCTTGAATCGATACCTAAACCGTCCTATCCCTTGACCATGGCAGACATGAGTAACTGATCATGGCAGTCTGTATCGCGGAGACCAGAAAGAATCCTCAAGACAGCACTCCTGGCACCACCCCCCGCCGGTCCACTGAACTAGTCCTTACTATGAAATTCATTGGCCAATCTTGGCATCAGTGAAACAAATCGCATGTGGGTATACAAAGGATTATCGGTGCTGCAATTCAGTGCCTAAATGTTCAGAAGGGCTTTGCAAAACCGAGAAGAAACCTCAGAAACTACCTTGTAAACACCTATCCCTACCTCAGCTTGCTACACAGCTTAAGAAAGCTCACACACCTCAAGAAAGGGGGAAAAAAAAAAAAAAAAAGAACTTCCTACTCGGCTTCTATACTTCATATGCAAGGTGGAAGAAACACTTAGGTGATCTCATATTGAAAATTGTATATAATTCTCATTTTACACAAGACTGAGAATTATGTTTACTCATAGTATTTATTCTTATTGCACCAGAGTCATTTCAGGTACTTATTCACATAATATAAGCCTTGGTTTCATTTTCGGTTAAAATATCACCTCCTGAGGATTTTTTTTTTTTTTTTTTTAATCAGTGGACCTACTAAGCATTGTTGGAAGAACCAAGATTACAACAGGGAGCAAACATGGAGTCGAACACCTGACCTCGGGAAGCTCACAGGCCTAACACGGCCGTGTCTCCATGCGAACCGTCCAGTACCATGACAAGTCACAGAATCGGGATACAACTCAGCTGGGGTCTGTCACACGTTGAAAACCCTCACGCTCTCCTGCTGAACAACCCAACAGCCTGCTCCCATACTCCTAAGCCACCTTCCAGATCAACTGCTTTCCCTTGAGGACCTGACAAAGGGGAAAACCCCTCCTTCATGAACACCTAGGCTTTGTTCTCCAAAGTGCATCCTACCGAGTATTTAACCATCTTTCCCTATGGAGAAGCTATTTCTTCCCCTCAGCATCAAGGAGAAATGTCCTTACCACCATCCCCTCTGGTCCGTTCCTGCAGGCCACAGTCCCGCGAGCCTCTGCTTTCCCCCGATGGCAGCCTCCAGGGCTGTTCCTGGCAGCTCCCGTGGAACGTGTGTGTGTGTGTGTGCCAGAGAGATTGTGTCAGACAGAGATACGCACGCCACAACAGCCTTCAGCAACCCCAGAAACAATCCCACCCTCTTCTCTCCCTAAAATGTCTGTGCCGTGAATCGCAAGAGCTTCACAACTTGAGTCACACAGAAGTTGACGTGGTGGTCCCTCCCCCACCATACTGTGATTTGGGGTAGGAGTCAATGATTAGGTGTTGTGTAACAGGTGGTTGGACCTGTGTGTGAAACACTGTTTAAGCAAGTCCAATGTTGAAGTCCAACCACTAAGTTTACTTGGCCGGTACGATGGGAATCACAGCCGGCCACCCGCTGTCTGGCTGCCGTAGCTTCTTCAAACATCAACACGTTCGCGGTCATTCCCTACTCATCAAGGCCGGTTCTGTCTCCACACCCCTGCTTCTCCTTTACCACGCCCTCGAGTTCACACATCTTGGTGTCTGAAGAGTGAAAGCTTATCTGTGTTTCTGCTCACATCACTGGAAACTCTGAAAAAGTCCCGATTCGTAGTTGTTAATCCACTTGGAATTTAGTTCACTAAAGTTGCCTTTCCTCATGAATCAGGTTCAAAGAGATTATTGTTCAACCTAGAGACTGATGGGATAGGGTGTAGTCAACAAAAGAAAACCCCATTCCTGGTTACTTATTATATATTAAGAATGATGTCACCTAACCAGAGTATGTCTTAAACAGTACAACTGCACAAAAAAGTCATTTGTTAATGACATTATATTTTTATCTGCAAAAGGGTCTTCAGGAAGGCAGTCAGTAATAATTACTAATAATTTCTAATCACCTGCATTCAGTGGATTTTTTTTTCTAACTTGCTTTCTGTTTCCTTCCTCCCTCAAAGTCCATTACAGTGATGTAATGGTAGCGTTTGTCACATTAGAATGAAAAATACTAATTGAGGCTACCATTTAGTAACCCTATGTAACAGCTGGATTCACTTTCCAAGACAGCCCATTGTCTATGTCGCCTCAGTGTTTATACTCCTAGCAAGAGAGAAACACCTAGTCTCTAAGCAGAAGGGGCTAAGGGTCCCTGGAAAAAAGACCAACAGACACAGCTTTCCGATCATTCTAGGCCCTGGGGCCATCTTGTGAAAGAATGAAGCAGCACCAGCCACTACCCGGCCAGGAGAATGCCTAATCCTACCAGACACAATAAACCCGTGCTAGAACGCCCAGGGCAGATTCACAAGCAAAGACTGACTTGACACCATTCCTGAGCTGTCTTTGCAGGATCTACACCCTTCTGAGCGCTTGGATACCTGACGGACCGGCACCAGGGAATGGCTGGTGCTGGGCCCTCCAATCTAACACCTGAACCCGGCGCCCTGGGATTTCCATGCTGTGTTCCCCACTGCGAAAGCGCCTCCATGAGCATATATTATGCACCCTTAGCTTAACACTTCCCCAGTTCTGTTGTTCGCAGAGACGCTGCTTTGGGAAATATCCCCCCTGTTCTCCTTTCCTTGTCGCAAGTAAAACCCTTCCTTTTCCTCTACTTCGGCTTGGCTGTGTCTTCTGGATGGACACCCACCAAGAGGCAAACCTCGTTTCGGATAACATCACTGCAGTGTTCTGTACCCAAAACTCTCCCTTGCTTTCCTTGGCTCTTTCCTGAGCTTTGCCCACTTTTCTAGTGGGGTGTTGGTTTTGTTCTTTATTTTAAGGAATTCTTTAAAGAGAACACTGGGTGTTGTACATAACTAATAAATCATTGATCACTACATCAAAAACTAATGATGTACTATACAGTGGCCAAGTGAACAATAAAAAAAAAAAAAGACGTTAGCTCTTTGTGATATGTGTACCAACATCTTTTCCCAGTTTCTGGTGGTGGTGGTGTTTTTAAATTTTGCTTAAGGGATCTTTCTGCTGTGCAAAACTTTTTTTTAAATTGGGATATGGATTTATGCTTGTTTATGCTTATGAATTTGGGTTATAGTTACGAAGAACTTCTTGGCTCCAAGATTATAAAATAAATTCATCCACATGTTTTCTATTGTTATTTGATGTTTTATACTTTTAAATCTGTGATCCATTTGGTGTCTATCCTCAAGTACACTCAACACTTTTATTAAAAAGTCCACTTTGAGGGGCGCCTGGGTGGCTCAGTCGGTTAAGCGACTGCCTTCGGCTCAGGTCATGATCCTGGAGTCCTGGGATCGAGTCCCGCATCAGGCTCCCTGCTCAGCAGGTAGTCGGCTTCTCCCTCTGACCCTGCCCCCTCTCATGTGCTTTATCGCTCTCATTCTCTCTCAAATAAATAAAATCTTTAAAAAGAAAAAAAAACGTCCACTTTGATTCCACTGATGGGTCTATACCTGAACTTTCTAGTTTGGGTCCTTCATTAATCTTAAAAAACCTTTAAATTCTATAAGGTTAAGATCCCATAAAACCTGAACATACTACTTAGTGTGGTAAGTTTATAGGACAGTCTTCTAAAGGAAACACATTTATATATAAGGTAAACGATAACATCATTAGATGTGAATTTGGATTAAAAAATTATGACAATAATCAATGTTAAAGATAGGGTAAAAAGGGAGTTTTCTCAAGAAACAGTGGTGAATGAACCGAATGGGTTTGGAGAAGAAGATGCCTGTAGTGGGACAGAGTAAAAAGTTAGCCTGGAAAGGAACTTTGGTGTAAAATTCTGTAGGCCACTTGAATAGAGGAGAATGATGGATTACTTCAGGACAAATGCATAAGATTCAAAAAAGGTAGGAAAACATAAGCTTGAATGATCAGGTAGGAATGATATCCAGAGACAGACAAGGAATCATAACTTTGGAGCAAATCAAGATTAGAGCAGAAATCAAGCATATACAGAAAGAAACCACGTTTACTGAGCACCTTGATATTTGATCATTTCATACACATTTTATCAATGAACATTCTAATTCTTGCTCAAATAGTCAAGCTTCTGCTCCAGATTTTTCCTTTACTATGTGGTAAAACAAAACTCTTATCTGTCTGGCTTCAAGTATATACTTTCCCCTACACAATAACTGAAAAAGGTAAAAGTGTGTGTGTGTGTGTGTGTGTGTGTGTGCGCGCGCGCGTGCGTGTGTACTGGGGGGAGCAGGGGAAAAGGGTACGTGGAACGGGGTTTTGATAGCATTAGAAGGCAAAGAACATTAAGTAGACGTAATCAGATAAAGCCGAGAATATATTTTTAGCAATACATTTAAGAACCACCGGCTGTGCGTGGCTAGAGAGGACTGGAATGAGGTGAAGCCAGGAAAGGATAACATGTTATCAACACACTAAGGGGATGCAAACCATAGGATCTGTGCTTAAAGAATGCATGGCCATGTGTACACACACACACACACACACACACACACACACACACACACACACACACACACTCCACTCCCTCATAATTTTGTCTCTAAACAATAATTACAAATTCACATGAAAATGTCTCCTATGGAACTGTAGGTGGAACTTGAAAAGCATTAAAGACTAAAAGTGTAATACGTCAATATAGGAACAAGCTGAAAAGAACTATCTTTACGTAAAGCCACGTTCGTAGATGGTATAAGTTGAGGCACCGTCATCAATGCATTTAAAAAGTGCACAAAGATACCCAACTTTGGAATAAATGCATATACCGTTGAAATCTAGTGGAAGGCATGCACTTCCTACCGCTCTGTTGTGGAATTTCCTAGGATTGTACCCCTGGTTATCAGCTGCCAGTGTATCACTCTGCTGAAAGCCTAAGGCAACTTAGAGGGTCAAAGATGTAGGTAAATAGTGAGTGCTTTTTTAAGATCTTGAAACATACCACACACACGAGAGTACACTTAAAATGTATGTGCAACTTTAAAAATACACCGAAGTGATACACTTACAGGAAAGAGTTTTGAAACTTTCTGCTTCTGTCAGTGCAATGGGGGGAAGGAGAAAACAGCCATCATTAGGATTTTAAAGCATAAAATTAAAATCACCGAATTTAGCTCATTTAACAGGAAAAACTCATTTGTGTAAAATGCCTTCAATAGTTTACACATCAATGTGCTTTTTCCATATATAATTTAAGTCCACTACAGAATCTTTGCAGTAAGTAACATATGCAGGTTTCTTTTTAAATTGTATTAAGTCATAATACTCAGAGAAAGAACAGGTTACTTTCTACTTCAAAAATCAGGCAAGAGGCTTCAAATATTCAACCTCCCTGCCAGTAACACTCCTTCTCACTTTGTAATAAAAAACTTCATTTTTTTGAGAGGTCATAGGCATATCTGCCTCTAGTTTCCATCATCGCTCTTTTGAATTTGTGGCTTTGTGTGACAAACAGCATAGCACTGTTTATAACAGCAGGTCAATTTTGACACAGTAGTTCTAAGTTGACTAAACTGTTCCAGAGATTAGACCTACAGAATGGCAGAGATAGAAGAGACATCATAGGTCACCAGCACCTGCTTTATTTATTTTTTTATATGAAAACCTGACAGACAGTAAAGGGTACATCCGTAATGTCAGTAATGGTACATTACTGGAGGCTAGTGGGGTAAGGCCCTGGGGACCACCTCACCTGCCTCCCACCACCCTGCCCCCACTTAACACTTTTTTGAAAACAGAAGATGCTCCCTAAATCAGAATGCATGCCACTGATTTTTTTTTTTTTAAGTAGCCATGGGAGATAACATTATCACAAACTAATTTAAGACCCAACTTTAAAACAGGTATTCCCAAGAGGAATTAAATCCATTCACTTCCAAACTAACTACTATAGTCTAACAATCCTACTTTAAAAAAATACTTTATGCTGGGGCGCCTGGGTGGCTCAGTTAAGCATCTGCCTTCAGCTCAGGTCATGATCTCAGGGTCCTGGGATTGAGCCCTGCATTGGGCTCCCTGCTCAGTGGGGAGTCTGCTTCTCCCTCCGCCTCTCCCCCTGCTTGTGCTCTCTCACAGTCTCTCTCCCTGTGTCAAATAAATAAAATCTTAAAAATAAATATTTATTTTTTATCTAGTTCCTTTTAAAGTATCTTCCGGCAATTGAGAGGTGACGCCAAATAGTGTTGAGAACCACCTGCCAGTTATAATAATGTGCGTGGGCGATAACCGAGACCTAGACTTTATTGTCCAAAGCTGTTAATATTCATCTTTCTGTTGCAAAGACACTTTTATTTCCAATATCTTTTTTTTAACAAAAGATTTAAGTAGGCTAAATAAATAGAAAGCAGCACTTCACTAAGATTTTAGAGATCGGACACATTTCTGAAAGGTTTAATCGGTAAGTAGTAGCAACTATTTATTGGGCACATTGTATGCTAAGTGTTCGATGAGTGCTGTATCACTAAACCTCAAAAATCACTTTATGAGGTGGGTTCTGTTGTTTGTTCATTTGGAAGAAGAGGAAACCCAGGCTCCCAGGGATTAAGTAACTTGCCAAAGGTAACAGCTCGAAAGTGGCCGATTTACAATCTGGACTCTCCCACACACCACAGAGCTGTGCTTCCAAAGGAAATCATCTGGGAACACTTCCATATTATGATACAAAGAATTAGCTAATGTATATAATAATTTTACAGAACAATTACCTGTCAGCTTATAAATATATGACTAGCAACCGCAAGAAGTTACGTTTTTAAATCCTGCTGATGTGAAATTTGAGTCCCGTTCAGCTTTCGTTTCATTTTCTTCTTGGAATACACAAGACACCAAACTGGAATTGAATTAAATCCTAGCAAAAGGGAACTGGTATCTTTGCTGGGAGCAGGCATCGGCTTGAGTACATGACATTCACAGATATTAAGAACGAGCTATCACGTTCTGTATTAATGAATACATGAGCAAAATCGACATAACTGGATGTTAATCCCGTGGCAGAAAAAGGCAATTAGAAGCCCCTGATCTTTTTGATGAATGGAAATTTAGCTAAAGAAACTCTGCATTATAGATCTAATAGGATCCCTGTCATCGGCTCATTATCATTCTTCCTTCATTTACTAGATCACAGTGAAGGTCATGGATGAGATACCAGTTGAGTTTTGTCCACCTCAATTTAGATCATGAAACCCCAACGGAATGGAGTCACATAATCAAAGATAAATACAAATGATCAGTTTTTCCTGCTCTGGCTGTTTTCACTGTTTGCCTAATACTTCATCAGAGGAACAGGAATGGAAGCAAAACAACAGTTCTTCCAATTTGTTTACCACATAAAGGCTTTGGGGTAGGAAGGGACTCAGGACCTCAACCCCCATCGGGAGATAGCAGTCACCATGGATTATGTTAGCCATAAATACCGGCAGCGCTCACCCCTAGTTACCTGCACAATCTAGACATTTGCCTGGGTAGATGTGGGGATATTTGCTTGCCCATGGCTGGGGAACTTGTCTTCGGATGACGTTCAGGACTGGGGGGATATACGTTGTTATTTAACTCTGTGGTTGCCGATAAAGCAGAGAGCAAAGTCACTAACAAATAGGGAGTACACTTAGCTTTAAAAGCTTTTCCAAGAAATGGTTGGTCAGACAGAAGTAGTCTATCATTTAACCAATACATGTGAAGCACTTTATAGAAAGGGCACTAGGGGAAACATAATAATTGTCAAATACAGTAACAAAAAGTCAAACAACAGGGAAGACTGTTTTGTCAACTATACGGTATTATGCACACTGAAGGTAGTATAAAACTAGAATGACCACCCCATGCAAGAGAGAGCCGATTTATACATGTGGGCTGGGAATCACTCTTATTACAAGAAATGAGATTACACAGTAAAACACCTTTCATGTTCTCAACTTACATTCTAGTGTCACAGAAGCACAGATAGGAATGACTGACAATCTCAAGTGCCATGTTGGTAATCACAAAAACTATCATTTGTTGGGTGCTTATTTCTATGCCAAGTTAATTTCCTCTTCATGCCAACTCTGTAACAAGGCTATTAACTTAATTTCCCCAATTGTACCCATTAGAAAACAATGGGCTTAAGGACTTTCTAAAAGTTAATGGAAAGTAGGTAGAGGTAGAGTTGTGTTCAAGTAAATGGTGGTTGGTGGTGATGTTTTTAACTAAAACAAAGACAACACTCCGTAATACACAGTATAATATGGATACTTGAGTCCTTAAGACATTCTGGGTGGACCAGTCAGGAAAGGCGATATACAGCAGGTGGTACTTAAGGAGAGCCTTGCAGGAGGAAGAACTTCTGGAAAGACAAAGAGGGAAAGGCACTTCAGACATGGAAAAGAGCACAGGGAAAAGTATGGAAGTTGGAAAGTGAAGCAGTCCTTTGCCAAGCCTCAATGAGGGAAGCCTGTGCACAACGGATATGGTGAGAGCTCCTGAGGGGTTTTTGGGGTCAGCCTCTGTAGAAGTACAATGGGTAAAAGTTAAAAATTCATGGTGGTCCAGCTGCCTTCTTAATAATCCCAATTCAAAATTCTTCTTCTTCACATCTCCTTTAATCAAGATGAATCAGATCAATACAGCATAATTAGTAAGGAGTATATGATGATATAACTGAAATTTAACCCAAGGTCATCCAAGAACGTTTGTTTGGTAGCCTTAAGCAGCATTATCAGATATTTTATTGTAGACCAGTGAGCACTGGTGACGCTAATTGCTTAGCCGACTCCAGTTTGGGTGAATGCTGTGTCAATTCCTGCTCTTGTCTCTCACAGGATACCTCTTCCCCTCCAGCTCCCAACACAGCCTTGACCTTGTATTTAACTCCTGGCTGTTTATTGACCCCTCTGGGTGTTACCTCCTGATACTCCTCTAGAATTGGTGTCAAAGTCTAATGAGCATTTACACTTTTGTCTCTTTCTTCCTGTTAATAAACCACATCTCCCCCTGTTGTCAAAGCAAAGTAGAATTTGGAGCTAGAATATGCTTCAAGTTTAACTATCCCTTTATCTTAGAGGCAGTAACTAAATAGGACTTAACATGAATAAACCTAACGACAAGTATAAATAAAATCTATCAAATTTAGTAAAAAGGCATAAAAAGTGTCTGAAGGTTGTTTTATTTTTTTAATGTGTATTTTATCATCAGGTCAGAATTCTAATGATCCCAACTGTTGCAGAGGCTACCTTAGGTTTTTCATGTTCCTTGGCCTATTTCAATCCTCTTATATTTTTCTTTTTAATAATTTTTTATTGTTCTGTTAATCACCATACATTACATCATTAGTTTTTGATATAGTGTTCCATGATTCATTGTTTGTGCATAACACCCAGTGCTCCACGCAGAACGTGCCCTCTTTAATACCCATCACCAGGCTAACCCATCCCCCTACCCTCCTCCCCTCTAGAACCCTCAGTTTGTTTTTCAGAGTCCATCGTCTCTCATGGTTCGTCTCCCCCTCTGACTTACTCCCCTTCATTCTTCCCCTCCTGCTATCTTCTTCTTGTTTTTTCTTAACATATGTTGCATTATTTGTTTCAGAAGTACAGGTCTGTGATTCAACAGTCTTGCACAATTCACACCGCTCACTATAGCACATACCCTCCCCAAAGTCTATCACCCAGCCACCCCATCCCTCCCACCCCCCACCACTCCAGCAACCCTCACTTTGTTTCCTGAGATTAAGAATTCCTCATATCAGTGAGGTCATATGATACATGTCTTTCTCTGATTGACTTATATCACTCAGCATAACACCCTCCAGTTCCATCCATGTCATTGCAAATGGCAAGATCTCATTCCTTTTGATGGCTGCATAATATTCCATTGTGTATATATACCACCTCTTCTTTATCCATTCATCTGTTGATGGACATCTCGGCTCTTTCCACAGTTTGGCTATTGTAGACATTGCTGCTATAAACATTGGGGTGCACGTACCCCTTCGGGTCCCTACATTTGTATCTTTGGGGTAAATACCCAGTAGTGCAATTGCTGGATCGGATGGTAGCTCTATTTTCAACTGTTTGAGGAACCTCCATACTGTTTTCCAGAGGGGTTGCACCAGCTTGCATTCCCACCAACAGTGTAGGAGGGTTCCCCTTTCTCCACATCCCCGCCAACATCTGTCGTTTCCTGACTTGTTAATTTTAGCCATTCTGACGGGTGTGAGGTGGTATCTCATTGAGGTTTTGATTTGGATTTCCCTGATGACGAGCGATGTGGAGCACTTTTTCATGTGCCTGTTGGCCATTTGGATGTCTTCTTTGGAAAAATGTCTGTTCATGTCTTCTGCCCATTTCTTGATTGGATTATTTGTTCTTTGGGTGTTGAGTTTGATAAGTTCTTTATAGATTTTGGATACTAGCCCTTTATCTGATATGTCATTTGCAAATATTTTCTCCCATTCTGTCGGTTGTCTTTTGGTTTTGTGGACTGTTTCTTTTGCTGTGCAAAAGCTTTTAATCTTGATGAAATCCCAATAGTTCATTTTTGCCCTGGCTTCCCTTGCCTTTGGCGATGTTTCTAGGAAGAAGTTGCTGTGGCTGAGGTCGAAGAGGTTGCTGCCTGTGTTCTCCTGTAGGATTTTGATGGACTCCTGTCTCATGTTTAGGTCTTCTGACCATGTGGAGTCTATTTTTGTGTGTGGTGTAAGGAAATGGTCCAGTTTCATTCTTCTGCATGTGGCTGTCCAATTTTCCCAATACCATTTGTTGAAGAGATTTTTTTCCATTGGACATTCTTCCCTGCTTTGTCAAAGATGAGTTGACCATAGAGTTGAGGGTCCATTTCTGGGCTCTCGATTCTGTTCCATTGATCTATGTGTCTGTTTTTGTGCCAGTACCATACCGTCTTGATGATGACAGCTTTGTAATAGAGCTGGAAGTCCGGAATTGTGATGCCACCAGCTTTGCTTTTCTTTTTCAAGATTCCTCTGGCTATTCGGAGTCTCTTCTGGTTCCATACAAATTTTAGGATTATTTGTTCCATTTCTTTGAAAAAGGTGGATGGTATTTTGATGGGGATTGCACTGAATGTGTAGATTGCTCTAGGTAGCATTGACATCTTCACAATGTTGGTTCTCCCAATCCATGAGCATGGAACGTTTTTCCATTTCTTTGTGTCTTCTTCAATTTCTTTCATGAGTATTTTATAGTTTTCTGAGTACAGATCCTTTGCCTCTTTGGGTAAATTGATTCCTAGGTATCTTATGGTTTTGGGTGCAATTGTAAATGGGATCGACTCCTTCATTTCTCTCTCTTCTGTCTTGTTGTGGGTGTATAGGAATGCCACTGATTTCTGTGCATTGATTTTATAGCCTGCCACTTTACTGAATTCCTGTATGAGTTCTAGCAGTTTTGGGGTGGAGTCTTTTGGGTTTTCTACATACAGTATCATATCATCTGCAAAGAGTGAGAGTTTGACTTCCTCTTTGTCGATTTGGATGCCTTTGATTTCTTTTTGTTGTCTGATTGCTGTGGCTAGGACTTCTAATACTATGTTGAATAGCAGTGGTGAGAGTGGACATCCCTGCCACATTCCTGACCTTAGGGGAAAAGCTCTCAGCTTTTCCCCATTGAGAATGATATTCACTGTAGGTTTTTCATAGATGGCTTTTATGATATTGAGGTATGTACCCTCTATCCCTATACTCTGAAGAGTTTTGATCAAGAAAGGATGCTGTACTTTGTCAAATGCTTTTTCTGCATCTATTGAGAGGATCATAGGATTCTTGTTCTTTCTTTTGTTAATGTATTGTATCATGTTGATTGATTTGCAGATGTTGAACCAGCCTTGCAGCCCAGGGATAAATCCCACTTGGTCATGGTGAATAATCCTTTCAATGTACTGCTGGATCCTGTTGGCTAGTACTTTGGTGAGAATTTTTGCATCCGTGCTCATCAAGGATATTGGTCTGTAATTCTCCTTTTTGATGGGGTCTTTGTCTGGTTTTGGGATCAAGGTAATGGTGGCCTCCTAAAATGAGTTTGGAAGTTTTCCTTCCATTTCTATTTTTTGGAACAGTTTCAGGAGAATAGGTATTAATTCTTCTTTAAATGTTTGGTAGAATTCCCCTGGGAAGCCATCTGGCCCTGGGCTTTTGTTTCTTGGGAGATTTTTGATGACTGCTTCAATTTCCTTAGTGGTTATAGGTCTGTTCAGATTTTCTGTTTCTTCCTGGTTCAATCTGGGTAGTTGATACATCTCTAGGAATGCACCCATTTCTTCCAGGGTACCTAATTTGCCGGCATAGAGTTGCTCATTATATGTTCTTATAATTGTTTGTATTTCTTTGGTGTTGGTTGTGATCTCTCCTCTTTCATTCATGATTTTGTTGATTTGGATCCTTTCTCTTTTCTTTTTGATAAGTCTGCCTAGGGGTTTATCAATCTTGTTAATTCGTTCAAAGAACCAGCTCCTAGTTTTGTGGATCTGTTCTACTCTTCTTTTGGTTTCTATTTCATTGATTTCTGCTCTGATCTTCATGATTTCTCTTCTCCTGCTGGGTTTAGGCTTTATTTGCTGTTTTTTCTCCAGCTTCTTTAGGTGTAGGGTTAGGTTGTGTATTTGAGACCTTTCTTGTTTCTTGAGAAAGGCTTGTATTGCTATATACTTTCCTCTCGGGACTGCCTTTGCTGTATCCCAAAGATTTTGGACAGTTGTGTTTTCATTTTCATTGGTTTCCATGAATTTTTTTAATTCTTCTTTAATTTCCTGGTTGACCCATTCATTCTTTAGTAGGATGCTCTTTAGCCTCCATGTGTTTGAGTTCTTTCCGACTTTCCTCTTGTGACTGAGTTCTAGTTTCAAAGCATTGTGGTCTGAAAATATGCAGGGAATAATCCCAATCTTTTGGTACCGGTTGAGACCTGATTTGTGACCTAGAATGTGATCAACTCTGGAGAATGTTCCATGGGCACTACAGAAGAACGTGTATTCTGTTGCTTTGGGATGGAATGTTCTGAATATGTCTGTAAAGTCCATCTGGTCCAGTGTGTCATTTAAAGTCTTTATTTCCTTGTTGATCTTTTGCTTAGATGATCTGTCCATTTCAGTCAGGGGGTGTTAAAGTCCCCCACTATTATTGTATTTTTGTCAATGTGTTTCTTTGCTTTTGTTATTAATTGCCTTATATAATTGGCTGCTCCCACGTTAGGGGCATAGATATTTACAATTGTTAGATCTTCTTGTTGGATAGATCCTTTAAGTAGGATATAGTGTCCTTCTTCATCTCTTATTACAGTCTTTGGTTTAGAATCTAATTTGTTTGATATAAGGATTGCCACCCCAGCTTTCTTTTGGTGTCCATTAGCATGGTAAATGGTTTTCCACCCCCTCACTTTCAATTTGGGGGTGTCTTTGGGTCTAAAATGAGTCTCTTGCAGACAGCATATCGACGGATCTTGTTTTTTAATCCAATCTGATAGCCTATGTCTTTTGATTGGGGCATTGAGCCCATTTACATTCAGGGTAACTATTGAAAGGTTTGAATTTAGTGCCATTGTATTGCCTGTAAGGTGACTGTAACTGTATATTGTCTGTGTTCCTTTCTGATCTATGCTGCTTTTAGGCTCTCTTTTTGCTTAGATCAATCCTCTTATATTTTTCATCCCCAGTTTCTGTATTTTTTCAAGCCAAAGATGAAGGCTTCATTTATGTTTTGACATTTATGTAATTAGAAGTCACTCACAGCACTTCACAGTCACTGCACAATATCCCATAGTTTCTTCTTCCTTCCCCCAAATCTGTCATGGGAACGATGGCTCATCCCACCATCAGTGTTGTCACAGAACCTTGGAAGTCTGTCTTTTAATTTGTCTTTTTGTAGGGGCGCCTGGGTGGCTCAGTCGGTTAAGCATCTGCCTTCGGCTCAGGTAATGATCTCAGGGTCCTGGGATCGAGTTCCACGTCGGGCTCCCTGCTCTGCGGGGAGTCTGCTTAAAGATATTCTCTCTCTCCCCTCTGCCTCTGCCCTCAAGCCCACTTGCACACACGCTCTATCTCTAAAATAAATAAAATCTTTGTGTTTTTGTCAAGTGGTATTTTGGAGGGACAAAAAAGGGCACTGAACCACAACAACATTTCTGAAAAAAGTAAAACAAACCTAAACCAAACTTTAGTCTACTTGTTCACCACAAGCTCACGGCAAGCATAGTCACATGCATACACCTAATAATAACTAAGCATGAGGCATCATTTTCTTCCCTGAATTCTTTATTCCTCCTCCTTGTCTTGATTCACTCACTTCTCTCAAATGGAAAAAGAGACTCCACTCTAACTGGCACGTAGAAAAGGAAGAAACTAATCCAGCAGGCAGTGGCCCCATACCCGGTCCGGGGAGGGCACGGTCGTTACTGCAGGTGGCACAGGGGAGCCCTGGGTTAGCGGGGGAGCTGCTATGTTCTCAGATGGGACCTGCCCTCCTCCTCCAAAACCCGATTTCCATTAGTCACTGACTAGTCACTGTGTGTAGGCTGGTTTGAGGACACGATGTAGAAAATGCAGCTCCTTTGCATTAAGCTGCCTACACAGCCTATTAAACCAGATCCTAAATGCTCACTATGACAACAAAATCGTTGCTGCTTGACCCGGGATGCACCCACCATGAGGCGGCTGTCCTGATACTCTTATGCAGACCATTGGGAAGAAACAAAACACTTCAAATAAACTTCTGAGTATAGAGAACAAAGCCTTATAAAAATCAATACATTGAAAACTAGTAACTTCCCAGAATTTTAAATAAAAGATGTATTGAAGGATTTAGGTCTGTCGATTCAGTGATGATCTGTAGTAGAATGTATTCCTAGCACTTTGTCTCCAAATGCACCAAAACCCTAAACGTAATTCTACTAATATCCTAATTTCTTTTTAACTATTAAAGTGTTCCACTTTTTTTTTTTTTTAGAGCAAGCATTTAATGTACTATTAGGTCAGAAAACAATTTTTTTTTTTAAGATTTTTTAGATTGCGAGCGAGAGCGTGTGTGTGCGTGCAAGTGGGGGGAGGGCAGAGGAAGAGAGAGAATCTCAAGCAGACTCTGTCCTGAGTGCAGAGCCTGATGTGGGGCTCAATCCCAGGACCCTGAGATCATGACCTGAGCTGAAGTCAAGAGTCGGCTGCTTAACCGACTGTACCACCTAGGCGCCCTCAGAGAGTTTTTTAAATGGCAGGCAAGACACTATCTTGATAATATTCTAATTTGGTAACAAAAGAATAATCATCTTTATATTCACTTTTAAAAATATCACATAATACATACTGTATCTCATACACACACACACACACACACACAATCCCACACACAGAACTTTTTTTTTTTAAATAAACATAAAATTCTAGCAGCAGTCCCCAAATGTTGCTAAAGTCCACTCAGATATACAGCATGGATCTTTGTTTCTCAGAGTGTGGACAAGTGATAAACTGGCCACCATGGACCAAGTCGACAAGAACCACACAGGACAGTCGGAAGGAAGCAGCAACTGAAGCCTGTTTGAGATGACGGCCTCGGCTGCCGTTCAGACCCCTCCCAGGGCAACAGTGGCCACTACTGTTGGTTCGAGCTGCGCGCAAGGTGGACTGCGTCCCAGAGCAGGTGCTCTCCACATTCGGTCATCAGCCGGCGGCTTTACCTTCCTTCAACACCTACACCACCTAGATCCCAGAATCACAGTTTTTATTCCTTGTAAATGGTGAACCCTAAGAACCGTGACATGCAGTGCAGATCATGGTACTGAGCTTGGAGCCTCGCTAAGAGGATCACACGGAGTACCATGTGGGGAGCCCACAGCCTAGGTGTGAGTCTGGGAGTCTCGCTGCAGCCCCTCAGCCAGTGAAGGAGTCCAGCTGATCCCACCTGTGTCGGCGGAGACTTTGTTTCAAAGCTTCTAGAAGGATCCATGAGGAAACCCCAGACTCTACCACATTTTGCTTTTTTTTTGTTTGAGCAAATTAGGCCATAGCATGAAATGAGGAGACACAGTTTAAAAATTATTAGCACATTTCTAAAAGAAGTGAAAAATTCAACTCCATAGGAAAAAGTTTTTTAATCTCTTTAAAAATCTTATATTGCTTGAGGCGCCTGGAGGAGCTCAGTCGGTTTAACGTCGGACTCCTGATTTCAGCTCAGGTCATGATCTCGGAGTCGTAAGATCAAGCTTCATGTCCTGTTCCGTGCTCAGTAGTGGGCCATCTGCTCAAGATTCTCTCTCCCTCTATCCCTCCACCCACTTGTACACACTCTCTAAAATAAATCTTAAAAAAAAAAATCTTACATTGTCTTAATATTACTAATCCATGATGCAGCTGTCAGGACTGACCTGAAATGTCACCTCCTCCTGAAAGCCTGCCCATAAATCCAGATTATACACTTTCTTAATGTGTTCTTGCATCGCTCTGTGCTGACTCCTAATGGGGCATTTATCACACTGCCCTGTAATTGCTTATTTTCCCTTTTCTGCCTCTACCGGACTATGAGCTCTCTGGGGAAAAGAAAAGGACTATGTTTTCTTCATTCACGCAGCCTGCGAACCTGGCTCAGTGCTCAGCACAGAGCTGATGTTAATAGATGTTTCATGAATGACAAACTGAATCCAATAGGACCCACTTTCAAGTGATACAGGGAGAGAGATTGGCCCACTAGAAATAAGTCACAGGGAGGCCGAGAGGTATTGTGAAAATGCAGTGAGCTCCTTCGAGAGGAGGTGACTCTCCTCGCCGGAAGAATTTATGTAGGTGCAAAACAGCTACTTGACAAGGTAACTAAATCATCCATTTGTTGGTGGTCTGGACAGGATGAATTCTCAGATCCCCTCCAACTTGGAAAGTCTGGTATTCAAAACCTACGTTCCACATAACTAAAGCCCTCTGTTTTAATTATCCTGCTTAGTGACTAAAAATTAGCATTTTGTTTCCTTCTAAATGTTAAAGATGCTGCACAGTGCTTATTTCTCTTTAGACTACCAGGTTCCATAAGGACATAGACAGTTTTACAAAAAAGCTGTGTTCTGAGTCTCCCGAGGAACTGCATGATCCTTATTTGTTGTTAGCCAATTCGGGATTGTAAAAAGTGTCAGAATAAAAAGGTTTCTTGGATAGATTTGAAATGGAAAAGGCATTGCCCCTAATAACACAACAAATCTTTCAGGAAATGAGATGTTAACTTAACAGAAAAACTCCTGGTCCAATGGAGAAAAAGAGGAAAACCAAATCAAATAGCTTCAGAAGTCCTTAACGTCCACAGATGCCTTATTCCACGCTCGCACCTGTGGGCTTTGCTGTAACATGCGGCCTTCCCACTCACGTCTACCACTGCTCTGGGTAACAAGCTGTTTCCCACTAGACATATCAATTCATCATTTTAACAAAGTCTCCAAGGGCTCCACAGATGGACATTAGGGAGAAGGCAACGGTCTGCCACCTGCATTTGGCAAATAATTTGTTTCTGAACCGCCGATCTAAATTAAAACCAGATTTCAAGTGCCTGTGAGAAAGGGCTGTCAACTGGTGAATTCGATTTCAACTACAATGGCAGCCTCGAGAATTATCAACTTAGATGTTGCATCTCTTCATTGCATGCTCGAGTGAAAGGCTTCTGGGGGGGAAATGGAGGGGATATTGTTATTGGTTAGTATGAGTTTTATTCAAATGGTTAACTAATGATGGGGAGAAATTCTCTACCTACATTGCTCCTCCCCTCATGGAACGGGGCGAGTGAGAAGAGTCTACAAAGACCTCCTTTGTCATCTCAAGAACTTGGCACTTTATCCTCCACAGGAAGGCAAGGCTCCACACTACCGACACTGAGGTAGCGAGCGATTCTTCAGAGTATTGGTTAGTAAACCACTCTGACTTTTGGGAACAAGGATATCCCAGCCAGAGTCAGCCGCCTGCTTATCACACCTACCCGGCTGGTTTTCAGTATAATTCCTATCAGTTTTACACACTTCCCGAAAGACAGATGAACTGTCAAGAATAGTACCTGTATACAAAAGTCAATGAATCCTATCTGCCTACTGACCATATTTCCTTGTTCTAAATACAAACTTAAAATTGTTCCCTGAATCACTGAATTAAAGGCTTCCCCTGAACGTGGTGGGGGTGCGGTAGGCCTAGGGGGAATGAGAAGACAGACTTAACTTGCTGGCTTCCAGGCAAAATGTGCCCACCATCACTTTGAATAGGAAACTCCGAAAAGGACAGCAATAGGAAATTAAGTGAGCGTAAGGAGGAGCTGGGGAGGTCAGTAATAAATGTGCATTTAATAACCATGTACGTTTCATCTTTATTTATTTCAACCATCATCTGAATTCTGAACACCTCTGCTCAACCAATCGTTTACAAAACAAAATTAGGAGCCATCTCTTCCTTTCGGTCATGGTCTAAGAGGACTGTCCTGAAATGTCAGTTTCTAGTTTGTGACACATTCCCACGGCAGAGTGCATCTACCTTGGCAGACCACCTCAGTGCGATTAGAATGCTCCAATTGCCATCGGGTTCTAGAACCTCCCTTCCAACAACTCAACCTGGAATTTGTGTGCCATCAGTGCAACCAAAAATGAGCTCCAGTGTGGGCTGGAGAAATGAGGATCACTGAGCACCGCAGTTGACTCGGTTCAGAACCAACTGAATTGTTCCCATTTCCCTTTCCTCCAATCTGTCGGCCACACAGCCCTGGGGATGTAATTCTTTTCACCGACCTGGGAAGTTCCTGGTACTATCAGGTTTTGAACTGGGGCTCTTGACGAGGCTCCCAAAACATCCTCTGCTTTGGCCAGAGACGAAGACAACACTTGGACCCTAGAGATGGAGGCTGGGCATTTCCAGCTGCAGGACACCTCCAAAGTTAAACAATTTCTAGCTGTAACTTACAGAGCTTCCCTTTCAAAAGGGGTTTTGGAGATCTGATTGGTCTCAAAGAACATCTCATTCTAGAAATGCCTAGAACTTCCCAAAGGTTCATTATTCCTTTTTAGATTTTCTGTCTCTTCTGTCTCTTTCCATGGGGCTTTGAGCCATCTTTCCACTCATGAACACAAATGCGAGAGAACAGGTAAGGATATGTAACTGGCATCGATTTGCTACATTTTACTACTCTGGGAAGAACAAAACCAAACCCAAACAACCACAAAAATACTTCGGGGCCAGAAAAAATAAAATCTTTACATCACTGTACATGAGCAGTACATTTTTAAAATTTGACTCTAACCTTGGAACAGTTATATTTAAAATCTTTTCCTAAAAAATCCTCATCATTAGCTATATATCCAGTCACTTTTTAGTCTGTTTCTCACTAATGAATGTTAACTCTTGCCATGCTTTTAACGATGTACGTTGATACTGACCACAAAGGGAGCCCCGAGTCAATGGGTTTTCAGACTTTGTCAAAGAAGCCCATGGTGATGAAAGGAGGCAAAGTCTCAAGACTTGAGGCAGTGAATTGTCCTCCACTGTGATAGTGTGACGTTGAAAAGGGTGTCTGCAGGCAGGAAGTCGGTGGAGAGAGAACAACTCTGGGGAACCACAGAGGAGGCCCCTCCTGCACCACGGGGACCCCCGAGGGCCAATGGAGAAGCAGAGGGGGCTGAGCCAGTGGAGAGGGACCACGGCTCCAGCAGGCAGAGGAAGGGGAGCCTCAGAGGCAAAGAAGCAACTGTGTGCATTTGAGGAAGTCAAGTTTATGGCGGGAATTACCAACAAAACAAACCGAACCTGTGATAACCAAGAGCAGGAGACGGGGCTAGAAAGGTAAACAGCTTCCGAACATAAAAGGCCTCAAACCAACAAAATGCTATTCCTCTCTGCACTTGAATTCCTCAACGCCCGATAACGCACACTAGTCAATCTCTTTACCGCATTCAAAAGGCTTGAGAAGTTTATTCTAAATATTTTATTTAGGATAACTTTTTAAAGCCTATGAGGTCCCATCTCAAAGCAAGTGCTACCCTTATAGCCAATCGCTTCCGTAGACATCGACAATTTCTGTATTTAACTGCGCTATTTCATCCCGTCAACTGAAAAATCAACTACTCTTGTCCAGTGTGGCTAGGCAGCAAGCCTCAATATCCAGAGTGAGAAAAATCTCATTTTCTCACTAGTTTCCCAGATGCTTAGTAGTTGCCCTTCGGAATTCAAAAAATTCACATCGTTTCTTAAATATATTCAATGAACAGAGGGACCACAAATTAAATACGTGTACTTGTGATTCCAGTCCAGCCAGAAAGGCTGTGTATGTAGCTCAGAAGCTAAAGCAGTGGAAGATATGCTCTGGGCACATCTCCAACACAGTGCTCTGGGCTGGTGATAACCAGAGGCAGCATACTTCGGCGGGAAGGACCTGAGCCTTGCATTGATGCAGCAGGTGGGAAATAACTTCATCTCACCCAACTTAATGCTTCCTCTATAAGGCTGGAACCATTACCCACCTGTCAGGGTTGTTGTAAAAATGAGAAATTACAAGCAGTGATGCAAGGAGCCAGGCAAGCATGGGAACGCCACGCCGGGGAACAGTGATTAACCCAGGCTCAGACACCCTTCCCACTGAGCTGCTCAGAGCCTCTAGCTATTGTGAGCCAATTAACATTAGGCCACCGGGCAACCCCACTCCTCACGCTCCATTCACAAGACACCTCCCTAAACGGGCCCCTCCTCATCAGCGCCAAGGGCCTTCTGTCATTTTCCATTTCTGAGTGTGAGGCTCGGCAAGTCGGGCCTCCATGTGGGGGCAAAATTTGTTGCCATTCTTGCGTAATACGCTGCAGACAGTGCTTATCCCTCGGAGGACAACCCAGGCCTCTGAGCCTTCTCTATAAAGACACTCGTAGCATCATTTAGAGGGAATGAGGAAGGCCAACACTGTCTATAAGCTCTCAGAATCTCTATTTCCAAAGAAAGTTAAAACATTATCATTCCTCTTTTTTTCTTCTGTTTGAACACAAAGATTTCAGCCTGCACTTAAGTCAAAAGGCAAGACCATCTTCACTTGCAGGGAAATCAATCCTGTAACTGGACATGGCCTCGCTCTTTCGAGAGCTTATCGGAGGTTTCCTAATGGGTCCTCAACTTGCTGGAGGAGTACCATGGCATCAAGTGAGACAGAGGTGCCCAACATGCTTCTGGCAGGGCCTAGAAATCCTCTTGGCCTCACAGGTTTTCTAGTGAAGAAACGAGTGTCCATGGTCTAAGAAAGAGCCAAGTAAGAAGGGCATAGAGGGTTTGGAGTCAGATGAACGCAGGTCCAAGCCTAGCCTTACTATTCACTAGTGTCGTGAACACGGGTGAGCCCTCTGAGTGACTTACTATTCGCTCATCTGCAGAGCGAGCCTGTCACTAGGTGTGTAGTCCACTGGGCTCTGCTGAACACAGGTGGTCAAACTAGGGCCTGTCACCTGATTTTTCACTTCCCATAAGCTGAGAATCTCTTGGACATGCCCAAAAGGGAATTTGTTTCCTTTTTGGTTATTTAAGTACCTAAATAATATTCCTGATTTTGGCCCACAAAGCCTAAAATAGTCACAGCCTGGCTCTTTACAGACCACGTTTGCGGACCCCTGGTTGGGATGATGAAGACGACTGGGAATCTCCTGTAGGCACCGTATATACTTGGCACACTGAGGTGTTTAATAAACATCCCTTCTCCTCTGAGGGAGGCACCGTGGCTTTGGGCAAACAGGCACGAAATTAAAACACGATCTTTGAAAGTGCTTCGTTTCCATCACTCGTAAACTCTGTGGTATTGGAAAATTTCTTGGTCTCTCTGGAGGATCAGTTTACTTCTCTTCAAAATGAGACTATCAGTACTTTTTTTGTGCAGAATTTTCCTCAAACAAAATGGTTAATAACTTTAAAGCAAATGGGAGATGCCTGGTATAGTCAGCTATTTTCCAGAGAGTAACTCCTTGTAAGCTTCCTGTAGAAATCTTCGAAAATAAAACCACAGACGTGTATGTATGGACAACTATGTCATTCATCGTCCCGCCTGTCTAAGGAGAATTCCTGCCATGCTAAGTTGGAATATTGCCTTTTGTTTATTCTCTTCTTTCTTCTCTTTCTCAGACTCCTCCTTTGCGCCCAGCCACCCTTGCAATGAGCTGACCAACTTCTGACTAATTTGATGTTTATGGAAGAAACCTATGTCATTTCGAGAAAGTCTCTTCAAAGAGCAGAGAGTGAGCCTGCTTCCAATTCCCTTCCTCTGTCCCACTGGCTAAAATGCAGAGCTGAAAAGGAAACTAGCTGAGCCCTTCCGAGCCATGAGGATGGGACATGCTGGGGGCGGTGGGGGAGGGGAGCCTAGAGACTGTTCAGCAGTAGGCTGGAGTCACTTGGGTCTTTGAAAACTTTATGGAGCCACCATACCAGCTCTAACTGGCCCTCCTCCCCTCAGACAACTTCTACTCTTTCCTTTTTTAGTCTGTTCTATTTTTGGTTCTCCTCTTAGGTGCAATCATCTTATTTACTATATACTTTCTTGGTGGTGAAGGATGGCTTGGAATCGACCAAACTGTTACCTGTGATTTCTCCTGGGTGGTACGGTTAAGTGGATTGTGTATTACCCTTGATGCTTCCTTATATCTCCTCCATCTTCCACAGTGGATAGGTGATCACCATGCTACCAGAAATGTCCTCATCTTAGGGTCAAATTCTGGAAGTACTGAGGATTTGACAGAATAGGTAACACCTAAAGATAAGGCCTTGTCCCACTCCAGTATCCCTAAGAACAGCAGTAATTGGCACAGATCAGTGTCTACTAAGTTATGTCCATCATGTTCATTTTGACAACCAATACACTGTTATGAGAAGATGCAACAGTCTGGAAAAAACATAACCCTCAATCGATAATGGGTTTGGATGCTACGTCGATCGGCTATAATGGAACTGGTAAGAAAGAGGCAGAAAAATTTAACACAGATTTAGTCATTATTCCTGGGGGTATGATCTCATGGTCGAAAGTGCTGAATGTTATTACAAACAGCTTTTTAAAGATCACTTTAAAAGCAATTTAATAAATGATTACGCTGTGGAGATCCACAATTATACCAGAACAGGACAAGAAAGAATAAACAAGCCAAACTTCCCAGTATCAGTGTATGCGCACCTACGGCCAGCAATAAAATTTAAAATAGAACATTATAGAGGATTAAAGAAAGCATAGTATCTTTAACAACCCAGCAAACCACGTGCTCTGGAAAACCTCCAGATGGCTTGAAAAGTAGCTCTAGGGAAGACACAGCTGATCAACAAATGCAAGTCACCTCGGAGACTCCCAGTCCAAGAGCGTTTGACCATAATAGGAAGTTCGGAGGGAGTGGAGAGAGGTTATACGGTGAAAGCAGGACATCTCCCAAAGAAAAGTAGATTTTTAAAAATCCTGAAGGGAAATATATTTTTTTAAAAAAAGGAGAAAATCGGGAACTAAGTGGGCATAAAGTCATCAAATCCACTGTAATGAACATCCCCAGGCACCTGCTCCCCCAATAAAATGTTACACCCCTTTCCCAAAGTGGACACCATGTATACATCAGCATTTAGAAATAAATTATTACAGAATGCAAGCAGGCCTGGAGAAATCTGGGGTTATCAACAATAGGAGTTTTTTACTATAATATCTTCAGTGGCCCTTACAAGCTCTGTGTAACCCGCTTCCCCCCGACTTGCTAGAACAAGGCATAAGTAAAACTGACCTAAGACACCATTTTACCCCACCTTACTAGGAAAAACTCCCAAACAGACTAAGAAGTTGAAACAACAGGATAACAAACATCCATGTACCTACCATCTAGATTTAATCATTGTCATTACATGATCTACATTTTTCCATCGAGGTATGTGTCCATGTGTAAGTCTTTATGTGCATGTGTGTGTATAATTAGGAAATAAGCTGCAGATGTCATAATACTTTGCACCTACATCCTCAAGCCTGTGTCTCTTCTAGGATATGTACGTTCTCTTAGTAACCGTTAAGATGAATTCCCTAATATTATTTCGTACCAAACTTATGTTCTAATTTTCCTGATTGGCCCTAAGACGCCTCTTACAGATTTGTTTTTTTTCTGTCACCGGAGTCCATCAGGCTTCATGCAGATGGTAGCCTCTACGACAGTCCCCAGTGATTGTTATCCCCTGGTCTTCATGTCATCGTGCAATCCCGCCACCTTGGCCCTTCAGGTGAGAGCTGGGCTTATCAAATCACTTCCAAGGACAAGAATACAGAAGCGGCAGGATGTCACTTTTGCGATTAAGTTATTAAAAAGGCTAGGAATTTCTTTGAATCACATGCCCTGAGAAAAGCCAGCGGCCATGTTGTGAGGCAGTGCTGGGAAAACGCTCACACAGGAAGGAACCGAGGCCAACCACCAACCACAGGGGAGCTTGGAAACCGTCCCTCTCCCACTTCCCCCACCGCACAAAAGGGGAGCTCCGGATGAGTCTGTAGCCTCGGCAGGAGTTTGGCAAACCAGGGGAGGCTTTTAATCAGAGGCATCTGGGTCAGCTCTACCCCATTTCTCACCCACGAGAGCTAGGGGATAATAAATGTGTGTTGTTCTCAAGCACGACATCTTGGTGTAGTTTGTAACACTGCACTGGATAACTAACACAGGTTTCATTTGACTGTTATGCCCTGTTAGTTTCTCCTCATGTTCAAGAGTCCCCTGAACACTTTTTTCCTTACATGAGTATTTTGAAGGGACCGGGCCAGTTTTCTTATTCCATGCCACATCATCTGATGCCAATTTGACCGTCTCCTTGGAGTGTCATTCCACGATCCTACATCCTTGTACTTCCTCGAAACTGGAAGTTATGTCAAATGGCTTCTTTACAGTTTGGTGTTATTGGAAGGAACATTTCACAGGTGATGCTGTGGACTTCCATATTGCATTGCCTCAAGAGCCATCAAGTTGTCAAACTGTTCCACGATTAGAGATGCTAATTTTAGTACTTTCTATAAAGGGGCAACCACCATTTTGCTATCGTCAAGATGCTCCCTTCCTTTGTGATTAGCAAGTGATTGTCCACCACACCTCTGGATTCTGCGCCCTGTCTCTACTCAGTAACGCATGGAGAACTCCATTGGTCTAGAGGAAAGCCCCAGCACCAGTTGAGTGGTGAGCCAGTTGAGTGGTTTTTTTTTTTTTTTTTTTTGGTCAAAAAGCCATCAACCGTATGTTAAAACATTTCTAGTCTTTTCACACAAGGATTACGAAATATACCTATTGGGTGAAGAATAACGCTTCTTACACCATGTGCAGGTCAACTAGGGTGAAGGTTTTGGCCACTGAGCCCTCTAAACCACTGCGGACATTTACACTCCTTTAACAACTTGCTGCCATTTATTTCATCTACAGATGTGAAAACATGCACGGGTTGAACATTTTCAGAAGAATAAAATTAGTCATCATTGACTCTTCCAACGATTCAGGTATATTCTTCAGATATTGAGAAGTGGTAGCCCACAGCCTCAACATCCAACGTTACCATCATTTTACAAGCTCTCATCCGAACAAAAAGCTTCTCAGGTATCCGGAGAAAACCTCTAATTTTCTGGGTGTTTGTGGTCTGATTAGATGTGATCGTTTGATTCTAGCTTTCTTCACTATTCCAGAAATCAGGAAGAAAATATAAAAAGCAATGTTCACATATACCCTGAGTCAGAATCAGTTTCTTATTCTACAGGATAACACTTTTCCAAGTGAGAAGGCAGTAAGACAGTGAAAGGTAAAGGGATATATTTTTCTTTTCGAACATAATTAATCACTTGTGCAGAACCATCGTGATCTCCCTGTATGTGTCCAAACAGGGTTTTCAATTTCCTTTCTCTAGACATAGCGGCCACTGTTGCACACTGATGAGCTACATCTAAGCCCAGGAGTTAATAAGCCCGAGTTGGAATTTAGTAAGTCATTATTCCTAGCAATAGTATTATCCTTTCTCCACGGAAGGATCCTCAAATACCGACCGCAGGTTTCAAAGAACCATCTGGTGTCCAGGGGTCCTTCCTTACACAGGTTATTGATATTTAGCCATGATTGAGGTTTCTAACAGTTGGGCATACTCAGTTAAATTCTCTTTGTGACTGAAAGTTAGCTCAACACTGCAGAAATGAATGACCTTTAATCTTGTGAGGATTTTTCATAATTTTTGTTTATTTGTAGGCGGCTTCGGTCAGTTGGTGAGGATGATGGAAATGTTGTATAGAATCAAGGAAATTGAATCATTAGGGCCAATAGCTGAAAGCTGACATAATCAACAAGCACAGGGTTTGTCCTATTTCTTTGCCCTGAATATTTTAGGAAACACTGCTTTGTGGATGTAGCCTTAATGTTTATAAACAAGTTAAAACAATTCATCAGTCATCGCTGAAACACTAATTATTTCCCTTAGTGCTAATGGACTGCACAACACAGACACTCTCTCTCAGCACCACTGCTGTCAAGCGTTGTTTTTTTTCCTCAGGGGAAACTAAACTTCTTACCGCAAGTTTATTCAATTAATCTCCTACAGGCAACAAAAGGATAAAATTCTTTCTCATCCAGTCCATTTTGCTATACTTAAGATGAAAGGGACTTCTCAAACCATCCCATGTCTCTCCTTTTGATGATTAACAAGTGGGGACTACAAAGAGAATACCGCCTTTCTTCCTCTATATTCTGTTTCTGGGAAGCAAGGACCCCGGCTCATGGTTCCATGTTTCTAGAAAGAACCCCTTTCCCAGTGACAGAGAAACCACCAATGGACAATCTGGTTTATCCAATGCCCTTCCTCCAAATGAGAAAGACCTGGGAACTCACCCAGCTGATGGGACCACATAATGGGCCTCAGGTTTCAGCCATTTTGAAGGCCTAAGTGCTTAAGTAAATTCTACTCACATTGAGACTTTGTTGTGGGCTTAACCCTCAACAGCACTTCCACAAACAGCTATAGGACTAGGTACATTTAATTGAAAGATTCTTGGTTCCCAAAGGGAGCAGTTAATTGATTTTTCTTTTGCCGTCTATGAAAACAGAATCTCAAGAATTTACACACAAAGTGGGTTCCAGGCAAAGTTAAATTGGCTTATTGTATGAAGCCCTTCATCTCTTTTGTTGGAGTTTTTAAAAGCTGCATTTAGAGTGATGTGCCATGGGATTATGCTCATATTGGATGCTCATATTGGATTATGCTCAGATCGTTCTATCTGATCTACAATGTCACAGACCACAATCTAAGCCATGGCGTCTGTTGAGTATCTCAACCTACTAGCCTGGTAAACCCATCCAAGACAGAGATGATGACACAGACAACTCATGAGGGTTCCTAAAAACACGGCTTCGCCTGTTGCCAGTTCTTTACCCACTGTTCTAGAACTGCACCCTTGAAGGAGCATCAGGCTTCCTGTCCTGTGTTTGTAGAACCCACCTGCTTCCTCTTCTGCATTTCTCATCCTTTGTCCAGCTGCTGAGAAATCACAAATGAAGGTCAGACTCGGGGCCTTCAACCTTGAGGTTTCAGGGAGGGAACAGTTTTGAGCCTTGATGACAGACCATTCCCACGATTGTCTATTTCCCCACAGGCCAATCCCTTCCTACGCACCCCTGGTAGACCAGTTCTAGAAATGCATAGCTAGAACCCTGATGCCTGCTCAAAAACTTTTCCTATCTTTCCCTAACTTACAAAACTGAGGTCAGAATCCTCACTTTGCAATTTCCAGGGCAGAGCTTTAGAGCAGGAACCTGGTAGGCTGGCGACAAATGTGTCAGGCAGCCACTGCGGACAGGGGACACTGGCAGAGCAGACCGTGGGCTAGCATAATGAAGGCATCATCAGCTGACTGCATTTTCTCGTCTGTTCTTTTGCGTAGGCTCTCTCTTCACCTGGAATGTTCTTATTTCAGGTCCCACTGCAAAAGTCCCCTATCAGATTCAACCTGATATTCCTTTCTGGTTAGACCACCTAGTGCACTTTTTGTTCTGCTCAAAACGTTTGTTTTCTTCTTACAGTGTGGTCTCTTTGGTCCTGTCTCATTACTTCTCTGATTCTCAAAGATCAAGCACAGAGGGAACAAGAGCTTAGAAGAACCGGAATCTGGCAAAAATCATGCGGGTGGGGACTCCGTGATTTCTAAAATCTAAAACCCCTTAGTTGGTCTGTATGTAATTTGCCTAATTAATTTCTACTCTGTGCAGAAAACGTGGAGTTGTGTCCCACTTCTGGCAGACTTACCCATTTAGGGCACTAATAATGGAGGTCATGCCACAGCGACCTATTCTTCAGCATCAAAGTCAGACATCTTTTGTGGGTTGGAATGGAAAGGAGAGCCTGAAAACTCTTATTATAAGGGGAAATCATGTTGACTATACCGATTAAAGCTCTAAGGACCGAAGAAGGTCTTCTTTCCAAATTATAACTGCTACTCAGACGATAATTCTGAACACCGGACATCTTGTCTTCCATTAATTAGGCATTAATCTACTGATACAAACGCTTATGCATTTGATTTATGCCATGCCTATACCCACACGAGACAGAGGACACTTTATAATACCATAACAGAAAACTAAAAGAAAACGTAACATATCACAATTAATTTTTCAGAGGGGGGAAAAAAATACATGCAGGACTCCTGGCATTAACATTAATGTGATTGCTCATTACAGGTAGAACTACATTTCCTTCAACTGAGGCAATAATGAAATGTAGTTCTCCATAGCTGAATCAAGTATTCATGCTCATCAAGAGACATGACAGATATTATCCCAGCACTGAATCTTAGAGGGAATTCCTTGCACGGAACTAAAAGTTCTGGATAATCTAACCAACGATTTATCGGACTACAATCCTTACACTAACTAGAGGAGATATATTTAAAAGCATTTTTATGGAATGCTAACATTGTCCAGACATATCGCACACCAATGCCCTAACTATTGCAAGGCAGAATTCAGGAGACCTAAAGAAATGGCTAAGCAATCTCACACATCGATTGTTTTGGGAAACTTCCAGCAATTTCCAGATAAAGTAAATTCATGGATGGACTCTCTGACATGTGTCAGAAGCGTCAAGAGTTGATACTGTTGAGTAGAGAGGTACACTCAAATTTCACATTGGATGAGAACACAGTAGATGTGACCTTCCACTGAGAAAATTTGGAAGCTCCATGGCTTATGTTAAAATTAGCTGCCTGGGTTTGAAATTAGCTGCTAGTTCAAGGTTATCCCTTTGTGTCTGAAGGGGATTCCATTGCTAGGGTCAGACTGGTGTCATACAGAAGAAATGGATACGATTTATTGTGTAATGAATTCCCATTGGGTTTTTTTTAAATAAGCATCTTTGTATCACTAAAGATTTAGTATCTGTTCAAAAGTTTCCAAATTTTAAAAAATATTAACCTGAAGGTGCAGTGAAAAACATAAAGCCCACTTTTATGTGAAACACACTGCAGAGCTATAAAAACTTAATTTTTTTTCTTCCCATAATAACCAGCCACTTAATAACTTTACTAAGGATGAAAAACGCATTTAATCTTTTAATGAAGCTCTGGTAATAGCCTTTCTCCTTCAAGAACACAGTTCACTTTCATAAGCTGTACTATAAAAGATATTTCTAATAAAGTCTAACTTTTAGGGTTTTCTGTCCTTTTATCTGGTTTTAAGAGAGTGGTTCTCAAAGTCTTTCCTCTCAGGACCACTTGACACTCCTAAAAATTGAGGAACACAAAGATTTTTTTGTGGTTTTTTTGGGTTACACCTATATTGATGATATTTGATAGTCAAACACAAAAATATACAAGCATACATTCCATTAGCTATTTTAGCCTCTGGAGGACTCCCTCGTGCCCACTGAGGGAATGAAAATGAAAACACACATGACATACTATTAAGAACATGGTTTTGACCTCAGTGATCTCCCTACAGATTGTCAAGGATGCCCAAGAAAACCCATATTGTACTTTAAGAACCACCAGTTTAAAAGAACTCCCAGTAATGACAACAACAAAAGTCACAGGCAAAATAATCATGGGCCCAAAGTGGTCTAGACTCCAGGCAGGCACATCCGTCCCCTGGGAAGGATGCGGCAACTTGATGCAAAGCACAGGGAAGACGCACGGCTGGCTAGGCTGGTTTGATGCACAGTCAACACCCCAAGTCCTTTCTACATTTTATTCTAGACCTAGGAAAACTTCACACTCTCATGTGGTTTAGACAAGCTCCAAAACTGGACAAGGAGAAACTGGTGGCACTGAGCTCACAGGGACAGGCCACTGTGCTTCAGTGCATTATGTAACAGAGTCATCCATTTAGCAGTTGTGCGTTCCATTACGATCCACGGGACGCTAAGATCCCTCACAGTGGAGATCTTTGTGCAGGACCTGTGTATGACATTCTATGGAGCTGATGAAGGAAATATTACTGATTCTATTTTTGTCTTTTCAAAAATCTTATTCTCAGTATGTTTTAGTTCAGCTGTACATGTATTTATAAAGGAATCTGTATTACGTGAAATAATAAGTATATAGTGGACAGTATGCTAAAATTTTTTGTTAATGGGTTGCACACTCAAAATGATTTGGATACTATGTGATATTCTGTTTTATTAAAATGTTTTAGCCAGATAACAAGATTTAAAAATTACCAAATGTTGGTGAGGATCTGGAACTTCTTTCATATCATTGGTGGGAATATAAATTGGTTGGGAGATACTATGGAAAATTATATGGCACTATCTCTAATAATCCTCTTCTATGGATCAAATTTTATTCTAAGGTGTGTATGTATACGTGTGTGTGTGTGTGTGTGTGAAGAGAAATGAAGACCAACATTCACCAAAAAAATGGTCAAGAATGTTTCCAGCAGCTCTATTTATAAAAGCTCAAAAACAGCATCTCAATGATTGTTTTCATTAAAATGGACAAATTATGATGTGTTTGTACAATGGAATGCTATAGACCAATTAAATGGAATGACCTATAGATACACACACCAAAAGGGGCAGGGTGGGGGGAACCTCTCCCAGACATGACGTTGAACAAAAGAAACGAGACTCAGAAGAGTACGTACTGCATGATCCCATCAATATGAAGTGGGAGAAAAAAGGCAAAATTAATCTGTGATGGTAGAACTTAAAATAACGGTTCTCTTTGGCAGAGGAAATTAACTGGGAAGGGCACAGGAGAGCCTTCCAAACAACTCGAAACATCTTATGTATCTTGATCTAGGTGTTGGATATGTGAGAATATAGATCTATAAGCATACGTTGATCTGTACTTTTAAGATTCATACACTTCACAGTGCATATAATATACTGCATTTTTAAAAAAGAATCTTAGGCCCAAATTAGGAAGTGTCCAACTTAATTTTTTCTCCCATCAAAACTACAGAGGATCTGGGGAAACCTTTAAGCTCCTGAAAACCTAATGTAGAAAATAGGCTTTTAAGACCAACCATAAAGCTTCCTTTTTAAAGCTGTAAATCCATCTCACTCCTCTCCAGAATCTTTTCCTGGTATGGACCATTTTCCACTGTCCAAACATAATCTGATTAGCACCTGCTCTTCATTCACAGCAGGTGTATGTGAAGAGGCTGACCTTCATCCTAATGGCCTTTCTTACCACGTCTGGGCTATCCCCTGGCATCCCAGAACTAAGCTCTCTAGACTGAAGTCGAGAGGTACACTGCTACAGAAGACAGCAAGGAAAAGTTTAGAAAGTCTTAATATTAAATAACATAGAAGGGTGTAATGTTACATTAATAACAACATTAAAAGCCGTGTATACGTCATGAGCAAAATTACGCAAAAGTTTCACATGAATAGAAAAATACTAGAAGTAAAATCCTCAAATGCTGACAACCCACATCTTTCAAAAATGACATGACCATTCTTTTTCCCATTTTTTAGAGCTTTAAAAATAAAATATATGCTTCATGTTATTAGTAACAGTCTAAAAAAAAAAAAGAATTTGAAAGCCCAAGCCTATTTGAAACTCCGTCTCAATTTCCATGATTAAGAGGCTTTTAATTCTCAATGATTAGGAGTTTATTCTTGACTACAGGTGTCCCCAAGTTATGGCTTTTTCTTGGCGTTTCCAGACATTTCGCTAAAATGATATCCCAGCGTGGTCCATTCAGATTCTCTGAAGCAGAGACTTCTGGCTTCACATCAACTCTAGATCTGCCTTCATGTGCCTGGTTTGAAATCTGGCTCCTTCGTCCATATCCCATTTCAGCCATGGGGCCACTTACTCCCCTAGACCATACCATTCTTTCCCCACACCCCAAAACACTACCTCTGTTTTAGCTGGCTCAACGTCACCTCTGCAGAGACCAAATTCACAGGTGTTGGTGACAGCGAGAGATGAGCCACGTGAGACCAGCACAGGACTGTAGGCAGGTGGGTGAATCAACATCGTGTGGTAGACAGAAACATGGACAGTAGGGAACTTGATGACAAAGCTAGTATTGAAGGGATTTATGGATGCTGTGATTTCTGGAGAGCAGACATCCACAGCTCGAGGAAGATACATCAAAAGTCCGGCTCAGACAAAAAGATCAGGAAAAAGAAAAGCCAGAGAGTTCTGAAGTTCTCCAGGTCTACTCTATAGTGTTACCGTACGACTGTTAACTCCAAAGTCTGCTTTGAATAATTCTGTCTTAATTTGAATTTAAGAACCTTCTTATGTAAGGATGAAGGCTGCTAGACAATCTTCAGAAAGATAGAGGTGCAAAGTCAAAGAAGTCTAAAAGCAGTGGAGTGGGCTACCTTCGGAGGGAGCTAGGGCTTCCCCCAAGAGTCCTTATAGAATCTACAGAAGGACATCAATGCCCTAACCTATGATACAGTGGACACTTAGTCTAAAGGGAAGTTATTTTCACTTTATTTCTTCATCAACAATTAAGACTTCTGAGAAAAAAACCTTTGATTACTTGGATTATTTTTTAAGAAAACAGTAGGATATGCTAGAGTGTGGTATAAGGAGATTGGTGTAAAATTTACATGGAAAAGAACGATTTAAAGAAGTCTGGCATGTACAGAGGTGTCAGAGAAAACGAATGGGGGCTACAGAGAACAAATGTTAGTGATAGGAGAAATAGCTCTTCTGAAAAGCTTGCTTAGAAAAAACACACAATACAAGAACAGGCTATCTCTTGTCAAATTCTATTAGAGAGCATCACACTGAAGTAAAAAGACTGTTAGTGCGGGAAAGCCCCACTAATTAACTGTTAGGATTCTGCACATCAGAGCTTGGGTCAGCAGGGTGAAGATGGGCTGGGCTATCGTCATCAGGCAGGCAATATACCTTTAAGCTGGGCTAAATAAATGAAAAACATTTTCTAGAAGAAAATCTCCAATTTTCAGATTTACCTTAAAAGCTAGTTTTTATGTGTAAAAAAAAAAAAACCTGGTTTGGGCTAATTCTACATGTCTAATATATAGAATTCTTGATTCTGCCAAATGGTTCAATCATTAATACTAAATACTTAGTACAATTTTCACCTAGTGTGACAAGTGTCTGAAAGGACTATTTTTAACATAGTGAATATACTGGTTTAAATTAAAAAAAAACAAAAACATTTTGAGCATATGTTGTTTGTACCTGAACTTTACCATTAATATAAGAATTAAGAATTCTCTGGAATTAAAATTTTTGAATTATAATAGTTTTCTTTTATTGCACTAAATCTTGGCCATATTCGTGTTAGATCCACTTGTGGATTTGATTTCTCTCAAAAAGAAAAGTAAAACAAATCCTTCCTTGAAGGCAACTTTGATGTGTCTGTGTTTGCACAACAGACCAGAGCAGTTAAGGAGTTTTTCCCAAACATGGAATACGATGTTTACCCAATGGAACCTATCCAGTCAAAGGAAAAATTTATTTAACTCCTTGAAAAGTACTGAATCACTTTAAAGTCTCTGTATATTTTTATAGGAAAACTCAAGTCATGCTGCTCAGTTGGAATTGTCCTAGGCTTCAGTATAAACATACCATCACTTACTGTATATATACAAGGTAAATTTTAAAATGGCATGCTTATCAGGAGATTTCTAAGAAAAAAAAAAATCTTCCTCCATTTTTAAATGGTTTTAAACCTCCAGATTCATAGGTGGGCATATGATCACACACAACCATGAGCAACTTTTTGCGATGGTTCTAATGTGTCAAGAAATACATTTCCAACAATTTGGGGGCTGTTATTTATACTTGCAATGAATTTTCCATAAGATCTTTAGTTGACGTGTCCATTCTATTAGAGAAATAAAACACTAAATACTGATCTATTGGTTTTTCTGATATTACCCCTTTGCAGGAAGTTGGCCTTTTGTGATGATGAGAACAAGGACTTTGGGAGTGGGCCTGATTTGGAATCTGGCTGGGTGATGGTGGGGACGTTGTTCATTTTCATAACTCCAGTCACCTCCTCAAATCAAGTGGGGAGAACACCAGCTCCCTCAAAGGAGCTCATCAGAATCAAGTGAGATGATGTATGTAAAGTAGCAGGTGCAGGCCATTTTGTTCTTGTTTATGTTTTCTCCCTGATTTCCTCCACTGCTATGCAAACATTCTCACTGTGGGGGAGTGTTCACGACTCAGCCCCGATTTCTGGCACCAAACATCATGCCAGGTGCTCCCTCTGAAGGCTTGCCTTTCCTTTGCACCCTCCAGGAGGCAGAAAAGCAGGCTAGTCTGGTTTGGAAATGCCCATACTGCTCAAAAGCCCAATGCTCAGCTTAGGAGTTCATCTTGGTAAAGCGTATTGGTAAATACATTAATGACTAACTTCATTCCAAGCCAAAACAAAACAAAACGCACAGCCAACTCAAAACAGGACCTGTGATGCACATTCCACTTCTTGCTTTTTCCAAGCAGACTGATGTTCTCTCCTCTTCCCAGGATGGATCAGATGACAAACTAAGACACGTTGTCCAAGTCACCCTGATGTTTCTTGGCCCCCTTGACAGCATTTCCTCATCCCCAGCCAGATTCTTGGATTCCTCTTCAACTGTGGGGAAGTAGGTTTCTCTATCAAGTGGAGAAATCCAGGTGGCTGGGATGCCAGAAACCTACCTTCTTCACTTCCCCAGTAGCTTGTGGCATCCTCCTGAACCTGGTCATTATAGAATCATCTCTGTATGGAAAAGGCCTCCCTCTAAGAAGCACTGAAGTAGGCTCAGTGTGAAAGATTCAGAAATGAAATGAGCCTGGCTCCAGGATTTATAAGGTTTAAAACTACAACAAACTGGAGGAGTACCGAACTTTGTCACACTGCTTAAGCTTTGTATCCCCCAGAGTGTTGAGAAATGATCCTTAGGGACATGGGGGTGGAAAGGTAGCCTACCATCTGCAAAGGGGCAAGCCAGGCTCCACAAGAACCAAGAGAAGTCCCTCCGCTGAGGCCTCATCTTCCCGAGGACTGAGCAAGATAATCTGTAGGTGTTTGACTTCACGGGGAGATTTTAACCACAACCGCCACAATCGGGTATCCTATTATGTGTAAGGATTAGAAAGAATTTACACATGTGAAGGGGAGCTGGCTATATAGGACATGTGAAAAAATTTTTATAATCAATATATAATACCCAAATATCAAAGATCACACTTTTTTTTTTTTTAAGATTTGAGAGGGGGAGGGGGGGAGAGTACATAAGCAGGAGGGACACAGGGAGAATCTCAAGCAGACTCCATGCTGAGTGCAGAGCCCGATGTGGGGCTCAATCTCAGGACCCTGAAATCATGACCTGAGCCAAAACCAAGAGTCAGACGCTTAACCGACTGTGCCACCTAGGAGCCCCTATACTTCATTTTTTAAAAAGAATCAATATGGAGCCATCTGTGCAAATTGTTCAATGACATCGTGAAATTAAAGGCCACTTTTACATTTATCTGCCCCGGTGTCATCTTTAATGAGAATGGATCTGCTACCACAGTGTGGACCGAACAGGCTCATGAACATGAGGGGACAGAGCACCTCCTCGTTTATTCCCTGCGGTATTTCCCTTCAAACTAAAACTGGGCCAGCTATGTCAAGCTAAATTCTAATGCAGGTTTCACAGTCCTCTAGAAAAGCTCTATTACAGCTCAGAGCTTAAGAGCTTAATAGGTCTGTAACTTCTTTAAAATTCAAAAATAAAGTCTAAAATCCCTCAAACTATTTCCATAGGATCCTTCTTTTACCATCTCTCCCTGTAATTGATAGGAGGAAAAATCTGGGGAAAGCGGGATCATGATTTTGATGTTCCACAAACATCTCAAGTTCATTAGACTACATTGTTGTTCCTTACATAACTCATGCCCCCAAAGTAGTATCTTGACTTCTTCAGGCTAAAGTATACCAAAGATATGGTCAGTAAATGTCCAAATAGCCCAGTCCCTCAAAAGATGGCAGAACCCAGCATAACCAAGACCAGGTCTTGCTTAAAGACCACTACCTGTACTTGAGATGCTCCGGGAAGGAGACAGAAAGGAACCCAAGACAGAACCACCACTGGCTGAACGTCTGACACTGGGAGAAAAGGATCCTGAGCTCTTGGTCATTTAATACCCATTTGAGAAATGATGGCGCCTGCTTCCCTACAGGCGGTGGCTTTCCACGCAACGGAAGGCCCCTCCACAGAGCCTAAGCAATTCTAGGACACCATCAGTGTTATTCACCACTGTTCCAAGTGACAGCTCGTATGCCATTATGGAGCATTTATTTCTGAGAATATACCCTTGAGTGGGTGGAGGGGTAAGGGCAAACAAAAGATTGCTGAGGTCTGAGGGAAGGACACTATTAGAAAAGTACAATGAAGGGGCGCCTGGGTGGCTCAGTCAGTTGGGCGCCTGCCTTCAGCTCAGGTCATGATCCCAGAGTCCTGGGATCGAGTCCCGCATCAGGCTCCCTGCTCAGCAGGGAGCTTGCTTCTCCCTTGGCCTGCCGCTTCCCCTGCTTGTGCTCTTTCTGTCTCTAATAAAAAGAAGGAAAAAAAAAAGAAAGAAAGAAAAGTACAATGAAGAGGAATCCCAGGTACACCAAGGACAAAGTCAACCAACTGCTCAAATCTCTGGGTAAGGTACAGGCTAGTTTGTTGAGAAGAGCAACAATGTGCTAGACCTAATATCAGAGCAGCCTGCAGTTCTGGAACCAACATGGCACAGTCTAGGAGTATTGGCTCTGAAGCTATGGCCTCTACTCGTGACTAGCTGTGGAACTTTACAGCCTCAGTTTTCTTATCTGTAAAATGGAAATTATGTTAGCATTTACTTTATAAATTTTTAAGGATTAAATATATCAAGTGTTTTGAATACTGCTTGGCATCTACTCAAACATTTTATATCTTACTTCCTAATTACAATTCCTAATGGGAGGATCCCCCATTTTTTGCTTGGTAGAAACCAAGGAAACCTGTCGAAGACCATTACCTACAAATGGTGAAGCCAAAATTTAAACCTGCTCTTCTCACATAAGTCAAACACTTAAAATATTTGAAATATGTATTCTACCTTCATCTAATGTCCTAGCTCGGTGATTCTCCAAAAGTGGCTCCCAGATTAGCAGCAGGAGCATTAGCTGAGAAATTGTGAAAAACATGAATTTTCAGGTCCCACCCCACATCTGTTGTGCAAAATTAACATGGCAAGTACAGCTGTGCGCATCTCCTTTCTCTATGGAGAATAGGACAACTTTAGCAGAAGCATTACAGAATATCCTAGAGGAATGAATAAATCATGGGAATGAAAGTTACAGCACAGGGAATATAGTCCATGATAGTGTAGTAGCATTGTATGGTGACAGATGGGAGCTTTGCTTGAGGGGAGTGTCGCTTAATGGAGAGAGATGTGGACTCGCTATGTTGTAAGCCTGAAACTAATGTGTGTCAACTATATTTCAACAAAAAAATTCTTAACAGAAACCCAAATATCCCAGAAGAACTGTGAAATACTAGAAAAGGTGTTTAAGTAAAGATTGTAGGCAATTTTACCCTGGAGATCTTGAACAGGAGACAGTTGACATGGTAGGACAGCTGAATTTCCAATTTTCCTGGGCGCACAGAGCTGGATCATCGTAGGATCAATTTTCCGTGTGACTTTGGGCAACTCAACAAATCTGGGCCTCAGTGAGCAAAGTGAGTGATGTCTCCTATCCCTTACCACATTATATTCTACTCCATGAACTCTAAACAAACATTCCCCTACAATACTTTTTAAGTATGATGTAGAATAAAATATAAATCTCAGGAATAAGGTAACCTGTTGAATAGAGTTATAAGAAAATGAAATTATTTTGGTTTCAAATTAGATGAGAGAAGCAAAATTTGCAAGGGTTTCAGAAATCTCATTATTCCAAGATTGAAAGTAAAAACATGTAGAGTATAAGAAAAAAGTCTACATGATTATCAAATTAGTTATATAACTAAGTTATCTTTGTGAAGAGGGGGGAAAATATTAACCCACTCCCTGTTAAGTTTGCCATAGCAAGGAGCTTCCATTGGAACCCACGCTGGGAGCCTCAGTCTACGTATGGCACAACTCTCAGAATGGGAATCCAGAACCTGAGTTCTAGTCTGAGCTGGGTAACTAAACGTCAGCTTATTTTGGCTCAAGACTCAGTTGTATCACTGTAAACTGTGCAGAGATTTAGTTACATCCTAGCTTAGATTCTTCTGAATCTAATTTTTAAATCCTCATTGACCTATCAGACCACAGAGCTGAAGATCCATCATTACACAGGTCCCTGCTGGTGGGAGGGGTGGCCAAAACCACCAGGCAATCAACACGTAAAGCACTGAAAGAGAAGTTTCAGGATGTTTTGGTCTGAGTATAGACTGTAGACAGAAGTCACAGACCCAACCCAAAATGACGTTATCCTCATAGTGAAGGTGATTCTGGTAACAACAGGATGGAGTGAAGTTTCAATACAAAGTCATTTTTTTTTTTTTCAGAGGGGGGTATCACCTTCCTAAAGATACACATGTTAAGTAGCATATTTATTCAATGATCTATTAGATGTATGTGCAAGTATTATTGTTGGAGAAGAAAAGGGAAGAACAAACTAGATTTGGGACTTACTCCCCAGCATTGGAAATAAGGAATAAGTCAACTACATAGCATCATCAAAATGTGGCAGAAGGAAGAACTGCCTTAGTAGATCTAAGCTTTACGAAGGCCCGCTCCTCACCTTGACTCCTTGAACATGGATGTCCCAAGGCCCTCACAGGGGCATCAAAGCCATCAGCTTTGGACTTTGATATCACTTAGCTTCCACTGATCAGGAATTCCTGGAGAAGTCCCACCCCTTCTGCCTAAAGATCCAAACCACATGACTGGTCATTTTAAAATTGAAAAATACCTCCAAGTTCTTTAGGATTGGAGAGTCTAATGGGAGCTAAAAAGTCAGACCTTCAAAACCTCCCAACTTTACAATTCCATTTATTGAGCATGTAATATGAAACTTGGTGGCTAATACCGTCAATGCCTCTTTCAACTCAGAAAAGGAGAAATCAGAAATCTGTAATAGTTTGAGGGAGATCAGATTTGTTTTCTCCTGCCCCACCAGGAACACTCTGTGCACCATACTACAAATCACCCTGGGAAATACGTCCATTCAAAGGGCGAGGAGTCTCAGGATGAGCTGCCAGGGGCCATGGTGCACACAGGGGTGGGGGCAATGAAAGACCACCTCAGGGGCTGCAGCAGAGACGATAAGAAAATGAGGAAGAAGAGGGAGAATGATGAGAATCAAGGATAGAATCAACGGGAAGGCCAGAAGCAGCCCTGGAAGGCAGGGCTTTCAAAGATCCAGGCTTTATGAGGGGTGGTCAGAAGCCATAAGGAGGCTTTGTGTGGGAAGAGGACATGAGCCCATCTGCCTTGCCAAAATCCCTTAGTGAATAAAGACCATTTTTATTTCTGAGGATGAACAGGACCGACTCAGTAGCCTGAAGTCCAAATGGTCCCCGTCTCTCCTTTAACAGTAAGGCAAGTGACATAAATAGAGGTTCACGATCATGGTCATGTTATCATCCCTGTTCCAACAAGCCCACCCAGGGGCCACAGAGCTGCATTCTACTGCTCCTCTGGGATGGATGCCAGTGCCAAGAGCGGTGCAGAGAATATGCTCAGAAAAAGGAAACACAAATTAACTCTGGCAGATATTTGGTTCATTTTTCGGAATCCATCTTAAAAAACAGAATTTTCCAGTAGCCAGAGGGGAGGGAAATGCTCACAAGGGGCAAAATTGCCATGGGACCTAGAGCAACCATGCCCTGCTTCACAGCACTGCCCCTTGAATTTTTTAATTTTTTTTTTACACTATGCTTGCAGAGGAACATCTATGTTTACATCAGGGAATGTCAAAGAGGCACAAAAGAGAAATGGCTAAATACAATTAAAGAGGTAGAAATGGAGTTTGCTGTGGAATTTAAGAGCAAAAAGGGGACTAAACCACATGACTGAGAGCCAGAAAATAGGTAACTGCACTGGAATGAAAATAAAAGCCAACTTCAACAATCAAGAAAAATCTTTGCACTCTGGCAGCGGTGCATCTGCATGCCTGGTGTGTCCCCTTTTCTCACCCTCCAAACCTACTGCTTTTTTAGAAAAGTGAAGAGGAAGAGTGGCATGGGGAGATGAGCAGTGACAGGAGATCGTTCTTCTTTCAGCCTGATTACTTTCCTGAGTATCACAATTGCTTTAACTCCTTAACGAAATACAAAGTATAGAGTATCTATGGTAGAAAACTGGAGATGAACGATTTAGCAAAAGCACATTAGAGGAAAACACCCCTTCCCCCCGACACACAGGTTGCCAGAGAACTTCAAAGTACTAAGTCCGTATTTTTATAATACCATTAAGTGAGCCTTTCTATATATGAAGCCATAATGGAGAAAGTTGATTGACTTGACTACATAAGACTTAAAATTTTACATAAAAGAACAGTAAGCCAATTTTTTTAAGAAAATAGGGAAATAGGAGCACCTGGGTGGCTCAGTCGGTTGGGCATCTGCCTTCAGCTCAGGTCCTGATCCCAGGGTCTTGGGATTGAGCCCCACAACGGGCTCCCTCTCCCCCCTGCTCGTGCTCATGTGTACTCGCGCTCTCACTCTCCCTCTCTCTGGCTCTCGTGAGCATGTGTGCTCTCAAAATCTTTTTTAAAGGTAGGGAAATAAACGATTAAGTTATGATAGAAAATTTTAATTAAGTTTGGTCATCTAAGTTTTTAATAATATCTATCATTTCCTTTGGGGATATTATACACACCTCTTAACAGCCCTGCAAAATAAATGGTACTTAAGTATAGTTAACCTGGGAGTGCGAAGGAGAGAGGAGTATTATAATAAAACAAAGAGATTGAGACATACAGTAGAGATGACGCTCCAGCAAGGGAAATATTACTTCTTGGTGGAATGAGGTTAGTATCTGTGGAAGAGGCGGCTTTTGGTTGGATCTTAAAAAAAAAAAAAAAATAATAATAATAATAATTAAATAAGATTTGAACACTGATGGGAAGAACAAAGAAGAGGGCACAGAGGCAGTGAGTCATCTAAAAGCACGGGGACTGAGGGACCGGCTGGGCCCAGGGACCTGTTGGGTTTGCCCGCGGCAAGAAGACCCCAGGCTGGCAGAGCAGGCGGAGGTGGCTGTGGGAGAGCTTTGAACATCCAGCTCATGAGGCTGGGCATAATTCAAGAGCTGCCGGGAGCCACGGGAGGGTTAGAGAGAACCCAGGTAGCCAGAGTCATCATTTAGGAAGATGAGAGCTGGCCCCAGGCAACGCTGGTCCCCGTGCCGCCTTCACGAATGACATGGACCTGATGCTTTCCAGAGTGGCTGGAGGGCAAGCGACAGTCCACGCCTACCTCTCTTCCTACCAGTTAGACGTCACCTGCTCTAAACTGGCCAACTAGATGTGTTCCCACACTCCGGACAACGAACCTTTATTGCTTCAGGTTTGAACTGTCAGAGCAGATAACCAATGTACGCAGCTCTAAAAATACAACAGAAATGAAAGCATATGCGTGCTCAATTAGAATACCACCACCAACACAGTGAGACTTCATCGCCTCACCTAGTGCCTCTAAAAAGGTTTCTGTGGGTCATGGGACACAGCATGGACACTTATCCCATTTTCTTGAGAAAAGAAAACTGTGGAAGCTGAAACCTACATCCCAAGTGCCCAACGCTTAGGTACGTGCGACAGAGAACAGTCTCTGCCCTACAGGCGAGGATTTTATCAATTACCAGTTGGGATCTTTCTCTGTTAGGGCTGCATCAGAAGAAATCAGTAACTTGCACTTTGAATTTGCATTTTTTAAGTTTTTATTTCTTCAGTCTCTCTCGGTCCCTCTGTTCTCTATTCCCCCACACCCATACCTATATATATATATACACACACATATACATATATATACAAACACGTTTATTGACATACACACATTTATTGACATACACAAACGTAGACCTATAGACACCCACACACGCACGGCACCTGAGTAATTTCCTTGCAAACTATACTAAACTCCAAACAGAAACTTACATTTCTACTTCTAAGGGTTCCATCCAATCACGTTCCAGAAAAATCCCAACCCCCTACTGATAGTTATATTTTAATATATTATTATTACTTGATATCAAATTAGAATTTTATTGTCCCTTTAGCAGGAATATAAAGAAATGTGTGGAAATGAAAAATGTATAAAGAATGAATCAGGAAATATATTACATAAAATACTCAAGTAAAGACTATTAAAACTGCATAAGAAAATGCAACAGATACCTGTCATGATGTATCACTGAAATGAAATGGGATTTAGATTTAGTTCCAGTGAAACCATTTCTTCACCAAAAAAATATTAAATGAAAAAGCCAGTTTAATATTCTAGCTCTGAAAAATGAGACAAGTGACACTACACCACCTCTTTAGCAAACCATCTGTATATCACTATTTAAGAATGGTTCAGTTTTCAAAAGAAAAAAAACCAAAATAACTACTTTTTGGAAAAAAGTCAATATTCTTTTAAATGATAAAATAATGCATTTTCTTTAAAGTTAGCTTAGAGACAAAGAAAGGCATTTCAGTGAATATCAGTATATTCCTCAGAAATGAAAAGCTGTTTTCTTATTCCAGTTCCCATGCTATACTGAATTATAATAATATACGATATCAAGAAAAGCTTTTGATATTTCAGAACTAAAACATAAAACAAATTTAATTTGGGAAATTAAACTCAGGATTGAAGGATAATGAGCTTCATCTTGGAACTTTTCCATCTTAGTCATCTGACCTTTAACATGGAATTTTATACGAGAGGATTTAATCAGAAGAGGTGCCCCAGACATATTAACTGATAGTTAGGGATGGACTCCATTACCCTTTTTGTTCAAATTCTCCTTTGTTTCTCTGAGCGTCACTCGTCCATGAGAATGTTCAGTGAAACTCTCAAGTTCTGACTTATTCACCAATCGTGGAAATTGGTACCAGAAACAGAAAGAAGCCCGTCCAAAATCTTGTGCTTCCACAAATCTGTAGGCTATTCAGCCTAAGACGAAGGCAAAGGCCTTCCCTGGGCCGCATGTCCAAGAAGAGGGTTTGAATAGACAAGGAGCGCCCTCGGAAGAAGAAAATAAAGCAACCTACCTTTTTAAAAATTCCATATACTCGGTATGCTTGATGAGTCCTGTCCTCATCATGATTGTTTGAAAACATTGTCGATCAATGGCCCAGAGTTTCACATTTACAAGAGCTGGAGAAAAAAAAAAGAAAGAAAGAAAAAAATTAAACAATTTCAACCGTGAACCACATCACGCAGAAGAGGGATTCAGGAGAGTTATGGAGATGATGAGCCCTCATTTACACTTGATACCATTGTGCTATCCTGTTTTGTTAAGGAGGCAAGTATTCTTACAGGCAAAATGTAGTTCATAATTTTCCATCTAGTGTTATTGCCTAATAGGAAGATTCTTGTTGCTCTTCTGTCCTTAAGGGATGGGAATGCCTAAGTACACACTGAAAAAATTTAGTACTTTCAAGACTATCCATGAACAAAATCACATAGAGAGAAAGAAAGATTCACAATTAATAACACTCCCTCGTAATTACCTGAGATGGTGTTCATGACTCAAATGATCACATTTTCATTGTAAAAGGTAGAGGTGAAACTCAATCTTCAGGCTTTGGGGTGAATTTAATATAATAGAAATAATTGCACAATGATTTCTACATGAAACTCATTTTTGCAAATTGTAACCTGTGCCCAAAGTTGTCCTGTGAGGTTCTACCAGGTGTGTTTGTTGAATTTTAATTTCTAGTCTCTCATGTACACAGTCTTTGACAATAATAGTGTTGAAATGGAATACCATAGAAGTTCACCATTTGATCTAAGACCATTTGATCTATTAAGACACAAGTTTTGGAAAGAGATGCTATAGGGTAACAGAACGATACAGAAGATAAACTTAGGTTTTTAAAGAACACACTGAAAGTCTCCATAACAGAATCTGTGTGCTGGGCGTACAAGACGCTTACTGTACTATGCTCTCTGTTTTTATGTATGTTTGCAAATTTTCATGATAGAAAATATTTTAAGTTAGCCCACAAATGAAGAAAGCCAATTCGGAGATCAGACCCGTGGAGGCTGAGGTAAGTAAGGATGCAGGGGTTGGAGCCAGACAAGGGAGTAGGGACAGTTTATAGTTTAATGAGCCGAACGTGGAAATACTGAAGAGGACAATTCTCTCACTAAGCCCACTGAATGTAATGGATGGAGATCTGGGGGTAGGGGACAGGGGCAGAGTATTAGGCTGCAGGTGTGACACACAGGGAGGGGCCATGAGTAACGCAGAGCAATGGAGGGAAAGACGAGAAAGCAAATACCGTGTTCTAGAGTAAAGCCCTAACTTTGAATCTTATCTAATTTTTCCTCGCAGAATTGTTTGAAGCTAAGAAACTAGAACATGACTTCTCCCTTAGCCTGCTCTTTATTGGAGAATAAAAGGTGCTCAGTTAATGAGAAAATGAACAAAGCATCAAAGGCTGATGTGCACATGGCTCCATGCCAAGCAGCCTTTAAAAATGAACCATCATCCAAAACAAAGCTCCTGGCACAGGCGCACCCCAGCTACATTCTAGTTTCTTGGCTGAATCCAGGCTCATTTCCAGAACACCTGTTCACTTGAGACAAACCCTAAGACTGGATGACATGACCACGAAGGAGTGCCAATTTAGGATTCACCAGAAGGAGTCTTTTAGAAATGACAGGAGCTGAGCTGGGGGGGGGGGGGGGAGAGAGAGGGGAGAGCACAAGAGCAGGTCTGGGGAGCCCAGGCAGGGATACCACAAACTGAAAAGGGGGAGACGCTGTGGGTCACTCCGTATTTTCTTTTAATTTATTTGACAGAGAGAGAGAGAGAGAGAGAGAGAGAGAGAGAGAACCTACACAAGCAGGAGGAGCGACAGGCAGAGGGAGAGGGAGAAGCAGACTCCCCGCGGAGCAGGGAGCCCAATGTGGGGCTCGATCCCAGGACCCTGAGATCATGACCTGAGCCGAAGGCAGACGTTTTACCCACTGAGCCACCCAGGCGCCCTGGGGTTGCTCCATAATCTGAGAGCGAGTTGCTGCAGGGGAACCTGGAAACCAGATATAGGAAGCAGGGATTCATGTGATGAACAACAGAAGGCTGCTAGAGATCTTAAAACAAAGGGAAGAACCAGAATTTAAGAATATACCACAGACACATGAAAAGTGTTTGAATGCTTACAAGAAAAAAAAAAAAAAACCCCAATTCTATATTCATCATCATTCTTAACTGTTCCTAGGTATTTCCAGCACACAAAGTCCTCCTCCAAAGGATAAATTAGGATACACCAATTTTACTTTAAACATAGGGGCAATGCAAATAGTTGTACTATCAAATATATACATCTTGCACTGTACCTCGAAGGTCCAGTTAGAAGCAGATTTAAGGGAGCTCAAGCATGCATGCATGCGACGGCTCTGCCCTGCAGACAGACTTCACCAGCATCCTCCCAGCAGCAGTATATAAAAATTTCTATTATAGGCTCTTACACCAACTGATAGGATCACAGTGATAGCTGATAAAGACTAATCTAGGAGGGGCATAAATTGGCTTCAAAAGCACCCTAGTCAAGCAGAAAACAGACCAACACTGCCACTGCCAAGTAACACTTTATGTAAAAACCAGAAGGCAGAGCAGAAATAGGATGGAAATGGAGAAAAATGGTTCTGGTCATGTGCTGCGTGCACAATTTCAAACAAGGAGTAGTAAGTACCAAGCAGAGGTCATGGCACTCAGGAGTTAAGTGAGGAGGGTCGGGGGTGTGTGGGTGTGGGTGTGGACACACCCACACCCTCACCCGTGAACACACGTGTTGTGACCAAGTTTTCTGCAACACTTTGAGTCTGAGTTCACACTTGGAGGCCAGGCTCTGTCCCTGGTCCCTCCTGATGAGCCAGGTTTCTGCCCTGTGTCGCTATCTAGAGCACGTTACCAATATTGTTCACGATGTCTGCTATGTCTAGATGTTTCCTCGAGTACGTTGGTCTGTTACTCCCAGAGAAAAGTCCATGTCTCATTTCTTATAACTTCTCCCTACTCATGAAATTAGCTTTTCATTTGCTAAGCATTGGGTCTATCTGTTAATATAATTTATGTATATAAAGTTCACCTAAGGAAAAATTAAGCCTAGGTGGACTCTAATGTTACATTAATTCAGTTAGGTATTTTAATCAGGCCTCATAATCCATGTATTAAAAAATGAGCTCTAAAAATAAGTTCACAGAATCCAATAATTTCATTTTATCTTCTGATTCCCATTTACATGGGCTATTGGAATGTCTCTAAGTAAAACTGTTTCAGATATTTTGCATGATAATGAACATGGCTTGATGAGACTGCGAATTTTCCATGACCTTGGGCGAGATGCCAAAACCTTTTCTGCATTCAGCCAATATACCTATTAGTCAAGTCAGCATTTCACAGGTGGGCAAGCCTGACTAATATTCACCTCGCCTTGTTATCAAGAATGTGGTCATATTCGAGTTGTGATTAACGTCTTGCTTCTTCAACAGCCCGCTGGAGCGTAAGTCTGCTGCTTCCATACCTTACAGATCATTTGAAAAAATTAGAAAACAGAACAATCTTTCCATGTACCTTTGATTTTAAGTGGTGTATTAATCTCTGTAGGGAACAGGCACTTGACAAAAAAAGTTCCTGTGATTTTCTTCATGATTACAGTTGAACATGTAAGTCTCAAGGGCATCAGGCAGATGAAGTGTTGGGAACGGAGCTTCCCTTTTGTTCAAGTATGTATCTAAAATTCTCTGCTGAAACAGTGATCATTTCTTCAGTTAAAGGCCACATTGAACTCAGAGGAAAATAGGCCAATTCCCATTCCTCTGAGATCTCTAGGTGCAGGAGTCCATTAAGAACACCTTCAACACAGGCCACAGTTGGCCTAGAATTTGCCTGACACTAAGATACTACAGAGGGGGAGCTGCAAAACTGTGCTAGACTCTCATCACAAATCTGGGCTTGGCTTAAATTCTATTGGGGAATCCACCCGCTGTGCAATTCAAATTTTGGACGAATACTGAGAAAGCATGTGTGGGTATACAACACTTACAGTCTCAATATTTATTCAGCCCATATTTATTTTATACTATTCTAGCCAACACTGGTGCTATATATAAGGGATAGAAAGCAAACATATAGCTCCTGCCTTTAAGCACCTTGTGATCTAGGACAGAGGCCAACAAACTGTGGTCCGTGCCAGACCGGGCCCGTGGTCAGTTTTTATACAGCATGCTAGCCATGAATGGGTTTTGTATTCTTAAATGGCTGAAATTCTTAAAAAGAAAAATATTTCCTGACACATGAGAATTCTAGGAAACAAATTCAGTGCCCATAAAACATCTGATTAGAACACAGCCAAGCCCATTTGTTTCCATATTGTCTCTGACGGAATGGAGTCGTTTTGACAGATAGTATCTGGCCCCTTGCAGGAAACACTTGCCATCTCCTCGTCTCCCATAATCGAACAGCCCATCAAGATTGAGTACCAGCAGTGGGGAAGTATCTGGGGGCTGTGAGTACACAGCTAAGGCCTCCCAGTCTCCCCTGCTCCCTGTGGGGAAGAGCTGAGAAGGGCTGATTCAAGGCACTGCGGAAGACCATCTCCTAAACCATGGTTCTTCACCTGGTGCTATGGATGGAATAGGTCTCCCCCAAATTCAGAAGTTAAAGGCTTAATTTCCATCGTGATGGTACTTCCAGACAGGGCCTATAGGAGGTACATAAAGTTCTGGTAATAATTCCAATGGGGCAGGGTTGAGGGAGTTCCCCCACACCAACAAACAACTCTGAGGACACCAGTTTGATGTTCTACAATTCAACTCAATTCTGACACTATCTACCCAGAGGTGGCATCAGACCCTGAAGTTTCACTCTTGGAAAACTGCCTCCCCTCCTCCTACCCTGAGAGGCCAGTCGACAGCCCCTGTGCTTGCCAATAAGGACATGGAGAGATGTAGAACACCATTAAAGGTTAGGGAAGTGCAAATCAAAACCTCAATGAGATACTACTTCACACCCATTAGATGTGAACACATTAGAACTCTCGTGCATTGTTGGTGGGAATGGGCAATGTTGGAGACACCATGGAAAATGGTACAGCAGTTCCTTAAAAAAAAAAAAAAAAAATTACACATAGACTTAGCATAGGATCCAACAATCCTGCGTCTAGATATATACCCCAAGTAACTGAAAACAGAGACATGAATATTTATTCGTACACTAATGTTCAGAGCAGCATTATTCACCATAGTCAAAAGGTTGAAATAACCCAAACGTCCTTCAAAGGATGGATGGATATCAGAGATGCGGCCCATATACACAATGGAAGATTATTCGGCCTTATGAAAGGAATGAAAATCTGACACATGCTACATCACGGGTGAACACTGAAAATGTCCTACTAAGTGAAATAAGCCAGACACAGAATGACAAGCACTGCATGATTCCATTGCCATGAGGTACCTAGAATCATCTGATTCGTAGAGACAGCAAGGAGAATCACGGTTACCAGGCTGGGGCAGGGCATAGGGAGGTGGTGCTTGATGGGGACAGTTCCAGTTCAGGATGAGGCAAAATTCCCTCAGACGGATGGTGGTAAGGGTTACACTACAATATGAATGTCCTTAATGGCACTGAATTGCACTTAAAAATGGTTAGAGTATGTTATAGGTTATGTATATTTTACCACAACGCACAAAAAGTTGATCAACGGATTTACTTTGCTAGATTCGTAAATTCAACGTGTTTCAGGTTTTGTTTGGTTTTTAATTTTCCTTGAGACACTCACCAATAAAGAAACTGACATTTGGTATTTCCAAGACAGAGTTCAAATTCCATACGCAGACCTAGTGGCATTTCCCAAGTCTCCCCGCCCTCAAGCTTGCCGACACCCTTCACGTTAATGCCTATCTGCCCCAGGCCCCTGCTCATGCTGATGCTGATCCCTGAAACTAGAGGGACCCTCTACCTGCTGGTCTCCTAAAACACTCATTCATCCCTGCAAGGCTCAGCTCGAAGTTATTTTTATTCTTTTCCCTCTTCAGACATTTCCAAGTATTTTGCAAGCTTGTTTATATTTCCCTAGCCCTTGATAATTTTGAATACGGGCTGACGAATAGGATAGCCACTAACTTTATGTGGTCATGGAGTCCTTAAAATAAGGCTAATGGAAACTGAAATGTGCTGTGTCGATTACACACAGAATTTGGAAGACTGTACGGAAAGAGAACATAAAATGTCTTATAATTATATACTGGTTACATGTTAAAAATATTTGATGTACTAAGTAAAAATGTACTCTAAAAATTACACCTGTTTCTTTTTGCTTTTTACTTTTTTGTATGGCTGGTGCACGATGTGACATGAGTATCAGGTGTGCAACGTAGTGATTCGACTTCTCTAGGTCATGCTATGTTCACACGTCGTTACCATGTTACCATATTAATGACATTACAGTATCAGTGATGATATTCCCTGTGTTGTACCCCTCATCCCCAGGACTTCATTCCATTACAGGAAGCCTATACCTCCCTCCCCATTCGCCCCCTTTTCCCCAATTCTGCCCCTCTCCCCTCTGGTAACCGTCCATTTTTTCTCTGTACTTACAGGTCTGATTCTGCTTGTTTATCCATTTGTTTGTTTGGGTTTTTTGTTTTTGGAGTTATGAGCAGAATTGTATGGTATTTGTCTCAATCTGACTTACTTCACTTAGTAGGGTACCTGCTAGGTCCACCCATGTTGTCACAAATTGCAAGATCTCATCCTTTAAGGCTGCATCTTTCCTTTTATCCTTTTTAATGTGATTACAAGAAAATTTGACATTACATATATTGCTCACATCACGTTTCTGTCCATACTGCTCTAGAACAGTAATACTCATTATCACTTCTTCACATGCTTTTCTTATCCTGTAAGATGGCACAAATTAAGAGCTCACCAAGTATTTTCCAAACTGAATTTTGTGTATGCACGCGCGTGCCGAACATTCCAAATAAAATCCATGTCTATCCTTCTTCTTCATAGGAAAATCAACAGAGACCATCATAGTCCCTATGGGGAGAACCTGTTTTAAGTGTGAGCTATGTCTGCCTGTCTTTCTCCTGCAGTGAACATGAGTGTTCTGACAAGGATTCAAGTAACTTATTCTTCCCCATGTCAGCCCCTGTTTGCAAGAAACATTTTCAGAAAATAGGTGGGTCTCATCTGAAACTTTCCATTGATCCATACTTTGTCTAAATGGACTAGAAGCTTCTGGGGGCTCAGTGCCTAAGGAAGGCCAAGGAAAGGGGTGATGAGCTCACCCTAAAACTTCACCTTCCACATTTGAGAGTGCCAGCTCACACCATAAAGGTGCTTTACTGCGGACTCGAGGGCTCCCAGAAGCTTTATTTTACCATGACCCCCATCTCCCAATGCTTGAATCATCTGTGATCCCTCAGATACGTAAAGGGACACATCAGAGGCTTGGAGGGGGTCCATGGAGCCCACAACTGCTTCCAACATTAAGGCATATGTTAGCCTGAAGTCAAATTCCAACTGCCAGAATGTTCTGAGACAAATGCTTCATAATTAGAAAAGGCCATTTGCTGTGTCCAATGCATCTGGAACACAATGAAGTCTCCATTGTGCAAACCTGCCTCACCATGAGTATGGGGGTGATACTGTAAACTTTCTTGCCTAGAATATATCCTGTGAAGATAATGGATTGTCAAGTTGAATACTGCAGGTCATCATCATTATCAACTTAGACAAATCATTAGCAAGCAGTGTCACCACTGCTTTCAATCTTGGCTCCAATTATTTTTCTCTACTTAGGACATTCCTAGTAGCCCTCCAAGTCACAGGTCAAAGATCACTTTCTCCATGAAGATTTTCCAGTTCACGCTGGCTAGAAATCAGTTAGTCAATCAGTGTGAGTGTGAGTGTGTGTGTGTCTCACAGCCTCCTGATTGTGCCTCCTGGCTCTGCCTCGCTTCACAGGTATTCACATATAGGATTTACATCACACACCAGTCTTATTGTGAGCTCTTCACAGTACCCAAAAAAGGCTGTAGGGTAAGTTAGCGACTAGGTTTTAAGGGGGATACCATCTGGAGAAAAGATGAAGCCTCAGAGGATATTCAGTCTGTATAAGAGGGAAAACTCAGTAACTGTCCTAAAAGATTTGATGGGTTTATTAGATATTGAGTAAATTCAAAGGAGCTGTTTATAAGAGAATTAAGGGCTGGTCTGAAATTAGGAGCCAGGAGACCATTTCTGTAAACATTGCACACGTTTGCATTTACTGAGACCTCTCCACATGCCAAGAACTCTACTAGGTACCAGTGACAACAATGAACAAGACACAGACCTTGTTCTCAGGCACCTCCTCCCTGCAGAAAGTGAACTTGACCTTTCCTCCTTATTTACACACCCACCTCTATATTATTCCACCTTATGCTAATAGTGTTAATTGCTCCATCTCAAGGCAAATTTGAACCAACCCACCATGCACTGTTTCTGGTGGTCTACGTGGCAATTCCTTCTGACTTGTCCAGGACAGAACTACACCAGTAATTAGAATTCACAGCACTGGTGATTAAGACTCAACGTAAAGACAGAAGGAGTATCATACAAAGAAGCTTCCCATCGCAGGAAGTGTTCTGGTAGACTTGCTAGAAAGGAGGGGAGAAAAGATTCCTGAATCAGACCATGTGAATTGGAGGGGCGCCTGGGTGGCTCAGCCGGTTAAGCATCTGCCTTTGGCTCAGGTCATGATCTCCGTGTCCTGGGATCCAGTCTCACTAGGCAAGGAGCCCACTTCTCGCTTTGCCTGCTCGTGTTCTGACAAAGTCTTAAAAAAAAAAAGGTGAATTGGATCACCTCAAAGGAGCAACTAAACCAGGACACTTTACAGCAGCTAACAGATCCCTATGGAGAGCAGAGAGCCCTAGATCTGCGTGAAGTACAGGCTGATAGTTATCTTGAACAATAGCTCTCCCCCATATGGGGTATTGTACGAAAGGATGGTAGTTTAGGGATACGCAGGTGTCTAGAAAAAGGGTGGTACCATTTGTTGGCTTTTACGAGGGAAATGGTGCCTCAGTCAATACTTTATGCACAAACTTCAAGACTCAGGAACATGTCGGGGGGGGGGGGGGAACAAACCAACCATGAGAGAGCAGGCTGGAGAGTGAAAACCAGCCATCTGGAGCCCGGCTTGTGTGAGTATCTTTACACCACAGAGGAACTGCAGGGCCTGGGGCACGTAGTTTAGGCTTTCATCACACTATTTTAGGAAACAGATAACATGTGCCTGGTGAAACTGTTTTCAGATGGGAGTCATAACTTTGCGTAGATGCGCAGCATGATATCGGGCACCTAAGATGTCCTTCACTCGTGGATGTCCTTCGGTGATGTTACCATCTTATAAATACACAAGAAACAGAACCCTGTAGGGTACTGACAAGGATTCTCTTTCAACTTTCTCAGAATGCCAAGTGTTGAGCAGTCATGAAGTTGGCTCACGACCTCTGAATAATGAAAAGAAACATCACCTGCTGGATTGCGCACGGGTTTAGGCAGGCGTCCAGGTTAAGAGGGAAATTAAGATAAGACAGAGAGTGTTCATACGGTGTCAAAGACAAGAAGGCTGGCTTTCAGCAGCACAGAATACTTTGAAAGCTAGAAGGTGGTCTCATTCATCTTTCTAGCCCCAGTGCCCTGTACTCCCAGGTCCTGACACATGGCAAAAAGCCAATCAGTGTTGGCTAAATGAGTAACTCCTACATATTCCTGCCTAACACTTTTAAGTACAAAGGTCTCATGGCTCTTCATTTCTGGACAGTTCTTAATTCTACTATAAAAAAAAAAAAGCCTTGGGCGCCTGGGTGGCTCAGTTGGTTTAAAAAAAAATAAAAAAGCCTTCTGTGATTTAATGGAAGTCAGAGCCCAGAAAAATTCTAGAATTGAATATTATTGAACAGATGGCTTGTGACCCTTTAGTAAAGGAAAAAAGAGGCTGGGTAGCCATTGCACTTTAACGAGGATCAATTTCAATGGGCTTTTTCCTGTGTCGAGGATCCAGAGCACATCAACGAGCCTCCAAACATGGCACATTTTGGGCCTTAAGCATAAGCTTCCTTCTCTGGCAAGTTACTGAGCTGGTTTTGCTGACAGCTCTTAGGGTGACACAATTTCCTACAGGTTGGCACATTTTCAACAGTGTGCCTAATTCAAAAATATCAGCACATAGTTGGTAAATGTCACTGCACATCTGTGCATAACAACAGATTTTAAGCCTGGAATCTCATTAAGGAAATGGGTATTACATCTGTAAGTCCTCTCATCAGTTCGATGGGCTGCATCCCTAAACACTACGCCAAGATGTCGAAAACACAGGCTTACGTATTTGCCGGAATGCAAGTAAACATCTTTGAGAAGTTACACTAATAACTTTTCCTTACAAGTTGAACTATGGAACTTAAACTCAGAAATCAAGTCTCCCAAAAGAAGGGCTTCCCTTTTCCCGGTCCGTTCTTATAACTTACTGTTTCTCTTTTGCAAACAGTCTGTCTATATGCTAGAAGCCATACATTTGATGTATTTTTAATTAATCTTATTTCTTGAGGGGAAAAAAAATGAAGCTTTAAGATAAGGGGTCTATTAGCCCCCTGCTGTATCTCACCTACAGAGCTCACTGTTGATGGGCTTCAAAAGCTTCCCATTTTCCTCATATACCTCTCCATCACCTGAGTTCATTGCCACCTGAAGGCTAGACTCAACAGCCGTAATTTATGATCCCTTTCAAGTCCTCACATAAATATGAAAACCAAGGCTTCTGTCGAGGTCCCATTAAGAAAGTATATGACATAGCTGGTTAAAAACAAACAAACAAACAAACAGAGGCAGCGTTCCTGGGTGGCTGAATCAGTTAAGCATCCAATTCTTGCTTTCAGCTCAGGTCTTGATCTCAGGGTCGTGAGATCGAGCCATGGCATCGGACTCCATGGTGGGTATGGAGTGGGCTTAAGATTCTCCCCCACCCTCCGCCCCTCCCTTTCTCCCACTCTAAAAAGCAAAGCAAAACAAAAGAACAGAGGCAATACTACTTCACATTTTTTGCTAAGCACTGGTAGGCTTTGAAATAGAAGGTCTCTCCTGGCCCATCTCTTCTTCAGTCAATTATGTGTAATTGTCTAAGTCTGACAAAATTTTGGAAAATCTCATCAGGAAAGGGAGCTCTCAGTCTCCTCCGCTCCAGATGAAGTAGATGACATCAAGAAATGTCAAGTGAGCTCAGCTGTTTCACATTTTCAAAACTGTCTACTTTGGCATATTAGGAGAATGCCATTTTCCTTCTTGTGATGTTGCTCGTCTGGGAGTCGCATCGTGTGGCAAAGAAAACGGATCATCAACAACAATTAGCAAAACCAGTTTCAGAAGACCTGAACACAGAGGTTGGCTGGGCTATTACGCAATATAGAAACTGGTACTTCTTTTATGTTCACAGATAAAAGCAGTGGTATCCCCTGTATTTTACAATAGGATGATGGGTTTCTTCGGGATAAAGAAAAATCTGCATTTCTAGAAGGAAGATCCTCCACTTAAACACACGAAACTCGCTCCCTTTTCTTGTGTGAAGCATCATTTTCACACAGTGGCACGAACTGTGAACACATGGAAGGGATATTCAGAGGGCAGTCTGGCAACCCAATGAGCTGCCCCTGGTCAGCAGAATCGTGCCAACTCCTTCGGCAAATAATGGCAGGCAAAGCGTAGCCTATTACTTGCTTACACGCCATTTAAGGATGTATATTAACTAAAAGGAGGTGAAGACTGGCGTGTAGGTATGCAGCAGAGTCACTTCTCAACGCCTGAGCCTGACCACAGCTGGGGCTTATATGGGCACGTTGTGCCAGCCAGCACTGGCTCTTCCTTGGGGAACCACCATGCTGGGTAACTCCATCGCGGCACCCCAACACCACCCTACTCTCTGTACTTCCTCATCTTCCTTTCCTCTCTTCTGAGCCTGTGATCGATCAAGTCACATTTGTGCATAAGCTAGACCTTGAGTCTGGTCCCTGTCTGGAGGCCCAGAAGGAATTCTAAACTCCTTACAAATTGCTAATTTTGTCATGATCACCAGACAAACTCACATACTCATAGCACACACAGGAGATTAAAATCTTTAAGCCATTTGAATAGAAATGTATGGTTTTCAGACAACTTCCATATAAGTGGTTCTAATTTTTGAAACAATACTTTAACAAGTTATAATTTCATTTCATCAGTTAAAACAAAACAAAACAAATCCAAGGTACAGAGATATTGAGCGGTTTTATAAAGATAATCCAGCCAGGTGCTGACAGCTACAGAAGTCATCTCTCCAAGATCCTGCAGGGGCATTCTCAATCCACATAGCACATAAGTTCAACCACCACGACCAGAAATATTCAGATCAATGTGGTACTCATTTAAGATTTGCATTTTTCAAACTAGGTTTGAAATGCATTACATTTAGATTACTTCTATGTAAACTGCCTAATATCTGATACATTTCTAGTTGACTCGATCTAGTTCTTGAAAGTTACTTCTGAATGGTTAAAGATTCCAAAGCCCTGAGGAGAATTTAGAAGAACTGATACGTAAAGAGAAAGAAGTATTAAAGTCATAAGTGAGGCTTTAATGTGTAAGTTATTTGTCCCACCAGTAAATATTTAGGAAATAAAAAATGCCACGTACTGTAGATATTATGGCAAACAATACAGATACATTTCCTGTCTTCTAGGAGCTTACGGTAATTAAGTGGAGGACAGTAAACCAAGAAACACCACTGGGGTGTGGTGAGTGCCAGGCCTACCCGGCAGGTTCACAAGGTATGTGGGGAGCCTCTATCAGGCTCATCCAATCCAGCCCAGGGGGAGAAAATAGTTCCCTGAGCAGAGAGAGCTTACAATGAGGTCTGGAGAATGATAATTTGTCCCAATGAAGAAAGGAAAGTCTGGTCAAATCCCTGATTTAATGAAGCAAAACTTGACCGGACAGCTTTCAAAATATAAGGTGCCTGCGTGGCTCACATGGTGAAGCATCCAACTCTTGGTTTCGGCTCAGGTCCTGATCTCAGGGTCCTGGGACTGAGCCCGGTGTCAGGCTCCATGCTCAGCAGGGAGTCTGCTTGAGGATTCTCTCTCCCTCTGCTCTCATGCTTGTGCATGCACTCTCTCAGGTAATTAAATCTTTTTAAAAATCCCATTTCTTCTTTCCTTTCATTCAACTCCATTCCCAGAATAGACACCCTTTATTCACTCAAGGTCATAAATTCCTGAAACACAATGCAATATATCTCTACTCCTCCCCGCTCAGTTCAGAAACAACAAATCCATCACCCTAGATGGCTGTCGATTTTGAGAGTTTTATAGAATCTAGCCATGACTGGTAGACCTCAGACAAAACTCCAGTATCAAGGGGCGCCTGGGTGGCTCAGTCGTTAAGTGTCTGCCTTCGGCTCAGGTCATGATCCCAGGGTCCTGGGATCGAGCCCCACATCAGGCTCCCTGCTCAGCGGGAAACCTGCTTCTCCCTCTCCCACTCCCCCTGCTTGTGTTCCCTCTCTCGCTGTCTCTCTCTGTCAAAATAAATAAATAAAATCTTTAAAAAAATCCAGTATCAAGAAACTCTCCACCTTCTGACTTCATGGATCCACTCCATTCTGAACCACTAGCGATTACCCCCATGCATCCTGACACCATCATCAGGTGCAGACTTCCAGGGATTTCAAACCTATTTTCTTAGGTATAATTAATACCACCTACTTTAAGGATGTAGCAAACCCTGAGAAATGGAGACAGTCCAGCTCAGACTCCATAACCCACGTGTTACACCTGCTTACAAATCATTACATTGTCAAGATAAAACGTTAACTGTCAGCCTGTTTGTCCACATTGGCTAAATGAGCCATCCCCAAATCATTGACTGAAGGAGCCAGCGCACTCTTTCTGTCCTATGCCCTCATCAGTGTGAGTTTATGTTTCTAAACATGGCAGGAGCATATGTTGTCTGTTCCGACACATGCATGGAACATAACATCTGGTTGACAACAGCCATCTACTGGAGGGCGACCCAGGTCATGTAGACTCCGACATGGAGCATGCTCAGTTGGGAGAAAAATCAACAGAACGGGCCTCGGTCTTGAATGTTCCTTGTGTGTTGTTTCCACCCAGTATTGCCCCATAGAAACTTGAAATCGTCACGCTAAATCAATTACACAACAAAGAGGCATTGATCAGTCATAGGTCGCACTGATGAAGGAAGCCAGGAATAGGTCTTAGGAGTCCAATTTCACCCTTGTGATATTCTTTTTCCTGACTCTTCCAGCTTCCCTGCCAGTGTTCTTATGCAATGGTTTTCCTTTCCTTACTTTTCCAATCAGGAAACAGTGACAAAGAGAAATGAAAACATGCCATGGAAGTGGAGAGACGCACACACAAAGGAAAACTTTGGCAACCGAAGACCGGAGTTTGTACCTGAAGGCACCACTATCCTTGCCTCTTGTGCACCAGTTACCCCTCGCCTATTGTCACAGTCAATTCTTTCTAGGGCGTGAATGAAAAATACCAAGAAGAAATGAAAGAGCAACTTCTGAGAAGAACTTGAGATTGCCGCCAATGTGCTTATGTACAAATGATCAAATTATGATTTTATGGCTCAAGGAGGGGAAAAAAAAAACCCAGTGAGCAACCTGGATTCTAAGACATGTGAGGAGCATTTATTTTCATTAGTCATGGTCTTCACACTAATTGCTCGTCACAAGTCCGCCTTCTTCCATCCGTAACACACTTGTCCTTTCAATAATAAAAGGGGAGAGGAGAGACAAAAAAAGAATGTTTTTTATCCAAAAGCTATGACCTATTTTAAAGCTAAATTATCGGCGTCTAATTGATGCTCATGAAGCTATACAGTCAGATCTTGACTTGGGAAGTTGGTCCTTATTTCATCGGGAAAGTAAGCTTGGTCCTGTAATCATATTCTCAGATGGATGCCTGTACTGTATGGGGACAAGGGAAGGCTGCCGGCTGGAGAGAGGCAGACAGCCCCCCATAACCTATCCCAAGCTCTGGGGTACACGCACAGCTCAGTCAAGCTGCTCCAGGAGCTAGCAAAGCTGCTAAGACCTTAGGACTTGTGCCAGTCTTCTGTTTTGTTTTGTTTTTTTAAACTTTAAAGACAACCAACCCATGTTTCCATTTAAGAGCACCAGACCACACATTAGCCAATACTGTAAATCAGATTGGGGTGCGGTGCACACGGGCTGCGCAGAAATGTCGGCGGGGGTTGGGGGGGGAGGCCTCCCGCGGGCAGTTTGGAAAAAAAGCTACTCCTCTACACGACAGTCATGGCGGGAGAGAAGGCAGAGTGGAAGGACGCCATCCTGCACGCACAGCATGCATTCACTCGACTGGGCATCAGCAGAAACACATCTCGGGGAGCCAGGGGATGACTGCTGTGGGCGTGGGAAGTCAGAATCTTGTCCAAGAGCAACTTCGGCCAGAATGCGGGGAAAACACGCCAGACAACCCAGCAAAGGCAGGCCTTTCAGCGCGGAGTGTTACAAGTAGCAACCAAACACAACGAAACGTCCAAATGGATGCAGAGTTAGCCAAGGGAGCAAACAGCAGGGAGCAAACAGCAGAGCCGACCCTTTCCAAAGAACGCGCCCCTTCGAGAAGATGGTTTCACTCACCCCGCCTTCTGCGGGAAGCTGTGCTCCCAGGCTTAGGACGGCGGCTTCTTTCCAATGAAGCTAAAGTTCACACCAATCACAGGTCTTTCTACACATTTATGAACTGTCCCACTTACAAAACCAAGGAACCGTACCTCTTCAGGAAGGCTCTGAGGCAAAGTGGAGCTCACAACGTTCAAAGAGTGTGTGATATCAGAGGAACTAAGGCCCCAGTTCTCAAACCTCAAAGGGCGTGGAACCACCTAGAAGGCTTTTTAAAGAGATTGCTGGGCTCCGCCCCCAGGGGGTCTTGGTGAGGACCTGAGAGTTTACATACCTAGCAATTCTCAGGTGGTGCTAATGGACTTCGCTGGTCCAGGCACCACATTTTAAGAATGATTGGTCAAAACCTAATGATGTAATGTATAGTGGTTAACATAATAAAATGAAATTTTAAAAAAAAGAATGATTGGTCTAGAAAAAAAGGACTACCTTCATGTCTAGGCTTATGATGGACCACGAGGAGCAAGAACAAAGAAAGTAGTGTATATACTTTCATGCTTTTTTGACATATTCAAAACCTGAAGGGGGCAGGTTTTATGCCTAAATCAGGAGGCAATTTAATTGCGGTAGAATACTGAATAGTTGGGGTTTTTTTTTTCCCATAATAGATTAGTTCTATAAGTAAGGGCCTTAGATCCGTGCTTTGCAAACTTAAATGTGTGTGAGAATCACCTGGCGACCTTGTTAAAATGTAGGTTCTGATTCTAGAGTGGTCCCTAGAGTGAGCCTTTCTATCAGGTGCCCAGGTGATTCTAATGCTGCTGGTCCAGGGACCTCACTTTGAATAACAATGTCTCACTAGTTTGTAATGAGAAGCGATAGAGCCCAGTGGGTCTAGAGTTAAGCCCCAGGAGCCCAGCTGCCTGGATCCAAATCCCAGCTCTGTCACTCACTAGCTGCGTGAGTTAGGCAAGTTACTTAACTTCCCTGTGGCTCAGTCTCATCTTCAAAATTAGATTAAAGAGGGGCGCCTGGGTGGTGCAGTCAGTCAAGCCGTGGATTCTTGGTTGCGGCCCAGGTCATGATCTCAGGATTCTGAGATCGAGCCCCGAGTAGGGCTCAGTGCTGAGTGCCACAGATTCGGCTAAAGTTTCTCTCTCCCTCTCCCTCTGCCCCTCCTCCCCACCCCCTCCGTGCGCACATGCGCTCTCTCTAGAGTAACTAAATCTTTAAAAGAAAATAAAATTAGGTTAACGAGAGAACCTACGTACAGTGCTGTGAGGATAAACAAATCAATATGTGTCACGCAGAGCGCTTGGCAAGGGTAGAACAGAGAAAGGGAGACGATTTGCTTTTATTAGACCTCATTGTATATTTCCTTTTTACAGTTTCTTTACAAGTGGTTAAAGTTAAGCAGTTCTTGCTTAGGATGGGAGGTAAGTGTCTAAGTTTAAATATTTGACTAGACAATTCCTTATCTGTCTGCTGGTTGCTATTGCATTGTTTACATTTCTTTTTTTAGCATTGTTTACATTTCTTAAGGCTGCACAGTCCTACCCCTGAAGATTTCAATGAGCCTTTTTTTCCCCCTTGCACCCAAGGCAGTACTGAACTAAGTTGTGTGTTTGCGCGGGTGCGTGTGCATGTGTGTGTTTGGAGGGGGCTCAGATGATAAGAAAAAGTATATTAAGACTTTGCCTAATGTTGCAGACCTAACCGGTGGTGAATGTTCACATATAACTCCTTTCCTGTTACGTCCGTAGAATGGAATTACAAGGACTCACTCCACTACTCAGGCTTCCTTGAGGGCATAGCGCTCACGGACATGCAGAAGCGTACGTCCTTCCTCCCATTTTGTCCCTCCAGTGGAGAAAAATACTGCTAAATTCAGCTGTGACTACTTAAGAGGCCCAGTGCCAGAGTTCGTAGCCTAGATTAGACTCTGAAGTCCTGGGCAAGGGGCACCCGGGTGGCTCAGTCGGTTCAGCGACCAACTCTTGGTTTCGGCTCAGGTCACGATCTCAGGGCTGTGAGATCCAGCTCAGCGTGGAGTCGCCTTGAGATTCTCTCTCTGCCCCTTCTCTCTCTCTCTCTCTCTCTCTCTCAAAATAAATAACACTTTTTTTAAAGATTTTATTTATTTGAGACAGAGAATGAGAGAGAGAGAGAGCACATGAGAGGGGATAGGGTCAGAGGGAGAAGCAGACTCCCTGCTGAGCAGGGAGCCCGATGCGGGACTCGATCCCGGGACTCCAGGATCATGACCTGAGCCGAAGGCAGTGGCTTAACCAACTGAGCCACCCAGGCGCCCCGATAACACCTTTTTAAAAATTAAAAAAAAATAAAATTCTGGACACCTAGATGGTACTGGCTGAATATTTATGAAGAAAAGCAATCATTTTCCATTAACAATATAAAGAGATTTTCAAGGACCCAAACCATAGCTGTTAGGACGGTACATTTTGCCATGCCTGTCCGCCTCCAAATGTCAGCATCGTAAGACTGTTTCTGGGAGGCTGTCAACAGTTTATTGAAAGGGTAGTCTGGGATAATTGCAAAGACCCGAAGCTGCACCTGCTGCAATTTCACTCTTGGCTTTGGGGAAGCGACGTCTTTTAAAACGACAACAGAACAGAATAGCTCATGTAACCAGTGGTCTTTTTACATCTACACTATTCATATTGCAGACCACGAGGTATAAACACACACGCAGACAGACCGAGACACGCGGTGCTTGAAATGACTGAGCTGTCCGTTTTTATAAAAAATCCTTTGTAAAGCAGAGGGGGCTTGTGACCCTGAAAAGGAGGAGGAAATTACGTTAAAAAAAAAAAAGAGAATTTTGAATGTGTCTTAGTGACAATTGTTCTCTACACAGAGCACAGTAATTATTATGAATATCTTAAATACCACTCTATCCAACGAGGCTGAGAAGCCATTTCCAATATTTTTGGGATATATGAAATGCCTTGTAAGAATTCCAGAATCGAAAAGAAATTCTACAATTCTAGGGAGGACAGGCATTCCATTCAAATGCTGTACACTTGTTCTTATTCTATGTCAGTTTTATACTATGGCACCTCTCTCACATGAATAAAGAAAAAAAATAGGCTATCCATTTGGTTTACAAATGAAATGCAAGACTTCTTGTAAGTAACCAAAGGATGCTTAACAATCTCTCCCCATTAGAAGAAACTTCCCTCCCCATCTGTTAATACATCACAGTTTTTAGCCAAGCATCAAAATGACTTAGAAAAGCAAAAATCAGCCCACCAAACCAAGTCAATAAGGAATTAATTTGAAAAACCTGTGACCTATCTTGAGCTGGACTCAGCGAAAGGCACCAGAAATAATTAGAAGCTGCTATGATTTCATAAGTTAACTGGTATCTCAAGACATCATATTTGCATGAACACGTGCATAAAATATGTATTTAATAGTTTAAATATATGTATTAAAAAATATATACCCCTACCTAAGAGTCATTTCCAATGTGGGTCTTATATATATCTTTCTCTTCCCCTCCCCCAAAGTGGACATAAGCAGATTACTTTTACAAAATTTATAAAGGCAAGAATACATTTTACATATTTTACCCAACAAGAAATGGTAAAATGAAATCTCTCAACTATAGGAATGGGGAATAGAGGAAGCACCTGGGAGATCCCAGGGCTGGGCATGCAGCACCATATTTTTAAAAGTAAATAAATTAAAAATGAGTGCACAGAATTGATTCACATGTATCTTTTCAGAAATAAAGGCTTGCATTGAAAGACAACTACAGCATAGTTTTAAATATATTCGCACAAACTTATTAGAATAAAATATTTGCTTATTACCCATAGACAAAATCAAATATATTTAGCAAGACAGGTTTCAGAACAGTAACTTTATACTAAATATACATTATTGAAAAGATTCTTCAACCATGATGTACCGTTCAGGCTCATACAGCTTTATTTTCTTCTTCTGTCAAAGGGGAATAATAAAATCTGCCGTATTTCCCTCAATCATATCAGATAATGAACATAAAAGCACTTGGAAAATTACCATATATGATACAAGCACGAGGTGATTAAAATCCTCGCCAACCATCGCCTAAAAGCTTACACTGCACATGCCTTGCATTTCGCACAGGCTCCCTTAGGCATTTCTCTTGTCATCTCAAAACACCTCCAAAGCTGGGGGGTCCCACATGTAACATCTTTGATGGGGAACCAACGACAAAAAGGGTAAGAGACAAAAGAGTCTCACTTGGAACCAGCACCCAAATTTAATCCATTGTGATGACTGTCCTTCTCATTCCAGTATAAAACCTGATACAAAACTTCAGTTCACTGAGATATTTCAGCATGGGGGACGATGAAGAGAGATGGTAGGAGAAAGGGGGAAAATTCTATACTCAGAGCTCAGCCCCCACTGTGATGCAGACCTGACTCCAGGTCTGTTTGGCTCAAAGGTAAGAGAGGGTACAAATCACTGCTCTTTTAAACCCACCCCTAACAGCAGAGTATGTGAGCAAAAAAAAAAGCCTATCTACTTTGTACAATCCGATTACACGTTAAGTTTTCCTACCCCTCTGCACTTGAAAGAGAGATTACGCCCAACTCAGGATTTGGACTGAGTCGACTAGGTCTTGAAAGAGAGAAGACATCAAAACCAGACAACATGAAATGATGCAGCAAAACCTCAAAATCAATAACCGGGACACGACTGAAACTGACAAACCATGATGGGAAATAGTCACCAGGGGCTCTGGATGAACAACAGCATCCAGGATGCAAAGTCAGGTGGCAAGTGCAAAGCACGACAGACCCCTCGGGCAGTGGCTGTGGTCATCAGCCGGGGGGGATGACAGATGAATGGTCTGGCTGAGCCAGAAGGGTCTTCCCATCAGGCATTTCTGTTCACACGGGAGAGGAGGACTTTCAAGGATGCAACAGGTCACAGGACGTAGTTAAATTAACATCATATGACTTGAACTCAACAACAAAATTTTAAGTTAACTGAAACATATTGTATTAGAGAAGAAGAATCTTTAGAATCAGATATACCTGGGTTCCTATGCTGATTCGATCACATTTCAAAGTACTGAGACACGCAGGACAAGTCTAAATTAGGATTTGGAGTCTGGGTGCAGCTTCTGTCTCCCGGGTGTGTATATGCATGAGCCGACCCGCATAGCAGAGAGGAGACCCACGAGGAGTGGTTGTAGGCACTGCACCTAAGGGAAAGTTTGGGGAAGACACAAGTGCCTATTCTCCAATGAGGAGTGCCATAGAGTTCCGATGAAAGTAACAAAACATGTCCGGAGATCTCGTAATCAAGCATCGAACGGGATCAAGGGTACACGGTACCCATTTACCCAATGAGCAATGGAACTCAGAAGCATGTCACTGAGGGTGATCCTTTTGCAGAAACAGAGGGCAAAGAGTGGACTGCCTGCATGAAACACGGAGCCCTGACAGTCCTCGCCTTTGCTTACGGTATCTGTCCTCTGTTCTCCACCTTTGCTCTAAGGGACGTGAAAGACCTCTTTTCCAATGCAAAGAGAACACCAATGATCTCCTCTTCACATTCATGTCAAAACACAGGAACTCCGTAAAGATTCCCAGCCTACCTCTAATAGAATACAGTCCCCTCCAAAGTATTTACCTTTCGATAACTTCTTTAAGGTCAGCACTGTCCAAGGATATGGAACACAGGGCTGTCATGCTTGTGTTGATACTATCCAAAATAAGGAAAAACTTTGCCCCAGATGAACAGCCCAACAACTCCTAACAGCTATACGATTATTTCTGGCAATTTTCAAATTACGATGTTTTTCCTGCCTCAAGCCACAGAAGATTCAAAAACCAATGTCAACCCCTCACACTTTTGTTGATGAAATTAAAAAAATTAAGCACAATTCACACTTCTTTTCCTATCTCTTTCTCCGCTTTTAAAGTTAATTTTCCTTTGACCAAACGGGAAGCTAAAATAGTCCAAGCACAACAAAGGGAAGCAGGGGCACAGCATCTTCTGGGTCCTGCAGCCTCAGAGGCATGCAGGGAACACCGAGAGCAGGAACGCAGCACCTGCCAGTGGCCCGTGGACCCAGAGACAGTGGGGGCACCAGCCTCAGAGGACCTGGCAGGCAGCCAGTACCGAGCGGGCGGTCAGAGCATCACAGACCGACTGCTGCAGCACACACGGAAACCCACCGGGGAAGCCTAAAGGGATCCAGTGCGCGGAACATCACCGACACGTGGCCTTTCATGCCCAGGGTTCACGTCTATATCCTCACAGACTAGCAAGCCCGGAATATCTCTGAAAGCCTTTGCCATGAGCAGGCTACCACAACGGGCCCCAGAGATACCAGGAGAGTAAAACACAGGCAGGGAGTGTCCTGTAAGAAAAGCCATTAGTAATCAGACGATTAAAATAGAGCAGACGTTGGAGGCAACCAAGATGTCTTTCAGTGGGAAATGGATAAACTGTGATACATCCAGACAGTGACCTATTATTCAGTGCAAAAAAGAAATGAGCTATCACACCATGGAAGGACATAGAGGACCCTGACGTGCGTATTACTTCGTGAATCTGAAAATCTGACATTCTGGAAAAGGCAAACTTTGAAGGCAATAAAAGGACCCAGGGGATTGCCAGGGACTGAGGGGAGGGAGAGTTGAGTAGGTAGAGGACAGAGGATTTTCAGGGCAGAGAAACATTCTGTATGAATCAGGAATGGTGGACGCACGTCGTTCACATTCATCACAACCCATAGAATGTGCGACACCAAGAGTGAACCCTAATATAAATCACGGACTTTGGGGTGATACTCATGTGTCAGTGCGGGTTCATCGATTGTAAGGTATTCCTACTACTCTGTTGGGGTACTTTGATCATGGAGGAGGCTGTGCATCTGTAGGGGCAGAGGATATGTGGGAAATCTCTGTACCTTCTGCTCAGTTTTGCTGTGAATCTAAAACTGCACGAAAAAATATCATCTATTCCCCACCATGGAACACTACATCAAAAACTAATGATGTAATGTATGGTGATTAACATAACATAACAAAAAAAAAATCATCTATTAAAAAATTTGAACAGTCAGGCTTTCCGGGAGGGAAGATGAAGAGTATCCCCAGTACTTTCTAGGTGTGTTACTTACCATTACCATCTGGATGTCAAGTGCTTCCTCTTTAAAATGGGTATATTAATGCACACCATGCTCATTACTGTGAGGGTGAAAGATTATATATGTAAATCACTTACTAGTGCCTGGAAAATAGACACACAAAAGGGTCCTCATTAATATCTTAATACAGTGCAAATTGGACTATTATTTTATCCGTCCAGAATAAAGTTGTATAAAGTATAAATCAATTAACTTAAAATTAAATTACAATATTCTACTTGCCCTTTTGAGAATAGTAAACGAGCTAATTACAAGATTCACTGAATCACGACTAAGACTTGTTTTTAGAACAATTAGTCTTTCTGCTAAGTTGTTAAGCCTCCATAAAACATCAGATGTCCTCTACAGCAGGATTTCCAAACAACTGAGACCACGCCTACTCTCACTTCCACTTATGGACCACTGGATTTTATTTTATTTATTTATTTATTTTTTTAAAGATTTTATTTATTGGACAGAAAGAGACACAGCGAGAGAGGGAACACAAGCAGGGGGAGTGGGAGAGGGAGAAGCAGGCTTCCTGCCGAGCAGGGAGCCCAATGCGGGGCTCGATCCCAGGACCCTGGGGCCATAACCTGAGCGGAAGGCAGACGCTTAACGACTGAGCCACCCAGGCGCCCTGAACCACTGGATTTTAAACATATTTTAATCAGAAGTTATTCAACTAGTCATCAATTAAGTAATTATTAATTTGCTTTCCTAGTTAAGATAAAAGATATATTAATTTATCCTGGGTTTTTTGAAGTAGTAAAAATAGTCCTAGGGCACCCATTACTATCTGCATGTCTTTCTGATTTTCCAGAAACTACCCCTACATTTGTAGCTATCTATTAAATTTCTGGGTACACACATCTTAGCCAAGAGGGTGTGCTTTCTGAAATTTCTCTAATTCTAGACCATCACAATAACTAAGCATCACTACAAGATAAATCTAGTGTGGTTCTTCCTCACAAACATAATAGGCAGCTATAACATTTTACATATTTTCTTTTATATTTTAGGAATATCTTAGAAAATAATATTTATCTTTATCTTTTTTTTTTTTTTTTTTGAGTGTTAACCATGATTCCAAATCCGGGTAAATAAACGTTTTATCTGAAATCACCTTGCTTTGTACTCAATTCAACCCTCACAGAAGCAGATACTTGCTACATGGATACTGTTTCCTTTTTGTTCCAGTGTGGAGACCAACTGAGCAAAGTGGAATAACTTGCTGGGGGTCACCCTTAAGAATACAGCTGGGGGCTGAGCTGAAACAAAGGAAGGAGCAACAAAGGACAGGAATGTTTGAGAAAATAAGGAAGAATATGCAAAGTGACAAGGAAGGCAAGAGAAAACAAGGGATAGAAATGCTTGAGGATGAGCCTCCTCGGCAACGTGGAAGGAGAAGGCACTTCCACCCATAAAATCTTCTCGATTTTGCACCAATTTTGCAACACAGCAGCTACTATATTCCTGAATCCAAAATGCCCACATAATTAAGACCTTCCAGAGTGCAAGAAAGTCATCACCTGGGGAGCATCCAATCGAAACATCAACCTAAGTGACCTAAGTGAAGATGAACCAGCATCTTTCTTTGACTTGAACTCTTCCTAAGAAAGAAATCAAGCAATCTTTGAAGACAGACCCATGAACCTTTAGGATCACCTTGGTATTTGTACAACCTCACTATAAAGTTTCCTGGGTCCCTGAAGGATACATTTTGCAAGAAAGTTACAATTTGAAATTTTACTGTCATGGATCATAGGGCATAATACTACCCCGCCCTCCTTCCTGGGAGTAGCTTTAAACCAGGCCACGTTCCTTGATAAAAATGGACTCAACAGCCCAACACTTATTTAACTACAAAACAGTCTTCTGAAAGAGATTTTTTTTTTAAATCATCTGAAACAATATGTCATATCAGAATATCGTTTGGGGGAAAAAGTACAAAGAATAAAATGAGTATTTTAAGACATTAACAAAATAAAATATTAAATAAATTTAATGCTGAGTCACTAGAAATACCATTTTCAAAATCAACCAAAGGCACATCAATGTTTTAAAAGAGTTTATCTCAGATTTGTATACTCCCACCTGCACACTCATTTTACGAGCTTTTCAGGTACGTCATGAAATATGCATGTCATTACTGACCTGTATGGTACTTTAGACTGACCTTTTTCTTCCCGAAGGCATTTCTTTAGAAAATCCTTGGGACACAGTTTCACAGCACTAAGGTAGATTTTATAACAACTGCAATTTCTTTTTAAATAACTGCTTAAAGTATAAATGAATAACATTTTAAAATTCAAGTACTGGGCAATTATCATTGATGCACTTGAATCTCTTTCATGTAAGTACCCATCCACTTGCAAAACAATAATAATGAGTGCAGGACTGGTAAGCATACCCTAATCTCAAAAAAAATCCACTGAGCTTCTGAAGACTTGGTTTGGATTCAGTGAGAATTTTCAAGTAAATCTGTGTTTTTAGCTTTTGAATTTCAATCATTGGGGAAGGATGGTAAGGGTGGACTACAAGTCAATTGTTCACAGAAGCTTTCATCATAACGCTGGATGAAAACATAATGGGAGGGGCGCTTGGGAGGCTCAGTCATTAGCATCATCTGCCTTCGGCTCAGGTCCTAATCCCGGGGTCCTAGGATCAGCCCCGCATCAGGCTCCCTGCTCCGCAGGAAGCCTGCTTCTCCCTCTCCCACTCCCCCTGCTTGTGTTCCTGCTCTTGCTGTGTCTCTCTGTCAAATAAATAAATAAAATCTTTTAAAAATTTTTTTAAAAATAAGAAAAATTTAAAAAACAGAAAGCCTTCTGCTTAATTTTTGTATGTTTGACCTGTTTCTAATAGATACCCCAAGAAAAAAAAATGTAATATATCCCTTGTAGGCAAAGGGATATAAAAATTATCTTTAAAAAAATTCATCAAAGAACCAGAAAAGCCTAAAAGGTTTAAATCAAGATTTGGCTACTACCTGGTCATGTGACCTAGGGAAGTAAATGAACATAACTGAGCGTCTATTTACTCAACTGAAAAACGGACTCCACTGCTCCCACAGTTTTGGGGAAAAGCGGCTGAGATCATCCAAAGTGCCTTGCACATCCTAACAGCCGAACAAATAAATATCAGTTCCCCTTCTACTAGGTGTGCAAAGGAATCTACTTGGTTAATAATAAGGCCGTCCTTCCTTTGCTCTTCCCCATACTCTACTTCTTAAAATCGAAATTCTTAGCCTGCGTTTACAGACAGAAGTGGCTTCATCTTTGAGAGCAGAGGTTTCTGAATCAGGAAGAAATAGCTCTGCATCACACTGGTTGTGTGACTGGTGAGTGATTTAGACTTTCTAAGCCTCAACGGGTGGAATGGGAAAAGGGTATGATGGTTCATTTTCTGGGTCAAGTTGACAGGGTCACAGAGTACCTAGACACTTGGTCAAAAAGTATCTCTGGGGTGCCTGTGAGGATGTTTCCAGAGGAGATTAGCACTGGACTCCTTGGACCCTGTAAGGCAGACAACCCTCACCAATGCTGGAGGGCAGCACCTAATCCATCAGGGGCCTCATAGAACAAGGCAGAGGGAAGAGAAAGTCACCTGCTCTGCCTGCCCACTCAGGCTGAAGTTTATGCCACCACGCTCCTGGTTCTCAGGCCTTCGGATTTGGGCTGGAACACACACACCCTGCCTCTCTGGGTCTCCAGCTCTGCAGGTAGCAGATAGTGGGAACCGGCAGCCTCCAAAATCACGGGAGCCAATTCCGTATATTCAATTTCCTACCTGTCTCTATCTATGTCCTATTGCTTATATATCTCTAGAGAACCCTGACTAGCACAAGAGGTGAGAACAGTTGTAGGAATGAAATGAAATGATCCATGGCCCATGATAGACATATAATAAGGGTATATGGACGCTATGTAAACTCTCTGATATGGTATTATTTCATATAACATTTTCTGTATCAGTGTGTGCGTGTTTGCATACATAATGTGTATAGGCTTATGTGATTTATGCGTATAGGTGTATGTGTGTGGATGTGTATATATCTACACCGGTGTGTGTCTATGCATGTAAGAATGTGTGTATCCACAGATTTTATCAGACCTTCAAAGAGCCCCATGGCCTGAAATGGGTTTAAGAGGCCCAGTTTCATAAAAAGAGGGAAATTATATTTAAAAATACATACACATACATACACACACACAAGCTTAAGGGTATGATTTGCTCTGGTTTTGGTCCCTAAACCCCCTACCTCTGTATTGTCATGAAGCTCATCATCATATGCTTGGCACACAAAGTTTTTACTTAAAGCAGAAAGCTGTGACTCCAATCAGAAATTTCCCCTCCCTGAGCATGCCTGATCTCCATTTAAGCACTTATAGAACCAAAGCTTTGGAGTCCCCTGAATAAGACTCATTAATTAAGGTTCCATGGGTCTTTGAAAATCTGTATTTGCAGAGAAGTTAAATTATAAACTATATATTGATTTGTATGTAATTTTTCATCAAAGGAGCTTTTAAAGAACTAGTTTACCTGGTATGATGCCAATAAATTTTGGTTTATAAAGATGAGATAAAATTCTGGAAGAAGGATAAACAACAGAGACTCAAAAGCAACTTAAAATAGGACAACTGACCAGGAAAACTAAAAGAATAACATTTCTGTGCTACACTTGACTTATAATTTATAACTGGAACATTCATTTGAGTAAAACCACTGGGCTGCATATTAAATGAAAAATCATTTTATATGGTCCGTTCTACTGAAAATATAATTTTGACTAAGTGACGCACTCTATTTCTGCCAGTTAGCCTCACAACTTAGGTGAGCCCCAAAACAAAGGAATATCAGATTGAAGTGTAAAGGGAATCACCTTATGTGCCTTTTGTACCTTTATTTTATCCATCCGTCTACATAACTGAGAAGAGGACATTTCAGCCGCCCAATCTCCATTTGCCAGCAGAACTTCAAAAGATGCCTTTAAAATGATTCTTATTCAAAAGGCCAACTCCCCCCAGTTGATACATTACCACTAGAAACAATTAGTTATTGGAATCTCTGTGGCCATGATTGTGTTTTCTTGTAATTGATTTAGAACTGACACAAAACACTGGAAGTTTCACTTGTCCACCCTCTTGATTTGATAGGTTTATATATTGCAATGTGCCCACTACAGGAGTGCTAGCAAACATCTCTATCATTTCAATTTTGTAGTGAGAACATACACGATCTAGTCTCCCAGCAACTTTGAAGTATATACTACAGTACTGTGGACCATAATCATGTGATTATATTTTTAAGGAGAGAACTTTAAACTGGAGAAACAAAAGTAATACATGCTTTCTACACAAATCAAACAATCAAAAAACTTAGATGAAATTTTTAAAAAACAACGAATCAAAAATGATTTATATCCCCACAACCAGGAAATAACCAGGACTAAATTTTGTATATAATTTACCACAGTTTTCTTCTGTGCACATATATCCTCATGTTTATATATTTACAAAACTGGGATGCCATTCATTCAATCTTTTCACCAAATTTGGATCTAAATTCTAATTTTAGAATTAGAATTAGAATTAGAATTCACCAAAGAGTAATTTGTAATTTCTTTGTTCCATAATTTAAATAATACTCTTTTCTTTCTTTCCTTTTTTCACTTCCAAAGTTCCACTCTAAACAAAAATCAAAAGCTGTAATAACTCTCCCTGGATATCTGTATCTTCGTACATTTATTTCCTTACAAAAAATACATTCCTCAAAATGGGATTACCACAACAAAGGGTGTGCACCTTTTCAAGGTATTTGCTTGATGCGCATTGTCAAATTACCTTCTAGAAAGCTCTGTCCATTTGAAAGCCAACAGCAGGTTTATAACACTGCTCATCTGCTCTCCAGCATTGGATATTACCATTCTTTTTAATATTTTATTCTCAGGGATAACTTGAAAAACCAAATGCCAAGCCAGTATTTGCACCTTTTAAGACTGCAGAGAGCTTCTTGGTAGTAATAGGTGGGGAAAAAAATCCACAGCAATGTAACACATCCCACAATTTCTAATCATTTTTGAAGAAAAAAATCACATCCTTCAGGGTTACTTGGAACTAACTCTGGGGTCATTATTATAGCTACTTTGTATAGAGACTACTGGGGAAGATTAAAGGTGTAGGCTGGGCAGATAGAAAACCAGGGCCATGAATCATTCATCCAATACTTGGAGTCTGAAACCGTGTGGAGGGCCAGGGGTGGATGTATATTTCAGCAATTCACAAGATAGCTGTTTCTGCTCTTCCCAGTGCCCCACACAGTCAGACCTCATTCCGACACGAAATCCAAGACTTGCATAGCTGATTTATTTGACGGTGTTATCTAAAACAACACTAGCGACTGGCACAGACATTTTCAACATGGACATTACAAAGCCGGTGGGGAATAATAGCAAAAAAAGAATCCATAGGGAATAATGATCATCCGCCAGGCAATTAGAAGTAAAGAGGTGAAGAGAAGCGGAGACATGCTGACTCAGAGGATAAAATACAGGAAAATTCTCAGTGCTCTGTCACCCTGGCACCCTTGACTGTCCTTTGTCCTCACATATATGTTTCTTCACAGTGACAAACTCACAGGGTTATAACCACTTTCCTGCTATGTGGTACAACTCTTGTCGCTCACACGGTGATTTCTTGGAGAAAATGAAGAAAGACTCCTTAAAACAAACAGACCTAGGAGGCTTAGTTAGCCCCATAAAATTACTCTGACTAGCCATTCAGATTTCTTAGAGGCCACATAAGATCTCTTGAATGCGCCAGATTGTTTTGGTTCATGAAAGGAGTCCATTTGTCAGCATCCCATTTGAGGGGTGATATCTTAAAGGACATTTAAAAGGAGATGAAAAGTCATACAAACAGGATTTAAAATTTCTCCCCCATTTCTCTAAGAGAGTCATTTCATACAGTGAAGACAGATTACCGAATTTTATTTGCGATAAGAAATTTCATCCAAGTGATCTAAAGTGGAAAACAGGCATTGAAAAATATATCACTCCCAAATAGGCTTCATAGGGCATCGTGTCTTTTTTTAATTATTATTATTAAAAGGTTTGGATCAAAGCAATAAGGCATCTGAAATCTTTCTTTGAAAAGGGATAAATATGGACACCTGGGTGGCTCAGTGGGTTAAGCGTCTGCCTTCAGATCAGGTCATGATCTGGGTGTCCTGGGATTGAGCCCTGCTTTGGGGGTTCCCTGCTCAGTGGGGAGTATGCTTCTCCCTCTCCCTCTGCCCCTCCCTCTTCCCCTCCACCCTCCACCTACTCATACTCTCGAGCACACACTCTCTCTCTCAAATAAATAAATAAAATTAAAAAAATAAAGGGATAAACAATGGAGAGGGTAAGAATCCTCCCAACATGAAATTAGAAATATCGATGGAGTCATTGCAAATGAATTTTTAAAAATGTAGGTTGATCCAAACATTCTGAATCGATTCAAACATTTAATTTTAGCTTGATATCTACCAGGCAGCAGCCCCATAATTATGTCTTTATTTCACATAGATGTAGTATGCTAGACAGCTGAGACTTGAAAAGATAATTGGTTCAGTTCCCTGCTTCCAATGCAGTAATTCTAAAATGTGAGTGAGTATAAAAGTCACTCAGGGAGATTTCAAGGCCCCACTCCACAGCACTCTTATTCAGAGTGTTTAATGTGGGACCAAGAAACGTATGTCACACCTACCCCATAGGTGTTTTGTGCACTTCTTCCCAAATCACAGGAAGGAACATTTTTTCTCAAGGATATTGAAATCATTCAGAACAAACCACTGTTTGTGAAAGATCTCCAAAGACAGGACTCTCCAAATCTGTTCCTTCATGCCAGTTTTTCTTACCCCTGGGATGGTCCAAACATTTTCCCTTATATCCATCAAAAATGTCCACAGTAAATTTAAGGGAAAGTATAACACAATAATAGTGGGGATTACAGGGGAGCCTGGGTGGCTCAGTCGGTTAAGCATCTGACTTTGGCTCAGATCATGAATTCAAGGTCCTGGGATCCAGTCCCGAGTAGGGATCCCTGCTCAGCGGGGAATAGACTTGTCCCTCTGCCCCTCCCCCCCATTTGTGCATTCTCTCTCTCTCTCAAATAAATAAACTCTTTAAAAAATAATAAATGACAGCTCAGATAAAGTTTTAAATGCACAGACTATCAGGATAGCCTCCAACATAGAAACATTGCAATGTGGACAACACATTTGCTTCACCATTCTGGCTATTACTTGTTTCTGCTTGGTTTCTACAAAATATAGAATCTAGCAACATTTTGAAATACAAAATATACTCAAAGACAACTACGTATAAAAGAACTAAGGGAATTTTTTCTGAGATTTTGGCCAACTCCAGAGATGTAAGAGCAATGAACAGCCGACACGGTTCCTAGCTTATGGAAAACCTGATCTATAACGATCCTAACTAAATTCATAACTAAGAAGGTCTGCCCCTAGCTTTATCTGAAGAAGCATTCCATAACAGTGCCACATGTGTATGTTGGAAGTCTGATTTTCCCCCCCTGAAGCAGGACAAATCTGCATTTCATGAACAACTACCTTTTATATTATACTCTGAAATTATGTAAATCCTGAATTCAATTATAGAGATGTTTTTGCTAGGACAATCGTTCAACGTGTTAAAAAAAAAAAAGAGAGAGATTAAAGAAAATAGTAGCAAAATATATTGACCTAGAAATGAATCTATTTCTTGACTTAAGCCTGAAATGCAATACGGGCATTTCTTAGCCATTAAGTAGGTGATTATCTGTCTTTTAACTCTTCCACCCACACCCCATTTTCCCATTCCCATGGCTAATTTTCCTGGGCGAGCTCAGGTCCTTGAAATCGTAGTCAAAAACACCACCACTACCACCGTCAAAAAAGATGAAACTACACATATCTCAATTGGTTTCTTAGTACATCTTTACCTCTAATAAAATGATGAAGGGAGATTTAAAGGCCTGCTTCAGAGGTCACCTATTAATATTATCAGATGCTGAAGCTTGCATGAATTTGGAGATCATCCCAACAGTCTGATTTTATGGCTAAAAAACTGGAACCCTGAGCAGCGAAGTCACAGGCCTCGGTTCACTAAGCTAGCAAGGAGCCCTTTGAGCTGAAAACAGGTCTTCTGACTCCTTGTTGAAACCCATTTCCTACTGCATCCTGTGTGGGCAGACAATCATTGCAGAGAAGACTGAAAAGGTGATTGACTGATTTCTAAGTTCCCAGCCACCAGATGGCCTTTATCTGTAAACTTGATCAAACCAAATTTCAGTTCCTACAATCTGTTTTGTCGGAAGTGGGAAGTCTTTTTCAACCATTAAAATCATTATTTAACCAATGTATTACCTGGCTTCAATAGTTCAACCTGTGTGTATGTGTGTGAGCATGTGTGTGTGTGTATATACATTTAAAATTCTAGGTACAATTTAAAATCCTCCTGGGAATTCAGTTCAACTCGCTCCTTAGGGTAGGGAGTGGGAGGCCTGATTCTCAGAAATCTCCATCTATATTCCAGTCTGCGCATAGAAGAGTCTTGTGCTATGGGGCTGGGTGGAGAAGGAGCCATGGGTGGTTTGTTTCCTATAGGATTTCAATTATCCTCTACCCAGTGGAGAACCACTTAAAGGCATCCTATGGAGTCATTATTCCCAACAAAAAGTACTTTCGAGTGAATATAAAACTTCAGTACAAGTTGGTGCCACCAATTACCATGAGATCCACCCCAACAGGGAAGCTTTGTGTAGGACAGAAGTGTAAGATGAAGTCAAAATCGCATTTCTCTGATGATGAAATATTTCCCTCGTTTGTGTGACACAAAAGAGGAAGATGCTACCTAGCAGGAGCTCATGGGCAGTGGTATTCTCAGACCTTGTGAGTGATCTGAGGATATCATGAGAAGCTAGGGGATTCACATGAAATCATGCACCCTTACTCATCTTTTGAAATATACTCAGCTACCACATAGACCAGGGGTTTGAACTCCGGAGGGTCAACAGTATAAACTTCCATCTGCCTCTATAAAACTACTAACTCAGGGAAAATTCTTTTGAGTATTTTCTATGTAAAACTTGCTTTTTTTTTTTAAGATTTTATTTATTTATTTGAGAGAGAGAGAATGAGAGATAGCATGAGAGGGAAGAGGGTCAGAGGGAGAAGCAGACTCCCTGCCGAGCAGGGAGCCCGATGTGGGACTAGATCCCGGGACTCCAGGATCATGACCTGAGCCGAAGGCAGTCGCTGAACCAACTGAGCCACCCAGGCACCCCTAAAACTTGCTTTTTAAAACACAATTCATGGGGCGACTGGGTGACTCAGTTGGTTGAGTACCCAACTCTTGATTTCGGCACAGGTCATGATCCCAGGGTCTTGGGATTGAGCCCTGAATTGGGCTCTGTGCTCAGCAGGGAGTCTGCTTGAGATTCTCTCTCCTTCTCCCTCTGCCCCTCCCCCACTCACACTTGAACATGTGTGCACTCTCTCTCTCTCAAATAAATAAATAAGTAAATCTTAAAAAAAAAAACCCATACAATTCACAATTTAATGCTACCGGAGGTCTATGTAAATGTTAAGTCTATATCTTAGAAAGACAGGAGCCATAATATCTTGACATTAAATACGTATTTGAACAATATAATTAGCTCTCCAAAGGAAAACATTTTCTATGCTAAGAAAAATGAGCTTTCTTTTTTTTTTAAGATTTTATTTATTTATTTGTCAGAGAGACAGCGAGAGAGGGAACACAAGCAGGGGGAGTGGGAGAGGGAGAAGCAGGCTTCCCGCGGAGCAGGGAGCCTGATGCGGGGCTCGATCCCAGGACCCCGGGATCATGACCTGAGCCGAAGGGAGATGCTTAACGACTGAGCCACCCAGGCGCCCCAAAATGAGCTTTCTTTTTTGTTTGTTTTTTTAGATTTAGTGATGTGCATAGTAATAAATAAATTAATCCTAACTAGAGAATTCAAATGATTTTATTTATTTATTTATTTATTTATTTATTTATTTTTAAAGATTTTATTTATTTATTTGACAGAGAGAGAGAGTTAGCGAGAGCAGAAACAAGCAGGGGGAGTGGGAAAGGGAGAAGCAGGCTTCCCACCGCGCAGGGAGCCTGATGTGGGGCTCGATCCCAGGACCCTGGGATCATGACCTCAGCTGAAGGCAGATGCTTAACTGATTGAGCCACTTAGGCACCCCTCAAATGATTTTTTTTAAATAGTGATAATAGTCATTCTACTTTCCACAACTTAACAGAACCTTACAAATAAATAAACAATGTTTCCTTTTGAAAGCATCAAAATGCCTTCTCTTTACCTTGTTCTGATAAGTGTTTTTCACATCAGCTGTGCCTTTGGGTTCACAGATGGGCTACCAAAATACATTTTCTACAAAGCTCTTTCAAGTAGATTGGACAGCAGGAAGCCATGTGGAATCCCATTTACACAGCTAGACACTTCCCAATGCATAGGATGCTCAGCTGGATACTTTCACTCATTAACGCAACAACAATCATTAAGCATAATTTCCACCATAATAAAAAAAAAAAAGAGGGCACAGCCTATATTGGCATTTAATAAAAATTGATTGGAAGCTAAGGTCCTGGTGGTAGAATTATTTTTAAAGTAAAAAAAAAAATTAATCGAATTAAAAACACAAAGGATTAAGAAAAAGAAGAAAAGATCATCATCGATGCTGGAGCTTCAAGCCAATACTTCATGTTATAAAGAGATCATTGTTGAAATAATGGGTTCCTGTTGCCACAGTTCACAATTTCTCTGACTTCCTTTCTACTCCAGTCTTTTTGAATAGCCCAGCAATACAGCTGACACTTGGGTAACTTAGGACAAGGAGTAAAAGCATGAAAGACTGAAAGCTGTTCTTTCTCTCTTTAAGTAATCATTTATTTGTATACAAATGGAGCAATGATCCCATTGGTTAAGCACAGTTTCACACTGGCCTCCAACTTCTGAGCTGACAGCCAGTGATAAGCTACGCAAAGTGAAATCAGAGTACATAAAATGGAAACAGTTTGACATACCAGACAGTGAGAACCACCCACAATTTTTAAATGGAAGGCAAACCTTTAGAAACGTATTAAAGCATGTTAGACAACAGTTAATACCCTGAATAAAATGCACACGCATCAGGGAGACGGGCTGTGGTAGAACATTTTTTTTTTTTTTGGAGAATTTCCTTTGAATTTGCATGGCTTTTTTAAAAAAATTATTGTTATGTTAATCACCATATATACATCATTAGTTTTTGATGTAGTGTTCCATGATACATTGTTTGTGTAGAACACCCAGTGCTCCACGCAGAACGTGCCCTCTTTAATGCCCATCACCAGGCTAACCCATCCTCCCATCCCCCCTCCCTTCTAGAACCCTCAGTTTGTTTCTCAGAGTCCATAGTCTCTCATGGTTTGTTTCCCCCTCCAATTTCCCCCCTTCATTCTTCCCCTCCTACTATCTTTTTTTTTTAACATATAATGTATTATTTGTTTCAGAGGTACAGGTCTGTGATTCAACAGTCTTGCACAATTCACAGCATTCACCATAGCACATAGCCTCCCCAATGTCTATCACCCAGGCACCCTATCCCTCACCCAACCCCCACTACTCTAGCAACTCTCAGTTTGTTTCCTGAGGTTAAGAATTCCTCATATCAGTGAGGTCATAAGATACATGTCTTTCACTGATTGACTTATTTCGCTCAGCATTACACACTGCAGTTCCAACCACGTCGTTGCAAATGGCAAGATCTCATTCCTTTTGATGGCTGCATAATATTCCATTGTGTATATATACCACCTCTTCTTTATCCATTCATCTGTCGATGGACATCTTGGCTCGTTCCACAGTTTGGCTATTGTGGACACTGCTGCTATAAACATTGGGGTGCACGTACCCCTTCGGATCACTGCATTTGTATCTTTGGGGTAAATACCCAGTAGTGCAATTGCTGGATCGTATGGTAGCTCTATTTTCAACTGTTTGAGGAACCTCCATACTGTTTTCCAGAGTGGCTGCACCAGCTTGCATTCCCACCAACAGTGTAGGAGGGTTCCCCTTTCTCCGCATCCCCGCCAACATGTGTCGTTTCCTGACTTGTTAATTTTAGCCATTCTGACGGGTGTGAGGTGGTATCTCATTGAGGTTTTGATTTGGATTTCCCTGATGCCGAGTGATGTTGAGCACTTTTTCATGTGTCTGTTGGCCATTTGGATGTCTTCTTTGGAAAAATGTCTGTTCATGTCTTCTGCCCATTTCTTGATTGGATCATTTGTTCTTTGGGTGTTGAGTTTAAGAAGTTCTTTATAGATATATCAGAGAAAGGGCTAGTATCCAAGAATGGTCATTTTTAGACTGGGCTCTGCCATGCCTTGCATGATGATGGTAAGGTGTGATGGGCTGGCCAGGTGGGTAGGGTTCCAGGCCTCTAGCCCTGTGTCAGCCAGACTAGCTTGGCTTTCATTCATTTTATACATTGGACTCCTTGTTTGAAGAAAGTATACTCATGCTATCAAAACAAAAACTCTGAAAAGTGCTGTTTTAGAAATACCTTTATGGGCCCAGAAAGATGTTAACAATATATTCAGTGACAAAACCTAATTATAAAATTGCTTGATTCCATTTTTATTATATATGCACAGAAGGATAATTACCAAAATCATTTGAATAGATTATCTTATTTAGAAAAAGGGAATAAGAGTTCTAATTTCCTATAATGAAGCTGTATCGTTTATGTATCTTTTTTTTAATAATTTTTTATTGTTATGTTAATCACCATACATTACATCATTAGTTTTTGATGTAGTGTTCCATGATTCATTGTTTGTGCATAACACCCAGTGCTCCACGCAGAACGTGCCCTCTTTAATACCCATCACCAGGCTAACCCATCCCCCCACCCCCCTCCCCTCTAGAACCCTCAGTTTGTTTTTCAGAGTCCGTCGTCTCTCATGGTTCGTCTCCCCCTCCAACTTACTCCCCTTTATTCTTCCCCTCCTGCTATCTTCTTCTTCTTTTTTTTTCTTAACATATATTGCATTATATGTTTCAGAAGTACAGATCCGTGATTCATCAGTCTTACACAATTCACAGCGCTCACCGTAGCACATACTCTCCCCAATGTCTATCACCCAGCCACCCCATCCCTCCCACCCCCCACCACTCCAGCAACCCTCAGTTTGTTTCCTGAGATGAAGAATTCCTCATATCAGTGAGGTCATATGATACATGTCTTTCTCTGATTGACTTATTTCACTCAGCATAACACCCTCCAGTTCCATCCACGTCGTTGCAAATGGCAAGATCTCATTCTTGTTTTAAAAAGTTTACAATAAAGCTGGAAGATCTATTTTACTCTTCCCCCTCATGAACGCAGTTTGTTGAGAAATTAACTGTAGTAACAGGCTCTGAACACACATATGTCCATAATCCTTTCGGAATCAAACAATAATAGCACATAGGTACAGAGTTTTAGAGTTTACTTTCTGGACCTCTTTCTAGGTGGTAGGCTTTTGAAATATTCGAATGTGATGAATCACAGAATTTTCTTGGCACTGCATTTCACTTTGAATTTATCGACAGTTGCAGGGTAAAGAGTAGTGTCTCTAAGACATATATAAAGGAACAGATGTCAGATAGAAATTACTATCTGAGTCTCTGATTATCTACTAGGTTGCAAATGATAAGGCACAGTTAACATATACCTAAAACTATTAACAGGTTGAGCATATGCAATAGTGCCGCTGAACAGAAATACAGTGTAAGCTAAAGATTTCGTTTGAAATTTTGTATGAGCCATATTTTAAAAAAAGAAAGATGAAATTAACTTTAATAATGTCTCATTTAACCCAGCATATCCAAAAATTATCAGTTCAATATGAGTCAACATAAAAAGTATTCATGAGATATTTTACATTCTTTTTTCATGTTAAGTTTTTGAAGTTCAGCGTGTATTTTGTATTGACAACACATCTCCATTCAGACTAGTCACCTTCCCAGCACTCAATGACCACTTGGGATTAGTGGCTACCATACTGGACAACTCCACAATAGTTTAAACATATAAAATTATGGTGTCCTTCCTTGGGGAAAAAAAATCCAAGTATCTTCGAAGGATCATCCTATAGTAAACACCTTCAAGGACGTCCACATGCAATCTGTTCCAGTGTTATCTACCCTCTCTATTTCTTCCTTTCTTACTTTCAAAGTTGGCCTCTGAGTTCAGCCAAATCATTTTCCTCAGTTTCCTGCAAAAAGGCCTTCCTGTCAACTTGCCTAAATCTTTTGTGTCCCCCAACGCCCAACACAAACTCCACCACCTGCAAGAATTTGTTTCTGCATCACTCATCATCAGGGAAATGCAAATCAAAACTACAACGAGATACCACCTCACACCTGTCAGAATGCCTGTTATCAAAAAAGACAAGAAACAGCAAGTGTTGGGAGGATATGGAGAAAAAGGAACCCTCCTGCACTGTTGGTGGGAACGCAAACTGGTGCAGCCACTGGGGGAAACAGTATGGAGGCTCCACAAAAACTTAAAACTAGAGCTACCCTACAATCCAGTAATCACACTACTGGGTATTTACTCAAAGAATATGAAAACACTAATTCAAAAGGATCCATGCACCCCTATATTTACTGCACCGCTATCTACAATAGCCAAACTATGGAAGCAGCCCGAGGGTCCACTGACAGGTGAATGGATAAAGAAGATGTGGTATAGATTCAAAATGGAATATTATTCAGCCATAAAAAAGAATGAAATCTTGCCATCTGCAACAACATGGATGGATCTAGAGAGTATAATGCTAAGTGAAATAAGTCAGTCAGAGAAAGACAGATAATGTAAGATTTCGCTCATGTGGAATTTAAGAAACAAAGCAAATGAACCAAAGGGAAAACAAAAGAGACAAACTAAAAAACGGACTCTTGACTATAGAGAACACACGGATGGTGACCGGGGGCGGGGGGGGGGCAAGTTTGGCGGGGGTTGGGTGAAACAGGTGATGGGGAGTAAGAGCACACTTACCATGGTGAGCACTGAGTAATGTATGGAATTGTTGAATTACTCTATTGCATACCTGAAACTAATATAACACTGTATGTTAACTATACTGGAATTAAAATAAAAGTAAATAGGAAAAAAAAAGAATGTGTTTCTGATTGTTCATAAGTCCTATAGCACATAATGTCTACATCATTAATTTTGATGTTTATTTGCAGACTGTGCTGAATTCTTTTTAACTATTACATATTTATTTTGAACTCTAAGGTTCCTGAAAACAAGGATCATGTTTTATACTTTGCTTATCTCCCTCCAGTGTTATCTAGCGAAGTATTTTTGAACATATCAAGTCGAAACATTTTACATAGTTCTTCTATATTTTTTGTTTCATTGCCTGTCTGAAAGGCATGATCCAGGATGCTTGAACTTGCTTTAAGAAAACACACCAACCTAATGGATGCAAAGGAAAAGAAGAACTTTCTAGTAACCAGAACTGTTAAAAGAAGTGAGTTGGTCATGAGGAGTTCATCATGAAAGTATTCAAGGGGAATATAGCTAGCCATTTGTTTGGGATATTATAAGGAGAATGTCTAAAACAAGGGTCTAGTTGGGTTTGGTAATGTCTGAGTATCATCCTGATTTTAAGATTCTGTACCAAAGAAAGCTAATGTGTGAAAATCCAAATTTATGATTCATCTGTTGGTTCAAGATCTGTCAGTCTGCAATAAAGAACCAGTTAAATAAATAAATTGGACAGTTATTTAGAGACCTGATTAGTTTCCATTTACCCAAAATTATAAAGTTAAATTTGGCAAAGTCAGCTTACAATTCTAACTATTTATACGGTTAGAATTGTGTGTGTGTGTGTGTGTGTGTGTGTGTGTATAATCAGCTATGTAAAGACTGCTATACTGGGGCACGTGTGTGGCTCAGTCTGTTAGGCATCCAACTCTTGATTTTGGCTCAGGTTGTGATCTCAGGGTCGTGGGATCAAGCCCCATACTGGGCTCCACACTCAGTGGGGAGTCTGCCTGAATTTCTTTCCTCCTTGCACACCACCCTTCCCCCTACCTCTCTTCAAAGTAAATAAATAAATCTCTAAAAAAAAATACTGCTATAAGGCAAGATACTTGTCAGGCTGAACCCAGGGGTTGTTTTAACAACAACACATCTTTAGCATCTAATGACTTAGATGTAAATTGCTAAGGTGATTGTTTACTAGGTGAGACAGAGAAGAAAGGCTTACCTTCCGCCCCTGCTCTAGCCATAAACAGTATCTCCTTCTCTTTACTGGTAAGAATGGAAGACAACACAAGTTGGTCCACCAGCCAGCCATCTGCTCTCTGGATGGTCAAGATCCATCAGCATTGATCCGCCCCGGTCAGCATGTCAGCAGGGGGCCACCCTCTCTCTAAGTTAGTACATACAGGGCACACACACAGCTTAACAGTTGAGAAGCTTTGGACCCCACATTGGCTTAAAATATCAGAGTCAGGGAGATCTAAAGCAAATTCACAAGTTTAGAATCAGTTAACTCAAGTCACAAGTATTAAAATTAGTTTTCATTCCATACCTTAAAAAAGAGAGAGATCAGTATCATTAGCTAATTCATATGCGTGTGTATTTTTTGTAATAGAGTTCTGATCTGATTCCACAGCATAACTGAGAAGGCTAACATTCCAAATTGAATTGCCTCATAGTTTAATGGTACCTGTGGGGAGTCAATACAGTCTCATCTAATCCAGCATTACCTTCCTAGGGACAACACACCTCAAGAAGAAACAAAACTTCTGGATGGCCGACCTAAAGACTTACGCTTGCTTTATTTAAATAGCTTATCTGGAATTTACGCTGCCCTCTTTTAAAAGTTACTTTGAAGGGAGATAAGATCCTCTTTTAATGGTGGAGGACAGTGACAGTGACCACTTCATTAATAGGCAATTTCTTTGTGACAGCCTCATAATTCTGTCGTCAGTTTGGCTGTCGATAGACTGGAGAAATAAACACGAAGTAGAAAGCCCCATTTTGCTGTGAAGGCTCAAAGATTTGAGTTCTAATCATGGACTGCCTCAAGCCAACCTTGTGTCCTTGCCAACTCACTTAACCTCAGGGGACTTCAGTGTCATCCCGTGTAAAGCAAGGGTAAGCCACCCATGAGGGTAAGTGACTACCAAGGACAGTCCACTCACTCTGGGTGGACTCCTTGCCACTGAATGACATAAGGGTTGTATAGTCAGAGAATTTCCAATGGGAGCTGAAGATGGAAACCGGAGTCTCACCAGAGGCTTGAAGAACTAGATCCGAGTGAGCACAGGGACCAAGCAGGTCAGGGAAGAGGCTCTCTAAGATTCTCATTGGAGAGGCAAAGTGGCACAAGCAAAGCAGGGAAGAGTCGGGCACCTGGGAAATAGCTAAATGCAGAGAAAATTCAGAGCAGCCACAGAGAGAACATGGCCCAGAGGACTAAGCGAACAAATAGCCGTGTGGGTCCAAAAGGACTTCCCGTCCAGGCTGCAAGTGCCCTTTTACAGTGAGCGGAGGATTCACAAGAAATTCTTGAGAAACCTCAGGACAGAGTAGCAAAATTAGGCTTCAAAAAAAGGGGGGGGGGCGGGGCAGAAGAATGTCCATGAGTTTCACAGAAAAGAAACCTTACCAGGAGCAGGGAGTGACTCAGAGCATTTAAAACAAACAAACAAACAAAAAAACTAAGAAAATTCATTTCCCAATTTACAATTCATATTTTACAGACCATACTAACTGATGCAGAGTTAACCTCTGCCAGTAAATTCTGAAAAATATGCTTTTTTACTATACCAGTTAGAACAGAGAGTGAAGATGATTGTTAAAACGATCAGCAAACATTTATGAAAAGCCTCCTGAAAGCAAGGCACAGGGCTCTCTAAATGAAATCCAGACCAGGTAAAGTTTACTCTCTCTGACCACATGCCTATTGATGTAATGAGCAGTCTGATAATTCTGAGGACAATGAACAGTACTGAGAGAAAAGATATAACTTAACGGGTCATCTTATAGTGCCTGATTTGTACAGACAGAGTACTTCGCTTCTAACACTTGGAGGATAACAACATAGAACCGACTTTATCAGACAGATGGGAGTAGATCATCTAAAATTCCTTTATGCCTGATTTTTTTTTAAATAAAGCAGTTCAATGGAAATTGACCATTTACAATCCAAACAAAATGGAACCTTAAGATTGTCATCTTTTCAAAAGAGGTAGGATGGAGACTCATATTTCAAGATACGTGGGTTCTGATCCTTATATACTTGTTTCTTAAATACTTCCTTCCATGAAATTGTTTCTGTGTTGTACCAAGTTTTTCCCAACTATATACATATATTGTGTTCATTTACTGGTTAAATAGAACAGCACTATACTGAAAAAGAGTCGAGGGCCCCTCAGGTATAGAGTTCCAGATAAAATATAGGACACTCACTTAAATTTGAACTTAAAATAAGCAACCAGCTAGGTAAACTGCCATATTTCCAAGAGCTTACTAAAAGATTATATTTTATTTTTAATTTAATTAAGCACCCAAATAATGAACTGCCAATTATGTGATTGCTGCTAGATTCAGTGGCCCTAGTTTCTTTTACTCAAGTAACTGATGAGACATCTTAATATTAGCGTTTTACAGAAATACATAATAGGCATGTGTGATATATATATCTGCCTGCAGTACCTGACATAAAACTCCCAAAATTCTTCTAAATAGGGTTGCTAATAAAATCTTTTGTCCTAATATTGAGTCTTTGACCTGGGTTCCTCATACAGAGCTCCTAAGACCTTTATCATTTCCTGAGTGATAGGAGAGTCTGACACAGAGCTCCTAAATCCCTTGGAATTTCCCAGGTGATCTGAATGCCTTTTGTTTTAATGACACAGCCCTTGCTGGGCACTTAGATGGAGGTTGACCAGACAGACCAAGCCATGATTAGAAGCTTGGAAACTTCAGCCCCAGTCCCCATTTTCTGGAGAGAGATGAGCTGGAAATGGAGTTAATAATTGATTATACCTACATGATGAAGCTTCCATAAAAATCCCAAGAGTATGGGGCTCAGAGAGCTCACAGGTTGGTGAACACACACACACACACACACACACACACACAAGCTAGGACGATGGCACATCCTCACTCCACAGGGACAGAAGACCCTTCCAGACCTTGCCTAATGTATCTCTGGGTCTGGCTGTTTGTCTGTATCCTTTTTTATGTCCCTTATCATAAACTGGTAAATGTAAGTAGGTGTTTTCCTGAGTTCTGTGTGCCATTCTAGCAAATTATCAAATCCAAGGTGGGGGTCATAGGAACTCCAATTTACAGCCAGGAGGTCAGAAGCACAGGTGACAACCTGAACTCACAACCAGCATATGAAACAGGAGGAAGACCGTCTTCTGGGACGGAGCCTTTCACCTGCGGAATCTGATGCTCTCTCCAGGTAGATGGTGTCAAAACTGAGCTGAATTGCAGGCTACTGAGCTGGTGTCACAGGATTGCTTGATGTGTGGAAAACTCACACATCTGGTGTCAGGAGTGTTGCCGACGTGTGTGAGCAAAGGAAAACACAGGAGAGTTTTTCTAAGACAGCATGTCACAGACAGTGAAATCAAACACAGCGATAAGCTCTTGGGCGCTGCTTACAACTGCAGCAATATCTAACTACAAAATCTGCTAGGTGCAAAGAAGAGAAGCATAAGGTTTTGTGACATTGTAAACCTGGGTAGGGATGCCAGATTTAGCCAATATGATACAGGATGTACAGTGAAATCTGAATTTCAGATACAGTGAATAAAAATGTCATATGAGTATACCCCATGCAATATTTGGGATGAACTTGTGCTAAAAAAGGATTGGTTGCTCATCCAAAGTTTAGCTTGAACTGGATGTCTTGAATCATTTTCTGGCTACCTGTATTATACTGGGGCGGGGGAGGGGGGGGCGCTTTACCTAGTCTGAGAGCTCAGGAAAGGTGCCCCTGAGGAGGTGAACTAATTTTAAATGACTGTGAATGAGCTTTAAAAGTTTTATGGGAGGAATAAAATGATTTGAAAACAACCCACCGTGATCGTCCTAATTGCCTATGTTAAATGAAAAGCATCGTCCTATGTAAGATCTGATGGTCTGGGTTAGCTTGATTCTACTATGCTTTGACTTTAACCCACAGCAATTCCTCTCAGAGCTCTTGACACACTGTTGCTGTGATTTTTGGACTATCTTGCCTGTGAGATAATAAACTCCTACAGACAGCAAACACTTCCTTCCTTATGATGTACCCAGAAGTTAGCTTACTTCCAGATACACATATCTTAAAGCATTAAGAAACATTTTAAATAAATAGGAAAATTATAAGCTGTCTTTCATTGTAAAGCGGGAACTAGTCAATAAATGCAAGACTGTTATAAAATTAAATGTATTTAATCCCTATCATATCTACTAGTGATTTCACATTATGTCCGTAAGCATAAAATATTGAGATGAAATGGATAAATCTATCATTGGGGTGCAAGTCAGTTGTGGGAGCACCCCTGCAGAATGATGGCTAATATCTGAAGATTCAAAACCAAATGCTTATTAATCAGAGACATAGATTTAATATGTTTTAAGATTGAATTTAGAAGCCCCACCCCAATAAAGTCCTACAAAGATTTTTGAAAGTCATATAAACATGACCAAATGTTGGAGATGGACATCCATCCCCTGAGGCACAGTTTAATATAACAAGAATTACGGATAAATCTTTCAGGACAAATCTAGGGAAAACAATACTTGGGAGAAATACATTCAGAGGTCAAAAGTAGCACCATGTATTCTAATCAGCTCTAAGCCTATAAGTGTATAATAGCTGGAGGGAGCAACTTATACAGCAAGGAACTTACTATAGAACAAAATGTCTCACCAAAAATTCATGTGTCAGAGCGCTAAGCCCCAATATAACTAACTTTGCATTTGGAGATTGGGCCTTTAGGAGGTAATTAAGGGTATATGAGGTCGTAAGAGTTGGATCCTAATTTGATAGGATTGATGGCCTTCCAAGAAGAGAGAGAGAGAGAGAGAGAGAGCTCTCTTTCTGTCCACCCATGTACCAAGAAGAGGCCATGTGAGCATATAGCGAGACGGCTGCCATCTGCAAACCAGGAAGAGAGCCATCACCAGAACCCAATGGTGCTTGCACCCTGATCTCCAATTCCAGCCTCCAGAACGGTGAGAAAAAGAATTTTTGTTGTTCAATCCACTCAATCCATGATACTTTGTTATGATGGCCAGAACAGACTAAGACAGAACTGAGATGAAAGCAGTAAGCTTTTTCTCATGAATTCCAGAAACTACAACCTGCAGGGCTCAGTTCAATAGACACTTCAGAAATGCCAATGATTTCCTGTGGGTGTGTGTTCCATAATCTCATCTTTGCAACATCAAACTTGACCCCCTCTCCAACTAATGAACGGCAGGCCATTTCTATGCATGTTCATTAAAGCTTATTTGAAATCACAACAGGCAGTCACTATATAGTTTAAGCAAAAGAAACATGAATAGTGAATTTTAAGTACACTTCCCCTGCCTCTTCCTTACCAAAAAATTAGGTGTTGGACCAAAAGTAATCTGAAATAATGAAATACACACTTAAGAGAACTTTCACAAAGAATAATGAAAGCTCTAGTTGCAGGTGACTAGATAATATTTTGAAAACTCCAAGTATCCTTAGTTATCGGGATGGTGGGGCTCTACAATTGTCCATTTATGAATCTACATGAAGGTACCTCAAGAAATTTTTCACCTACCTATATAATAGCATGTAATGAAGTTTATGATCTCCAAAAGTTTTGTAACATTGTTTTCATGACCTATGTCTGGCTTAAAACATCCAGTGTAAGAGAGCAAAACATTTTCTAGGAAATAATCTCTTCAAAGAAACTTTTGGTGGGGACATTCCTTTTTAACTGTTCAGACTCACTTATATTACTTCCCCAAAGGATGAAATCTTGACCATATAAGCTTTTTAGTACAACAGAATTTTCAGCATCAGGAAATACGCTCTTGCTATAGGAAGGGTTTTGTTTGTTTGTTTGTTTTGTTTTTTTAAGTAGGCTCTATGCCAAGCATGGAGCCCAATGCAGGGCTTGAACTCACAACCCTGAGATCAAGACCTGAGCTGAGATCAAGAGTCGGACACTTAACCGACTGAGACACCCAGGCACCCTCTGGGGTACCACTTAAAAAAAATAAAGTAAAACCTAACAAACAATGTGTTAAAAATATCATGAACAATTTAAGTAACATACCAACTGGAACATTCCCTTCGGTACTCTTGGCATCTCTCATCTGAGGGCTGGGCTTACACAACAGGTCAAATTATAAACAGACTAGTGTGCAGTGAGCACAGAATAGGAAAAGGGGACTTGGCTAGTTGTGCAGAACATGTAATGACATCCAGCAATACAGACTGGATCAAGTCCACCACCATTGAAACCATAACGTTCAAAGTCTATCTGACTAGACTGCTTTCTCTCTTGGATGAGATTGGATGGGCAAAATATTTGGTGGCTCATGGATTTTACCAAGTGAACAATTACCATTCTGGAGAGATGAAATGTATATGTGGTAATCATACTATTGGGTTTAAAATAATAGAAAGACAATGACACAGAAGGTCGGGAGTCCTAGCCCTACTGTTATATACACAAGAGAGAAGCAGGGCCCCACGTGGCTTTAGCTGTACAATCTATACAATTAATGGGATGAGACTAGGTGATTTCTATCTATGCTTTACGGTCTAAATGACTTAAAATTCAAAGAGTTCTATCCTGGAAAGATTCAAAGGTCGCTTACCATGTAGTGTCAGTAATCTATTGAAGTATCCTGCAACTTGCCATTAACAGGGCTGTAGACCTACAAAATCAAAATTATGGATTTATTGGGAATTACCTCATTTCCCCTTGAGTTCTTAGGTCCTGAAATATTCTGGTATCTTCGCCCACAGGCATCCCAATAGGGCCACTTGTGATTTGGGCAGAATATGAGCAAGAGGCTCTCTGTGGGAAGCACACTAGGACAAGTTCTGCCTCTGATCAGTAAGTGGCTTTCTTCTCCAACAGATCAACCCTGGAGTGCCCAGAGCCAAACCGAGAAACAAAGCCAAGCACACCTGCTTCTCAGCTAGGGAAGTGTGCAGTTTTTCATACTAGGCAAGCACCTGCACATCTCCCAGGCCCAGCTGATAACTGGGAACCGCAGTTGATATGGCTGGTGTTGAATTCTTTCTGTGTAAACTGGAACCACTTCTGAGAAATGCAGAGGAGTTCATTCTTTCCTTTCCTCTCTACTCTTGGAATTGCTGACTTCTCTGACAAGCAAAGACCCTCAGTGACTACAGATGAAGGAACGGCACACAGAGATTTACACCTCTGTCTGCTGGTTGCCGTTGGTACAGATCAAGAATGACAGGAGATGAATAGTCCTTTAGAAATGAGGTGGTAAGTGGGCAATCCAACCAAAAGGTTCCTTCCAAAGATCAGTGGACCTTTAAGCATCAGAGCATGAGTATATTGGGAAAACAGTATTTTGTTGCCAGACCTAGAAGGGAACTCCTCTGGGGACAGGAAGGGAACTGACCGTCAATGCGCTGGCTCCTGTCCTGCAGGATGAATGCCTTCCTGCGAAAGGGGGCAGAAGGTGTTTAGGGAGAGCATCACAGTGAAGCGCAATCCCTGAGTCAAAGGAGGAAGTCCCAGCTAGAAAAGAGAATGGCCCCACAGTCAAGGGAACACCAGGTTCAGAGGCAGATAACTGAGATTTTTTTTTTAAACGTCAGCTAATCTTGACCCCCAAATTGTTCACAACATCCGCGTAGCTTGCTTATTTCATTTGCTTTGTATAAAACACCAGAAAATGGCGTGCAGGTTGTCTGATCCTAAATAGGAGGAAGATGCCTCCGAAGCTTACGATTCATTCATCAAAGCGAATATCATAGTTTTAATATAAAAAGCTACAAAATAAGTGTAGGAAAAAGAGCCTGACTTTAGGATTGGACAGGTTTGTGTTTAAAACTCTGCTTAGTATGTATGAGATCACAGGTGAGTTAGTCTTCCGAGCTTTTCTCCTTCCTCATTTATCAGATGGGATAACACCATCCAGCTCATAGGACTGTCGTGAGAAATGATGAGACATAAACAAATACATGAATAATGCTGTGACTAGAACATAATATATAATCAATAAGCATCACTTCCCTCAACTTCCTTTAGCTAGGAAAAATGATGATATCATTAACTACCCCCTGTTTTTCTCTCTTCCAGCCCATATATTCAAAAATATCTCAGCACCATTAAAAATACCATATCTAAGCTCAGACCGTGATAGCATTCACCTAAAAACACAAACAAATCACAGACACATATATGCATATGTGCATGTATTTGCTACCAGAAGGGAGAAAGGAGTTCCAGAAATATTTCTCTTTCTTCCTTTCTTCTTTCCTTCCTTCCTTTTTCCAGAAATATTTAAACGTTTCTAAAAATACATATTAATATACGCTCTAAAAGCACAAATGTTATATTCAGTGCTTTGCAACCTGGAAGGTATTATTTACCACATTATTTTTTAAAAACACCACGGTAACGACTAAGCTAGTTTGATAAGTTCCTACAGGTAAAATTATTGTCAAAATATTTTCCCAATGATTAGCCAGATTTTCAAAATTACTGACCTCTTAAAAGACCATATGTTTGAAATGAAATGGTGGGGAGAAGGGAGTGAGGTACACACCCTATTTCCAGTTCCTATTTTTTATCTCTAGAAGGTTTTGCTAATAGTTGAGAAAATGTACTTAATTTTCATCAAACATACAATTGTCTTACTAAGACTTAATTATTAAGATAGACTAATAAAAGTCTACTTTATTGTAAGGACACTGTTCCCTTAACAGCCTGGAGTTTTAAAAATAAAATCTCAAAATCTCTTAGCTCGACTGAGGTTTGAAACTCGTCTCCAGTTATTTTCACAAAACCACTTAGAAGATAGCTGTTTTGCAAATTAATCTTTCATGAAGCTCTCAAAGGGTCGATGTGCTGGTGTCAGCCGCCAAACATGCTCAGTTTCTGAGACAACTGGAAGATCCATGATTAATGCAACTTGGTATTTTCCCCTTGCATTTACTGTACCCATCAGCTGTGGTTAATGCACCACTTCCCGTAAGGGGCTGCCTTAAAAGCTCGAAACCGTCTAGCCATAAAACAGAAAAGTGCATCTGTCCTTCCCCCACACGTAAGAAATGCTTTTCCCATACAAACAACACAAACGCTTGCAAAGTACTAATGCAAGAACCTGGACCACTATTCTTTGTGAAGGTGTGGCAAAACGAGACAAGGGGGCAGTTTGGCCAAAACCATGTAGAGCTGTGAGAAGGGGTCCTGGGCTCAGCTGGGCTCGGAGTCTCTAACTCAAAACGAGATTTCCTTGGCCAGAACCAGGACTAAGCTTTGGAACCGAAACAGTGGCCTAGACAAGGTGTCGTGATCTGGCTGGCCCAGCTCCAAGTCCCGGCTTTTGTGCCTAAGGAGCTTTGTGGCCTTGGCCATCACTCAGCTCCCAGTGCTCCATCCCCCCCACCCCTCGCCTCCCGGTGTCAGAAAAAGGATAATGGAGCCCACATCACAGCGGTTGAGGGGATTAAATGAGAATCCATGACCTGTGACGTACTAAAAGTGTAATAAATGTTAGCTTGTTTATTAGTATAGTATCATCAGTGTAACTAGTATTACTAAAACTACCCTTTTATTCTGAAAAAAAAAAAAATTACAGTGCAAGAAATATACAAGTGAAGAAATCCAGGAGGAAGAGGGAGAAAAGCAGGAAGAAAAAGCGGATGTCATAAAGGCACTTCAATAATTAATCAGTTAATTAAAATACTTGTTAAAGTCACTTTTAAGCCAACCAAAAGAATAGGGAGCCATTCTCTAAATATTTCAATTTTCATTCTGCCTAATATTAAGAATAATTGGAAGCCGGAAATTTCAAGTCTTTCTTTTACGTTCGCTAAGAATTAAATGATTCAAGGTTTGACTATATCATGCCAAATAAGGAAACAAGACACATATATATGAGAAAGAGCAAGGCTGGGGAGTAGAGGCAGAGTAAGAAAGAGACAGAGCAGAGATGAAAATGAATTTCTTGAGCAGCAATCTAAATACCAAAGAGATCCTACTTTGGGCTCCTTGGGAAGACTTTACTGAGGCCTCAGACTTCCCCCGGCTGCCTTGTGCGGGCTTCCCCCTGGAGACGATCACATGAGATTACTTCCTCACGCCCTCCAGCAGAGGCCCAGCCTTCTACTCCTGCTGACACTCAAAGCTTGGTTTGAGGCAGCTGGAAGGGTAGTACCGTGTGCGTGGGCAGCCCGTCCTTGGGGAGCCCATCTGAGTTCTAGATTCCATCCCCCAGGGGGCTCCGGGCACACCTGTCTGTGTGCCCTGCTAGTGGGATCGTCCCCAATGTTACTCTCCAAAGAGGCGGCATACTGAAAATGTCTCTGCGTCTGAGATACATACAGCTCACAACAAATGTCTCAGTGTGCTCTGGCTTTTCTAGAGAAGGATCTGCCAGTGTCTGTGGCCTCTCTTTCCCTCAAAGAATAGCAGCTAATTTTCCCAGGTCGTGTCCAATCTCAGAGCCCGCATTCTTCACTTTTCTCTGGGGACCTTCTCCACACACGTGGCTTCATCTACTACGTGAAGACCTGATGTCTCCCAAATCTCTCCTGAGCTCCAGACCAAGACACACAGACTCATGCCAGGCCTTTCTACGTGGATTGAGTTCCCCCATTTCCCTTCATTCTCACCTCAAACTCAACATGATCCAAGGCACACGCATCGCCCACCACACCTCCACTTTGCCCCTTCGTTCAGGCTTCTTGGTAAATGGCACCGGCTAACCAGGTCCAGCAACTTGAAAATGTCTAAGAGTATTACCTCCCCCTTCCTTCCTGTATCCAACTGGTCATCAAAAAGTACTGATTCTACTCGATAACCATCTCTCCAGTCTGCTCCTCTTTCCTACTCCCACAGCAGGTGGCTTTGTCCAAGTTCTTTATCTCATGACTCCTCAACAGCAAAGTAAACAGTTGGGTTTCAAACCTCCAAACTGTCCCCATTTCATCGTCCGGATTATCAGCGCTTCCTAAAATGCAATGTCTTCTTGGAAGCTGGTGCTCAGAGACTAAGTGTATTGCCTAAGGCCACACAACCAGTAAGAAGTTTAGGCTCAAGATCAGTCTCATCTTCTTGTACCAACCCATTATCTCTAACCAAGGCCCACCATCTATCTAAGGACTATCTAAGGACAAACTCCTTCCCTGATGATTGGAGGAGGCTACACTCAGAAAGTAAGAAGGTGGCTTTTCCATAAACGACAGAGCAGTTTTCTCAAAAGAGCATAATAAGGCCACAAACTTTTGGATGGGGGTATGAAGTAAGAGCTAAAATCTCTAGATGAGCATTTGTGTCCTAAAAATCATCTGCAGGTGACGAAGAGTTTCTTCCTGCCTGTATGGGATCTGTCACTGGCAGACAGCATTTTGTTCCAAATAAACATTTAAAATAGGCCTTACAAGATTAGCTATAGGGTTAACACTGCAAACTCCTGAGTTGGATGTAAAAGTACAAAGAACTATTTTTTTTTTTTGTATTTAGTATCAGTAGGCTCAAATTAAATATAGCTTATAATAACAGTCTGTCAATGCCATTCTGCATAATTAATCTGAACTTTGGCATTCCTAAGCTTGCTAGTGCAGAGCTGCCGACAGTAATGAATTGAAACTGAGTTCATGATGCACATTTTCAAATTACAGCAATTGCAATATGCATAAAACTGTACAAAACATCACACCTGGTCTGTCTCAGTAATTTGTTTCAGTAATTATTTCAGTAATGTCCTTTTTCTTTTTCCCCCACAAAAGGTTTCATTCAGAGCCACATCCCATTGTTTTCCAACACCAAATTAAAAATAACAGAGCTAATAAATCACCTCCACTAAGAATCTGAGCACTGCAGAGAAAGGGCTACCATCTCAAGTCTGGGTGAGCGAGGGTATCTAACTGGTTTGGTTCTCTCTCTATCTTCCCATCATCTATGACATGCATAGAGTCGGGAGAAGAACCTTAGACAGCTCTCATGTCTCCCACCCTGGATGCTTTATGCTTTTAGAGAAAACCACTGCACAAGCCAGTTCAGCAAATACAAAGATTCTCAGCTAAAAGAACGGGGATGCCATTGTGCCATTATATGGACTATCTTGAGGCTAAAAACCAGCCCGAGATATTACTTTCCTGGAGCAGTTCTCAAAGTGTAGTCTGAGGACCACGCAGGGTTCCTGAGACATGTGCAAGGGGTCCACCGTGTAAAAAAAATATTTTCCAAGTAATCGTAAGTCATTCTGTGCCCTGTACATGCTTATTCTCTCACGAGTATACAGTGCTTTGGCAGAAACTACATGATATGTGATATCGCAACAGCTCCAAGGAGCAAACAGGAGGATCCAGCTGTCTCCTATCAAGCCAGATGTTAAAGCGATTTGCAGAATATGAAACGATGCCACTCATCACAAAATTTTGTTTGGCAAGAAGTATTTGTCCCGTGAAAATAGGTTATGAAGTTCACTATAATGGGTTTATTTTTTAATTGCATAAATACAGAATTATTAAAAAAATTTCTCAGTGTTAGCTATAATCTCTACAAACAGAAGTTTAGTGGGGTCCACAATAATTTGAAGACTGTAAAAAGCTCCAGAGATCACAAAGATCGGGAACCACTGCACAAGAAGCTTTTCGGAGAGTGCAATTTGAGCAGTTATGAAGGATCATCCTCTATGGCCGTCCTCTGGGGTCCTTTTCCGGCTTTCCTTTGCTTGGCTAAAAACTCCCCTCCTTTCTTCCTTTAGCCAGCTAAGTCAATTCAATTTCCAATTAAATTAATTCAACAGCTATTTCCTTGGAGGCTGCTATGAGCAATACCCATGAAGATGGGCATTCTTGGGACCATAAAAGCTCAAAAAGGTTATAATAACCTGAGAAGTAGAGATGTCCACATGGCAAAGATAGATAGTGATGCAGAGTAATATGTAATTTAGCACCAAAGTGAAGAACACAAACAGTAAAAGCTGTTAGCTTTGAGACGAGAAGGAAAATGTGGCTAGGGGCTTCGGGTGACAAATTTTTATAAATGAAGGAATGCCTTTATTTATCTGCTCTCTGTCTCCCAAATGGAAATGTAGTAGCTCACAAAAAGCACACAGGGCGACTAGAAACAAAATAGATAATGAAATTAGGAGGCATGGGAAATATGAGTAGAATGGTAAAAAACGAAGCCAAAGATTAAGCTAGAATAAAAAAATAAATATTGAGGTCTAGGACCAGCTACATAATCTGCAGGGACCAGTGCAAAATGAGAAGGCAAAAAATTAGGTATTTCGGGATGGGGACGGCAGAGCATTAAACCAAGAGCAAGGCCCTGGTGAGTGTGGACCGCTGTGTGATAGCAGGGGGCGCAGAGCCCAGAGCCAGCACCCACCCCCCGCCCATCCTCTCTGCCAAATCTTGGTCTCTGCTCCAGCTTTAAAGTGACTTAGAAGACAGAGCAAAGAAGGAAGTGCAATTGGTTTGAAAATTCACAGTGTTCATAACTCAGAAAATGCCAGTGCAAAGTGATTGGGACTGCATCAGAACGGAATTTTAACCTTGAAAAGGAGATCGGAGGTTATTTCATCTCAACACTCAACTCCAGAAACGGGGTCCCAGAGATGCTAGGTGGTTTGCCGAGAGCCACAAGCAGTTACAGATGGAGGTGAAATCAGAGCCCCCCCCCGCCCCCCACCTTCCCTTCCACCAGGCACAACACCAAATACGACCAACGGACACAGTGGGCACTGTTGACATTTGGGACGTGTCATACCTCACTCCAAACATCCGATTCTTACAACCACTTTATGAAGGAAGGATTATCCTCACCGCCCTGTTACATGAAAAGAAACTTAGAACAATTAAATCACTTGCCTAATGCCATATGGCCAGACTGTGAACTTGGGCTATCTGCTCCTGCTCTCTTATTGCTTCCCACCTTTCTCCCTGCTCTGCTAGACAGAACTCCCACAAGCATCCTACTGAAGGACTAAACCCAGCCCGGAATTCAGAGAACACAAAGAGGCCCTGCATAATGTTTTTCTGCTCCGGCCGCTCGTCATTTTACAAACAAACAGAGGGCTCTAGCAAGATACATCGCTTAGTGAGATCCCCAGCGAGAGACAGGTGAAGTTTGAAAGATGGGGTGCCTGGGGGGGGTCAGTCGATGAAGCCTCCCACTCTTGAACTCAGCTCAGGTCTTGATCTCAGGGTTGTGAGTTCAAGCCCTGTGGTAGGCTCCACACCCAAAAAGTTTGATCAATGCTCATAACTTTGTTTTCCTCAAATTTACTGAGCATCAGAATAATCCTGGGAGCTTTTTTAAAGATACAGAGAATCCTGGGTCCCCTACCAGACCAGAAGTCCAGATTTCTTGGAGCCAGAAACTTTTTCTTTCTTTCTTTCTTTTCTTTCTTTCTTTCTTTCTTTCTTTCTTTCTTTCTTTCCTTCTTTCTTTCTTTCTTTCTTTCTTTCTTTCTTTCTTTCTTTCTTTCTTTCTTTCTTTCTTTCTCTTTCTTTCTTTCTTTCTTTCTTTCTTTCTTTCTCTTTCTTTCTTTCTCTCTCTCTCTCTCTCTCTCTCTTTCTGTCTTTCTTTCTTTCTGAAAGGGAGAGAGTGAGCAAGCGGGGAGGGGCAGAGGGAGAGAGAGAATCCCAAGCAGACTCCACACTCAGCTCAGAGCCCCATGCGGGTCTCGATCTCACAACCCGAGATCATGAGCTGAGCTGAAATCAACAGTTGGACACTTAACTGACTGAGCCACCCAGGCGCCCACAGAGGCTTCCCTCATTGCTCCACAGGTGATGTGTGGCAGGCAGCCAAGCACCAGTCAGTGAGTTGAGCACCCCTGCCCCACACGCTTCACTCATCCCCCCTACACGGATCAAAACGACCCCTTTATGTCGCTGGCAATAATGGAAATCAAAACATGACCTCTGTCATATAATATCTCCAAATTAGATTGAAATCAATAAACCAGGCAAAAACACAAATCAATGCCATAACACTCTGGAATCTGTTTTGGGTAGACAATAGGCATTTTCAAAACAGATGGGTTGAAAAAAACCATAGGAGGCAGAGATGTGCTTTTGGAGGTGGAAGGTAAGAAAGTGTGGGAACTCAGCCGTGTCCAGCGGGCGTGTGAAGTAGGTGATGTATGGACAAGTAACGTGCAGCGGAAGACCATGGGGGCGGGCTGACATTGACAGACCTGACCTCTCGGCAGAGCCGGAAGGCACCCAGGCTTCTGGGCTCCAGTGGAGGCTCCTCCAAACACACAGTGGTCAGATCTGTGGTGGTATGATAATAAATTTCAAATATGCTTATTTGTAAAGAGTCATTAATCATCTAGACAATAGTGTGTAAACTAAGTATTTAGAGGTGGCAAACTGATATCTGAAATTTATTTTGAAACGTATCAAAAGTAAGATGGCTTTCTGGATGGGCCGATGGATGGAAGGAGGGATACATAAAAACAGGCGGAAAAAGGGTTAGTGGCAAAAACTAGGTGGGGCATCTGTGGGTGTTGACTCTAAACTTCTCTCAACTTTGCTGTAACTTTTAAATTCTTATAATAAAGTATTAGAAAGGAAATATGTTTAATATAAGTAGCCCAAACCAGATGGTGTCGTGTCTGCAGCCTGAAAACCTTACTACTTAGAAATAAAATTAAGACTTGGCTTCATAGATAAACAGTTTAAAGTTGGAGGGGGAAAAATAAGTTTATTTCTCATGCATTCCTTAAAATCAGTTTATTTCTCAACTGCTGGTTTCCAAGTTTGCTCCTTCCCTTCTGGGAACCATGAAAAACAGGACACTGGGGTTTCACACATCGCGATGAGGAAAATCGATTTCCTCCCACAAAAGACAGAACTAATTGGGGTATAAAATTATCATTTACTCCTTATTAATAAAGTCTTAATGGATTATCTATAAATAAAATGTACATTAGACTCAGATGACAACTCCTGATTTTGGTCCTAACCCAAGGATTTAGAAAGTCAAATCTGGGCATGGAAGTTTCACCTCACACTGATTTTAGAAGGTATTTTCAAAGAAACAAATGTCGTAAGGAAAACACAAAAACCGGCTAATCTGTCTGGAGATTAACAATTCATTTCTTCCTGGTTGCAATCCCCAGCCCCTAAAGGCTGCCTTCCAGGATGTGATCTAGGTGTTTGCTCCTCCTTCTGCCTTTACAATCCCTGCCCAAACACTCCCTATCTGGAGAAGGCTCTGCTTCTCGGAGCCTGGGATTTCCTCGCACGTCTCAAGAACTCCTTGCAAAAATGGAATGATCAACAGTACTTTCTGGAGAATCCTTTGCTTGACCCCTGAGCACATAGCACATTATGGATGGGGCTTCATTCTTTTAAATAGGCCTATATATTCCCATGGCTGAAGCTTACCAACAAGACAAATAGAACAATAGTTCACTTTCAGATAAGACTGAATTCTTTCCTCCTTTTAAATTACTATTGAACTCTTGGGTAAAGACAAAGAATGGTCATAGCTGTTGAAGATTTATTCTGCTTTAGAAGACAGTGTTTCCTACCTCTTGGATTATTTTAGCTCATGGTTATCTTGACGCACCATCCCTTAGTGAAAAACTAGAGCTCATTCCTTAGAATAACTCAACGTATTAATACAATCTCTCAACTAGGAAGGAATCAAGGTTTTTTTTTTTTAGCATCCATTTGTTTTGTGTTGGCCATTCCTTCTTAAGACCTACGTTTAATTGAACATTATGCTGATCTAATAGTTACTTCTAAATTCAGATGTTTATTCAATGAGTATTTATTGAATGTTCATGTACCAGATATTGTATAGTCACTAGATTACAAATAAAATTAAACAGTATCTCTCACCCTTCATTCATAGTTTAAAGGAGGAAGATATGTAAATAAATAATTCCAGTGTACAGTGAGGCAAATATTACCCAAGTAGTATGGTACAAATTCTAATTCTATTTTAAAAAGTCCCCCAAATAGCCATAACCACCAAGCACATTTTAACATTTTTTAACAGTACCTCTTGATCTCCCCCGAGTTACAGAGGCAGGAAATGAAATTGGATCAACCTTGACAATCTACCAGTCATATGATGTACTGTTATTCCCTGAAAGCGAATACTGGTAATTCTCATGTTTGGTGTTGTGATATGGTGATTTCTGGCACAGAGTTCCTGAGACCCCTGGAATGTCCTAAATGATGAGAGAGATAAAGGTGTCTTTTGTTGTTTATGAGGTGACTTTGGGGTGTGGGCTGGTTGCCAATGGAACCAACCATGTGATTAGAGTTGGAACTTTCAGTCCCACCTCCAGGAGCTGGGTATGGAGGGGCAGGTGCTGAAGGTTGAATAAATTACCAGTAGGCAATGATTTAATCAATCATGCCTAAGTAACGAAGCTCCGTAAAAACTCAAAAAGGGCAGGGTTCCTAGAGCTTCCTGGTTTGTGAACACATAGAGAGATTCCAGAAGAGTGGTGCACCTGGCTGAGGCACAGAAACACCGAACCCCTCCCTCACACCTTGCCCTATGCCTCTCTCTTCCATCTGGCTGTTCCTGAGTTCTAGCCTTTTTTATAATAAACCGGTCATCTAGTAAGTAAACTATTTCCCTACGTTCTGTGAGCAGCTCTAGTAAATTAATCAAACCCAAGGAGGGGGTTGTGGAACCTCCAATCTACAGCTGGAGGTTGTCAAAAGCACAGGTAATAACTTGGGCTTTTGTTGGCGTCCAAATTCCTGAATTCGGGGAAGGAGGGTGGTGTCGTGGGACTGAGGCCTTAACCTGCAGAATCTGAAGATTCAAAACTGACTTGAACTGAATGACGCCCAGCTGGTGCCAGAGAATTTCTTGGTGGTGAAAGAAACTCCTCCTCCCCACACATTTTGGAATTGGTGATCAGAATTTTAGGTTTAGAATGCCAGTAGTGGGATTTTGCATAATAAAAAGAAAATAATAAAAATAATTGCTAGAGCACTCAAAAGGGAAACAAAGAAATAAATCAAACTCTCCACAGGAAATCTGTTATAGAAACCTACTTATCAGAATGCCTGGAAACACATACAGAACAAGAACAACACGGTTTAACAGCTGGAGTATGTGGAATGGATTTTTTTCCCCCTTACTAATAACCTAAAATGTTAGTATTTTCTAACTTCAAGTGTGTTGAAACTATCATTAACGCTAGAAGTTAAACCTTGGGGACAGAGAAAGGAAACATACTATTTAACTCCTAGGGGTCGGAAGGTACTCAAAATATAAATTGCAATTACTGCAATATCAAAATTATAGCATCATGGCTTCTCACCCCTTATACCAATGACCTCTCTACTCATGGCTGAGCTTAGTATCGATTTGTTTACTGCTGTACCCTGTTCCTGTAAGACCCACACCTCGCCTGTGTCTGTTATTGGAATCCTTCTTATCCAATCATCCTCAACAAAAAGGACTCCCAGTGCTTAGACCCTACCTCTTGAAGACACTTGAGAGAGAGAAAGTGATCACTCATCACTCACTTGCTTTTCAACTCTATCTTCTATCAGGAAGTAAGAAAGCAAAATATTGGATCATAATAAATCTCAGACTAATGGCCCATCTGGTAGTGACATCAAGGAGAACCCTGGAGAAGAGTGTGTTTGCCTCCTCAACAAAACCTCCTAAAAATCCTACTCTGGTCTCGACCCCTCCTTCAGTATTCAAGAATTGCCTTGAGTTTATATGTTTTTAGTATATATGATGAATCAGGATGGTGCCTCTATAAATCATACAGTAAAGTACCCTTTCTTATAATTTCCAGTAAGAGTAGATCTTACATGTTTCGAATTCTATTATTTTGTGGGCTTGGTGAGTAGGTTGTGTTTATTCTTCTTGCCTTCAGTGTCGCCATCAACCCGGTCAAATCTAACTCCAACATCACTCAGCAGAATCTGCTTTCACGAAGATCGTCAATAATGTCTAGTTTCCAAATCAAAATGATTTTTTCCATCAGTACTTTGATTATGAGAAGTCTCTGCGGAATTTGATCATGCCTTCCGTATCAAAAAAGAATGTGCTTGACTTTCTTGAAATCTCACCTTTCTGGTTCTTTGTACCCTGGCCTGACCATCCTTCTGATGTTATCAATCACTCCCAGTCCTTTATCAATCATTAGATGTTGGTACCAAGGATTCCATTCTTAGTCTATGTCTATTTACTGCTCCCCCAAATCCGTACCTCCCATGCTGACTTCTCCTTTGGGTTACAAACATATATATTCTATTTTCTATCACATATATGCATTTGTGAACAGGTGCCTTCACTCAACCTGCTTTTATTCAAATCCATTTTCATATCTAGATTCCTTTCTCCTCTTGATTCTCTACCACTAGAAAACTGAATACCAGGAGCCCTGAAAATCTTAACTGCTCATTTTTTTCAAGTCTAGGCTCCCCGCCCCGCCCCCCCCCCCCCTTTCAGGCCCATTAATACTGTTCTGGTTCAAGGAGACATTCTAAAAACATGGTCTATGAAAACAATCCACATCCGAAGTCCCAAGGGCAGGGAAGTAATAAAAATGCAGATACCAATTTGCTTTTGGTTTGTAAAAAGTTAAGATTTGACTGAATACCATCTGGTCCAGATCATTTGTAAAACATTTTAAATTAAAATCTCAGCTCCATACTTGGAATAGTCCATATCTTTGTTTCAAACTACTAAGCTAGTTACTTTGGAAGCATTTCTTCCCAAACTAATTAACAACTAAATTATTATTTTTAATTCTCAATATAAACCTTATCGAAAAATTCTGAAAGATGAAATACATTTTGTCCTCTGGACTATATATCCATTTATATCTTTTTAAATTTGAATATATGTTTCATTTTTCTCCTTTAAAAATGTTGCCTATCAGGCAATGATGCAAGAAGGTTTAATCTACTTTGTTCTTGTCCAAACCGGGGGTTACATGGGTTGTGACCAGAATTTAAGTAAGACCAATGATTCTGTTTCAGAGGTATATGTGTGTATTTAATGGGTAGAAATATTTAAAAAGAAATTTACTGTGGCCTATAAAAAGTTTGAAAGCCACCAAGTTCCATCTATTGTAATACATCATTTTGATAAAGAATACTAAACCATCTCAATTCTTGAAGTAAGCCAAAATTAAAAAAGAAAAAGAAAAAGAAAGAAAAGCTGTGTTTTTCTCCCTTTCCAGTTCACAGGAGTAAAGTAACTCTCTGCAAGGTCAAAGTCTAAACTGTGTTTTGTGTTGTCCCTTTCTTCTCAATCATCAGTAAAAATAAACTTCCCAATTGTCATTCATGTTAGTATTTCATTACTTTTGAAGGCCAGAGCCTTTGTAACATATTAAACAGTAAAAGTCATTAAGCCAGTACAAAGCCGGGCAAGGGCTGGAGGCTACGGACCTGGGCTATGATTGCTCTGGGTGGGAGGGCTGTGTCCTTGCCTGAGGGCACACCCTTGCCATAGCTTCTGGAACATCAGCCCCAGCTCCATCAACCTGGAAGCCTGGCTGTTCTGCATCCTGGGGAGCATTTTCCCCACAAAGGTAGGGAGCTGTCTTTAAAAAGGGGTCCTGAGTATCCAAAGCCATAGAAGGTAGGAAACCAAGAGTGAACCCTAGCGTAAACTAGGGAGGTGTCAAGGTAGTTTCATCCATATAACAAATGGACTGCCCGAGTGGGGGATGGGGAGAATGGGGGTGAACATGCAGGTGTGGAGGCAGGCAGTACATGGGGAATCTCTGTACCCTCGCTCAGTTTTGCTGGGAACCCAAAACTTCTGTAAAATATAAACTCTAATTTTTTTTTAAGGGGACTTGAAGTGTATTTGAAAATGGCTAATTCTCCTTTTCAATAACTAAGGATAGAGTTTGGACTGCCCAGGTCCCCACAATTACCCTCATTCTTGCCAGAGACCTTCAGGTTATTTTATTATGCAGGTAAAGTGCTTCAGAAATGAAGGACAAGCCCATCTTTTCACCCTAGCCCTGGGGATAACGAACCCTAGTAGAGGGTTCAAGTTACTAATGCTGTGTTTACCCTGGACCGTCTTTGCTTCTATTCTAGCCAAGCTTTGAACATGGATGGGTGAGAACTAGAATGTGTATGAAAAATAGAAAAGTAGGAAAAGCTGAAAAGTTTCATTGCCTATGATGAAGGGACACTTTCACATCTGCCCAGCTGGAATCCAAGAATCGTAAATTTCTTGGCACAGAGCAATCTTTCCACGTGTCAAATTGCCTTTTCGAACATATGTGAGGCAAGGTGTGTTGTTGCTGCTTTGGCCAAGTTTTCCCCCTCCCGTTTTATTTCGTACCAAATAGCAAATGATCATAGCTTTGTTTTGGAAGAAAATAAAAGAGGATATCTGGATCATAGCTTTGTTTTGGAAGAAAATAAAAGAGCGTCGGTGACTCAGTTGGTTGACCATCCGTCTCTTGGTTTCAGCTCAGGGTCATGAGATGGAGCCCTGCATCAGGCTCTGCGTTCAGTGGGGAGCCTGCTTGAGCTTCTCTCTCTCCCTCTCCCTCTGCCCCTCTCCCCGCCAGAATAAATAATGAAATCTTTAGAAGAAAATAAAATAATATTCTAAGAGATGTGTAATTCTAAGAGAGGAAAAAATAGGTCATGTAGAATTCCAAGGTACAACATAATTTAACTACATTTTGGATTTGGGAAATTTTCCCATCCTCACCTGTGTGCTGACCTGTGGCACAATGACAACTCTTTTTCTTCCTTGACATAATGAAGCATCACCTTTTGATGGATACACTTTGAGTATACCTAAGCTCCTGGAGATTGCCTTTCTTACTCTTCCTCCCATGCCTGTGGTCTCCCTGCCCCGTTTTTTTTGTTTGTTTGTTTGTTTGTTTTTTGTCGCTCTGGAATAGTAATAGCTAATGCTGATTATAGTGCTTTCTCTGTGCCAGGCACTGTTCCAATCCATCCACATAATAACTTATTTAATCTTTATAACAACCCTATGAGACAGGCACCCTATAACATAATGTAACATAACTCTATTAACACCCTTGCCTCTCTGATAGGTGAATTCCTTGTGGTTGGGGATGGCGTGTTTTTGCTTCTTTATTTGTTGTAGATAGCACATTTCTGGAGATGATAATTTAAAAGAACTTCCTGTTTACTCAAGACAAAATATTCCCAGCCTGATTTGTGGATAGTGCACAAAAAGAAAAGAGTTAGAGAATGGAATTATGTAATGTGTCACCGTCCTAACTAAAGAGCAACTTAATGGAGCAAAGGAGTAGGGAGAAATAAGCTTCATCCGCTCAGCTTTAATGGGGTGGGAGGCACACTAAGGGGCCAAGGGAAGTATTGGGCAGAGCCATTAGGCTTTGCAAACACAGTCCTCAAGTCCAGAAATCAAATGAGACCCCAGTGAAGAATAACTTGTATTCACAGTAAATGTCAAAATTAATTAATTAATTCAGTAAACACTGAATCCTAATAGAGTCAGTTACCCAGTACACAGCTTATCTGAACTTTCTGTTTAGAGTTAGAATAATCTAGTGGAAAGAATAAACATTTTAGAATCAGAGAGAACTAGTTGGAGTCTGATTTCTACTCTTAAAAGTTCTTTTAAACTTGGACAAAACACTTAACTGCTCTTGGTCTCTCTCTCTCTCTTTCCTACTCACTCTACACAGTAGAGTTATGGCAAGCATTAAGTAAACTGGCATATGCAAAGCACAGGATCTGCAGTAGATGCTCTGTAGACTGGTGATGGCCGCCATCATGCTTCTCATTCCTCTTCTCTTCAATGGCCAATGTCAAGCCATTCCTCTGCATGTCAGTAAACTTCACTAGGCAGTGGCCAAACTGAGAAACACCACGAGCTTAGGGTACTCGGGAACTCCAGTTCTTGAGCTTAAAAGGGACCCCAGAAATGTATTGGTGCAAACAGAGCTTCTCATGCAATATTTGGGATTTTATCATCTTTCCTTTCCACTCCTTACTTGACCCCTGCCACTGGAGGTGGCCGTCACCTGCTCATTATTTTTCTTGTCAGGTCTTATCTGAGGTACCGTCCCTAAGCACTTGGAGAAGGTTGGAGAGACGGTGTGATGAACATCTAGCAGGTGTGACCCTCTGTAACAGGGTGCATTGTAAGGCACCATCGTTGCTGAGTCAATGTAATAAAGGTATGTCAACATGTCCACGATGAAGGGTTCTTTTCTTTGTACATAAAAACAGAATAACTCTGCTATTTTTTTGTATCAAGCATATTTTGGTGAGGTACTTTTAATTAAAAAGTATTTGCCATAGATTTATAATACTGTCCCATTCAATTCTTTTGAAGTTTATTTTTAAAATCATTTGGGAGCATTATAGGCAGTGGTTTAATTGGGACACGAACAAAGAGACACATAGAATTAAATAATTAACCCTTTCTCTCATCTGAGGGTGAAAGGAAATCTCAAATTTAATATGCTTCTGAATGATGTAGGAATGGCATTCTATAAATTCCAGAAAGTTTCCCAGGTGAAGGGTGCTATATTAAGTACGGAAAACAAGTTTCTATAAAGTGTTTTATATAGCGTTTCTATAAAGTTTCTCTTTTCCTTCTATAAGGTTCAAATTTCAAAGCCTGAGAGGAATATTTTTGAAATAGGACAAAAGTCAATCATTCATGAAAGCAAGAATTTTAAATTGCAGAAAAGACAAACTGTCATTTCCACTTTTCATTTTTGCTACACAGAGCAATTTAGAGAGAAGTATTTATCTCTGGGGGCACATGGACTTCATCTGAATTAAGTTTCAAAGTAGGCCACAGTATCAATATATTAATATTAATGAGTACTCTTTTTAGGTCTCAATATATTAAAATATAACTACTCCCTTGAAAGTAAATTTCAGAAGGTAATAACATAGGTTTACACCATTACTTACCTTTAGTCCAGTTACTCTACTGGGTGATGTAAATCTTACAGCCATCTACCAACCCACCCACTGAAGGACCGTCCTAAGCTGTGAGTTATTAAGATGTAGGGTATTGACTTGAGGTATTGCCTCTACCTTCATCTGAGAAGGGCTGGTCTTCATTCAAGGAACAGAAGTCCCTACGCTCATGAGTGTACTTGGCCAAAGCAGAACATCAATGTCAACAGAATCCCAGGTCGGACTGACACACTCTGACCCCTGTCTGTAGTCAGCCTCCAACTCAGTTCATCATCTATAGTCAGCCTCCAACTCAGTTCATCATTTACAGCACCTCAAAATGGGTACCTTTCGGACAGAGGATCAAAACACCATAGTCAGGTATGGTGATCATTTATTCACAAACATGAAATTTATTTATTTTTTAAAGATTTTATTTATTTATTTGAGAGAGAGACAGAGATAGTGAAAGAGAGCAAAAGTGGGGGAGGAGAGGGAGAAGCTGAGCAGGGAGCCCGATGTGGGGCTCGATCCCAGGACCCTGGGATCATGATCTGAGCAGAAGGCAGTTGCTTAACTGACTGAGCCACCCAGGCGCCCCTGAAATTTGATTTAAACAAGTTAATAGTTACACTTTTGTCAACACCAAAAGAAAGAAAGCAGTCAAACCTGAAGCCATCATACTTGCATGAAAGGAACAATGTCTAAACCAAGTGCTGGTTGAACCACAGGGAATACGTGCGTTTGAGTAAATCTTTCTACTTGGAGAGACACAGAATAGGCAGAAGGAATTTTACTCTTTCACTTGACATGAACTGCCTACTTTTGTGCAAGACTGAGATTTAACATTAAAGCAATCCTTAGCAGAGAGGTGAGAAACAACTCTATGCCTGTGAATGTTTTTACAATCCTAGACTATCAACATTAAGAAAATGTAGATAAAGAATACATGCATTCTTTTCATATCCCTCTCCTGGCTACATGAAGACAAACAACAGTTTTCCATGAAAAATATATGTCCTGGAGAGCCACAAGATAGCCTAGATCGAAATATTGTTGCCATAGAGGTACAACCTTTGAATGTCGGTGCAGTAATATATAAAATGGCACAACCCTATTTAGATCATGAGGTTGTTACAAGATATAAATAAATGATCCCATGGAAAGATACCCATAGAAGAGTAGACATTTAGTAAGAATTAACATAGTATAATAAATAGAATTATTGCCATACATTCCTTGAGGGGAGGGAGTATGCTTTATATTTTCCACATAAACCAAGTATGTTATCTTGCAAGTAAAAGGGGAAAAGCAAAAAAGGTCAAACGTGCACGGTTTGGGTTCAAATAATAAAAATCCAATGAAAGGCTTCCTGAAGGGAATTTCGATGGCAAACAGCCATAACTGGAAACTCTTTCATGAAAAATTTAGTGTTATCACTCGCATTGACGCGAAAACCCTAAAGTATAATCCTGCCCAGAAGAAGGCAAGGCAAAGATGCATGCTTACAGCTCAACTACACTATTAGAAATAACAAGGGTGGCCCCAGGAGAAAAATGCATCATGTCAAATGACATGGTCATAGACTGAAGATTCAGTAAAGCAGCTGTGGTTGGTACTTAGAGTTGAGACACCACACATGGATTAACCTGATAATATAAGAAAACACCACTGGTTATGACAACAACAGTCTCTACCCTACTTGGGCTACAGAGCAGGTAAAAATATGTTAGAACAAAAAGATGCCTATTAACTCAGTTAGCAACAGATGGTAATAAAGGGTGCAAGACTCATGCACCTGCAGAGAGCCTCCTTATTCCTTGGCTCCATTTAGAGTAACAGATCCAAGGATGGATGCTCCGTGTTGTGTGTCAGATAACATGGATTTCCACAGCTCTTCCCTACCAAAGATTTTTCTGGCTTTGGCTCTGGCTCTGAGCAACTGTGAGAAAGCAGGGTCTCCGTTATTGGGGAATCCTCCCCAAAATCCACTTCCGGATTCAATGTAGTTCCTGATCACTCCTTTGGCCCAGCAACCTAATATTCCTGATCTTAAAGTCCCAGAGTGCACTTAATTGATATTTATTGAAAAGCTAGCACCACCTGCCAGCAAACCATTGTGCTAGATACTATTTAGGGCCAAAGGAGATAGTTACATTTAAGCCACAGATCCCCACCTTCCCTGTCTATTGATTTTTCATCCTTGTTAGATGCATCTTGTTGGATGCTTCACTAACCACCATCCCATTAAACTCTGACCATGTCCCAGCAACCCCATTTTTTATCCCTGAGAAGTACACAGCTCAGAGAGATCAGGTCACTTATCCAAACTCATGATCTAGTACCAAGGGAGTATTGTTATAAACATTCATAACATGAATTTCGGAGTAAGAATATTGTAGTTTAAAAGCTCTGCTATGTCACTTGGTAATTGTGTGACATTTGGCACACTGATCTTCACACCAACTGGCAGGACCAGGGGTCCAGGGTTCTCCTGAGCCCCCTTGGTTTATAGCTGTTGTCTTAGACAAAGGACAGCCAATTAGTTAGCCATTCCATCCACCAAAATCAGCTTCCCCAAGTGCAGACCAAAGATAAGAAAAGCACTTTCCTCATATAAATACTGCTGAGCATTGATGTGGTGGATGAAGGTAAAGCTCTTGGTGTGGAATATGACACACTATCAAAAAGGTGTTCTATTGTTTACCATCATCATCATCATCATCATCATCATCAAGAAGACAGTATGAATGTGTTCTGGTGTTTTAAGAGGTAAAAGATTAACTCCAGCAGGATCTGAAAAGACTTGTAGCTGGAACATCAGGTGTATGTGTCTGTGTCTGGTGAAAGATGTGTAGAAAATCAAGTGTGGAAGGGATAAGAAACTATATTTAGAGACTGAATTATGGAGGGTCTGGTAGGTCACAATGAGGAGTTTGGTCTCTTACATTTTCAGGAGAAACTAGTAAAGATTTCCAAAATGAAAACTGACATCATAATATCTATCTTTTAGGACACAATTCCTATCTCAGTGTCTCCCCCAGCCCTACCCCATTGTCCTTATACCATTACTCACATTCTGTCTAGTCCTGGGTCTTTACTTGGCTACTGAAAATTAGCACCACGTACACACTCGCCTTCCATCCCCACCCGGAGCCTCATCTCTGGCGCCGCCGTCTCCCATCTGGATGCTCCCGTAGCCCAGGTCCTCACTGCTCCCCTGCTTCTCTTCTTGTACCCCTGCCTCAGTCCATCCACCACAGAGAAGCTAAAATCCTCCCTTTTGTTTGTTTCCTTAAAAAAGAAAAAAAAAGACTCTTTGGGGGATAATTTCAGATTTCCCGAAGAGTCGTGAAGCTAGTAGAGAGTTCCTGAATGCCCTTCACCCGACCTTCCTGTAGTTACCATCTTACATAACCCTTGTACCTTCGCCAAAGCTGAGAAATGGGCACATTCCTACTGACCAAACTACAAACTTCCCTGGATGTCACCCGTTTTCCCAGTTCTGGACCTCCCACTTCCCAAAATCCACTTCTTTTTCCCATCTCAAGATCCAGTCCAGGAGACCATGTCACATTGAACTGTTTTTTTTTTTTTTTTTTAAAGATTTCATTTATTTATTTGAGAGAGAGAATGAGAGAGAGAGCACATGAGAGGGGGGAGGGTCAGGGGGAGAAGCAGACTCCCCGCTGAGCAGGGAGCCCGATGCGGGACTCTATCCAGGGACTCCAGGATCGTGACCTGAGCCGAAGGCAGTCGCTTAACCAACTGAGCCACCCAGGCGCCCGTCACATTGAACTGTTAAACCTCCATGGTCTTGTCTAACCCATGACCGCTCCTCAGTTCTTTCCTTGATTTTTCCTTGCCAATTTTGAGGCGCCCTGGTCAGGTATTTTGTATAATAGGCCTCAATCTGTCTGATGTTTTCTCATGATCATGGGGCTGGGGGATGATGGCAGAAATGAAATGTCCTTCTCCTCACATCACGTCAGGGGCACATATCTTAGTCCATCCGGGCTGCTAGAATAAAATACCACAGACCAGGAAGATTTTATAAACAGAAATGCGTTTCCCATAGTTCTGGAGGCTGGAAGTCTGAGCTCAAAGGCCCAGATGGTTGGGTAAAGACCCTCTTCTGGGGATGCCTGGGTGGCTCTGTCTGTTAAGCATCTGCCTTCGGCTCAGGTCATGATCCCAGGGTCCTGGGATCGAGTCCCGCATCAGGCTCCCTGCTCAGCGTAGTGTCGCCTGCTCCCTCTCCCTCTGTGATCTCTCTCGCTTTAACTCTGTCTCAAAGAAATAAATAAAATCTTTAAAAAAAGAAAAACCCCCTTCTGAGTGGAAGCAGACTTCCTGTTGTGTCCTCATACGGTGAAAGGGATGCAGGATCTCTCTGGGGCCTCTTTATAAGGGCCCCAATCTCCCCAGAATTCACATGACATATCTAGTGATGTCAACCTTTATCACTGGTTCTGGTGGTGTCTGCCAAGTGTCTCCACTCCAAAATCACTGATTTTTTTCCCTCCTTTCTATATTCTGTTTATTAGAAACAAGTCACTAAATCCAGCCCACACTCAAGAGGAACTAAGCTCCATTTATTTCCTGGAGGAGAAACAAATCTACTTGTACTGTTTAGAATTTACCCATAGGAAATACGTGTCCCTTTCCCCCTATTTATTCAATCATTTATTTAATTATTATAGATTAACAGGCATCTATTATATGCTTTCAAAAATATGCCATTGTTTGTCTGCGGTAAGTGCCCCAATGGCTTTCCTTTATGCTAAATAGAACTCAAACCCCTCTGACAAAGCCAGGACACCCTCCCCCACACTCCCCTCCACAGCCCAGGGGGTGTAGTTACACTAGCCTTTGCAGGAACTTGTTGTACTGTTCCCACCTTGGACTTGGAACTGACGGCTCTTTGCCAGGATGACTCTGATCTCTGACCTCCACATTCATGTCTCAGCTTAAAGGCCCCCTTTTCAGAGAAGCCTCTCTTGACGACCTGCTCCACAGTAGCCCTAGTCACACTCACTTATACTCCTCCGACAGCACCTGCTGTAAGTGGGAATTATAATTATTTCAGTGTATCGGCTTGTTGTCTGTTCTTTGTCCCCCCTCCCGCTAGAAGGTCAGCCCTGTGAGAACAGGAACATGGTTTCTCGGACCACAGCACCCAGAGCGGTATCTAGTGCCCAGGAGCTCGTGGGTCTAGGTGAATGTGCGCAAACAGAGGAAGGAAAGGGGGCCCCGCAAGACCCAAGACAGGAAGATGGATTGGAAAAACTTGATAATAATCAAGGCAGGAGGCAAGGAAGATTTCCATTCTTTTTTTTTTTTTTTCATTTGAGAGAGAGAGCAGAGAGTGGGTGGAGGGGGGGCAGGGAGAGGGACAGAGGGAAGGAGACTCCCCACCGAGCTGGGAACCGGATGCGGGACTCGATCCCAGGACCCTGGGATCATGACCTGAGCCGAAGGCAGACGCTTAACCGACTGAGCCACCCAGGCGCCCCAAGGAAGACTTCCATTCAAAGGCTTGTAATGTGCTGACTGGACTGTGGGTCACAGGCTCACGATTCTCTCATTTCTGAAGATGCTTCCCTTCTTCCTTGACGACCATAAGTCCCATACTCTGGGTGAGGGACGTGCCTGTAGTTAAGCAACATAGCCACATCTACGTGCACCGGCACAGTGAGGAGTTTTCAGAGATAATCAGCTGCCCTCGGAGCTCCAGATCCCCTCCCTCCTTTGACCAACCCTTCCCTTGGCCTCCCCAGTCCCTCTGCCCTTACTCAGGGCTCACTCATGCCCAGGACCAGGACCAGATGACAGGAATGGGGGGAGGAAGACCGCAAGGACAGGAAGTGGTGTCATCCGCCTGCCCCTTCATCAGGACCCAAGCTCTGCTCTATCTCCAGACCTGACAGCATTCCCCCGGCTTCTCTACAGGAGGAAGCAGTGGGGACCCCACAGCCCATCCCTGGGTCCTCATTGCCGACCACTCCTGGCTCGCCAGGCTCAGTCTTGACAGTAGGTCCATACTTTGCAGAAAAGAGTATTATTAACAAAAACTGTACTTCAAGGGGGCTCGACAGGGAGGGGAAGCCAGAAACGAGGTAAGAAAGCACTGGTTTCAACTTCATCTTAAACCCTTGTGGTTTCTGACTACACATTTAATCCTAATCTTTTAAAAGGGTATAAAAGTCGGAGGCTGAACGAGGACACCAGGAGGAAGGGCTGGTCTCTCCCAGCCTCTAACAGGTGCAGCAGGTTATTAACAGATCACCTATCACTGTCAGAATATTCTCTAGAAAGTATATTTGCCTCCTCGCGATGCCCTGCTTGTCTTTGACTCTGGGCTTTGCACATTCCTTTCCTTCTGCCTGTAATACTCCTGGTCTCCTCTTTCCTTTCCATCCCATGGATCTCAGCACTGTCTTCTGGAAAGGTTTTTTGGGGACACTCGTAAGAACCAATAATAGCAGGACCCTAAGTTTCTCCTGTCCCAGCAGGCACCACTTTGTTAGGGGTGTGTGTGTGTGTGTGTGTGTGTGTGTGTGTGTGTGTGTGTGTGTGTGTGTGTGTGTGTGTGTCTGTGTCCTGGCTTCCCTGCTGCATTCATAGTTCCTCGAGGGTGGGCACTGTGGTGATGTGTTTATCCCCAGCTCTAGGATGGAGCTGTCAACTCAGTAGGGCAAGAGGCAGAACTAATCAAGTCCTTGACTATTTAATCAAAAGATGATTAGGAAATATTTTTGAATTTTTGCTTTCCACAAATAAGCTCTTCAAAGGAAGGCATTCTTAATCACAAGAGGGATGTTTTGATGGACTGGTTGCAGTTAATATCCAAGTATTTGCTGCTATTATGTCCTCAGTACAAAACCCTAAAATTCACAGAACGCTTCTAGTTTCCACTGCGTCAAGGTTTCCAAATGAACAACTGCCATAATCAGAATGCCTATTATTGTTTCGTTTTTCAAAGATTTTTTCTTTATAATTTTTTCCTAGTTTGAGATGTAATTGACATGGAACATTGCATTAGTTTAAGGTGTATGGCATAATGATGCGATATACGTATATATGATTTATTGTTTATTTATTTTATATTTGGTGGGCTCTTAGCTCCTTTTAACATACTTTTAGCCTCTTGGTTTCCAATGAAACAGAGCCTGAGCAATCGGACAGAACTCTGAACTCTTCTACTGTAGAATATTTAAAAGAAAAAGAAATTACAAATTTAAAATTGATCAATCAGAATTCTTTGCAAAGGGCTTCTATCTTTTTTCCCTCTTTCAACCCTTAACCCACTAGGGCAAATTAAAAAGAATAAAAACCTGAGAAATTCCATATTTCTAAGTTGTTATTTACCTAATATTAATGTTCCTATAAAATATAAGTTTTCCTTTTTTCCACAGGTTTTTTTTCAAGTTTGCTGCATTATTAACTACAAATGATATTTTATGAGGAAAAACAAAACAAAACAAAAATCACAGACTAGAATCTCCAATTTTATAATGCACATCAATAGGAAAATAGAATTTAATACACAGGCAGCTTTTCCAGAATAAATCCATTCTGTTTACTGTGGTCTAACTTATTAAATATTCTTTCCATGAAATTGGAAGACCATCACTTGTCCTTTTAAAGAAGAAAAGCTACATAATTAGGTAAGCAGAGAGAGCAGCTTGCTGAATAATGCATAGTTTTTAGTATTAACAACTCAACAGCTACATCCATACTGACTCTAATAGTTCACATAGCGCTTGTTACCTTGGCAACCCCATGAATGATAACAATTGCATGGAAAAACGTGTTGTACTTGTTTTAATATATCCTATGATATTAAGGTCCTAGAGACCTGGGAGGCCGATCTATGTGCTCAGTCTGGGAATGCCAGGTTATCAGAGTCAGTGACTTGGAGACCTGTTTCCAGGAGACAACCTGAGTAAAACGTCAAAAAGATTTGGGGCAGATGGTTGGGTCCAAGAACACCGGAACCTCACAGAGAAATTGGGGGCCCATGAAGGTCCAGACACCTGGGCTTAGTGTTGAAATGCGGGTTCAAGAACGGTAGGGAATGTTTTGTTCAATGCTAAGCCAGGATGAAGCCACTCAAATATCCTCAGGGTAATTATCAGAACCACGGATAGCAGTCCGCAAACTACAAGAGCTAGGTTTCTGCTTGATGGCACAACAAAAGGTCAATTTACTTGTGGAAGTTTGTGGAAATCTTCCTCCACCCTTCACGGGACAGGCTCTGGGGCCGGCGAGAAGCAAGCAGTGGGAGAAGAGAAACAGTGAAGTGTCCCATTTCTGCGGGAGCAGGGCTGATGGGGGCCCGCCATGCCGCAAAAGCAAGGAAGACAAGGTGGTTCAGATGAGGTGTGCATGGCGTCCACATGGCACAGCCTCAGCACTCATGGGAAGTGAGGGTTGAGAAAAGGAGGCGAGATGGTTTGGCATCTTAATAATCCCAGGAGATGTGCGGCACCAAGGCTCACATGTCTCCTGACAAAGGTCTGAGAAAGCAAGGTCCCACAGGCGTATATAAAAACACCTCTGTCTTCAGTGAATACCATTAAAGGTAACGTGCGTATACCTAAGTTTTCTAAGAGAAGATTTCTATATGAAGGCTCTTTACATCACCCCCCTCAGAGAGAAGGGAGGATGTTGCACAAAATGGCCACACTTCCCCTTCCTTCAGGTGGGAAGAAGTCAATAGAAGATCCACCAATAATGACAATAATAACTGTTATTCTTCACGGATGTTTTTTCTAAGGTGGTCATTGCAGATTTGCATCTTCACGGGGTTGAATGGCTCACTCTGGAAATGCCCTCCACGTAAGCACGTGAGCCCTATGAGTTCACATCGAGTGTCTCTCAGAGGGAATTCTGCAGACCCCTGAGGGTTTGGGTCCAGATGTTCATTCCAAATGCATATTCCAGGACTCTGCGTCCAGAGGTTTTAGTTAACCTGCTTAGAGGGGACCCAGGTATCTGTATTTTCACGAGTTTCTAGAGGGATTTCTGACGCATGCTACTCTGAGAATTCTTTTCTGATTTGTCAATCTATCCATGAAGCTTGACAAATGGTAGAAAACTGAACTCTAAGTTTTATCTAATGAAATGCTTTTGTCAGGGGACGAGAAGAGGAACACAGGGAAATAAAGTCCAACAGTAAAAAACAACATGCCAAAACAAACCTTACTATCCAATTCTCAGTCTTTGTACCCAGGTAAAACTGCTATTACTAGTTTCTTAGATACCCTTAGAAATACCTTATGAGTCTACCAATATTATAGCTCATACATGCATGCATCCACATCCCCTTGCAACGGCGGGGGGTAGACAAACGATGGGGGTATACTATAACATTGTCCTGTACCTTGCTCTTTTTCATTAAAATATATCCAGGGGCACCTGGGTGGCTCAGTCAGTTAAGCATCCAACTCTTGGTTTCGGCTCAGGTCATGATCTCAGGGTCCTGGGATGGAGCCTTGTGTCAGGCTCTGCATTCAGCAGGGAGTCTGCTTGGAATTCTCTCTCTCTCCCTCTGTCCCTCCCCACCCCTGCTCATGCACTCTCTCTCACTCTCTCTCTCTCAAATAGATAATCTTTAAAAAAATTAATAAAGTAAAATAAATCTATAGGACATTATTCCATAAATACACATGTAATGTTCCCCTCCTTTTAGAAACTGTTGCATGTAATTCTATGAAAGAGAATATATTTTATAATATGTAGCCATAATAAATACAATTCATCTAATTCACTGCTCATATACATGCTGTTTCTAGCATCTGTGATTGCAGGCAATGAACAGTGTCTCCCGACATTTCACAACTCCTGGTGCAAGTAATGTTAGAATGGATGGTTGTCTTTCCCTGGGGACAGGAAAATGTCATGGTCATTACTGGTGGATTTGCCATTCTCAGCAATCGGGGTGACATACTGGCGCACATGAACATTTTGCTGATAGCTCCAAGCCCATTGGTCTGCCTACCTCTCTCTCTCTCTCTCTCATTTATTTCCTTCTACATCTCTTTCTTTGGTCTTTCAAGAGACAAGACAGAGGCCCTTTTCTCTTCTAAAACTCTACGTTTTGACTGCCCCAGTTTTCCCCATCCTACGCTCTTCTTCATCTTAAATGTGCCTTAGTCGTCTGCTTGACCGAGGCAGGGAAGCCAAGCCTCTCCGTGGTGTATGCACGGGCTGGGTGGCCACTCTGCTCTTCTGTACAGAGAAATCTGAACATACAAGATGTAAGCATTATATACGTGTAAGAAAGAAAAATAATAGTGCGTATCCATCTATTGGATTTAAGGGGCTCTCTTTTAGATTCTAAACAACATTGAGATTTTGAAATAATGTCTGGATGTCCCTTCCTGAGGAGACATTGGAAGCTGTATAATACTGCTGCATTGTACAAATACCAGTCTGACATTAACGTTCATACGCCAAACACGATCACTTGCATTACGCAAACCTACATGCGCCTCAGGTGTGCCTAGTGTTTTAAGAGCCTGGAAAACACTTTTTTATTCATCATCCTAGCTTTAAGCCTAGAAAGTATTCAATGTAATTTAATACCCTATTAATAAATAATGCCTTCTGAACTTGCAAAGAAGAAATGTGCCATTTTAAGTGTTTCCCTTTATCCAAGAATCGTATATATCTGGTTCCACGTATATTTCTTTCTTCAGAGTGACGATTTCCATTTGAAGCAGCTTAAATGAATAGCCTTCTCTGTTTG